>NC_134453.1:1847357-2459715 GCF_030867145.1 Opisthocomus hoazin | reverse complement strand
AGGATTGATTTCTGGAAATAAACAGAATAAATTCACAAATGAGAAAATAGTGGGTTGTGACTGTCAGGGCTTGGACATGAACTAATGAGTGTCACATGAATATCTAATTGGCGTCTTCTGGCACCCATTTCATAGCAGTGAGGCTGCAAGGTATTTTACGATGCTCCAGTGGCCAAACAGCGGCAGCACCGGGAACCCCCTTTGGTCTGCTTCGCTTCCAGGGCTCCGGACGTCCCGAGCGTGGGAGCGTCCGTCCTCGGAGGGACACACCACACACTTCATTCAGCAGCAACGTGACATCTGGAATGCTGATTTTGAGGGATGCTGAGCAACTCCTGTCATTAAATTATGGTTTAGAGCAGTCGGTATTTCCCAAGAATGGCCCCTGGGGACAGAGAGTAAGAGTGAAGATTCACACCTCTATTTTAGGCAGCATTAGGCAACTAATTGAGTTGTGTTTGAGCAAAGTTCGAAGCCTGATTTCTTTACAGAGGCAGTGGAGAAAAATTTGGTACCTTTGGGGATGCGTCTGATTCAGAATGTCAAAATGCTCCTACAAGAAACATATCCTATAGAAAAGGGCCGTTATCTGTAAGTCAGGTCTCCATTAGGGTTTTTTTGGGTTCCAAGATCATCTTGAAGTCTTAAAAATCTCCTTCTAGGTAACTTTCCAAGGAAAAGGAAAAGGTGACTTTCCAAGGAGGTCAAGGAAAAGAGGTTTTAGAAGTAGTATTTGACCTCCACGCCCTGACTCCCAAGTGTAGGATACAGAAATGTCTTGATAATAAAAGATTGATCGAAAATACAGCAGAAAAATCAGCTTTGGGAAGAGAATGGTTATTTCTCCCAGGAGCACGTGGCAGATTTCAGTCGCCAGAGCTGCCTTGTGGGCTGTCAGCTGTTGTGTCGGGGGGAGAAGCGTGGACGTCTCGTGCCAGCGTGGCGTGCCCAACGCTGGATAGTTACACCGAGGAACATTAAACCCATGGCAGCCTCTGCTAATGGAGATAGCTGCAGGTGCGGAGTTTATTGTTGTGTAACTGGAAAGTGTAACTCTGAGTAAGTGGATTGCTAACGACCGATTCTTTGGCAGCCCAACAACAGTACGCTGAGATTAAACGGAGTTAATGATCATTTGTCGGCAAGTATCAGTTTACTTTCCATTAAAAAATACGGTAGCTCTTCAAGCTGCAACAAGGATTTTAAAACAACGAGGGGTTTATGGGAAAAAGAGGTTTTGAAGTGGCAGATAACTACCGGCTAACGTTTGGACTAGCATTAGGCAGCGTATTCTGTTTCTCACTGGGAGCCGTAGCTCGGTTGGCGAGCTGAGCCGCCGTGGGCTGTTTTTCCTTTCGTTGTGATTTTTGTCTCATCTTGGCCACGTTGCTCCTAGTAAAGGACTTCACATTTGAACAAATTGCTTCTCAGCCTGAACAGTCCAACACAGAAAATGAAAAAAAAATGACCAGATGCTTGTCTGTCTCCCAAAGGGAAGAGCGCAGTGGTCTGACCGTCAAGTTTGACATACCTAATCAGCAGTTCAAGCCCTGGCAGTCGTTCAGAGGCAGATAATGCAGACTTGATATTTTGGCTGGGGACTGGCTGGGGCGAAGAATTAGGCATGGCAAAACAGTTTCCAAAGGGAGCTGACAGGAGATGAAAACAAAATTTGTTCAGTAGTGTAATTTGTTGTCAACGCGGCTGCTCCGAGTTCGCCGCGTGTTGGGACAAGTGTCTTCTGAACCACGACGGGAGAAAATAAATCCAGAGGAAGGCAGAAAAGAGGCTTGGCTGGTGAAGCTGGCGCAGGGCAATCCGCTCTGCGGTCACACAGCCCTGGTTTAACCCGTACTGAACATCGTGCCTGCCCCAGCCCAGTCAGGCAACGTTTGCGTGAGATGCGTGAGAGGATCTCCGTAGCTTTGCCGGTCGGGAATCAGGGCAAGGAGTTTCCCCAAGGTGAACCGTAAGTGCACGCTGTGACGCTGTGGTGCCCTGCCCAAGGCAGAGGTATGGCTCTAGGTGCTCATCGTGGGGACCACCTCTGCCCGTGGGCACAAATAGCCTTTTTGATCCCATCATGGCATGCAATGAAATTGCTTTTCCGGCTGATTTCCACAGGGACAGGTTCAAGGCCAAAGAAACACAGCCAAGAGTAAAACTGGGTGTGTGGCTTCGCTTCCATTACCCGCCACATCTGGGGATCACTGATAACGCCCAGCGCAGGGTTTGAAGTCGTAGCTGTGGTAAAGGTTTAGTCTCTCCTACAGGTTGGATGTAGGAGGGGAGCATGATTGTGCAGCTTCGCTCGCGGTGTCAGACGGACAAGTGTGCCCTGAGGCATCAGAATCGGCTGCCCCAAGCAAAGGGACTGGAGGGCCACGTGTGCAAGAGTGGTGGGTCTGTCACCATTTAGCAGTAAGGCATTGCCAGTTGTGAATTCACAGAATCACAGAATCACAGAATGGTCGGGGTTGGAAGGGACCTCTGTGGGTCACCCAGCCCAACCCCCTGCCCAAGCAGGGTCACCCAGAGCAGGCTGCACAGCACCGCGTCCAGGTGGGGCTTGAAGATCTCCAGAGAAGGAGACTCCACAGCCTCCCTGGGCAGCCTGGGCCAGGGCTCCGTCGCCCTCAGAGGGAAGAAGTTCTTCCTCATCTTCAGCTGGAGCTTCCTCTGCTCCAGTTTGTGCCCATTGCCCCTTGTCCTGTCGCTGGGCACCACTGGAAAGAGTCTGGCCCCATCCTCCTGACACCCACCCTGCAGATATTTGTAAGCATTTCTAAGGTCCCCTCGCAGCCTTCTCTTCTCCAGGCTGAACAAGCCCAGCTCCATCAGCCTCTTCTCGGAGGAGAGATGCTCCAGTCCCCTCCTCATCCTCGTAGCCCTCTGCTGGACTCTCTGTAGTAGGTCCTCATCTTTCTTGAACTGGGGAGCCCTGCACTGGACACAGCACTGCAGATGGGGCCTCACTAGGACAGAGTAGAGGGGGAGGAGAACCTCCCTCGACCTGCTGGCCACACTCCTCCTAATACATCCCAGGATCCCCTGGATCTAATGGAAATCTCTTCCTTCTCTGATTTATAAGAGTCGCAGGCACTTCCTTACAAAATTTCTGGCATTTAAATTTAGAGGTCATAAATGATTTTCTTAGCATTTAATATTAGCTATAAAATATCCGTATTTTAATATATTAGTGTAGCATTAGCTGTAATCCTCGGAGACCTGCTATTGACTGAGAGTCCTATTTAGCAAAGCTTTTCAGCTCTTGCTTCCCTTTGCTCTTGTGACTAATCTGTCGACATCAGTGGGGCTTGTCTGCTTGTTCGTGCACTTCAAACCAGGCACGTCCCTGAGAGCCGTTTGCAAGCTGTCTGTGAGGAACTTCTGTGCCCTGCTGGTTGTATCGAAATGGCTTTGTTTGCAAACCGAGGGGTCATCTGGTTGAGGGTGAGGGTCAACAGAAAGAGTTAGGCTCTTCCAGAGTTTGGATCACCTGATCCTAAAGGAGGTGTCCAAGAGTGATGCATTGAAACTGGGTTTTCTCGCTCTTTTGACTGTAATGAAGAACCTCAGATGATTAGATCAGATGGAGACATCTGCATTTTATATGGCAAAAATTTAAGGCAAAAGAACACTGCCAAGACTTCACCAGTACTTGGGGAATCCATCTTTTTCTGTCAGTGCTGTTGCCTATCTCCCTGGGTGGTTGAGGATAAGGTTAGTGATGCTAGAGTTCCTCCAGCCCCTTCCCTAGGGAGCAGCAGCATTTTCCGAGGGTGAGGAGACATTAATCAGGTTTTGCTCTGAACTCGAAAAAACTCAGAACTTGCAATGCATGGAGAGGATGCATGGGTTTCTGAGGGGCAGCCACTGCTTGCAGGGAGAGGTGCCTGTGGTGGGTAGGACTAGCTAGGGCTACAGGAGTCGGGTCTGGAGGAGAGAGCGGGTAAGAGGAGACCCTGTGGCTCAGAAAGCTTGGCTCCCTGGAGAGCGGAATAGAGAAGGGGCATCTGGAACCCAGAAAGCACACTGAACTGGTTCCTGGAAGCTGTCACAAAATGAGCATCATTTCCAAAATCATTAAAAATGAAGCAAATTCACTCTTCGACCGAACTCTTACTGGCAGCTTCCCCATGTAAGAATGAGGATTTCTCAAAGGGTGTCCTCTGATTTCAGTAAACCATGGGGGCATGACACGGTGCGTTGGGCACAGGTAGCCTTCAAGATCACCTTCGGGAAAATGTGGAGAGAGGAGCTGTACTTTTTGCAGAGGGAGGCATTAATTGCTGCATTTTTGAAACCTGTGCTGGCACAAGGTACCCTGGACTTTGCCCTCCCTCTCTTTAGGGAAAACAAATCTTTCCAAGAGGCTTCACAACTGCTGTAAGAGAAGAAACATCTTGGCAGTCCGTCAGAGACCGTAATGCACCAGAGGCACCTGAGCACCTGGTGGTAAGTCACTGAGAATTTCACAGCTACATTTTACTCGGAAAGAAGGTCACTTTCATAAATTTCTAAGGCTGAGCTGACTCCCACATGGCTTGATGTCCAGAAAAGTCCACGGTTCATCCAGTTGGGACGAGACCAGTACCCACTTGTGTAAGAACAGAGAAGTCGGCAGGTTTTGTTGGTGATCCTCTAGAGGAATGCCAGTTGTACCTTCATGTAACTTCCAGAAAGGAAACTCTTCCTAAGAAAATGCCCATCTGGAGTTAGAACGAGGATTAGTGAAAATGGAGGAGTGCTGACCTTGAGAAGAGCAGCATGGGAGTGAACTTTGCTGAGACATCTCTCGCTGCTTGTGCTTGATAACTTTGAGAGGATCTCGGCTGCTAAAGTCCAGGATCATCAAAAGAGGAATGACTGGCATCTTTAAAAATTTGGATATTGCAGCAGACTAAACCATTTAATCCTGTTTGTTACAGCAGATTTACTGTCCTTTGTTCAAGTTACAAAGTTGTGGGAAGAGAGGGGAGAAACTAATTTATTTTGATGAAATAAGGGAGATAACAGGAAGGTCCAAAATACAGCTGCATCCCTCTAACCTGAAAAATGAACTCCAGGAGAAGTATGGCTGGTATCCACACCTTCTGGTCTCCTCTCTTGCTGTTTTTGGCAGTGCCGGGGTTGCAAAGCCCGTGTGATAGACCAGCGATTACTCTTTGCTAGGTGAGGTTGCCTGTAGAGTTGGAGCTTGGGCTTGAGGGTGCTTGTGAGCTGCGAAAGGCTCTCCGGACCAGCATGGATGTGCAAGCAGCCGTCTTCTCCGAGTGGTGGGAACCACGGCTGGTACCTGCCTGACCGTGCTCAGCCGCAGGGAATTTAAAAGCACGGAGGATGTGTGCTTGTGGAGTAGCAGTGTGGTGGATGGCCACCTTCACCTGCGACAATGTGACGGTTTCATTGCTCAGGATGGAGTTATTTGAGCTTCAGTGCTGTGTGGACACTTACTTAGAAGCTGCTCGGTGGGTGGGAGAACGTGAACCAATGCAAGGACTCTGCAGAAGAGAAACAACGTTTAGATTTACCAGCTGGACTCACAAGTGGCAAAACAGGAACGATGATTAAACTCTAACCACAGGAAAACAAGAACTTGCCATACAGCGTTAGACCTAGATTTCTCAAGGCAGCAAATCATAGAATGGTTTGGGTTGGAAGGGGCCTTAAAGATCACCTGGTTCCAACCCCCCTGCCATCAGCAGGGACATCTTCCACCAGACCAAGCTGCTCAGAGCTCCATCCAACCTGACCTTGAACACTGCCAGGGAGGGGGCAGCCACAGCTTCTCTGGGCAACCTGGGCCAGGGCTTCACCACCCTCATGGGGAAGAATTTCTTCCTAGTATCTCATCTCAGTCTGCCCTCTTTTAGGTTAGAGCGGTTGCCCCTTGTCCTGTCACTACACACCCTTGTGAAAAGCCACTCCCCACCCTTCCTGTCAGCCCCTTCAGGCACTGGCAGCTGCTCTGAGGTCACCCCGGAGCCTTCTCTTCTCCAGGCTGATACTCTAGAGGAGGGTGAGGAGAAGCACTGCTTCCTTCAAAAAACATGCCGAGGCAATGGAAGTGGTTGCTTGTCCTGCCAAAGCAAAAACCATTCTCTCTTTTGCATGAAAACCAGAGACTCTTTATCTCATCTGTCTAATAAGCTCATTAATTGTAAGTCATTTAGTTAATTTAAGGATCTTTGTAAGGGGGACTTAATTCTGTGTTGCTGTAATGCTGGAGTAACATCAATGTGGTTGTTATTGTGGCTGTTCAGTGCTTACATTGGGAAAACTGCAAGCGAAACAAAAAGAGCAAAGAAACGAAGTTAATTGTAACAAAAAAGAATATAAACTCTCTTTAGGTGGCATTTCATAATGGAAAGATGCCATGGACATGGAAGGACGTACACGGAGGAGCCAGCTAGGAGTGGGGCCCTGGGCTGGGATGCAGCCAACGTCAGGGAGAGCGGCACGAAACTTCCCGACAAACAGGTAGGAGAGGAGAAAACTTCACTGCAGCTTGGCTTGACTCGCACCAATTTTCTAATTATGTTTGAAAGGCACTTAAGTAAGTGTGATGAAATTATGTGTTCTGATCTACTGCGTAGTTGGATGAATTCATAGAGGTGTATAAAATATTCCTTGTAACAAGTGAAAGGGGAGTGGCAATTCTGGAGAACAAAATTATATGAGAAGGAGGTAATTGCACATAATCTTACGGTGGATAATAGTACCTTAAACATGGGTATTGGGATGTAAAAGTTGGTAAAAGAAATGTTCAAGTTTTTGAGCAGGTCTCTTGAGGTAGAAGGAACCAGATCCTAGAAAAAGTGGTAATGTGTTACAGGGTAAACAGAATCACAGAATCACAGAATGGTCGGGGTTGGAAGGGACCTCTGTGGGTCACCCAGCCCAACCCCCTGCCCAAGCAGGGTCACCCAGAGCAGGCTGCACAGCACCGCGTCCAGGGGGGGCTTGAATATCTCCAGAGAAGGAGACTCCACAGCCTCCCTGGGCAGCCTGGGCCAGGGCTCCGTCACCCTCAGAGGGAAGAAGTTCTTCCTCGGGTTCAGCTGGAGCTTCCTCTGCTTCAGTTTGTGCCCGTTGCCCCTTGTCCTGTCGCTGGGCACCACTGGAAAGAGTCTGGCCCCGTCCTCCTGACACCCACCCTGCAGATATTTGTAGGCATTTCTAAGGTCCCCTCTCAGCCTTCTCTTCTCCAGGCTGAACAAGCCCAGCTCCCTCAGCCTCTCCTCATAGGAGAGATGCTCCAGTCCCCTCCTCATCCTCGTAGCCCTGCGCTGGACTCTCTCCAGTAGCTCCTCATCTTTCTTGAAGTGGGGAGCCCAGAACTGGACACAGCACTGCAGATGGGGCCTCACCAGGGCAGAGTAGAGGGGAAGGAGAACCTCCCTCGACCTGCTGGCCACACTCCTCCTAATGCACCCCAGAATGCCATTGGCCTTCTTGGCACCCAGGGCACACTGCTGGCTCATGGTCACCCTGTCGTCCCCCAGGACACCCAGGTCCCTCTCCGCAGAGCTGCTCTCCAGCAGGTCCGCCCCAAGCCTGTACTGATGCATGTTGAGCACTGAACAGTGTCCTGGGGGTTAGAGAAGGAAAAGCCTGCTGGTTTGGACTGGGTGAGACGTGCAAAGGCAGTCGTACGTGATGGAAAGCATCTCTGTGGAGGTGAACTCCTGCGGCCCCGGGGCAGGCTCCATGGTGCCAGTCGGAGGATCAGCTGTAGCCAGTGGCTGCGGATACAGAACAGCTCAAGGTTTTCATTGCGTGGACAGGAATGGAAATCTCCTCCAGCCCAGTGAGTGCTTTTAACCCCTGACCTTCAGGGTCACACTCGCTCTTATAACTTCTCAGCCCATGAATCTCCTTTTATTTATTTTTTTTCCTGGCACAGTAGAAGGGATGGGTTTTGGCTGAGGAAGGCAGCAGTTCTTCCTGCAGAAAATGTATGTGCAACAAAACCTGTTGGCCATAAGCCTCAAAGAAAACCCAGGACTGATTTCTGATCTCCATCGCAGCATCTATTGTGGTTTGCAGGGTCTGGATCAGACTTCAAGCCCTCCCCTGGGCTTGGCGCTGGGGCTGTAGGTGAAACAGCGAGACTTTTCCATAGCCTGAGGGGAGAGGGCAGCCGAGCGACTCGGGCAGTTGTCGCTGCAGTGACTGACTGGGCAGCTGTTTGTCCTAAGACCCAGATGTGGCTTTACTGGTCTCTCTATCCCCTTACTTCCCGAAAGCGATGCCCACAGAGGTCCCTTCCAACCCCTACCATTCTGTGATGCTTGCTTCCACTGATGGGGAGCCTGTTTATTTTAAGGCCCACACCAGCCTTTTACCTCTCAGGATCCGCATTCAGATTGAAAGCGAAAAAGGAGTTTCGTGGTGAAAACGTGCTCAGCCATTTGTGAAGCTCCTAAACCCCCAGCGCAGCACCACTGGCGCGCTGTTCCTAACGAAGCTCAAGGCAAAAATAAAAGCGGTCGCGTGTCAGAAGAAAGCACAGCGCTTGCCTGTTCTCTGCTCGGTTCACATCCGTTCTGCTCGTCCTCCACCAACACTCGCTCTGAAGTTGGAAAAAGTACCCAGCTGGCACGGAACGCTGCCGGACGGCTTGAGAGAGAACGGCCGCTTCCTGTGCTCTGTCTTTGCTCTTTGTTTGCTTTCATGTGCAATGCAGCAGGACTTACCGTGTTTTCACACCTAGAATACGTGCAAAACTTCAATAGAAAACCAAGATACGGAACCTGCAGAAGCTCTCGGTGACACCTTCATAGAATCATGGAATGGTTTGGGTTGGAAGGGGCCTTAAAGATCATCTGGTTCCAACCCCCCTGCCATCAGCAGGGACATCTTCCATCAGACCAGGTTGCTCAGAGCTCCATCCAACCTGGCCTTGAACACTGCCAGGGAGGGGGCAGCCACAGCTTCTCTGGGCAACCTGGGCCAGGGCCTCACCACCCTCATGGGGAAGAATTTCTTCCTAATATCTAACCTAAATCTGCCCTCTTTTAGTTTAGAGCCGTTCCCCCTTGTCCTATCACTACACACCCTTGTGAAAAGCCCCTCTCCATCCTTTCTGTCGGCCCCTTCAGGCACTGGCAGCTGCTCTGAGGTCACCCCGGAGCCTTCTCTTCTCCAGGCTGAACAGCCCCAACTCCCTCAGCCTGTCCTCGCAGGAGAGGTGCTCCAGCCCTCAGATCATATTTGTTGCCCTCCTCTGGCCCTGCTCCAACACATCCATGTCCTTCTTCTGTTGGGGGCTCCAGAGCTGGACACAGGACTCCAGGTGGGGTCTCATGAGAGCAGAGTAAAGGGGCAGAATCCCCTCTCTCGCCCTGCTGGCCACACTTCTCTTGATGCAGCCCAGGACATGGTTGGCTTTCTGGGCTGCCAGCGCACATTGCTGGCTCATGTTGAGCTTCTCATCCAGCAGGACCCCCAAGTCCTTCTCCTCAGGGCTGCTCTCAGCCACTCTCCGCCCAGCCTGTACTTGTGTTTGGGATTGCCCCGACCCACATGCAGGACCTTGCACTTGGCCTTGTTGAACTTCATGTGGTTCACGCAGGCCCACGCCTCCAGCCTGTCAAGGTCCCTCTGGATGGCATCCCTTCCCTCCAGCGTGTCAACCACATCACACAGCTTGGTGTCAGCAGCACCTTGAACGTGTTCACCTTGAACAGCGGAGCTGCGATGGCACGGTTGGACCAACAGCCCTGTTCACTCTTTAGCCTTAGGCTGAGCAATCTGAATGTTGTGTCTTTTTTTATAAATTAGAAAATTTACCTGCTTTGCCCTGACCGCGTTCTGCTCTTCAGGCTTGACATAGCACATGAAGTCATGTGCTGGGTGATAGATTCCAGTCCAGCTTGTGGTGTTCTTGGCCACGTAGACTTGCACCTGCAGACGTTCCCTGTGCTTTGAAGTCAAGAGCGCAGTTTCTTAGGGAAAGATCTGCTCCCCAGAGGACTGGGAGAATCTTGGCGAGAAGCTCCCGTCTCAGCGTGGCTACGAGTAGTAAGATTATCACCATATGTTGCTCTGTGTGTTCAGATAGAAGGGGTCTTGGCCACATGCTGGCAGAAGTCTTGGTTCTGTTTGAAACAGAAGCCTGCGTTTTCTCAGCTTGCTATTTCCTTGGAGCCAAATCCATATTTAGTGTTGAGACTTTTTTATTTTAATTGTAAAATCAGGCTTTGCGGGAGGAAAAGTGTTTGTGCTACATGAGCAGACACTCGAGGAAAGGCTGATTTTGGAAGGGCAGTTTTTAGAAACAAGTTGTGAAGAGCCGCTCGGAGCTCACGCTGAGAACACTGTTGGGCTATGGTTTCGGTGCACGTGCAGAGGTGGCGATGGTGCTACTGAGAACAGGGAGAAGACCGGTCACGGGGGAAGCGAGGAGAAAGAAGAGACCAAAAGACGAGCAAACCCAGAGGAAACAGCAGAGGCGAGTTGTGGACCAACGGCGACAAGTGCCAGGAAGAGAGACTTTGCAGAAGGAGCTGTCTTGCAGAGCCAGGGGAGAGGATTTGGTGCGTGAAAGCTCCTGGGGATGGCACTGGGACCACCCTCGAGAGCAGGGAGCGGCGAGGGTGGTGGAGCAAGGTCAGTCCGTCATGAGGAATAGGGTGGCAGGGTGCCTTCCCCAGGGCCCGCGCCCCGGGTGATTTCTAGAGAGAAACCTCCCGCGTGCAGAGGTCTGTAGGCAGGTAGTGATGGTGTTTCCAGAAGACTGGTGCCTGGCCGGTGGACATTCACTCAATTAGTTGTCTGAGCTCCTCGGCTTTCACTTCAGACCCAACATGTGCTCTTCCAGCAGCCAAAAAGTCACTGAAACGCGTGTGGCAGCTCGGTGCGTTGCGCTTGCGGGAAAAGCGGGTGGAGAGCGGCCAAGTAAGCTGTGCAAGGTTGGGGTTCCTCCGCTGCTGGCAGTGCTTTTGCTGCTGCAGAGACCACGGTTCGACCTAAGGCATGACACGCTCTAATTGAGACAAAGCAACGGTTGCAGGCAGAGCAGATTGGTTTGGTTATTTGAAATGAGTCTTGCGTGAAGTCATGCTGAAAGCCAGAATCCCCGAAGAAGAAAAACCTGAGCTGCAGAGTTCTGCTTGGGATTTGAATCCTGTTTCCCCCCGAGGTGCGTGTTGTGGAAACGTTGGAGGTGTTGATTCACAGAATCACAGCATGTTCGGGGTTGGCAGGGACCTCTGTGGGTCACCCAGCCCAACCCCCTGCCCAAGCAGGGTCACCCACAGCAGGCTGCACAGCACCGCGGCCAGGCGGGGCTGGAATATCTCCAGAGAAGGAGACTCCACAGCCTCCCTGGGCAGCCTGGGCCAGGGCTCCGTCACCCTCAGAGGGAAGAAGTTCTTCCTCGTGTTCAGCTGGAGCTTCCTCTGCTTCAGTTTGTGCCCGTTGCCCCTTGTCCTGTCGCTGGGCACCACCGAAAAGAGTCTGGCCCCGTCCTCCTGACACCCACCCTGCAGATATTTAGAGGCATTTCTAAGGTCCCCTCTCAGCCTTCTCTTCTCCAGGCTGAACAAGCCCAGCTCCCTCAGCCTCTCCTCGTAGGGGAGATCTCCAGTCCCCTCCTCATCCTCGTAGCCCTCCACTGGACTCTCTCCAGTAGCTCCTCATCTTTCTTGAACTGGGGAGCCCAGCACTGGACACAGCACTGCAGATGGGGCCTCACCAGGGCAGAGTAGAGGGGGAGGAGAACCTTCACGCTCATCACACTCCAAAACTCAACACTCAAGAGAAGACGCAGCCGGTGCCACCGCCGTGGCTTGGAGCTCCGTCTCTGCGGCTGGAGGCTGCCTGGCCGTGGCCCTGCGCGATGAGAACCCTCCATCCCGCCTTCACGTGCAGGTATGTCCAGCGATGCCGCGCACGCTCTCGTCGCTGACAGCCAGCGAGTGGGACTGCGCGAGGTCTCGCCACCCTGAGAGCTGTGACAGGTTGTCCTGACGCAGCCCCAGAGCTCCTGAACCCTCTTAGATCCGGCTCGCTCCCTGCCGGATTGCGGTTGGAAGTGCTCAGGCCTTTTCATCTTCACATTTCCCCCCAAATTATGGATTTTCTGGGTTCTATCGTGTGTATTCAGTGCTGTATTTGGGACTGCTGTTCAGCCACCCCCTGAAGTTTAATACAGGGCTCGTTTAGCTGCTCCGGACCCCTCATCCTGAGCCCTGATGTTTTTTTCCTTCGGAAGTATTGGTGCCGGTCCTCAGCTGCAGGATCTTCCCAGCGCCCTGCTGGCCTTGGGGCCGAGCCCGCGGTCTCTTCGTTTTGCTTTCCGATTCTCTCCTCTTTAGGTAATATTTTTTCTCGAGGGCAAATTGGATGTTTGGGAGAGTCTCGTCTTCCTCGTTCCAAGCAATTCTCAGGAGAGGACCCATCTTCCTCGTTCAAAATAATCCTCTGTGCTAGGAGAACTCCGTGTGGGTTTCTTTCTGGGCTCCCCAGCTTGAGAAAGATGAGGAGCTACTGGAGAGAGTCCAGCGGAGGGCTACAAGGAAGAGGAGGGGACTGGAGCATCTCTCCTACAAGGAGAGGCTGAGGGAGCTGGGCTTGTTCAGCCTGGAGAAGAGAAGGCTGAGAGGGGGACCTTAGAAATGCCTCTAAATATCTGCAGGGTGGGTGTCAGGAGGATGGGGCCAGACTCTTACCAGTGGTGCCCAGCGACAGGACAAGGGGCAACGGGCACAAACTGGAGCAGAGGAAGTTCCAGCTGAAGATGAGGAAGAACTTCTTCCCTCTGAGGGTGACGGAGCCCTGGCCCAGGCTGCCCAGGGAGGCTGTGGAGTCTCCTTCCCTGGAGATATTCCAGCCCCGCCTGGACGCGGTGCTGTGCAGCCTGTTCTGGGTGACCCTGCTTGGGCAGGGGGTTGGGCTGGGTGACCCACAGAGGTCCCTGCCAACCCCGACCATTCCGTGATTCTGTGAAAATGCAAAAAAAGCGCGGGGGAAGGAGTCGAAGTGCCGGGTTAGCGGGGAAGAACCGCGGGCGGTGGGCCCGGCCCCCCCCCCGGGGCAGGGCAGCGCGGAGAGCGCAGTTCCCCCGGCGGCCCCCAGAGGGCGCCCGCGCTCCCCGCCGCGGCGCTGCTGAGGCGGCGGCTGCCGAGCGCGGCCCGGCCCCGTCCCCCCCCCCCCCCCTCCCCGTTCCCCCCCATTCCCCCCCTCCCTTTTCCCGCCCTCCCGGGGCCCGCTCCCGCCGCCTCCCCCCGCCCCCATGGCCGCCTCGGCAGCACGTCCGGGCTCGGCGGCGGAGGCTGCGGGCGGCAGCGCCCGGAACGAGTGAGACGCCGCAGCCCTGCCTCCGGCGGCACCCCGCCGGGAGAGGAGGCAGAGCCGCCCCCCCCCCCCCCCCCCCCCCCCAGCTCAAATTCCCCTTTTTTTATTCTTTTTTCCACTTTTTCTGCTCCGCGTGGAGATGGAGCCGCCGCGACTCCGTTGATGCCCGCCGGACGGCTGTTTTTCGGAAGGCAGGATTTCCCTCTCGGGTTTTTTTTTTTCGCTGTGGAGGTGGGAGGACCCTTCCCCAGCCTTCCCAGTCTCCCCCAGTCCGTCCCCGCCGCGCTCGGGAACCGCGGAACCTCCGGGACCGAAGGCAACTTTTTTTGTTGTTTTTTTTTCTTTTCCTTCGCTCATCCCCCGTCTGCAGGCACCGGCGGAAAAAAAAAAAAGGGAATAAAGCAGCCCCGGCGAGGAGGAGGAGGAGGAGGAGGAAGGGGCCGTGCGTGCATGTGTGGCTGCCGCCGCTGCTCCGGCCCCCGGATCCGGAGGTGCGCGGTGAAATATGGAGAAGAACCTTGGATGTGTTTGGCTACCGAAGCTGGTTCTTCTCCTCCTCGGGTCGGCGAGCCTTCAGCCTCCGGTCTCCGGTAAGTCAGCGCTGCCTTGTCCGCCTCGGAGACCCCGGGGGGGGGTTTTTTCTCCGCAGCCCGGAGCGATGTGCCCGTTTCTTGATGGACTTTCCCCCCCCTTCCCTCGCCGTTTGGGTTTTTTTTTTTTGGGGGGGGGGGTCGGTGTGGTGTTGCTCGCCGGTGCGAGGTTTTGCATCCCGCGGCTGGGAAGCGGGGAAGCGGGGCGAGAAGCGCCTGGGAAAGGGGGATATCCATGGAAAAGAGCGGAGAAACGGGGCAGGAGCTGGCACGGTGGGTGCCGCGGTGCTTGGCACCCATCCTCCTTCGCACCGCATCCCGCTCGCGGGTGGATTTGTTCTCCCGGAGCTTTTTGGGGTCCACCAAGGTTGCGTCGGCTGGGTGAAGGCAGAAAAGCGGCGGAGGAGTTGGCAAGGCGAGAACCCGGCCCTTGTCATCTGCAGAGCAGCTCCCAGCTGTGCCGCGCTGCGATGCGCGGGGCGCATCTTCCAGTTCTAAATCGGAATTGTGATCCCGAAGGCGGTTGTGCGGGGAAGCGGGGTCGGGGACGGACGCGGCGATGCTGCGGAGCTGCTCGTGCGGGAAGGGCTGGGCGGCACGCAGAGCTCTGGGTCAAAAAGGAAGGAAAGAGAAATGGGAGCGGGAGCCGAGAAGTGTTGGGAACTAAGAAAGTGCAGCTTTGATTTGCGGGAGGCGGAGGGAGATGCGTGCAAGGAAATATTATTCTCCGGCGCTCCCAGTTCTCTCTAAAAGCGAACGAGGAGCGCTTCGGGAGGGGAAACCTTGGGAAGGGAGAGCCTGGAAGATACAAAAAGGGATGCGAGCCCCCTTGCTTTCGCAGCAGAGACGGAGGAACAATAGGGACCAAGTCCCCACGCCGGCGCCGAAGCGGGTTGCTGCCATGGGGGGAAAAAAAAAGCGCTTTGCCTGCGGTGAGCTCCTCGGCGTCTGCTGGCGAGGCTCAGGTTATCAGCTCTAGGCAGGCGGTGGTGGTGCTGCCTCCGCACAAGCCCGGCGTATCTTTGGGGTGTCCTGATTTTGGGGAGTTGGCAGGAGAGCTGGAAGATGCTGCTGTGCCGGAGCGGGAGGTGCCCGTCCCCACCGTTGTCCTCTGCGGTTACTCGCGTGGAGGGTGGGAGCAGGGCGATGAGTAGGTGTTTCTCTTGCCTTTCCAGCTTCAAAGCTGCTCGGCGTGGCAGGGATCCTCCTTTGGGAAAGGGGATTGACTCGCAGGCTGCTTCGCTGCCGGAGGAGGGGATGGAGCCAGAGCCTGCGGAGGGAAGGAACCCGGCTGCCGTGGCAAGGGTCAGGCGTGCTGCAAAACCGCGGCTCCCACGGTTTGGTCCCATGGGGACCATGGAAAACCGCGTGGTCCACGTATGGGTTGTGTGTTTCGCGCCCCATCTACCATCCCACGGGTGTTTATCGCACCGATTTTGAAGGGGACATCTTTGCCTTGCGCCCAGTTCCTCGTGCTGCGCTTCCCAAGCTGCGAACGGGCAAAGTTTTCCCCGCGTCGCAGCCCCGGGGGGGCCGTCGGGACTTCGTGCTTCCCTGAGCGTCCTTGTCACCGGCCCACGTCAGCCCACGAAACCGAATCGAGCGGATCCTGGCCTTCTCCCTGGCCTGGACGAGCTCCTCTACAACCTACTGTAGGTGACCCTGCTTGGGCAGAGGGTTGGGCTGGGTGACCCACAGAGGTCCCTTCCAACCCCTGCCATGCTGGGATTCTCAGGCAAGGCCGCGGCCTCCCGCTCGCTCGCCGCGGCGTCTCCGCTCCCCGCACGCTGGCACGCCGCGGGCAGGAGGTGCGTGGCACGCTCCCCACGCAGAGGTTCCCGGGCACGCAGCGAGCCAGCGCTGCTGACAAAGAGCTCCCGGGGCCGGGGCCGGCTCCTCTCCTGCTCCCTGCCCGGAGCTGCCATGGACGTGCCCGCCAAACTTTGGTACCCAAGGACGGCGGCGTGGGCAGGGGCCGCGTCCCGCGCTTGTCGTGCGAGGGGCGAAACAGTTTGGGGGGTGAGAGGAAAAGTAAAGCACCACGGGAGACTTGGGCTGGCTAAAAACACGTGCGTGTGGACGGGAGAACAGAGGAAGGGCAGCGTTTGCCATTTTGGAGAGCGTGTTCCTGATCAAGGCGGGTGTAAAGGAAGCGGTGTTTGATCGTTACGGTGCCCTACGGTTTGTTCTGTGTAGGTATAAGCAGCTATAAAATGCTTTTCCTTCTTTTTTGTCTGTAGGTGGGGAATTTAACTGGACCTCAAAGGTTTTTTATTGAATGGCTGCTGTGTTTGGTGCCTTTGACTCCCGCTAGCTCTTGGTGAGGAATTTAGCGTTAGTGGAGCCCGTGGCGGTCGCTCCTGTGAGTGGTGCAGTATAAATCACCGCTGACCCGGCGCGGCGTCCGTGTCCCGTGCGCTGCGGTTGCCTTCCGTGCTGCGAGGCGTGCGAGCCGCTGCGCGTGTGACGGGAGCGGGGCGCCCGCCGCGCGTTTGCCGGGGTGCGTTCGAAAATTGCCTACAAATATCTGCAGGGTGGGTGTCAGGAGGATGGGGCCAAGCTCTTTTCAGTGGTGCCCAGTGACAGGACAAGGGGCAACGGGCACAAACTGAAGCAGAGGAAGCTCCAGCTGAAGATGAGGAAGAACTTCTTCCCTCTGAGGGTGACGGAGCCCTGGCCCAGGCTGCCCAGGGAGGCTGTGGAGTCTCCTTCTCTGGAGATATTCAAGCCCCGCCTGGACAAGGTCCTGTGCAGCCTGCTCTGGGTGACCCTGCTTGGGCAGGGGGGTTGGACTGGATGACCCACAGAGGTCCCTTCCAACCCCTACTATTCTGTGATTCGTGGAGGACGAGCAGTTTACGTTTGAGTACTCCTCTTCTTTCTACGGTTTGTTGAATGTTTTCGTATTTAGCTTTGCTTTTTTGTCCTCCCCCCTGCTCCACGTGCTGACTTGGAAGACGCAGTCAGGAGTGTTTGTTCTCAATGAGATCACGCCAAGTGCGATATCCAGATTTCACGCTCGGTTCGTTTATCCTTGACTGCTACACAAAACTTAGCGTGAAAGGTCTGTTCCAGAGCTCAAGACATGGCAGTGCCATCAAGATATTCTTGCATTTCTGTCTGAACCCGTCTTTGCTTGACTGTTTAGTGCTGGGACGGCGAGATCTTTGGGGCAGGACTGCAGGGGCTTCGCTCTGCAGACCCCCAGCAGGAGCGCGGTCCGCAGCGAGGGCTTCCAGATCAAAATGCTGAATATATATAGCTGCGCTTCCCAAACTTGGAGAAGAAAACCTGTGGGACTGCTCATTCCAGACGCAGCTTGCGATCTGGGCGAGTTCTTCACATCACCTGGCCGAGCTGAAGTTCGGAGCCGGTGCGCTGACCTTGCTGTCTGCATCTCCCTGGAGCAGCCCGGTGGGAGATGGATGAGCAAGTGCCGCCTTCTCCCAACCCACCCGGGCTTTCTCCCCGCTGTCCGGGAAGCAGAGAGCCTTGTCCTGCCTCACATTTTGACTGGCAAAAGCCTGGTGCTGTCTGTGGGCTGGTGTTTCCCCGTAGCTTGTTGTTTACCGTCGTCCTGCCATAATCTGGGTTCTGCGCGAGCTCGGTGACGTCTGGGGTGGCCTCTGCTAACGGGAGACTGCTGTCAATCCAGTGACATGACAGCTGAAGTAACCCTTTCAGCCAGTCATCAGATGCTCAGCGCACGGATTTTCCACCAGATGTCCTTCAGAGGGCCGGTACTGATATTTTTAAACGCTGCTTTTATGAGATAAAATAACGCTACCAAACGGAGGGTTTCCTACGCGCCCGCTCGCGCGGCCTGTCCACCTGCGAGGAGAAAACTCTGCGATGGGTTTGCACCTCCGTCCTTGGCGGAAAAGGTGGTCAGAGAGACTCCAGCAAGCGTGCTGTCGCGAGTAAGCTGTGGAAGAAGTTTGCCTTTTGCTGGTGTTTTAACATCGAGCCGGAATAAAGCTGGCCGGTGCCGCTCCGCTGACGAGGAGCCTTGGCCGTGCCGCTGAGCGGGGCTGGGGACGCGCGGACCCGGAGGCTGCGCGTGGGTCCTCAGGTGGGTCCTCGCCTCGGCTTGGCTATCGCAAACCCCTCGGTTGATGTGATTTACGGCGGTTAAGTGACTTCGTGCGTGGAACGAAGCGCTTGTGGGAGAAGGCTCGAAGAGGGGACCGCGTTTTCACGTGCCGGATCTTCCCTTCCGCGGGAACGCGGATCTGGAGCAGCGTGAGGCAGCGCAGCCAGTCTCCGTGTTGTAATACAAATAGATGGAAATTCCTTAAAACGTTGGCCTTGCTTGAGTGGAAAATATACTGACAAATTCCGCCGAGGCTTTCATGATTAATTAACTAAAGGCAAAAAAACTCACTCGCTCTGTTAAAATTATCCCATGGGTGAAAGATTGACCTGAATTTTTTTATTTCCATTGGAATCCAAAGTAAACACGCTGGCCCCGTCCTCGTTTCCCTTGCACCCCCCTCACCGCAGCTGCGGTGCCGCGGGCTGGACGGAGGTGCTGCTGCCCGGGAGCGTCGCCTCGGGAGGCAGCACCCAGGTCTGCAGGGTGCAGAGCGGTCCCCGCGCCTCTGGAAGCCATCTGCTGCCAGGTACTGCTTGCTGTTCTCAGGGTCTCTGGACACCCTTGCTTTTAATTTCCCCAAGGGAATTCCTTTCTCCATGCCGGCCTGAAAATTGATCTGCTGAAAAATAGGAATCGTGATGTTCGTTATCCACGCTGTGAGGCTGCGCCGCGGGCAGAGCTGAGCTCTGGTTTGCAGGGAACTGGCTTCAGCGCCGGTGTTCGTGCCACTTTCTGTCTGGCTCCCTGGGGAAGATTTCTGACTCTCACTTTAAAGAGTTGCTCCCTGGTCAGCCTGGAGACGAGACGGCTCCGGGGTGACCTTAGAGCAGCTGCCAGTGCCTGGAGGGGCCGACAGAAAGGATGGAGAGGGGCTTTTCACAAGGTCGTGTAGGACAAGGGGGAATGGCTGTGAACTAAAAGAGGGCAGATTTACGTTAGGTATTAGGAAGAAATTCTTCCCCATGAGGGTGGTGAAACCCTGGCCCAGGTTGCCCAGAGAAGCTGTGGCTGCCCCCTCCCTGGCAGGGTTCAAGGCCAGGTTGGATGGAGCTCTGAGCAACCTGGTCTGGTGGAAGATGTCCCTGCTGATGGCAGGGGGGTTGGGACCAGATGATCTTTAAGGTCCCTTCCAACCCAAACCATGCTATGATTCTATGAATTTCTTCTCCAATGTTTGTTGTGGGGGTGGCTTAAATCGTTACCGGTTCTGGTCCTTGAGAACTTGATCTACTCTGTGTCCATTACCTTTCTGCTCCTCCCCATCCCCTTCGATAAACTTCCCAGTCTGTTTGCCCGCTTCTGCTGTTGAAAAGCAGCTGTGGTCCCCGCTGTGAGAGAAAGGATGCTTGGGAATCTTCTTTTAATGCAGGTGGAGAGGCTCAGGCATTTGAGATTTGCTCCTTTGGGTCTTCTGTGCTGCCTCGTGTAAGGAAAACTACCCAACTATGGGAGGCAGTGACGGGAAGTGAAGTGTATCTCCTGCTTTCTGACAGTAAATTCACTGCTAAAATAGAGTATATTATTCCTGAAAGAGAGCACATCAGATAATTGTAAACTTAGCAGGATTTTTTCTTTCTGACAGCGTAGCTCAATTTCTGCTTTGATGTGAAGGGCTACAGCTAAATTGGGCTAACGACAGAACATCTCGCTGGAGAGCTTGGAGATGGCTGCGCTCGGAAGGAAACGGAGTTCTCGGAGCGGCGCGATAAACGCGCGGTTGAACGTCTCAATTTCTGTCTCGGTTGATGGCAGTCGTTTGTCGATGGTAGTGCCAATATGTGCTGTAATTTTATAAATGCTCTGAAATATTCAAAATAGGTTGAAAACTACTCTGAATTGCTACCCGAAGTTTTAGCAAAATATTGGTTGTCAAACAGAGAGGCTGAAGGAGTAGGGTCTGCTTGGAAATTGCGTTACTGGCTGAAAACCGGGTATCTTCTCGCCCTGCGAAGCAGAGTTGAAAACAGGGAGACTGCTGATGTTCTGGTGATTTTATTTACTTTTATGGTGCTTTACAGTCAGATTCATTGATTTGATCGTGTGCACCCAGCCCACGGTCACACTTTCCCGGGCTTGAGGGCTGAGGAGGTGGCTCCTCTCCCAGCCTGGAAGCAGAAGGTGAGCAACCACCAACTTTTGGTTTGCTCTCAACCACTAAAGCTTTCATATCGATTTCCGTCTGTCTTGGGAAACCGCATCCTGACCAGCTGAGAAGTTTGGCTCATTGAAACAAATCGTGTCGTTCTCTTGTGGGATCTTACAGCAAGAACATAGGGTGACAAAAAGAGGTGAAGTGTAAGAGAAAGATGTTGGAAATGACACAGAAAAGCTCCTGCTCTGTGCACATAGCTTCCTGGACAGTGAAATGTCCCCCAACCACCAGTGCAGGTGTTGATGGAAACATTTATTTTAGTTAGAGAGGGTAGAGTGGTTGGCTACTTAACGTGACACGTGTTAGGAGACACAGAATTTATCCAAATCATGGGGGAGGTGGTGCTTGTCCAGCATGGATGTACTGTGGGATGAGGACGTGCCGTGGGAGGTGAGGCTGCTCGCTGGGGAGTGGATGGAGAGCTTTATAAATTGCAGGGTTACGACTCTTCTGAGAGGCTCTGTAGATGAGCTGAGCTAAGGTCACCTCTTCAATCACCAGAAGAGCTCTGTAAATGAATGACAGTCTCCTAGTTCATATTTTTATCATTTATATGTAATTATAGTTTCACGGCCTGGTGTCTGCGTTCCGTGTACCCTGTCAATCAACGGGGGCTTCAGAAGTTGTGCTGACAGGGATGTGTTTGTCCCGTGCAGGTGAGGAGCTACATTGCTGTATTTCCATGCTGCCTTTGCTTAGTGCTTTCCTTTTTCCCCTCAATAGCGTAGCAGACGTTCTTGTCTCCTGTTTCTCGAGCTTTTGTTGGCTCCCACCACAGACCTTCCGCCATCTCCACAGTGGCCCGATGCTCTGTCAAACCTCAGTGCAGCACTGCAAGGACAGGCTCTTTTGGTAGGGGTAGCAGCAAGGTTACTCGTGGATATGGGTGGTTTCTACAGTGAAAGATTAAGGAAGTGGAGAGATTATGGCATGATAAATTGGATTAAAGCTAACTATTATTTTGCGGTTCCCTGCTTGATCTTGGGTACACTGAGTGGAGAGAGATTGTTATAAAAAATAGTGGCATGAAGTTTTATCTTCTGCCTGGCTTATCACAGATGTGAGTCTCAAGGAAAGCAGCTAAGGTGAAGCCCCTACTTGAGCCCTGCGCGTGATGCACTTGGGCACGTGCTGGAGATCTTGCAGCCGGGGTGGGAGCAGATAATGTTTCCACTAAAAGAGGAATCATTTGCTTATTTTGTCTGTTCTGCATGTGGACAATCCATAGAACTTCATCCGTTTGCCTTGCAGGGCTGTGCTGGGCTGGAGAACATTCTCCCTCGGCAGAATCGCACTCTCTGGGTTGCTTTTTGCTTGCTCGTTCTTCCTTGGTTTCTCGTTTGGATTTGCTTGGCTTTGGTTTCTTGCCACTGGTTCTTGCTGTGCCTCTCCCCATGAAATTAGCAGTGAATTCTCCCCGAGAAGGTACGAAGTACAGTGAAGAGCACTGGAGCAGGCTGCCCAGGGAGGCTGTAGAGTCTCCTTCTCTGGAGATATTCAAGCCCCACCTGGACGCGGTGCTGTGCCCCCTGCTCTGGGTGACCCTGCTTGGGCAGGGGGTTGGGCTGGGTGACCCACAGAGGTCCCTTCCAACCCCGACCAGTCTGGGATTCTGTGATTCTGTGAAGGCACATCTTCATAGCCTTGCTGACAAGCTGAACAGATTGATCCTGGACGGATGCTCCTGATCTGCCTGTGCTGCTGCCCGCGCAGCCGGAGCCAGCGCCCGTCCCTGGCCCTTTGCCGCCAGGAGCAACCGTCGTGAGCCGGAGGTGGGTGCTCTTGGCGTAGCTGAACACCGACCTCCTAAATATTTTTTTCAGAAGCTTAATCCGGGTTCGTTGTTGCTTTTTCTTGGACTGTGTTTTGAGGAGGAACATAAAAGCCCCCAGCAACCAGATCTGGTTCAGTGAATCCGAGACATCTCGGTTCGGAAGGCTGGTGCCTACGTTAGTGGTGTGACCTGCAGCTCAACTGGTGGGCGCTTCTGTCTGGCTGTCGAGCTCGGAGAGCAGTAATTAGCCAGAAACGCGACAGCTCTGGAGAAAGTCGGTGATATAATTGTGTAAAGTGTTTCTTTTTAATGGCAGGGCTCCCAAAAACCTTGTGATAGAACCTGAAGGTTGCTTCCCTAGGAGTGGAGTTGACTTAGGAGCAAGGAGTGGGCTGTCCTGGGGCCGGCAGCAGGTACTGGGCAGAGCTGGATGTTCATCCTTAGCCCACAGCTACCCAGAAGGGCTCATTTGGTGCAGAGCTCGTGCTTGAACCTGCTTCCCCCTGAGTCTCTCCAACACTCCTCCCTTCGCTAGCCAAAGTCTAAAAAGCATTTTATAAACATTCTTTTAAGTTTCTGTCCACAATGTTCATTCATATTTTTCCTGTAGAAGCATCAGGGGAAGAAGACAGACATTTAAAAGGGCTCTGAGGGGCCTTTGTCCATATTCCCTTCCTTTTTTTTTTTAATTCTCTGCCTTCTGATGCTCAGAAGAGAGAAAAAGTCCTTAAAACTTTTCCCTCTGCTCTTCCCCGCTGTTGAAGACACCCAACAGACCATGGTGGTGGTGGGACCCAAATGCACCAACCTGTAGACTGCTGAAGAAGCGGGGCATCGTCTTGCTCGGGTTGAGGTTCTGGTTGTCGTCATGGTGGCGGCGGGCGCTGGAGTCGGGTCCCAGGGAAGGACTGGCGCAAATTCTTTGTAGGTGTGTAGTTAGTAACCATGGTGTTGGCTGGGGTTTGTGCCGAACCACCCGTGGAACCGCCTGAGGGAGAGCCTTGGAGGAGGGTGGTCCAGCAGAACGGAGTGTGCATTTTAGGAGATGGTTGTAGATGGCATTTTGTATATATTTTGTATGGTTGCAGTGTTGTGAGGTTTTCCCCATCATGATACAACTCTATGAATTTCATACTCGTTTTCCAAATGCCATGGTGCTTCTGTTTCCCTTCTCCCCAGTGAATACCCTTTTTTCCTAGTTTCTCCCTCCTTTGTTGTATTATAGATGCTCTGAGCGTGCTATTGGCGTGACCGGTTATCCCAGTCTCCTCCGTGGTATTTGTAAATTTGGCAAAAAGGCCCACAATCCCCTCATTCTGCTGTGGAAGGAAGCTTCCTACACGGCTTTCCGCTCAGAAGACTGCAAAGGTTTAGATGAATTATTGAAGAGGAGCCTGTCATACGTGTGAAAGTAGTTAACGGTCTTAGATTTGGACTTTGCTGTTATAAAGGACATTGGGACTTTTATGTATTTATTTATGGGGGCTCCGGACCTCTTTATTTTCCCTGGACGCAATGAATACCGTGTCCTCCTGTGTGAGGAGCAGCGTGAAGCGAGTTAAAAAATTAACTGAATCTGACAGCTCTTGTTTACACCACAAGGCTGTGCTGCCATTCAGCGTGACCTGGATAGGCTGGAAAGCTGGGCAGAGAGGAACCTGATGAGGTTCAACAAGGGCAAGTGCAGGGTCCTGCACCTGGGGAGGAACAACCTCATGCACCAGTACAGGCTTGGGGTGGACCTGCTGGAGAGCAGCTCTGCGGAGAGGGACCTGGGTGTCCTGGTGGACGACAGGTTAACCATGAGCCAGCAGTGTGCCCTGGCTGCCAAGAAAGCCAATGGGATCCTGGGGTGCATCAAGAAGAGTGTGGGCAGCAGGTCGAGGGAGGTTCTCCTTCCCCTCTACACTGCCCTGGTGAGGCCTCATCTGGAGTAATCTGTCCAGTTCTGGGCTCCCCAGTTCAAGAAGGATGAAGAGCTACTGGAGAGAGTCCAGCGGAGGGCTACAAGGATGGTGAGGGGACTGGAGCATCTCCACTACGAGGAGAGGCTGAGGGAGCTGGGCTTGTTCAGCCTGGAGAAGAGAAGGCTGCGAGGGGACCTTATAAATGCCTACAAATATCTGAAGGGTGGGTGTCAGGAGGATGGGGCCAAGCTCTTTTCAGTGGTGCCCAGTGACAGGACAAGGGGCAACGGGCACAAACTGAGGCACAGGAAGTTCCGTCTGAACATGAGGAGGAACTTCTTCCCTCTGAGGGTGACGGAGCACTGGCCCAGGCTGCCCAGGGAGGCTGTGGAGTCTCCTTCTCTGGAGATATTCCAGCCCCGCCTGGACGCGGTGCTGTGCAGCCTGCTGTGGGTGACCCTGCTTGGGCAGGGGGGTTGGACTGGGTGACCCACAGAGGTCCCTTCCAACCCCTACTATTCTGTGATTCTGTGATTCTGTGTTTCACCGTTCCTTATTAGGAGGATGCAAAACAGGGACGGCTTCATACCGCCGGATAATGGCAGAATGGCTTTTTTCAGCGTCCACAGAGATTTGTAAGCGTAGAAATTTTCTGTGCCGCTGACAGAGCTGCCAAAAGGGGCTGATGTCTCCCATGGTCCCAGTGTTGATAGGACGTCTGGCGAACCAGCGGCGTAAGGCTGCTTAGAAAAGGGTATTAATGCATAATTAGAAGTGCTGTAGGACTGAGGGTGTTGTACGTGCAATGCTTTTTTGAAAAATCCTGGAGATTTATGTTTTTAGATTTCTGACTAATCGCTTTTGACTTTAAAGGTAAGGGGATACTCAGTTTGTGGAAATTAGCACAGCTGCGTGCTCTGGAATTGCAGGTGTGTGTTAGGAGACGTATATTCTGGTGGAGACGGTTACACGTGGCGGTTTGCTGCGATCGCCCTCTCGCACAGGCATTATTCATTCTTTGTTTTCATTAATCTGAAATAAAGGTCATCTGGATGAAAGATTCAGGAGGAAACTGGGTAAACAGCTGTACTTCCATACTGCCCACACAGTTCTCTAAGCCCACAGTAATGGAGAATAAATCAGATTTTTTTTTTTTTAATCCATCAAATATTAACGATTTAAACAATTATAAAAAGCGAGAGAAAGGTTCTTTCAATACATTAGGCCAGATTCTCAACCTGAATAAATCTTCACTGACTTCCACGGAGACACCTTCGCATCAGCAAAAGGCTCCTAACGCAGTTTGCTGTCCATCATTTGCGTTCCCGATGTGCTCACCTCGGCGCTGAGTCTCTGTAACCAAATAGCTTCGCTGTAGCAGGTGTATTGATATTAAAAGGGTTGTTAACATCTCTCCAGAGGGGGATATTCTGTTACTGGTAACTCTGTCAAGCTTTTCCATCTGCGTAGGGAATTTGTCAGAAGCTGGCCGTGTGTTGTTAAAAGTATTAGTTATCTCTTGATTTGGGTCTAATTGAATTCCGTCATTAATAGAACTCAATTACAATCGATGGCAGATGACACCACCGCGAGGACAGCGGCCACTCGAGGTTGGGAGCAATGCTTGGTGCTCAACCAAGCAGTCACAAACGGGGCAAACGCCGTCGCTCTCTTAATGAGCAAATTTTCCGATCCTCACCGAGGGGAGGTCTCCTGCTTAAATGGGCACACTGGCTGGGAGCCACCCAAATCCCTTGACACCGTCGCTTCGTTGCAAATTGGTTTTTGTGCATCAAGTATGAGATGGTTTTAATCTCAAACGTGCAATAAAAGAATACTCTGGTTCCCCCCCCGCTCCGCGATGCTCCTTATGTGAGCTTGATCTGTCTTGATCGCAAATTCTTGAAGTGCTGCGGAGTGAGGCCGTTGATGAAGAGTCACAGGAGGCATCTATATCTATATCTATATACATACTATATGTATATTCATAGATTCATAGAATCATTTAGGTTGGAAAAGACCCATAAGATCATCAGGTCCAACCGCTAACCTCACACCACCCAGTCCACCACTAAACCACGTCCCTAAGTGCCACAACTCCACAGCTT
Source organism: Opisthocomus hoazin (assembly GCF_030867145.1). Classification (NCBI taxonomy): domain Eukaryota; kingdom Metazoa; phylum Chordata; class Aves; order Opisthocomiformes; family Opisthocomidae; genus Opisthocomus; species Opisthocomus hoazin. Next base: position 2,433,783 of record NC_134453.1, on the reverse strand, counting down.
TTAAATCCCTCCGGGGATGGGGACTCCACTGCTTCCCTGGGCAGCCCGGTCAAGTGCTTGGCAAGGTTTTTGGTGAAGAAATTTTTCCTAATACCCAACATAAACCTCCCCTGGCACAACTTGACGCCACTTCAAGCTGCAGCAGGGGAGGTTCAAATTCAATATTAGGGAAAAGAGAAAAATAGAAAAAATTTTACCTGTGTCAGTGGTCTCACCAGTGAGGGAAGCCGCCTAATCCCTTTTCTTTGTTGCAGGAGGAATTAAGAAATGGTGAGTTTATATTTTTCCTGAATTTTACCCCAAACTGAATGTTGCTATCTACAGCTAAAAAGGAGGATAGTGTCAAGCAGCTGGAGCCACGGACTCCATGCACCACAGATATTTCCACTTCAGTCCTGTAATGTCCTGTTTTGTTTAAGGTAACGTGAGAGCAAGGTTGGAAGAGAGAGTCATTAACTCTGAAAAAGTCTAAAGTATCTTCTCCCTCCCACCCCTTTGCCCATTCACCTTGGATTTGAGATTTTTTATACACCTCCGCATCCCTTGCATCTTTTCCCTTAGAAAACAGGAGCAGGTTCCCATCCTTGGGTGGGAAGAGCCTGAAGCAGCCCTTTGCAGAGCTCTTTCAGCCAGGCCAGAGGAGGAAAAGCTCCTCCCTGCAAACGGTCTTTGCATTTCTTTCCCCACCAGAAACACCTTCTCTCTGCCGGTGACTTGCTGAAGTCTGATACTGTGCACGTTCCTTGGTCTGTCTTTATCACAAATTCTTGAAGTGCTGCGAAGTGAGGCCGGTGATGAAGAGTCACAGGAGGCATCCCTGCGTGCGCCAAGCCTGGGCTGTTGGTGTTGTGTTGTTACTCCTCCTTTTCATATCGGAGCTTGCAGAGCGTCCCAGGAACGCCACGTGCACCCAGCAGTAACCACAGAACTAGTTAGGTGCCACCAAACCCGTGAGGCTCAGGAGAACAAGCTCACAGCCAGAGAGAAACCGGAGCAGAGCCCAAAGTGGAAGTGTGAGAGCGATGGATTTGCAGGTTTTTGCTGAGCCTGCACAAATCAGGTCGGAGACTCTTGCTCCGTTGTTTAATTTGCTGCCCTCCAGCAATGGCCACCAACTGCTGCTGGTGGCGGCGAGACCTCTGGAAAGATCCTGCAGGGACAGTACAGAACAAACAAGCTCATCCATCACCCGTGAGACTGAGAGCTATACCGCTAGGCGTATGTTACAGCAGAACCCTGGGCTATATTATACCATTATTTTTTTTTAAAGTAATACTCTTGACAGATTTTAATGGGAAATTCCACTTACAAATCAATGGTGTGATTCAGGCCTGTGTTTATTAACACATTCCTCAGATTGCAGATGAGTGGAACTACCTGAGTACAATTCAAATGGCCCTGAAAGGCGGAGTGTGACGGTGCTGGAGCGTCGGATAATTGATATTGCCAGGCTCTGTCTCGGTAAACGAGATCTGTCCGTGTGCGTTAACGTGCCCCATACCTGAGAGCAGTGACTATTTCATTAGTTCTGATTGCTCCTGACACCTCTCGCAGCGCCGGGAGTTTCCCTGCGTCGCCCTTTGCCGGGCTCCGGGCTTTGCCTGCTCCGTTCCCATATGGTGGGTAAACGGGTTGTGTCAGAAAGAAGGAAACCTTCATACAAGGTCAATCCGGGTCACTGCATGACTTAAAAAACATCAAAAAACCCACAGCCAGATGCTCCTGGAGCTGGGGTTGCCTTGCCCGGTTTGCTCAGCCAGCTAAATGAATGCTGGCGCAGAGGTTTCCGCCCCGAGTGCTTCTCCTTGGCTGAGCTGCAGAGCTGAAGGTCCTGTGGTCCTTCCCGCTGACGCTGAGGCCAGACTGCTTTGGCATAGAGTTTATTATTATCTAATTTTTTTAGTTTAATATTATCTAATTTTCTAGTTGGTTATTTAGCATCTCTGCCCGTGACAGGCGGGTTGGAACCAGATGATCTTTGAAGCTCCCTTCCAACCCAAACCACGCTATGATTCTACGAATCCTGATTGCTTTGTAGTTTTCAATCGTACCCGTTCGAAAATCTCATTTTCCCAAACGGCTCTGTGACGCTGCCACGGCCTCCTAACTGTCCCATTGCCGCCTCTCCGCGGAGTTAAATGAGGATGAGGAGGTGCTTATCGCGGTTGTACGGCTGCACCGCTGCGAGCACCTATGAAGGGTGGCAAAATGCTTGGAGATTCCTGTAGTAAAAGGGGTGCGACACAGCTGTGATGTACGGCGGTCGTAAAATGCTGATCGTCCCGGCGCTTGTGAGCTCCAAATGAGACCAGAGTTAGCCTGACGATAAATTAGATTTTAAAAGGTAATTCGGTGAATGTATGATGAAAATTTGGCCTCTCGGTATACGATCCGTCAGCAACTTACCTGAATTTGTTCCTCATTTTTTGTAAAGCATTTCTGGATGGCATATACGTTAGTCTGTAATATGAAAAAGCGAGCAGCTAACGGTTTCCAAAATCCATCCCTGGGAACAGTCTATCTGGCTCCTGGGAAGAAGTCGATCTTTTAAAATTACAGTTGGTAAAGATTTCCACAGACATCGTTGGCAGATGCCTCCTGAAGCTGTGACCAAGGAAAACCATTCTCCTCCTTCGTGGTCATCAGCCTTCCAAGGGTAGGTGCCGAAGGCTGTCCCGCACCCCTCCGTTGCGACACGCGAGCCCTCCCTGGCGTTCGCAGCCCCGATAATCACAGAGTCACAGAATGGTCAGGGCTGGAAGGGACCTCTGTGGGTCACCCAGCCCAACCGCCTGCCCAAGCAGGGTCACCCACAGCAGGCTGCACAGGACCTTGTCCAGGCGGGGCTTGAATATCTCCAGAGAAGGAGACTCCACAGCCTCCCTGGGCAGCCTGGGCCAGGGCTCCGTCACCCTCAGAGGGAAGAAGTTCTTCCTCATCTTCAGCTGGAGCTTCCTCTGCTTCAGTTTGTGCCCGTTGCCCCTTGTAAGGTGAGGAGGGGCTGAGAAATACCCCTCCGCGGTCCTTCGAGCTGCAACGGGTGACTTCTCCGCGTGGCTCGAGGTGTTGCTTCTCTCCCTTCCTCAGCAGATTAAGGAATAACCATAATGGTTCCAAACCAGGACTTAACTGTCAGCTGTCTGGACTAGAAGGGCTGCAGCTAACGAACACATCCCATCCTCTGCTCCCACCTCCTTGCAAATCCTTTGTACTGTGTTACTCTAAACGCTAGCAGGGCTTTTTTGGGTGTTGTGGCTTTGGGCTTTGGTTTGCTGCGTCGCCTTAAATACGTAACAAATCTGCATCTCATATCTGTGAGGGAAAACTCCTTCAATGATCACAGAAGAGGCAGGGTGGAGGAAGGGGCAGTTGCATTCCTGTTAGTATCAGTTCCTGTGGGTTCCTGGCTGCTGTCTTCTGCTTGTGCATCTGTACTTAAAACAGCTGCCAGGTTTGGGGTCACAAGGGAGTTTTTCCCTAACAGCCAGATTGCCAGGGACTGGTTTTTCCCCCCTTTCCTGCAGAGTGGGGTCTGCTGGGCTTCGTAGCATCTGTTCAGTGGTGCCCAGCGACAGGACAAGGGGCAACGGGCACAAACTGAAGCAGAGGAAGTTCCAGCTGAAGATGAGGAAGAACTTCTTCCCTCTGAGGGTGACGGAGCCCTGGCCCAGGCTGCCCAGGGAGGCTGTGGAGTCTCCTTCTCTGGAGATGTTCAAGCCATGCCTGGTCCTGTGCAGCCTGCTCTGGGTGACCCTGCTTGGGCAGGGGGTTGGACTGGGTGACCCACAGAGGTCCCTGCCAACCCCGACCATGCTGGGATTGTGTGATCGTGGTGAAGACAGTGTGCAATGATTAAACCATGAGCACGCAGGCGATCTCTCTTCATCACTGAGGAGAAAGTAGGATTTGAGCGCTCGCGGTGAGTATCCTCGCGGTGCGTGCAGCCCTGGCTCTGCCTTGCTCCAGCTGTTAGCAGCTGTCCCGGGCTGATGTGGGTGGCCAGGGGGTAGAGCGAAGCCGGTGGAAGTATGTGAGGTCCCTAGGAGGTGGCCTCCCCCTCCTCGGAGAACGTTGCAGGCCGTTTCTCATGCAGGCAGCGCGCTGGCATTTCTGTGGGTCGGGAAACCAAGTTGTTTTTGTGACTGATGGAATAGATGAGCATTTGGGTGACTCTGCACTTCAGCAGGTTTTGAAAAAACAAAAGAACTCCTTAGCCTGCTGTACAGATAAGTGCATAATTGCTCACCGTATGCCGAAGCTCCGTGTCGCTCGTAAAAGAGCTCGTAACGAGCCAGAAAGCGCTTGTTTTCTGGTAAGACCAAATGATGTAGCAAAATACCTACTGCCCTGCCGAGAATGAACCGGGTAGGGGGGCTCAGCTCCACCGGTGCTACCTGGGAATGGCTGAGGGAGCAGTGCCCTCATTAGACTAAATCCTGCTTTAATTCCCAATGTTCATTAGGGGCCTGACAGTCCCTTCAGAGTGCCTGGGCAGCTTTTTGCAGTCCGGTGGCTTCTGTGGGTGCTCTGCGCGTGTGGACAGGGCATGAGATGCGGTCTGGTGGCTGGAGGTGGTTTAAATTCTGTATGTGGCGAGTTGGTGCGTGTGAAAGTGGGTATGTTTGTGTGTGCATTGCTGAAGTTGAGTGTATTTTGGTGTCTCGGATACATCTGGGTGTACACCGGGGTGCATTAGGAGGAGTGTGGGCAGCAGGTCGAGGGAGGTTCTCCTCCCCCTCTACTCTGCCCTGGTGAGGCCCCATCTGCAGTGCTGTGTCCAGTGCTGGGCTCCCCAGTTCAAGAAAGATGAGGAGCTACTGGAGAGAGTCCAGCGGAGGGCTACGAGGATGAGGAGGGGACTGGAGCATCTCCCCTACGAGGAGAGGCTGAGGGAGCTGGGCTTGTTCAGCCTGGAGAAGAGAAGGCTGAGAGGGGACCTTAGAAATGCCTCTAAATATCTGCAGGGTGGGTGTCAGGAGGACGGGGCCAGACTCTTTCCAGTGGTGCCCAGTGACAGGACAAGGGGCAACGGGCACAAACTGAGGCAGAGGAAGTTGCAGCTGAAGAGGAGGAAGAACTTCTTCCTTCTGAGGGTGACGGAGCCCTGGCCCAGGCTGCCCAGGGAGGCTGTGGAGTCTCCTTCTCTGGAGATATTCAAGCCCTGCCTGGACGCGGTGCTGTGCAGCCTGCTGTGGGTGACCCTGCTTGGGCAGGGGGTTGGGCTGGGTGACCCACAGGGGTCCCTGCCAACCCCGACCATGCTGGGATTCTGTATGCACGTGAACATACATATAGAAAATGTATGTGCATGCATGTATACCTGCAGTGAGAGGGAAAATGCAGGTTCTTAGTAGTCCGTAGTTAGAGAAGCAAACCGGCTTGCTAGAAGAGACGAAAGCAGAATTGGAAGTGTGCGCTACTGCGGTAATTAACTTTTTCCTTCAGATTGTGATCTAACATTTGAAAAAAAACCCAAGCTGGAAGGACTTATCTGGAACTGAAGGTTTCAGTTTTTATCCCTAGGGTTAATATAGTCATGATATTATTTGGTCGTCTTAGAATCAGAAGTTCAGTGCCAGATTAAACACATCCTAGCAGTCTTTCGCCACCGTGTCAGATACTCATTTTGTAAATGGAAATAGAAGCGTGCGTTGGAAGCCGGGGAGATGGCAGCCTCCCTCCCCCTGCAGAGAATTAGAAAATTTCACATAGTTTTGATCTATAGTGTAAATTAGGCCTCCGAAGCGGTGTGCTACGTCTTCATTAAAAGAGGCGAGGGTAATTGTGAGACCGTGTAGCATGATGACGCGGGGTTTTCTCGTCTTCTTTTGTTGCTGGATGGGTTTATTTTGTGTTATGACTTCTGGAGAGCGGTTTTGCACTCATGCAAAAATATGGCTTTGTGTGCTATATATAATCAACAGAAGCATGCACTCCTTTTCCCTGAAAGATGTGGTGCTTTACTGAAGTGTTGGATGTTCATGATTAATGCATGGGTTCATTAAAAAATACTTTTTAAAGTAGAAATGTGATGTCTTCTCCTGTTAGTTATAGTAATTAACAGTACCCAGGGACGGATTTTACAGGGATAAATCAGAAGTATGCGTTCAGGCCACCTTTTGGCCCCCTGGGGTTTTCTATTTTCACTTCCAAACAGCGATAAATGACGCTCTTTACATACAATTAATGTGTTTTTAATGAACAATTAGAAAATTGCTGTGGGATGAAATTACTGCGAGGTAAACTTTGACTTTTAAAGGGAAAACCGCCCTCTGTGTTTATACACTTGCCAAACTTTTCCTGTGCAAGTGTTCTTGTCTTTGCAATCCCTTTCAGTTGTTTTTCCTTGCACCGCTGTAAAAGCTCCTTCAGGCGATAGGAGAAAAGCTGTTGATGTTTTGAGGTTTCCCGTGTCAAGAGTGGACTTTGGACACGGGCTAGGAATAAAAAAAAATACCTTGGAAAAGCAGAGTCAGTTGTTCCTGCAAATCAGAAGTCTCAACCCAAAGTGCTCGCGCACGTAGAGACGCCGGGACAGGAACGGGGTGCAGGACGCATGACTTCCGCGCCGCGACAAATCCCCGTCGCGCCGGTGATCTCGGCCGAGGGTGCGTTGGGGATTCGGATCAGGGCTTTAGGCTTGATAGGCACCTGCAGAGATTTCATCTTCTGTCTCACGTGGATTTATTCCGTTTGCTAGAATTTGATTCCAGCAGACAGTTTCTGGAAATCGGAATAATTTTTTCACACCTGTGTTTCGTGAAGTGATTGGCTCTGTGTGAGCAAAGAAGGTAAATATGAAGAGGGGAAGGAGAAACACTGATTTGTAATGTGTTAAGCCGGAGCTTTACATACGTAATTTGGCTCCTGCATTTTGTGATGGAAATACCCATCTCACAAAAATGTTTGATTGTAGGCACACAGTGTTTTCCAGATATTCCAGACCCGCCTGGACGCGGTGCTGTGCAGCCTGCTGTGGGTGACCCTGCTTGGGCAGGGGGTGGGACTGGGTGACCCACAGAGGTCCCTTTCAACCCCGACCATTTTGGGATTCTGTGAAATGGGTGATGGGTGGGTTTAGTGTGTTGTATGAGCCTGCTGGTTAATATTCAGCGTGACGCTGGAATCGCTGGAAGATGAACGTCTTTCCCCATTATACTGTCCTGTAACTGTGAGGGTGCCAACATGGCAGAGGCCGAGCAGCACCCTCGTTGCGTTTGGCTTGCACAACGGCGGGGTTGGGTCTTCAAACCCTTGACGTTCAGTTTGCTCTTAAAATTCTTAAGCAGTTACAGAATCACAGAATCCCAGAATGGTCGGGGTTGGAAGGGACCTCTGTGGGTCACCCAGCCCAACCCCCTGCCCAAGCAGGGTCACCCACAGCAGGCTGCACAGCACCGCGTCCAGGCGGGGCTTGAATATCTCCAGAGAAGGAGACTCCACAGCCTCCCTGGGCAGCCTGTGCCAGGGCTCCGTCACCCTCAGAGGGAAGAAGTTCTTCCTCGGGTTCAGCTGGAACTTCCTCTGCTTCAGTTTGTGCCCGTTGCCCCTTGTCCTGTCTCTGGGCACCACTGGAAAGAGTTTGGCCCCGTCCTCCTGACACCCAGCCTTGAGATGTTCAACAGCCTGAGGTTCTGGCACTGACGAGGTGAATCAAAGATGCAAAATCTCTCATGTTTTTGAACAAATGAAGCACTTAAATCCCCTTCTGCGCAACCCGAATCCTGCACATGTAGAAAAGCTTGAGTAAATGAGGAGCGCCTGCGTGGGGTGAGCCGATGCGTGCTGCCGTCGGGCACGCCGGCTGCGATTCAGGCTTACCTTGCTGTGAAGTTTGCAGTGCTGTGTCTTCCCGCTTCCTCAGACGGATCCGGAGGGGCTTTCTGATGCCGTAGAAGCCAGCGTGCAAGTCTGCATTTCCACCAGATTTGGCTTTGAGTAATTAGGTGGACAGATTAATTGATGGGTTATGTTTCTATTTCTGGGCCGCTCGTTATTTGAAAGGGAAGTACTGTAAAAAGGCAGTCAATATCAGAGTAAAGGTACATGACATCACCTTCTGTAGCTGTGGATTTCTCTTCCTTGGTCATTTTGTGAAGTCAAAGGAGAGGAAAACTATGGTAGAACGTCTGCTGTGACCAAACCTCTAGAAAACATCCTCTCCTGGCATGAAGCCCCATCGATGTGCTGGGATCTTTCCAAGAGTGGCGAGAAGTCCTTTGGCAGACGTTCTTGAAAGGACTCTCTCAAGTTAAGTGCAGACCACATTGTCCAGACTGGTTTCATCTTAACTTCGGAGCTCAGAGGCTCTTTCTCAATCAAATTTGACCGAGGAGTTAAATTGCTGTGAAAATGGGGTGTTAGAGACCCGTAGATGGTTACAAAGGGCTGCTGGAGGAGAGGCAGCAATGTACGTATGCCGCTCGGGACGCAGAAGGAGACCCGAAATCGAGACACCGGGCTGGGCTTGGAGACTTTGGCTGCTGCCAGATGTGTCTGTATTGGAGTGGGAGCGGCATCCTTCAGCGCAGTGCTCCTGCGAAGGGGCTGTTGTAACCTAGTAGGGGTTGCTTTAATGTAGGCTGCACAGGCCCTTGTCTAGGTGGGTCTTGAATATCTCCAGAGAAGGAGACTCCACAGCCTCCCTGGGCAGCCTGGGCCAGGGCTCCGTCACCCTCAGAGGGAAGAAGTTCTTCCTCATCTTCAGCTGGAACTTCCTCTGCTTCAGTTTGTGCCCATTGCCCCTTGTCCTGTCACTGGGCACCACTGGAAAGAGTCTGGCCCCGTCCTCCTGACCCCCACCCTGCAGATATTTGTAGGCATTTCTAAGGTCCCCTCTCAGCCTTCTCTTCTCCAGGCTGAACAAGCCCAGCTCCCTCAGCCTCTCCTCGTAGGAGAGATGCTCCAGTCCCCTCCTCATCCTCGTAGCCCTCCGCTGGACTCTCTCCAGTAGCTCCTCATCTTTCTTGAACTGGGGTGACCCTGCTTCGGCAGGGGGTTGGACTGGGTGACCCACAGAGGTCCCTTCCAACCCCGACCATTCTGTGATTCTGTAGCATCAGCCTCAGAGCAGCGCTGGGCTTCCAGCTCTTGCTCTCTGCTTTGCAGGAGACCTGGATTTGGTTCCTGCAGTTGCTGGCCCGCCATGAGCACCAGTGAGACGAGTCAGGCATTTGTTGTGCACCTTTACAAGGTTAATCCTGGCAATAGCAATCCTAAAAACAAGCCATTTTTTAATTCTCTCAAAACCATTTAATTCTCTCAAAACCAGGACGGCATGATCCTGTCCAGGGCCAGCCAGAGCAGAGTAAAAAAATTCTGCCATCTCTTTCACTTTCTCATCGAGAGCGATGATGTCTTCCTTCCCCCTCACAAGGAGCATTTGCTGCGGCTCCCACTGGGCTGTTTGTGTTAGAAATTAAATGCAGTCAGACCTGGTTAATCCCCATCTTGCTCAGCCACGTGCCTGGGTGGCCAGAAGTCCTGTGCAGCTGACACGGTGAGGATGCACCCTGGGAAGGGCTGGACTTGCGGGGCGCGACGTTTATACTGGTTTAACTGGTCTGGATGGAAATAGGGCAGAGTCTTCTGTACTTTGTTATGAAATAAAGCAGGAGGGTTATGGGTGTTGTGGTTTCAGGGCCTCTGCTGCGTTTGGTGACTTGGGTGCTTTGGTGGCTTTTGCGTTGTGTGAAAGGCAGGAATGTGTCAGGGCTCTGGAGGACGCAGCATGGACGCTCACACTGGTTCTGCCCCAAGATGGCTTTTCATGTCATTTGTGTTCCTTTTCTCCAGAGAGAAAAAGAACAGTAAGAACAGGAAAGACTGAACGATAAACATGATCTGCATTTACTGTAAAAACACCTCTTGGTGGTGTTGGGTTGAAGGTTGGACTTCATGATCTTAGAGGTCTTTTCCAGCCTTAATGAGTCTATGATTCTATATACTCTCCAGTTCTTTTGAGGCCAAAAGCACTCAGAAAAGTCCACGGAAGAAGGAAAGGGAGATTTAGTTGGCCCTTGTCTTCCCTGGTGAGACAGATTTGCCAGCAGCAGTATTTTCCACCCCATGGAGGTTGCTGGAGGTTCCGTAAGTGTCTCGCCTTTCTTCAGGTCTGAAATTGAGTCGATCCTGGAGCGTTTATCGGAGCTGGCGTTAGTTGGGCGGATCCTAGGGAATCTGCTGTGGCAGCAGGTAACACTGAAAGCTCCTCCAGAATAAACTTACTGGGGCAGTTATTTCTGAGGGAGTCGTTGCGTGAGGTGCTCAGAAGAAAGGGAAAGAATTGCAGAAAGCAGAAAGGCAGTGAGGAACTGGAGAAGAGAGTTGGATGTCCAAATTAAACGCAACAGCAGTGATTTTGAACACGAAAGAAGCAATTTATGGGAAGCTAGTGAAGTGAGAAGGGAGGCGAAACGGTGAGAAACAAGGCAAATTGCAAAGCACGAGGACGCTGCCTGTGGAATGGAAATGCGTGGAGCGGCCAGGCAGGTTAGAGGAGCGCTGCCTAGATGGGGAGGGATACAGCAGAAATGGGTAGGAATATGCATATTACATCATCTGCATATTTCCCTGCTGATTTTTTTTTTTTCTTCCTTTTTGTGCAAAACCATCTTTGCCAACCTGATGTTTGTGTTGGCGTTCACTGACCCCACAAGCAATTATTTGCACGCCTCTACTGAGAGATCGCAGCGACAGAGCTTTGCTCTCCACCATCCCACACCTACGTGTGCACTCCGTATGGCCCTGGATTTCCACGTATACATGGTCCTGGTGTATTTCTTTTCTGTAGAATAAGCTGGATTCTTAAGATTTGAGGGCTTTGGAGTGCTCAAAAGTCATATTTCAGTTTGCTTACTTGAAACTTTGGCTTTCAATTAGTTGGAGGTTGTTCTGGTTAACACCCTGCTGAAGGGAAGTGCTCAAAGCTGTTTGTCACTTGTTTCAGTTGCTGGTAATTGCAAATAGCTGGAGAAGATTCGATGCAAATTTTGTTCTAAAAATTAGTCACCCTCCACAAGAAGCCGCACCACGTTGTTTTTGAAGAGGCCTGCTTTGAATCTTCAGCCGTACGCGTGCTGGGCCACCGTGATGGATGAGCTCAGGGCTGTGCTGTGACTCCGAGCTCAGAGATCACGTGTTTGATGGATGCTCTGAGGAACGTCGGATGCCTAAATAACAAGAAGTTGGGAGCGTGATGGCTTCCAGGAATGGCCAGTCCTGTAGGAGAGTGGGGATGGTGGGACGTGAATTAACGATCAGTCCCTCCTGCTGTTTCAGTCAGTGAAAAGCCAGGACTGACTGACATTTACGTGCTGTTTGTCCATACGGGGAAGGGATTTCTACAGGAGCAGTTGCTTTTCCGAATGGAAATGAGGATGCCTTTTCTAGCGGTGCTGCCACTGGTGAGCAGAGGTAGGGAAGGATGCGCAGGAGGGATGCGGAGAAGGGTGGGCCGTGGAGCAGAGGTAGGGCGGTGGATGTTGTGTGGGGGACTGGACACAGTACCAAGAGTAGAAAATGCTTCTTGGGTTGGCATTGCTGAATGGCATTTATCACAGAATCACAGAATGTTTGGGGTTGGAAGGGACTTCTGTGGGTCACCCAGCCCAACCCCCTGCCCAAGCAGGGTCACCCAGAGCAGGCTGCACAGCACCGCGTCCAGGTGGGGCTTGAATATCTCCAGAGAAGGAGACTCCACAGCCTCCCTGGGCAGCCTGGGCCAGGGCTCCGTCACCCTCAGAGGGAAGAAGTTCTTCCTCATCTTCAGCTGGAACTTCCTCTGCTTCAGTTTGTGCCCATTGCCCCTTGTCCTGTCACTGGGCACCACAGGAAAGAGCTTGGCCCCATCCTCCTGACACCCACCCTGCAGATATTTGTAGGCATTTTTAAGGTCCCCCTCTCAGCCTTCTCTTCTCCAGGCTGAACAAGCCCAGCTCCCTCAGCCTCTCCTCGTAGGAGAGATGCTCCAGTCCCCTCACCATCCTCATAGCCCTCCGCTGGACTCTCTCCAGTATCTCCCCATCTTTCTTGAAGTGGGGAGCCCAGAACTGGACACAGGACTGCAGATGGGGCCTCACTAGGGCAGAGTAGAGGGGAAGGAGAACCTCCCTTGACCTGCTGCCCACACTCTGCTTAATGCACCCCAGGAGACCATTGACCTTCTCTCACCAGAGAGCTGGCCGCGCGTCCTCCTGTCCTCCCGCAGGCGTGCGGGGCTCTGTTGGTTAAAGCAGGGCTTATCCAAGAACTGAATCCAGCCCCAAATCTTTACAATAAATACAGCATCAAGTGTATGGGCATTTATCAAGTGTGGGCAGATGCACCTTTTGTTGAGGACCGTGAGCATCAGATTCCTAACGTCGGTGCTGGGCCAGCCCGGAGGCTGAATTATTTGCGCTCTCGCAGGGAGCTGCGAAGCTTTTCAGTGCTTTACTGCAGCATAAATCCTGTTGTTACGCTGATTTACCTGTGGCCTTTAGAAATGTGAGAAATATTTTCCCACCGACAAGAATATTTTCCCAAAAGTTCTCCGATGGTCTGAAGCGAAGAGTCCTTAGCGTGTGATAGAGAGGTCCGGGGAAAGGACCTCTGGTGTGGTAAACCAGATCTGGTGACTTCTCGAGGAGAAATTGCTTTGGGTTTGCTTCCAAGCACGGAAAACGATCAGGTTTTGGAGAGGAATTGGTGTTTGGCTTCTCATATCTGAGCTGGAAGGATACCAACCACTTGGGTTTTTTCGTGTGGGTTTCTCGATCCAGCTGTTGGTTTTCCGTCGGTCTGAGGGCTGTTTTGGGAAGGGAAGGTTGCATCCGTGGGGCTCGTCTCTGGGAGGTTTTGATGTTCTTGGAGAGATTAGGGAGGCTTTTGAATGCTGTCCCTCAGTTTACTGGAATGCTTTGGCTTTTTTAATTTTTTGTTACTATTTTGAAAAGTATTGTCCTTGAAGCCGGAACGCAGAAGTAACACATTTCAGTAAATCAAATTTATAATAAATAAGTGCATGTAATTCTTCCTGCTTTACTTTTCTCACAAGTATTTGCTGCTATCTCTTGCAAAGTTACGCCTGAGCTAGGTGGCAAGGACGAGACACTACACTATTTAAGGACACAGGTACTGGGTGTTCCCCCATCCCAGTACTCGGTTGCCTTCTGCCTCCACCCATGGGATGGCGGAGGGGTCAGGCTGCCCTGTGAGCTTCAGGGAATGGCCTCTGTTTTCTTGCGAGCGTCGTTTCTTCCTCTTGATACAAAGGTTGCGATGGCCTGGAGCCATCCAGCCTAGCTGGTGGCTGGCGGAGGGGCCAGTGGCTTTCTGTTAGCAGGAGGGGCTGGCCGGTCTGTAAGGTCATGGTGAAACATCTCCCAAGCTGCTGAGCTGGGGACGTTAGAAATGCCTACAAATATCTGAAGGGTGGGGGTCAAGAGTGGTGGATACCCCGGCAGGCTGTGCTGCCATTCAGCGTGACCTGGACAGGCTGGAGAGTTGGGCAGAGAGGAACCTGTTGAGGTTCAACAAGGGCAAGGGCAGGGTCCTGCACCTGGGGAGGAACAACCCCATGCACCAGTACAGGCTTGGGGTGGACCTGCTGGAGAGCAGCTCTGTGGAGAGGGACCTGGGAGTGCTGGGGGATGACAGGTTGACCATGAGCCAGTAGTGTGCCCTGGCTGCCAAGAAGGCCAATGGTCTCCTGGAGTGTATTAGGAGGAGTGTGGGCAGCAGGTCGAGGGAGGTTCTCCTTCCCCTCTACTCTGCCCTGGTGAGGCCCCATCTGCAGTGCTGTGTCCAGTGCTGGGCTCCCCAGTTCAAGAAAGATGAGGAGCTACTGGAGAGAGTCCAGCAGAGGGCTATGAGGATGGTGAGGGGACTGGAGCATCTCTCCTGTGAGGAGAGGCTGAGGGAGCTGGGCTTGTTCAGCCTGGAGAGGAGAAGGCTGAGAGGGGACCTAATAAATATTTATAAATGTCTTCAGGCTGGGTGTCAGGAGGATGGGGCCAGACTCTTTTCAGTGGTGCCCAGTGACAGGACAAGGGGCAACAGGCACAAACTGAAGCAGAGGAAGCTCCAGCTGAACCCGAGGAAGAACTTCTTCCCTCTGAGGGTGACGGAGCCCTGGCCCAGGCTGCCCAGGGAGGTTGTGGAGTCTCCTTCTCTGGAGATATTCCAGCCCCGCCTGGCCGCGGTGCTGTGCAGCCTGCTGTGGGTGACCCTGCTTGGGCAGGGGTTGGACTGGGTGACCCACAGAGGTCCCTTCCAACCCCCGCCATGCTGGGATTCTGGTACTGAACCCAGCAGAGATTACTTGCCAAGGCAGAGGATGTGCAGCTCTCTGTATGAATTCCTGACGTACGTATGGGTGAGGACTGGGCAGTGTCTGTACCCTGGTAGACCCTGTGAATGTTGTGTGTACCTGTGGCCCTTTATCAGCGACTGAACCTCGCTGCTGATTTATAAACCAGCATTCCCTAGGGGTGAAAACTCAGAGGGACAAGCGACTTGTGTATTGCTGGTTAGCTTTGGCAGTGAGCAGTGAGTATCTTTTGACTTTCACCTTCATGTCATGGGTCAGCGTGGAGATCACGGAGGACAAAATGGCAGTATGCTAAGAGTGATAGAAGAAAACCTCTCCGCGTCAGTTGGATATTATTCAGTGAGTGATGGGGAAATTAGGCGAGGATCTGAAATTTGTGCTCCTTGTCTTATGAGAGTTCAGCGATAAATTGCTCTCTCCTAAGCAGGACCTTGATTGCGGTGATGGACAGGAGGGTGTGGAGACTGGAAATCAATAGCTGGGAGAGATTCAGGCAGGAATCATCAGTTTGCGGGCAGCGGAGACCGAGATCTGCGCGGCTCAGTCACGCAGAGCTCACATGGCTTCAAGGGGACTTTTTTTGTGCCAAGAACGGCAGGATTTGGCCCTCGCAATTTTTGTAAGTACTTTCCAGAGGATTTATGAATAAGCTTTGGGTCCAATTTTATTAGTAGTGATTGTATAATAACATCAGCTTATGACGGCTGAACATTGCTCCTTCTGACGCGTGGTCTCGGGGCAGGACAGCCCATTCACTGCGCAGCCCAGATGCGCTAATTTTGTTAATTAACCGAGGCTTTTGGTTCTGTCGGGCATCTCCGTCCTTCTCTGTGTATCCAGGCCCTTTTGCTTTGTATTAGCTAAAAGGATTCACGCGAGGACAGGACAGAAGGAGGTTGGAATTTTGCTCTGGAAGAACCACACGATTCCGTTCCTCGTGGTCAAACCATCAGCGGAGGAGTTGTTGGCGGGTCCCGGTCAGGACCTGTGCGTGCCGGGCACGTGCGTGGGGAAATGAATCCGATTCGAGCTGGAAAGGTTAGGCCCCACAATGTCCCCTTATTTAAAAAAAGGTGAATAACGTAGATGAAACCACGTATACGTACACACACCCAGTTGCACGCTTATGGGTATCTGTAGATAGATGAAGGACCAGGGGGGAGATGTTTAGATACTGGGTTACTGCCAGAGGGGTGTGGGTACCAAATTCTGATTTATGTGAATAAATGTAAAACGCAGTCAGTTACTGCAGAAAGGTCAGAATAAAACCAGAGGCTCTAAGAATACTAGAAGTGTTTCCAGAAACCGAGAGTATTTTTTTGTCCGAGATGTGGCAATGAATGAGGGAAATGATGGAGGACTTGAATTTGGCTCGTATTACGAAATTTGAGAGTTTAATTAGTTAGAGCACTTCTCTCGTTTAATCTTCAAGCATTGTATTAACGGCACAAGTGTTCAGTGATGATCTCCATAGCTTGAGCTTAAAAAAATTAAATCAAGTTTTAATGCAATTTTTTCTGGGTAGAATTAACCGTAGAAAGATTTTGGGGCCAGAGTTCTAACATTACGTCCAATCCTAGCGTAAAGATTGTTTTTATTATTGACAAAATACTTTCACATATTTGATGTTACTCATCCTGGATGCCAGGCTCTGGTATCCCACACAGTGTTACTCTCTCATGGGAATTCATTTCCCGACCGGCGTTTTTGGGATAGTCCAGCCTTAAATTCAGCAGAAAACCCCCCAAGCCCCTGACAGCTTTCAAGTTGATGATTTTTCAGTTACTGTTGGGATTGTGGTGGGCCTGGCTTCCGCCGAAGGACGGGAAGAGGACGGGTTGTGCTGGGGTTGAGCATTTTCTGTGCTGTTTGAGACCTTTACAGCATCCCGTACCAGATGTCTTTTGCAAAGTACCAGACAGTGAATTAAAAAATAAAAACCCCAACCAAACCTTAGTGAGCAACACGGAAATCAAATCTCTTTGGTTAATAACTGCGGATGAAAGCCTGGCAGTTGTCAAGAAATCATATTTATTTGCCAAGCACTGCTTTGTCTGGAGTCTAGGGGTAACAAAGCACTTCATAATTAAATTAATTTCACGGCGTCACTGTAAATGGAGGAGCACAATCGCTCTTGGTAGTTTTGTAGCTTGGGGCTACGCGGGTGAGATTTTGAGAAGAGGCTGGAGAGTTTTAGCTGAGAGCTTGGCAGCTGAGTGAAGCCCTCGTAGATGACTTTGGCCACCACTCTGTGAGTCCAGGGGAAAAGAGGCCTTCTCCAGGATCTCCTGGGGCAGGAGCTCCCCTTCCCTGCCTCTTCCCTTGCACCCAGGACCGAGCATCTGGGGAGCGGAGCGCCTGGGGCTCCCCAGCATCCATCTCCTACGCAGGTCAAGTGGAAAACTGCACAGAAAGTGGATTTTTTTGGTAGTAAATTAGGCCATAAAATAAAACGGATGGTAACTGATGTAAGGAGGATTCTTGTGTCCCCGTTCTCACCCCATGGGCAGAGTCCCACACCCCATGAGTTTTGACAGCGGAAACATGGAGTCTTTTTGCCATAAAAACTGATGTTTCTGGAAGGGAAGGGGAGTTGCTCGCCAACGGTTATGTAGTCTGCGAAGTGAATTCTCCAGGATGGTTCAGGAGACCGAGGGACCCCTCCCTCCTTCTCCCACTTCTACAGGCACCGGGTCATAGAATCACAGAATGTTAGGAGTTGGCAGGGCCCTCTGTGGGTCACCCAGCCCAACCCCCTGCCCAAGCAGGGTCACCCAGAGCAGGCTGCACAGCACCGCGTCCAGGCGGGGCTGGAATATCTCCAGAGAAGGAGACTCCACAGCCTCCCTGGGCAGCCTGTGCCAGGGCTCCGTCACCCTCAGAGGGAAGAAGTTCTTCCTCGGGTTCAGCTGGAGCTTCCTCTGCTTCAGTTTGTGCCCGTTGCCCCTTGTCCTGTCGCTGGGCACCACTGGAAAGAGTCTGGCCCCGTCCTCCTGACCCCCACCCTGCAGATATTTATAAGCATTTATTAGGTCCCCTCTCAGCCTTCTCTTCTCCAGGCTGAACAAGCCCAGCTCCCTCAGCCTCTCCTCGTAGGAGAGATGCTCCAGTCCCCTCACCATCCTCGTAGCCCTCCGCTGAACTCTCTCCAGTAGCTCCTCATCTTTCTTGAAGTGGGGAGCCCAGCACTGGACACAGCACTGCAGATGGGGCCTCACCAGGGCAGAGTAGAGGGGGAGGAGAACCTCCCTCGCCCTGCTGGCCACACTCCTCTTAATACACCTATTTTGGGGACTCTGGACTGAGAAGGGCTGTCACCGAGAGTTCGTATGAATTTTAATCTACCTGATACCAGAGTGGAGGCAATGTGAGTCCGGGTTGGATATTTTCGGCTTCATTCGACACGAAGGGAGATAACTCCTCTTACCTGGCATCCCACAAGCCACCTGCCTACTGAGCGTGGGGTTTAATCAAAGTGACAAATCTGGAGCCAGTGAAAATGAACCAATTAATTGTAGTCAGTGGATTTTTCTCCTCATTTCACTTGGGTGGATTTAGGCCATTAGGTTATTTTCCATTCCGAATCTCCGACAAAAATATCACACGAAGCTAGACAGCGATGCTGTTCCCTGTAAGGAGGAGAATGAAAGACAGAAAAAGCCTTAGGGAAGAGGGCACCAGGGCTTTCGCAGCTACGAGAAGTAGTCACATTTTAGACTCTTGTATTTCTATTTTAAGCCGCAGGGACTTCACTTGGACCTTCACCTTTGCTGAAGTTGTATTAAGCAGAGTCTGTATCTGATATAATGTTTATGCCTTTGACTTCACAGCTGAGATTTAAATACTGAGGGTTTTATATCCGTAAAAAGTGCAAATGAAAACAGAATATTTACGGATCATTGCAAACCACGGTGCGTTTCCTCCTGGATTACTTTGGGGTAATCACCAAAGGGATATTTTATAACTTCTAAAACAGTTCCTTCCTCTTACTTGGTATTCGGTGTGATCTCCTCGTCAGCTTGTTACTGAGTGACTTCACAGCTGAATTTTTGTATTTTTTAGTTAGGTTTCACCAAACATGAGGCTAAAAAAAGCTGGTGTGGCTGTTCAGTCCGCTCTCCCGTGGTGCATCAGACGTTGCTTTTTCCCCCGTGGTTCCTGGTGGGAAGCTTGGTGGTGGTGGTGGCAGGAGCCGCAGAGAGGTTTTGTAGGGCGCTGGGGACCGCCGGTCGTGTCCCTCGGTGCGTTGGGGGTTCCTGCCTCCGCCGGTGCTTCGGTTTTATGGTCGAAAGGAGAGGGAATTTGGGGTGGAAATGTTGGAAAATTAAAGGCCGAGCTGCGTGGGCCTTGCAGCCGGTGGAGGGAAGGTGAGGCAGAGGAGAGCGGTGATGGTGTCCACCTTGCCAAGCTGATGATCTCATTTCGAAGATGAACTGAAGTTGGATCCAGGCATTTCACAGGGATTTCCCTGGACTCAAGTTGTGTCATCAAGTACTTCTGTGGAAAGAAACGGCAAATCCTTTGTTTCCTGCAGTTTGGACATTACAGAGGTGTTCAGACGTACTGGAAAACTGAGCTCTTGTGTAGGCTGGGATCGGAGGAAGGCGCTGAGAAGGCAGTGTGGGTCTCCTGGGGAGCGAACCCACTTGGGAGAGGGGCTGTCTGCCCAGGCAAGGGGACTCTGTTGGACATCTCTGGCTCTGACGCTCTACCAGGTGCTGGCAAGGGGCTGGCTGTGCCAGGACGCTCGGGTCGTGCCCAGCCTGCCAGCTGATGACTGATGGAGAACAGCCCAGAGTTCAGGTACCATGGGTGGCGGTGGGAGGAAGGGTCCCGTTGGTGTCCCAGCCTCGCATGGCTGTGCTCAGCGCAGGTGGTGGCCGTGGCTTGTTTGTGGGGAGCTTTTCAGGCTGCTGGGCAACGGAGGAGAAATAAATTCAACTCAGATTGAGCAGCAAATGCCTTGGTAGTGCCTTTCTTGCTTACACTGAGACGGCTTTCTGAAGGTGATGCCTTCTTCTGATGGCTGCTGGCAGGAGGTGAAGTTTCGAGAGAGTTAAATGCGAATTGCTCCCTTCAGTATAGGCAATTCACCGATACAGAATCACAGCACGGTTGGGGTTGGCAGGGACCTCTCTGTGGGTCACCCAGCCCAACCCCCTGCCCAAGCAGGGTCACCCAGAGCAGGCTGCACAGCACCGCGTCCAGGCGGGGCTGGAATATCTCCAGAGAAGGAGACTCCACAGCCTCCCTGGGCAGCCTGGGCCAGGGCTCCGTCACCCTCAGAGGGAAGAAGTTCTTCCTCATCTTCAGCTGGAACTTCCTCTGCTTCAGTTTGTGCCCGTTGCCCCTTGTCCTGTCGCTGGGCTCCACTGGAAAGAGTCTGACCCCGTCCTCCTGACACCCACCCTGCAGATATTTGTAGGCATTTCTAAGGTCCCCTCTCAGCCTTCTCTTCTCCAGGCTGAACAAGCCCAGCTCCCTCAGCCTCTCCTCGTAGGAGAGATGCTCCAGTCCCCTCCTCATCCTCGTAGCCCTCCACTGGACTCTCTCCAGCAGCTCCTCATCTTTCTTGAAGTGGGGAGCCCAGCACTGGACACAGCACTGCAGATGGGGCCTCACTAGGGCAAATACTGGAGGAGTTACACTGGTTTGACTAGAGTCAGAATTTAGCTGGCAGTGTGAATATTGAAGGCATTTTCAAAAATCAGAGTCCATTCCAGGGTCTGCTCTGAGGCTTTTGCCAGAGCCGAGGCCGACCGCAGCCGAGCAGTCGTTGTCGGAAACCCAGCAGCGAACAGGTAGGCGGCCTGGGACGCGCCTTGATTGACAGCAGGCTACTGATGTCTGCGAGATGACAGGCTCTGACTTCGAAAGAAGAGCTTAATTAGCTCCGCTCCAAGAGGTCCATTCTCCCCTGTGTACGCGTGCATAGCTCCAAGTGACATTAATGTGAATTATGTACCGGGAGGAGAATAGACCCAGAGGAACGTGGGGGAGGTGTGGGACGGAGAGAGGCAGAAAACGAGGTGGTGGTGGGGGAGGAGGAGGAGGGAGCACAAAGGAAAGGAAATGCTGGGGGAGTGGGTATGTGCCCCAGGGAGGAGAGGTGGCCTGCTGGGTGCTGGGAGCGCGGGGACCTGCTCGTGGCTACCCCCACCGGGGAGGTGACGCCAGGGCAGATGACCATGTTCTCCTTCCCCTCTGCACTGCCCTGGTGAGGCCCCATCTGGAGTCCTGTGTGCAGTTCTGGGCTCCCCAGTTCAAGAAAGATGAGGAGCTACTGGAGAGAGTCCAGTGGAAGGCTACGAGGATGAGGAGGGGACTGGAGCATCTCCCCTACGAGGAGAGGCTGAGGGAGCTGGGCTTGTTCAGCCTGGAGAAGAGAAGGCTGCGAGGGGACCTGATAAATGCCTCTAAATATCTGCAGGGTGGGTGTCAGGAGGACGGGGCCAGACTCTTTGCAGTGGTGCCCAGTGACAGGACAAGGGGCAACGGGCACAAACTGAAGCAGAGGAAGTTCCAGCTGAATAGGAGGAAGAACTTCTTCCCTCTGAGGGTGACGGAGCCCTGGCCCAGGCTGCCCAGGGAGGCTGTGGAGTCTCCTTCTCTGGAGATATTCAAGACCCGCCTGGACGCGGTGCTGTGCAGCCTGCTGTGGGTGACCCTGCTTGGGCAGGGGGTTGGGCTGGGTGACCCACAGAGGGCCCTGCCAACCCCCACCATTCTGGAATTGTGTGATTTTGTGACCAAGGAGTCTTCCCCAAGGGGAAAATCCTTGGGAAATCTCCCTCCCTCGCCTCTCTTCCTTCAGAGACTCCAATTCCTGTGTGAGAACGTTCCCCAGCCTGGTTTCAGCAGCAGCCAGATGTGGAATGGCCAGATGTGGGACAGACATGTTGGGATTAGGGGATGGAGGAGAGGATCCGCGTGTGCTGGGGCTGGCGGGGCGGGAGGCTCCTTTTAATAAGGAAAAAAAGAGAGTGTTAGATGCGTGACCAAAAGCTCCTGTTTAAACTGTAGTTAAAGACGAGAGAGAAGCGAAATGGAGTAAGACATAAACTACAGAAATGATGAATGGCTGCGTCTGGTACGTCCGTGTATGGGAAAGGAGCTGCCGTGCATAATTAAACGGGGCAGAAATGGAAACGTGCGTGGTCGCTGCCAACTAAAGAGCGTGATGAATGAGTTGTGCTCCGTCATGTTCACGTATCGCCCGCTGCAGGTTAGTGGTGGTGCTTTTGTGGTTACTTACTCTACTTTTGTTGCTTGTGCCAACTTATTTTTGGCAGTAAACGAGACAGGGTTTGGTTCCTCTGCCCAACAGGTCTGCGAGTCGGTGCTCCTGCAAAGTCCCTGTCTCTCAAAATCTCTCCGGGACACAGGAGAAAACAAGGCTTTTCACAGAATCACAGAATGGTCGGGGTTGGAAGGGCCCTCTGTGGGTCACCCAGTCCAACCCCCTGCCCAAGCAGGGTCACCCAGAGCAGGCTGCACAGCACCGCGTCCAGGTGGGGCTGGAATATCTCCAGAGAAGGAGACTCCACAGCCTCCCTGGGCAGCCTGTTCCAGGGCTCCGTCACCCTCAGAGGGAAGAAGTTCTTCCTCATGTTCAGATGGAACTTGCTCTGCTTCAGTTTGTGCCCGTTGCCCCTTGTCCTGTCACTGGGCACCACTGAAAAGAGCTTGGCCCCATCCTCCTGACACCCACTCAACCCCCTTTTTTTTTTCCCACCCCTAGAACTGAATAGACTTCTAGTGTTTAGACTTAAATAAAGAGAGTTGGTGATAAACCTCCCATTGGGGAAGATACTGAGATCAATCAAAAAACAAAATCCCAAGGTACCGCTTGCCGTTGTAACCTTTGCCAGGCCCCCGGAACCCAGGTACTAACTTGAAATGCAAGAAAAGGTCCCTAATTATTTTTAAATAGTGTTTGGGTGTGTGGGGTCCATAGCTGGAATTTCTTTTTAGGTTTCATCAAACCTCAGGCAGCGCTGAAGACGCTGTGGTGTGTGACGGGGAAGCTCTTGTGGAGAGCTGTGGACATTGCAAAACCCCGTCCCGTACGCGCTGGCATCACTTGGTGGTTACTGGGGCTCGCGGCTGTCACGTGGGACGGACGTCTGTCCGTCCGCGTCGACCGGTGTCATCGTACCCCTCGCCGAAGAGCTCGCAGGGCAGCCGGAGCCGTTGTCGGAGGTGTCAGGTCCTGGTGGTGATGGGACGTGGAGCTGTGGTTGGGCATGGACCTGCGCACCTCTCCGGTGCCAGGCCACCGACCGGCCTCCCAGGCACGAGCCTGGTGGCTCCCCGTCTGCTGACGGGCACCCAGCTCCCTCTGATCCAGAGGTCAACGCGGGCGTTTGGGTAGTGTGCAGGGAGAACGGCTGAAAATTTGAGAAGGGATTGAATACTCGTGGCCGAATATCAGAGAGACCACTTGGTTCCCTGCTAGATTTGCTGGATTGAGCCCTCAAAGCCCACGTAGAAGAGCTGTGCAGAGGTTGCATGGAGGGGACCTGTGTGGGCCAGGGTCAATTGCTGGTGACACAGTGCTGGTAACAGAATCATAGAATGGTTTGGGTTGGAAGGGACCTTATAGACCATCTGGTTCCAACCCCCCTGCCATGGGCAGGGACCTCTTTGACCAGCTCAGGGTACTCAGAGCTGCATGCAGCGTGGCCTTGAACGCTGCCAGGGAGAGGACAGCCACAACTTCTCTGGGCAACCTGGGCCAGGACCTCACCACCCTCATGGTGAAGAATTTCTTCCTAATATCTAATCTAAATCTGCCCTGTTTCAGTCTAAAGCCATCACCCTTTGTCCTATCCCTACAGGCTCTTGTTCAAGGCCAGGTTGGATGGAGCTCTGAGCGACGTGGGCTGGTGGAAGATGTCCCTGCTGATGGCAGGGGGGTTGGAACCAGATGATCTTTAAGGTCCCTTCCAACCCAAACCATTCTATGATTCTAAAAGTCCCTCTCCAGGTCTCTCGCAGGCCCCTTCAGGCACTGGCAGCTGCTCTAAGGTCTCCCCAGAGCGTTCTCCTCTCCGGGCTGAGCAGCCCCAGCTCTCCCAGCCTTTCCTCACGGCAGAGGGGTTCCATAGTGGCTCCCTCCCACAGCCTCCGTTCATTAATGGTACTGTAGAGTACCAAGGGATTAAATCACTGCAGTAAAAAAAAAATATGTATGTGGGCATTAATGAAGGTCAGAAAGATATTTACCAACTAAAGGGGATATGTCTGTATTATATTACGGCCCCAAATCCAAATTTTTCAGGTGTTTTGACTTCGCTGCTTTATGGCGTCAACGCGAAGTGCCTTAAGACCCGGAGGAAAATAAATTTAAATTCACAGTAAAAATACATACAATTTCAGATTATATTGAGCTTTTCCACCTTCTAGTCTAACACTTCTATTTTTTTATTGGAATTTGATTGAAAAACACAGCAAGTATATAAAATGCCTCCTTGGAACATAATAAAAAGTAGGATTAATTTGCACAGCTAGCGTTAATGCTAATCTAAAGAGCAGATGTTTAAGTAATTGTAATGTACGGCCCTGCTACAAACTGAAGTTGAACTTGAAATACCTTTGCCTGTGAAAAAAAACCCCAGATAACAGCGACTCCGAAGGCAGATTTGCCCATAATAGGCTTGAGAAATGTCCCTTTTAGGCTTTTTCACGTAGAGAAGTTGGTTTTACAACTGTGCGTGTTAAAAAAGGTGCCTGAGGGATTCATGGAGCTCAAATGTGACAACACGAGTGTGACAACGTGGGCGTGATGGCACGGGCACTTCGGGAAGGGCACACGCTGTTGCTGAGGTGGTTCTTCAAGGCGTTGGACCTTCCTGCTCCATCCAGCCTCTTCAGGCTGTTCTTGTTTTCGCCGTTGTCCTTCCAACCAGAGGATGCAGAAGACTTCTTGCCCGGGTAGCGTCGTGGTGCTCAGCGAGCCAACCGCGTCCCTCTGCCTGGCCTCACCCTGGGCAGGGCTGGGACGGAAGGACCTCCGCAGGTCCTTCCCAGCCCGAGGCCATGTGCTCCCCTTGGATTGAAAGAGTCCGGAGCGATTGCTCCCAAGCCCAAACCTCAGAGGGTGAGCTAGGAGCGTTATGGTAAGGCTGGGCTGTCCGGAGGGAAGCGAAGAGCCTCAAATTCCCCACGTAGCTTCTGGAGGCACCTGAAAAGGTTGTGGCTGAAAGCCAACCTTCTTCGGCTGGGGCGGGAAGCTCCAGAAGAAACCCTGAGCAACGGCAGGATGAGGTAGGGGGCAAGTTTCAATTTTGCATTGGCTGTGCCTGTAATATGAGCGGCTTCTGCAAACCGAATCTGAATATTACTTTATTTTATGAATCAAATTCCCTCTGACGCAGGCTGATGCTGCTGATAACTGCAAAGCCAGCTCCGTTTTGACTAAGTCTGTGTCTTCGCTTCTGAGCTTCATTGCTACCTGACAGTCGAGATATAGTTCATTTTCTTCTGAAAACAGAATGTTATGAGGAAAAGATGTTTCTGTTTTCTGGTTAAGATAAATGCGCTGTTTTTTATTTTTGGAGTCTGAAGGGCAATAAACACTAAACAAGGGAAAGGAAGGAAAAAGGCGCATTCAAAACCTGCTCACATACTCTGTGTTTTCTGCTGTTATTACTTTGGATCAGGTTATAAAGAGCGCCCTGGACGGGGACAGATTTAGAAGGGTGATCGACATCCACCAGCTCCTTTCCTTCCCCAGATTTTCCCCGAGGAGCAGGCCAGGACGCAGCGGGCTCTTCGCGAAGCCGTCTGCTCGCGCGACTGCGCAGCGGAGCCCGTGGGGAAGCGGCACGTCCCCAGATCCGCAGGGGGACCGGAGGGCCCTGTCCCTTCTGATGGCGACCGTGACGCTGACGGTGTCCTGCGCCCAAAGCAGGTCACGTAGCTCCGCCGCCTTCGTTTGTCCTGGTAATAATTCTCCCCTCTCTGTCCCACCGCACCTTGCTGCGCCGAGGCCCGTTAGCAACGCGCACCTTGCCAAAGACGTTTGCCGAGGCGTGAGAGGAACAGCGAGCAGCTGCCGCGCTCCCGCTGCCAGCCCTGTGAGCCCGGCGATGAAGCCTCATGACTAAAACCATGAAGGCTAAATAAATAAATTAAAAATAAGGAAGTTATTCCCCCAGTGGAATCACAGAATCACAGAATGGTTGGGGTTGGAAGGGACCTCTGTGGGTCACCCAGTCCAACCCCCTGCCCAAGCAGGGTCACCCAGAGCAGGCTGCACAGGACCTTGTCCAGGCAGGGCTGGAATATCTCCAGAGAAGGAGACTCCACAGCCTCCCCGGGCAGCCTGGGCCAGGGCTCCGTCACCCTCAGAGGGAAGAAGTTCTTCCTCATGTTCAGCTGGAGCTTCCTCTGCTTCAGTTTGTGCCCATTGCCCCTCGTCCTGTCACTGGGCACCACTGGAAAGAGTCTGGCTCCGTCCTCCTGACACCCACCCTTGAGATATTTATAAGCATTTCTAAGGTCCCCTCTCAGCCTTCTCTTCTCCAGGCTGAACAAGCCCAGCTCCCTCAGCCTCTCCTCGTAGGAGAGATGCTCCAGTCCCCTCCTCATCCTCGTAGCCCTGCGCTGGACTCTCTCCAGTAGCTCCTCATCTTTCTTGAAGTGGGGAGCCCAGCACTGGACACAGGACTGCAGAGCAAATGCAGTGTAAGCTGCGTTAGGGCGGCAGATAGAGATCTGCCCTTTGGCCATAATAGAATGAGGTTACCACTGGGCTTGTGCAAAGAAAGAGCGTGTTAGGGAGAAAGCGTGGCATTGCTGCTTGCTGGAGCTTATCGCGAGAATTCATGGCACCAGCGTCATCCAGGAAAGCTGAGGCTTTTTGGGTGTTTAGATGGAGTAGAAGCAAAAGGCAGTGATGCTCGGTTACAAAATAGATGTGTGCAATAACGTTCGTGCTGTGGAGGCGTACGCAGGGTGGTGTTCGGTTGATGGTTGGACTTGATGATCTTAGAGGTCTTTTCCAAACTACGATTCTATGATTCCATGTCCTGTGGAAATGCGCTTTGAGAGTACTGTCTGGCTGTGATGAGGATCTTCTGAAGCCCGTGCAGCTGTTGTGATGTGTTGCTTCCCAACTATAGAGGACAAGATATCTAAAGAGTTTCAGAATCAACGAGGAGAGACGAGAAATGCTGGGAATGCTGCAAGTAAGATCTAGGGTGCAGGTGATTTCAGGCTGATACCCAGAGAGTTTCCCATGTTGCGAGAGTGCCCAGGGAGAGGTTGCCCAGGGAGGTTGTGGAGTCTCCTTCTCTGAAGGTATTCAAGACCAGCCTGCTCTGGGTGACCCTGCTTTGGCAGAGGGGTTGGACTGGGTGACCCACAGAGGTCACTTCCAACCCCAACCATGCTGTGATTCTGTGAGATAAAAGGGGTTGTAGAATCATTGCCTGATGTAAAATTGTTGAAGATCTATTGCCTTGATCGTTTAAAACTGAAAGGGATAATGGCAGCCTTCGTAGCGATGTTCAGGGTTGTCTCGGATCGCCGGATGAGGTGACGCTGCAGTAGCTGTCTTTGCACAGGCGTGGGACCTCGTGTGTGAAGGTCTGGGACCTGGTGGCACGCATCCAACCCGGTGTCTGCCGTTGGAAATTAGTGGGATTGCTGGAAGACAATTATAGAATTGCCGTGATTTGAAGGAGCTTTGTTCCTTCTGTACCTGCCCTTTTATCAGGGTTAAGAAAAGGCAGCCGCATCCCGGAGCGGTTGTTTAGCCGGGGGCTGCGCTGCCTGAACAAGGCTGGAGCGAGGTCCTGTGTGTGCGGAGAAACGGCCGAACCTGGGTGTTTCTCCTTCGGTTTTGCCCACCCGAAGCAGCGCCAGGCTTGTACTGGTTTGGATTGGCAGCTGTGGTTTGCTTCTGTTGGCCAGCACGGCGCTGGGCTGATGAACCCATAGATTGGAAATAGTGACCCTCCGTGTGAAAACGGTGCGTGTTGACTCGGGACGGGCCACGGGCTGGGTCGCAAGCGGCTGGAGGAAAGCAGGGGGGCAGAAAATGATCTGTTGGACAGGCAGTAGCTGCGCAGCGAGCGATATCCAATAACCCCACGGCGCGAAGCGTTTTGCTGTCGCCGTGGCAAAGAGAACTTTTTAGGAGGGATCCAGCGAAGCGGCGGGAGCGGAGGTCCCAGGTGGCCGTCCGTGTGCCGTGACGGATGGCAGAGTTGGGGTAGGTGTGAGCTGATTCTGCGGCGTTCGGGGCGTGTGGTTGTGCACTGAAATATTGATGTTGCTCCACCTGATGACAGGAGCTCCACGCTGGCAAATGGCTGGAGGTTTGTAGTTCAATGAGGAGCAATCGTGTTAACAAAGGTAGCACAAACCATTAGGAAATCTCCGTGCCGCATCTCCGCGTCAGCTCCCCCCGAACACCGATATTAACGGCGTAGCCAGACTTTAATGATTTATAACAATGGGTGCTGCATCAGCACGGAGAGCAGCCAGCAAAAGGGAAAGCGAACCTGGAGGGGAACAAATGACGAGAGGAGGAGGTAACACAACTTGAAATTGAAGAAAGGTGAAATACTACTGCAGTAGGGAATATGTGATTTTGTGTGATGCGACAGAGGTTTTTTTGAGCTGAAGACCTTCAGGTGGTACCCAAATGCTGGATATTTCACAGAATCACGGAATAACAGAATGGTCGGGGTTGGAAGGGACCTCTGTGGGTCACCCAGCCCAAACCCCTGCCCAAGCAGGGTCACCCACAGCAGGCTGCACAGCACCGCATCCAGGCGGGGCTGGAATATCTCCAGAGAAGGAGACTCCACAGCCTCCCTGGGCAGCCTGGGCCAGGGCTCCGTCACCCTCAGAGGGAAGAAGTTCTTCCTCGGGTTCAGCTGGAGCTTCCTCTGCTTCAGTTTGTGCCCGTTGCCCCTTGTCCTGTCACTGGGCACCACTGGAAAGAGTCTGGCCCCGTCCTCCTGACACCCACCCTGCAGATATTTGTAGGCATTTCTAAGGTCCCCTCTCAGCCTTCTCTTCTCCAGGCTGAACAAGCCCAGCTCCCTCAGCCTCTCCTCGTAGGAGAGATGCTCCAGTCCCCTCCTCATCCTCGTAGCCCTCCGCTGGACTCTCTCCAGTAGCTCCTCATCTTTCTTGAAGTGGGGAGCCCAGCACTGGACACAGGACTCCAGATGGGGCCTCACCAGGGCAGTGTAGAGGGGAAGGAGAACCTCCCTCGACCTGCTGCCCACACTCCTCCTAATGCACCCCAGGATCCCATTGGCCTTCTTGGCACCCAGGGCACACTGCTGGCTCATGGTCAACCTGTTGTCCCCCAGCACTCCCAGTCCCTCTCCACAGAGCTGCTCTCCAGCAGGTCCACCCCAGCCTGTACTGGTGCCTGGGGTTGTTCCTCCCCAGGTGCAGGACCCTGCCCTTGCCCTTGTTGAACCTCATCAGGTTCCTCTCTGCCCAACTCTCCAGCCTGTCCAGGTCACGCTGAATGGCAGCACAGCCTGCTGTTGTATCCACCACTCCTCCCAGTTTGGTGTCATCAGCAAACTTGCTGAGGGTACCCTCTAACTCAGTACTGTGCACCGGGCCCAGAGGCACTGCAATACCGGGACGATGCGCGGGGCAGAGGGAGCAAGCTCCAGGTCCAACCCCCGAAGGTTGGAAGAGAAGGTTGAAAGAAGGAAAGGATCCACAGCTGTTTGGATATTTATTGTCAGGCTCCAGCGTGCTACCAGAGGGTAAAGAACCGACCTGGGGAGCTCTGGCACAGCCGATGGAGGTGTGAGAGCTGGGGGTCCGCAGGCTCCGCCGGCGCCCGGGGCAGGGGTGATGGGCAGCGCCGGCTCCCCGTAGGCGCTGGCGGGGAGCGGAGGGTGACTCAGCTCCCCGTCAGCGAGGCGAATTGCCACGAATTGCCACGTCTCGCAGGAGTGACCTTTGCCACTTGTGAAAACTTTCCGCTTTTCCCTCTGCGTTTATTAACACTGCCTTCCTTTAGCAGCTCCGCTCCCCGCCTTGGCAAAGCCCCAGTGCCCAGCCACCCCGTTCTGCGCCGTCCTCTCCCTCTCCAGTGACTGCACACCGTAATTCCGTTATTCAGCAGCAACCCTGCGAGGCGTTTTGCCGTGGCGGTGAGAGAGCCCGGCAGCGTGAGGAGCAAAACCACGCCGCCTCGCGCCAAGCTGCGTTCGCTTTTCCGCGTTTATTAAGGGCCGGTGCCACGGTCGGAGTCGCATGCAGGTCGGAGGCGACGAGAACGCATTTTATTCTGACTAAATGCTTCCTATCGTTTCTGATCGGGGGAGATTTATGACATCTGATTATAGTAACACCATTACCCGGGCAGCTGCTCTCTGCAGAGGGTAGCAGAGCTGGCCAGTTAGCTCGGACGCTCTGCCTGCGTGTCTGTCTGCGCTAGCATCAGGAGGAGCTGCTGCTCAGCTTGCTGGTGGGACACGAGCCCCGAAGCTACAGCTCACCCCGAAGCTACAGCTCGCCCCGAAGCTACAGCTCGCCCCGGGTAGGAACACGGCTGGATTTTTTTGTTTGGGATTTTATTGCTGTTTATTTGAACAACAGTGAAGGGAGATTTGCACTCTCATTGCTGTTCGTGGCTATGGACTGATCCCGCTGTTCAGCCAAGTGCCTCTTCTCCTTTCTCCTCTCTCACAGAGAAGCCCCAGTTTTACTCGTTTCTTAAAAAATTCCGATTTTCCAGAAAATATCCCTACAAGGCACATATACATGAAGTTCATAGAATCATAGAGTGGTTTGGGTTGGAAGGGACCTTAAAGATCATCTGCTTCCAACCTCCCTGCCATCAGCAGGGACATCTTCCACCAGCTCAGGGTGCTCAGAGCTCCATCCAACCTGGCCTTGAACCCTGCCAGGGAGGGGGCAGCCACAGCTTCTCTGGGCAACCTGGGCCAGGGCCTCACCACCCTCATGGGGAAGAATTTCTTCCTAATATCTAATCTCAGTCTGCCCTCTTTTAGTTTAGAGCCGTTCTCCCTTGTCCTATCACTACACCCCCTTGTGAAATGTCCCTCTCCAAGTTACGGATTTTTTGCATACCTGGACTGCTATTCTCCCAGCAGAGTTTGGCTTGTATGTAGAATTAAGTCCAAATCCCCCAAACTTTGGTGTAACTTGCGTAGGGAGGTTGTGGAGTCTCCTTCTCTGGAGATATTCAAGCCCCGCCTGGCCGCGGTGCTGTGCAGCCTGCTCTGGGTGACCCTGCTTGGGCAGGGGGTTGGGCTGGGTGACCCACAGAGGGCCCTGCCAGCCCATAATGTTCTGTGATTCTGTGAATATACAGATTAAACGAAGCAACGTTTCTTTGTGTGTCACCCACACTGATGGGTTCACGTTCGGGATGAAAAGGGACTGAAGGGAAAGATGGGGCCAGTAAAAGCTGATGCGGAGCTAAAAGGCACTGGGACGATCCCGGGGAGAAGGAGATGGCTGGAACCCCCAGCCCTGGTGGGAAGTGAACCTGGATTTTGGCACCGGCTGCCGGCGAAGCTGCAGCACTTAATGGTTTGTGGGAGGTGAACTGGGACGGGAATTTGGGGCATGGTAGTGATGGCAGTTAGTGCTCAGAAGAGGAGACTTTCCCAGAGTTCTCGGCTGGTGGTTAAAGAGCTGTCTGACTCAGCATAGGTAACTGTGATTAGCCTGTTTTTATGGCGAGAAGTTAATTAATAAATAGCTGAGTAAGGGATTTGCACATCTCTTCCGCTCTGGTGGCCGCAGCGGCAGGCGGGAGGTAACAGGTCTACCCCGGAGCGCTTCGCGTGGGGCTGTGTCCCTGCATCCGCGATGAGAGCCGGGGGGAACGGGCAGCTGCGGATGTCTGGTGTTCGGCGAGAAAGCGGGGAAGCAACGTCCCCAGCCCGAGATGCGTGTGCCAGTCTGGCTAAAACACAAGTCCCTTCCGACCGCGGAGCAAATGCTGCGTTACGTGATGTGTAACGTAGCGATGGGGTAAAAAAGAGTCTTAAATACCACTTAGAGACTGAAAAACAACCCAGGGAGTTGTTTTTTACTGGCTGCAAAATGACAGTGGCGTTGAAGGTAGTGTCTCAAAGCAGACTGTCATCCAAGCAAACGGCACAGACCAGCAATGCAGATAATCCCCCTTCTTCCTCCTCACCTGCAAGAGCCAGAGGCAGCCCGGAGATCCTGAATCTGCTTTCATTGCCGAGAGCCAAATGTTGGGTTGGGTTTATAAATGTAGAGCAGGAAGGTAACTGTGCCAGAAAGTTTGAAAATTTACTTCCAGTATGTTGCTTTGGAGTTGTGACCCATTTTCAGACTTCTCCTTTTGCTCAAACTGGGAATTGTGTCTTCTGTCAACGGACAGTACTCACCAAGGGACTTCCTTCATGTATTTTGGAAAAATTACTCCTGGCAGTGTCCATTTTGGGATGGGGAAAGCGTTGGTTTTGTTACTTTTTATGGCTTTTGGGAAAAAACCCTGTGAAGCCTTTTTAGCACAAATATATTAGTCTGTTCTGAATCACAGAATCACAGAGTGTTAGGGGTTGGAAGGGACCTCTGTGGGTCACCCAGTCCAACCCCCTGCCCAAGCAGGGTCACCCAGAGCAGGCTGCACAGCACCGCGTCCAGGCGGGGCTGGAATATCTCCAGAGAAGGAGACTCCACAGCCTCCCTGGGCAGCCTGGGCCAGGGCTCCGTCACCCTCAGAGGGAAGAAGTTCTTCCTCATCTTCAGCTGGAACTTCCTCTGCTTCAGTTTGTGCCCAGTGCCCCTTGTCCTGTCGCTGGGCACCACTGGAAAGAGTCTGGCCCCATCCTCCTGACCCCCACCCTGCAGATATTTAGAGGCATTTCTAAGGTCCCTAAGGTCCCCTCGCAGCCTTCTCTTCTCCAGGCTGAACAAGCCCAGCTCCCTCAGCCTTTCCTCGTAGGAGAGATGCTCCAGTCCCCTCCTCATCCTCATAGCCCTCCGCTGGACTCTCTCCAGTAGCTCCTCATCTTTCTTGAACTGGGGAGCCCAGCACTGGACACAGCACTGCAGATGGGTCCTCACCAGGGCAGAGTAGAGGGGAAGGAGAACCTCCCTCGACCTGCTGCCCACACTCCTCCTAATGCACTCCAGGATGCCATTGGCCTTCTTGGCACCCAGGGCACACTGCTGGCTCACGGTCACCCTGTCGTCCCCCAGCACACCCAGGTCCCTCTCCACAGAGCTGCTCTCCAGCAGGTCCGCCCCAGCCTGTACTGGTGCCTGGGGTTGTTCCTCCCCAGGTGCAGCACCCTGCCCTTGCCCTTCTGAGCATCAAACCTCCAACAAACCTATCTGAATTTGGCATTTGTTCTCCAGCTGCCGGCGTCTGCGTGCGCGGCTGCGAGCAGCGAGCGGAGGAGCAGCCTTGCCCTGCAGCAGCGTCCGAGCGATGTTTCACACGCCGAAGGCGGAACGAGCGCCATCGATCCTAGCTACGCTCCGGAGGCTCGGGGAGGGGGGAAAAGTAAAGCAGCATTGATTTGGAAATGGTAGTAATGGAATCGAGGGTGCTGTTTGCTAGGAATGGATAAAAATGAGTGACCTTTCTGGTGCGCTCTGTCTGCTTAAATCAAACCGTAATAAATGAGGCAGCATTTTCGGACAAGCTAATCAATAGGTCGGCGTAGTCGGGGAACCTCATATCACAGAAGCTAACTGGGTTGGACTTCATCGTGTGAGTTACAGCCTCCGCGTAGTCCTTGGGAGGCTTGGGAAAGTGCAAAGGGTCTGGAAAAGGGAGGAAAGGCTTTTGCTGGAGAAGCAGCTCGTGCCGTGAGTGGCCCCGGGGAGCTGGCTGCAGTCCCCCCGCCCAGCATCGCCTCTCGAATGAGCAAGTGGGTGCTGAGAGAGCCTGGGGTGAAATCTGTTTGAGGGGCTGCTAGAAACGGAGCTTTACTGGGAAGCGTAACTGGGGAGGAAAACGTGATGGATGGTTGTGTTTGACAGAATCACAACATCTCAGAATCAGAGAATGTTCAGGGTTGGAAGGGACCTCTGTGGGTCACCCAGCCCAACCCCCCTGCCCAAGCAGGGTCACCCAGAGCAGGCTGCAGAAGACCTTGTCCAAGCGGGTCTGGAATATCTCCAGAGAAGGAGACTCCACAGCCTCCCTGGGCAGCCTGGGCCAGGGCTCCGTCACCCTCAGAGGGAAGAAGTTCTTCCTCATGTTCAGCTGGAGCTTCCTCTGCTTCAGTTTGTGCCCGTTGCCCCTTGTCCTGTCCCTAATCACGACGTCCTGGGCATGCACAGCCTGGATGCACGCGTGCTCGCGGTCTGCACAGCCTACGAGATGCTCCGGGGGCTGGAGAGTCTGGCTGCTTGTTCAAAAGCTGCAGGGAGCCATGGAGAGAAGGCCATTAAATAGTAATTACCTGTCTTGGTATCGATGGAGTTGACCTGATTATAGGCAGGGAAAGGCTTGGAGTGGATTAATGGTGGATTCTGGGGTGCATCAAGAGGAATGTGGCCAGCAGGTCGAGGGAGGTTCTCCTTCCCCTCTACACTGCCCTGGTGAGGCCCCATCTGCAGTGCTGTGTCCAGTGCTGGGCTCCCCAGCTCAAGAAAGATGAGGAGCTACTGGAGAGAGTCCAGCGGAGGGCTACGAGGATGAGGAGGGGACTGGAGCATCTCTCCTACGAGGAGAGGCTGAGGGAGCTGGGCTTGTTCAGCCTGGAGAAGAGAAGGCTGCGAGGGGACCTTAGAAATGCCTCTAAATATCTGCAGGGTGGGTGTCAGGAGGATGGGGCCAGACTCTTTCCAGTGGTGCCCAGCGACAGGACAAGGGGCAATGGGCACAAACTGAAGCAGAGGAAGCTCCAGCTGAAGAGGAGGAAGAACTTCTTCCCTCTGAGGGTGACGGAGCCCTGGCCCAGGCTGCCCAGGGAGGCTGTGGAGTCTCCTTCTCTGGAGATATTCCAGACCCGCCTGGACGCGGTGCTGTGCAGCCTGCTCTGGGTGACCCTGCTTGGGCAGGGGGTTGGGCTGGGTGACCCACAGAGGGCCCTTCCAACTCCGTACATTGTGTCATTTTTTTGAATGGTGGCAATGCAGCGTTCACAACGTGATTGTGTCCGTGCAAACCTTCCAGATACTGGATGATATTAGCCTGCAGGAACTTCACAGTCTGGACCTACAAGGTTCAAGCTGTTACCTTTGATCCTACAGATGCCTTCTCTGGTCCTCTGGCTCCCGTCTGGCACCCAGTATGTGGAAGGAATCATGATGGTGCCGATGTGGCACCTGGCAGTGCTTCAGAAGGAGCTTGGAAGGGCTTGCCTTGAGTAATTTTAGCTGTCTGGCTTGGTTACCATATAAAAAGGTTATGCAGAACTTGTTTGCATTGCAAAGCTCTCAATATAGTTAATATTAATATTAATAGTTAATAATTAGGTGTCTTTATGCACTAGGTAGAGATTTGTGGCATCTATATGATATTCTTGGGAGAGTATGCACTGTACCTGACTGACTCTGGTGGCCCACCCCTGCATGTGAAGTCATGTCTCAATCTAATTATTTCTTTTTTTGTGGGGACTTCATTAGTGGATGCAGTTGTGCTGTAAAGGTTGCTTTTCTGGGAACTGGTTTGCTCGCCCTAAGTTTTACTGTACCGCGTTTGAAACACAGTAATAATAATAATAATAATAATAATAGTGGTTTGCACCGCTGCAGCAGTTTTTTCACACAAAGAACAGAGAGTACGTTAGGGAAATTCTCGAAGTATACCTGACAGCAAATCAAAGCTAGCTGTCATATTGCCACTTATCAAAAATTCGTAGCAATTAGTAGCCTGTGCTTTGCAGATAGGGACGGCGAGGAGAGGGTCCAGACGATGCGCGCTGCATTAGTGGCTGAGATCAACACCACTGTACTGGTTTAGACACAGTACCAAACAGTCTCTGAAAGGGCTTTTTCTGCTGGTTAAACTTAATTTAGCCTTTTCTTTCTTTCTTTTTTTTTTCCTTTCCTTTTTTATTTACAATCCATTTCCTCTGTGTTTTTCTGCCTGGTTATTAAGAGTAATGTCACACCCCTTTCCCCAGCAGCATTCTGCGTGCCGATCTTCACTGTAATTATATTTTGCGCTTAAATAATGGTTTTCACTCAGATTTCGAAGTGTTTTCGAAAGGTGGTAACGTTTTCTCTGTGCAGCCTCGGCAAGTTGCACGTGACGTGAACGCAGAGGTGAGTTAGGAACTCGGTCCTCCGCCGAGACCGGGAGCGTGCCCTGGCCGGGCTGAAATGGAGCTGCCGTTTCACGGCTGTTATTTCCCCCGCTGCCCCGAACAGCCCCTTTCTCTCACACCCTGATGGCAGTGGGATGCTACGGGCTGCGTTCTGGCTGCCGGTCGCTTATACGCATCCTTTCTCCGCACGCAGCCCTTCGGGTACCGCTCAGCAAGAAGTGCCGGTCCGCGGACCTGGGTTATTCTCTCTTCTCTCACCTCCTAAATGGCCAGGGAGACTCTCGGACAACTTCCAGTGGCTTTTGTCGGACAAATTTCTGTTTAGGCATGTTGGACAAGCCTAAGTTCTGGGAGGCATTAGGAGGAGTGTGGGCAGCAGGTCGAGGGAGGTTCTCCTTCCCCTCTACTCTGCCCTAGCGAGGCCCCATCTGGAGTCCTGTGTCCAGTTCTGGACTCCCCACTTCAAGAAAGATGAGGAGCTGCTGGAGAGAGTCCAGCGGAGGGCTACGAGGATGAGGAGGGGACTGGAGCATCTCCCCTACGAGGAGAGGTTAAGGGAGCTGGGCTTGTTCAGCCTGGAGAAGAGAAGGCTGAGAGGGGACCTTAGAAATGCCTCCAAATATCTGCAGGGTGGGTGTCAGGAGGATGGGGCCAGACTCTTTCCAGTGGTGCCCAGCGACAGGACAAGGGGCAACGGGCACAAACTGAAGCAGAGGAAGCTCCAGCTGAACATGAGGAAGAACTTCTTCCCTCTGAGGGTGATGGAGCCCTGGCCCAGGCTGCCCAGGGAGGCTGTGGAGTCTCCTTCTCTGGAGATATTCCAGCCCCGCCTGGACGCGGTGCTGTGCAGCCTGCTCTGGGTGACCCTGCTTGGACAGGGGGTTGGGCTGGGTGACCCACAGAGGTCCCTTCTAACCCCAAACATTCTGTGATTCTGTGATCTCCACAGAAGGACTTTGCTGACGATGCACGGTCCATTCAGAGATAAATACCCGGGTAACTCGTTCCAAACAGAGCATCGGTGGAGGAAATACATAGTTGCCTTAAAACAGTAATAACAACAGGGAAATAATTCAATGTGGCAGAGTTAAGGTGTGATAAAACATTTATTGCTGTACACATGACAAGAAAAAATGTGTTTATGTTTATATGGCAGCGTAAGATTTATGATATCATTAACTATTCATTTCCCTGGCTTTAAGTGCTGGGGGTTTCTAGATGGTGCGATAGACAATTGCTCTGCTTTCATTTAGCAGCCTTCAAAATTGGGTTTTCTTTTTCAAATGGCGTTGTGGGGGCATTGGACTTCGTGAAAGGATGATTTCCCACATGGAGAGGAGAATAAACTTGCCTGAGGTCTCCCACTGAGTTGGGAACAGGTCTGGTTTCTCCGACTTGCTGCAGCAGGGATGCTGGGGACCGGCCTCCCCTTGCACGTGGGCAGCAGCCTGATGGTTTCACCTGCCCCGTACATACCACACAGCCTTCATTTTTCCTCACAGCCCATTTCCTTCAAACCTCCCAGCATCCCACGGCTCTAATCCTTCCTCTCACTGCTTTCTCCGTGCCCGTTTCTGTGCCGGTGTTGTATTCAGCAGGCGACAAGTGGAATTGGTGCCCTGAAGATGGGCTCAAAGGGTGAGGAGGGAGTTGGCACGGCTGCGTGCGTCGTGGCCGTTCGAAGCAGAACTCGGACATAATTAATGCATCTGCTGCTCATTCAGCAATGCATTTCACACCCCAGAAGTGCCTTTTTGTCAGTGCCTCGTCTCAGCACCTGCTCGCCTAAAAGAAGGCCCCTTTAATGTATATTTTATGAGGGTGTAGCGCAGCGAGGGAGAAGGCGTTATTATTTGGAAATCTCTATGTCAGTACACATTAAATTGGGACTTAGTCATGGGTAATTAGCAAGCATTGACCCACACCGTGATTTATACCGTATTTTGTAAGCTTAAAATAGTCATTTTCCTGACGAACAAAAGTCCTGTGTATCTGAGGAAGGCCGGGGCTGGCGGGATGCTCAAGCCGAGTGAGAGCGGCTGAGGAGGGGTGGAAACAGGGTTGTTCCCCGAGTCCTTCGGGAACGGGGACACGGATCTGAGGTGCGGCCCCAGACAGAAAAACTCACCGTTGTTCACTTAAACGCAGAGGATTACTGAAACATTTTATCCTATTTAAAGCAGGAGAGTAATAATTTACATAGTGCTGAGATGTAATGAATTGCGATTAAACATGCGTCATTAAGCAACCGACCTTCCAGACGTAGACCAAGGTGGTTGGTTGATTCAGAAGACTTCTGAGGGGGGAAGAAAATGTGCAAGTGTGTGTATGTGTGTAAGCAAGCTGGCATTGTAATAAGTGCACCACTGTGCCACTCTTTCTTCTGTCTGTCCCACTGAAATCAGCAGGGAGGTGGATTTATTCTACTCCCAATACTTGAGAAGAAACAGGAGGGGAGAAAATCACAGAGTGTTCGGGGTTGGCAGGGACCTCTGTGGGTCACCCAGCCCAACCCCCTGCCCAAGCAGGGTCACCCAGAGCAGGCTGCACAGGACCTTGTCCAGGTGGGGCTTGAATATCTCCAGAGAAGGAGACTCCAGAGCCTCCCTGAGCAGCCTGGGCCAGAGCTCCGTCACCCTCAGAGGGAAGAAGTTCTTCCTCATCTGCAGCTGGAGCTTCAGTTTGTGCCATTGCCCCTTGTCCTGTCACTGGGCACCACTGAGAAGAGTCTGGCCCCATCCTCCTGACCCCCACCCTGCAGATATTTAGAGGCATTTATTAGGTCCCCTCTCAGCCTTCTCTTGTCCAGGCTGAACAAGCCCAGCTCCCTCAGC
Organism: Opisthocomus hoazin; assembly: GCF_030867145.1. Taxonomy (NCBI): domain Eukaryota; kingdom Metazoa; phylum Chordata; class Aves; order Opisthocomiformes; family Opisthocomidae; genus Opisthocomus; species Opisthocomus hoazin. The sequence continues at coordinate 2,395,411 of NC_134453.1, read as the reverse complement.
CTCTCCTCACAGGAGAGATGCTCCAGTCCCCTCCTCATCCTTGTAGCCCTCCGCTGGACTCTCTCCAGCAGCTCCTCATCTTTCTTGAAGTGGGGAACCCAGAGCTGGACAGAGTACTGCAGATGGGGCCTCACCAGGGCAGAGTAGAGGGGAAGGAGAACCTCCTGTCACTTCTGTTAATGAGGTTGTTTCTCTTGCCATCCCTCACTAAGACGGTCGACAGGCAAAACCTCTCTGAGCGGCGATACGCCCTAGCAAAATGTTGCGGTTGTGTTATCCTAACTGTGAAAATAGATGTAGGGACAGTGTTTACGCTCGATGTCTTGTGCCGTCTGTCGATGTACGCACAGCAAATGAAATGTAAAAAGAGACAGAGCTGAAATTTTGGTGCTTTTTTGTATTTGGCAGAAGAATAGATGCGAAGTCTAGCACTGGCCCAGGCTGCCCAGGGAGGTTGTGGAGTCTCCTTCTCTAGAGATATTCAAGCCCTGCCTGGACGAGGTCCTGTGCATCCTGCTGTGGGTGACCCTGCTTGAGCAGGGGGTTGGGCTGGGTGACCCACAGAGGTCCCTGCCAACCCCGACCGTTCTGTGATTCTGTAAAAATCAGTCTCGAAAGGCTGCATGATCTGCGCCGATGGCCACCAGCGAGAAGTGGCGTAGGCAAGGTTGGCGTGCCAGGGAGGGAGGTGAAGGTGCCCGCTGCAGCTCGGTAGCGGTTTCTGCCCCGACGCCTTTGGATATGAACACATTTCTTTGCACTGCAGCTGGAGTCAAGCTGCGTCTCGGTTTAGACACAAGTGAGAGGTTTCCCGTCTAGGTTGAATGCCATCTTTAAAAGTGAACTAAAAATATTGCGGTGTCTTTTCATATTCTTGATACGCCCAAGTCCAGAGCGCGCTGGGTTCCATCAACGCCGTATCATGGGCAGGTTTTCTTCCCGCCGGTTCCTTCGCTGGGTTACGCCTTTTAAGCCCACCTCGACTCCTCTGATGTTCCGGAATGTTGCCTTTCGGTCCACCCGTCCCCTCTCACACTGCGCGGCGCTCCTCAAAGGCAGCAGTATGTGATGCTGCAGCTGGGGGGTGATTAGGAACCAGCAATTAAGCTGGCGACATTTGTCGCTTTCCGTGGGATCGGGTTGGTGTTTGATCTAACCAGCCCGAACTCTTCCCAGCTATAAATGACGCTTTATTGCCCGGTTTGAAAAGAAGCTCTGTGTCCTGAGTTATGGATGCAAAGAGCTTGCATTAATGAATTTTTCAACTTTAGTAACCCAGGAAATTGAAAATGGGAGAGAGAGAGAGGAGGAGAGAATATATTCTTGTTATGAAGCAAATGCAGCTAAGATCCAGAAATAAAAGATGGTAAATTAGCTAGTGGGTATTTTATGTTCTCTCTTTTGACTTGTCTCTTTTCCAGCTTTTCATTAATAAGGCTGGCTTAAAAATTATAGCCCTGTTCTGACAAGAAGTGCTGTGGATACCCGACCGATACGCCGAGTATATCTGGAGGCTGGAGAAAAATGGGAGGCAGATGGGGAGCAGATGCGTGTAGCACTTTATTCTGGGTTTTTTACAGCAGTGGGGCAGCGTCGGCAGCGCCATCCAGCTCCTGGACAGGTAGGAAACTGAGCAATATCCCATAATTTTGCCAGGAGCTTGTGACACTGTTTGGATTCATTCTGCTCTGAGCCTGTTCCCGGCTGTTTTTTGGTCTAACCAAGCCGATGAAGGCTCTGACGGTGGTTTTGCCCAAATCATGCAGTCCAGAAACCCCAGGCTGCGAAGGGCAGGGTGGTTCCCGTTTCAGCTGCGTCAAAAGCTCCGCTAAAGAGGAGCTGCCGGCGCTCAGCACTCCGGAGTTTATCCAACTTTTTGACACTAGAGATTGAAGTGTTTAGCCTTGACGACTCCCCTCGCCGTACCGTGTGAATAATAATCACTCACTCGACGGGAAGGACTTGCTGGAATCCGTCAGCAGTCCGTGCCTGGAAAGCCTGCAGAGCTGGAAAATAGCTGAAGAACGCCAGGTCTGGTTTTTTGTAACAAAATGAACCATCTTGTGCTTCTCTCAACTTTAAATCTTCTTTGATGAGGCAGCACAGACGCTACTGCTTTTCAGTGATTTCACCCTAAGCGGTAAATCCCTGTTTTTTTCAGGTTCCTTGCCTTGTCACTGTTCCCACTGAAGGCGAGTTTTGAGTGGGTAAAGAGTGGGAGGTGAAGTCACCGAACGCAGGGTGAGAGTCCAGTGTGGCTGGTGTGAGCCCCAGGGAAACACCGTGGGGTCGCATCATACCGGCGGGCTTGGTAAATTGGGACTTGGCAAATTAGGGTTTGGGGTTATCTGTGGTTCACCATCTGTAACCCACTGGTTATCCCGTATTTGGGGCCTCGCTGGTTTGTGTGACTGGGAGAAGAAATGAAAGGCGTGAGTTAAAAATAGAGATCAAGAAGTATCTCTATATGGGGAGGGAGTTTGTGGTCGTTGCTGCAGAGGCGGGCAGTGTCCGCGGGGACAAAAGGGTTTAGACCGACTCATGGGTGGTGGCAGGTCCGTAAGTGGGTGGTAGGGGACTAGGCAGGGTGGACTCTGCCATCACTCGTCCAACAGCTGTGGGTGCTACAAAGGTTGTCTTGGCTTGGTCGTCAAGAATTGAAGGCGTTTGGTCGGAGTCAGGATTTGGTCTGAGTCCGGGTGATGGAGCCTTCACCCTGCCCCAGCCCGTGGTGACCGCTGCGGTGGGCAGGCGTCCCGGCTCCGGGAGAGCCTGTCTGCTCCGGGGGGAGAGGGGGGCTTTGCTACGGCGAAAGAAGAGTTATATTGACCAAAAAGGGGAGCTTTGCTACGGCAAAACAAGAGTTATATTGACCAAAAAGGGGAGCTTTGCTATGGCGAAATAAGAATTATATTGACCAAAAAGGGGAGCTTTGCTGTGGTGAAATATGAATTATATTGACCAAAAAGGGGAGCTTTGCTACGGCAAAACAGGAATTATATTGACCAAAAAGGGGAGCTGTGCTACGGCGAAATAAGAATTATATTGACCAAAAAGGGGAGCTTTGCTATGGCGAAATAAGAATTATATTGACCAAAAAGGGGAGCTTTTCTACAGCAAAACAAGAATTATATTGACCAAAAAGGGGAGCTTTGCTACGGCAAAACAAGAATTATATTGACCAAAAAGGGGAGCTTTGCTATGGCGAAATAAGAATTATATTGACCAAAAAGGGGAGCTTTGCTACGGCGAAACAAGAATTATATTGACCAAAAAGGGGAGCTTTGCTATGGCGAAATAAGAATTATATTGACCAAAAAGGGGAGTTTTGCTACCTCAAAACAAGAGTTGTATTGACTAAAAAGGGGAGCTTTGCTATGGCAAAACAAGAGTTATATTGACCAGAAATACTGAAGCGTGAATGGCGTTTCTTTGCGGCTGAAGATCAATGTAGGAGAGCGTATTTTTTTTATTTACACCACCGAGGGGTTAAGGTGTTTGCCTGAGAAGAAAGGAAAACAGATCAAAACTCTTAGGCAGCTTTTGCCAAACCCGCAAGAAGCTGTTTTTTTTTTTTATTGTTTTAATTTAGCTGTAATTAAATTCTTTAATTAAAATGCTCTGCTGAAATATTTCACAGACAACGGCAATTTGGTTCCCGCGTGTTGACTTTTCCCTTCTGCTGCCTGGGAATTTTATCGTGGCTCGGATCCACCCGAACTGGTCCCCGCGTGGGCACGCGTGTGCCGGGCCGTCGGCCGGAGGTGGTTTGGTAGCCGGCACCGCCAAACCCCCGTCGCCGTCTCAGCCGGCAAAAGCCTCCGCTGAACGCGCTGTTAAAAAATAATCACACAGTTTCTTTGCAGAAGGATCTTCCTTTAATTAAAAATCTGTAGACCGATATTATTAGCACTGAAATGCAAGCTGGTGTAAACCAGGGTTGATCGCTTCTAAAAGAAACGGCTGAAAAAAGGGTTTGAAAGTACCGTTGGGGTAAAGACTCGAGTTTGCATCCCTAACGCTCAGTCCATTAAACCATTTGCAAATCCTTCTTTTTTTTTTTTAATTTTTCAGCACGGTGGTTCTTTATTGCAGTCTGCAGCTTGAACTTTGTAAAGGTTACCTAATCCATATCTGATTAAATACGTGATTGCGGGCCCCGATTACGGGCGCGCCGGCTCGTTCGTGTGTAACCTGGCTTGGGTGGCGGGGTGCCCAGAAATCGGTCCCAACCGGGTTTTAGGCAGAAGACCTGCCTGACGGACGAGGATTTCAGCTTGTAGCTGAAGAGTAAACGAAGAAGTGCTGGGACATCCTGGGATGTCTGAGCGCTCGTGCGTAACGCGCGCTCTCAGAAGCGGCCCATTTGTACCGTGTTCCCGAGCAAAGCGTGAGGAGCAGCCGCGCTCTGCAGGTAGCAGCTAAATTCAAGCCCTAAATCTGGATGCCGTCGGTGGGTACGGACCCCCTGCGCTGCCCGGACCCCCGCCCGGGCAGACCCTCTGGCTTGCCTTTATTTTACCATATCACAAGGCAGGTTAAGCTGTTTTGCCCCCGCTAAGGATGGTGTGGGCTCTGCGAGGCGCGCGGCGGTGGGGTTCGCGATGGGTCGTTCCACCGCTGCTCTCCGGCGACCGCGTCGTATCAACGAGTTTATTCAAACCAGCAGAAATTCGAGGGCCTGTTTTTGCGAGGAATGGATTTAAGCTCTATTGACAGAGCTGACTTTTATCTCGGAATTAGTCCCACATAAAATAATTGCATTTAAAAAGGACTCAGCAGGCTGCTGTTATCAAAACCTTTTGAAAGGTCTGTTCTGTTTGATATTGCCGTTTGGCTTTTTTTAGACAACATCAAAGAAAAAAAAGAAAAAGACCAAAAAAAACAAAAAGGGAAAAGAAAAAAGGAATTGATAAGAGACATGGCAGTGCACGCTAGCTTACCCTTGTCCCCTGCTGTTAAAAAATGCCCGAGCAGGCTCAGGGCACCACGTGGCAACTCCGTACGCCGCTTCAGAGCGGTGCCGGGACAGATGCCGATGGATGGTGTGCCGCCGTGGAGCCGCTCGTGTAGACGGCATCGCAAGAAGGGATTTCACCAAGAGAGAGATTTGTTTGCGTCTCTCTCCATCTTCATTAATGAAGTTCTGAGCCCGAGGATTGTCTGCTGAGGAGCGTTTCTCCGCCTGCTGACGCAAGGAGACGGTGGGTGAAGGCTCATCTGCAGGTGGCCAGCACGGCTTTGGTCTTCAGGCCAGGTCTCGGCTTCTGGGCTGACGCGGGGAGGTTGCGGGAGCTCTGTGCTGGTGTGGCGGTGGGTTTGAGTCGTGAAGAAGAATCACAAAAGGGGAATCATGGCAGGAATAAACTCCCACAGCCGTCCTGGAGTGAAGCTTCTTCAAGCAAAGCCGGGAGCGACCCTGCAAGGTTATTCTGGAGGTGGAAGCGTACCAAAATTTGGGCATTTCTCTGCTCTGTCCATGGAAGAGGTAAAACTGCAGCTTTGTACACAAAACAACGGTGTCCATGGAGTTGAGTGCCTAGGCCTCCCATTGCATGGCCGGCTCTTCTGTGAGATGCACGGTGGACAAGTGGACAAGCCCATGTGGATGGAGATCCTGTCTCTGCCCGGCTTTGGTCCCTGCTCTGGCTTTCCCTCCTGCAGGTATTAGCAAGGCACAGCTGGAGGAAGTATTTCATCACAGCCCAGATTAGAAGTTAAAGAGAAACGCGACCCAGGCTAAGACAAAGGAGTAGCCATACTGGCCTTTGGAAATGTCAGTGGGGTACTGGTTGCTGTTGTGTAGCTCTTCGTGTCTGTCTGTGTAAATGGAAGCTGCAATCATAACGCACAGACATGACAGGAGCTGGAAGAACTTCTTCACTTTGAGGGTGACGGAGCCCTGGCCCAGGCTGCCCAGGGAGGCTGTGGAGTCTCCTTCTCTGGAGATATTCAAGCCCCGCCTGGACGCGGTGCTGTGCAGCCTGCTGTGGGTGACCCTGCTTCGGGAGGAGGGTTGGACTGGGTGACCCACAGAGGTCCCTTCCAACCCCGACCATTCTGTGATTCTGTGATTAGACGTTCACACCTATTTAAGCACTTTCTAAAAATGCTAGCAGAGTAAGAGATGAAAACTGGAAAGACCGTGGGTTAATAGGCACCGTCCTCTGTTCTGCCGTACGGGGTCTCGCTCATGGTGGAATCCCCAGGGCCTTCTCCAGTGGGGAAGCGTTCACATCGCAACTGTCCTGCTTCAGCAGCTGAAGTGGAAAGAACAAGGGGATTGGATCAAACTAGATTTAAAATGTAGCTTTTTTTTTCTTTCCTGATAGAATTAGCATCTGAAAATTCAATTAACGTCAAAAGAAATTTTCTGCTCAGCCCAGACCAACGTATTACACTCAGTCTTTGTGCGAAATGAAGGACTGCAGAACTGACTCACTGAGGAGATGGGAGAGAGCCGGTCCTTTCTGTCCGACGGCCTGTGCTGCGGGCTGCATGGGGGGGGCGAGGTCCCCCACCCCGTGTGGAAGCACCGCAGGAGGGCTTCGTGGCTCTTCTCACAGAGCTTTTCCACTTCCAGTTGGTGGCATGTTTAGAAGAGGGGATAACACCCTGTCCCCCTGCTCGGCTGTGTGATGGGAAATTCAAGTCCTGGCCTTGGGATCAATGAGTATTACTTTGCAGGATGTCTGGTATTGCCGACAGCAGCCAGAAGATCTCAGAGCCTAAAAATGGTGACGTTTCCCTGAGCAGGAGGGGAGGAGGCAGAGGAAGGAAGGCAGGACCAAAGCGGGTCCAAGGAGCCTTGACGACACCTTCTTTCTGTTCGCTGTCTGTCTGTCCTTGCATTTTCTCCTTCAAATCCTGTAGAAAACATTGAGGGAGGTTCTCCTTCCCCTCTACACTGCCCTGGTGAGGCCCCATCTGGAGTGCTGTGTCCAGTGCTGGGCTCCCCAGTTCAAGAAAGATGAGGAGCTACTGGAGAGAGTCCAGAGGAGGGCTACGAGGATGAGGAGGGGACTGGAGCATCTCTCCTACGAGGAGAGGCTGAGGGAGCTGGGCCTCTTCTGGAGGGTGGGTGTCAGGAGGACGGGGCCAGACTCTTTCCAGTGGTGCCCAGCGACAGGACAAGGGGCAACGGGCACAAACTGAAGCAGAGGAAGCTCCAGCTGAAGATGAGGAAGAACTTCTTCCCTCTGAGGGTGACGGAGCCCTGGCCCAGGCTGCCCAGGGAGGCTGTGGAGTCTCCTTCTCTGGAGATATTCAAGACCTGCATGGCTGCAGTCCTGTGCAGCCTGCTGTGGGTGACCCTGCTTTGGCAGGGGGTTGGACTGGGTGACCCACAGAGGTCCCTGCCAACCCCGACCATTCTGTGATTCTGTGAACTGCCCACATTGGCATCTTTTAGGTGAATTCTCTGCTTGCCAAGAGTTCCTCTTCTTTAGCTTTCTGTGGACGCTATAAAGTCATTAAATCGAAGCATGGAGTAATACGTGAGCTGCCTGGGGTCAGACGGGAGCGGAGGGCTCGTGTCACTCCTCGGTGACAAACACAACATCGTCTGCCTTCAGACACCCCGTCCCTAGGAGCTTGGACCAGAACCTCGCCTTGCCCCTCATCAGACCGCTCCGCGTTTCATCTGTCCCCGCTCCGTGTCGCTCCCCTGCCTGCTCAGCTTGCGGCCGCGATTGCCGAGTTAACAACGGGTCGCTCGATGGTGAGGAGCCAGCTGTCTGGAAGCGGATTTCACAAAGAGAAATCTGCTGAGAGTTTCCTGGGTGGCTCAAAAACTCAGCTCCGGAGCCGAGAGAAACGTGGCGAAAGAACGTTTGCCGGTGGTTTAACGGAGCGTGGGGTGACCGGGCAGGGCACGGCGGCGTCGAGGCGAGAGAAGCTTGTGTCACTTACAGTCCTTCAGGGAACTGGATGTTCATTTTTATTAACTTTAATTATAGGAGCCCTATAAAATTTTCCCATTTTGTGTTGCATGAAAAATGCGGGGGTTAATTGCTCTTGACATTTTGCCGGTTTGTGTTTCCCTCGAACGCGATCTTGTACTCGCAGTAGAGACGAGGACACCAGTTGGCTTCGTTTAGAGTTCAGAGGCTACGATCACACCGTGAAATTAGTATTTTTGCTACTTCTCTCAGCAGCTTTACAAGCACGGGTGTAAATGCGTGTGTTTTAAGAGGGTGTTCTTGGATTTGTGGTGCTTGGCTTGTTAAATACAACAAGCTTCCTTCGCTCCGTGCTCTACCTACCCAGTCAGGTCTGCATTGTGGTTTTTTTTTTCCCCCCCTTTCATCCTTTCCTTCCCCACAGAGCTGTCAGATTTTTCATCCTCGTTGTAGGTTTCAAGCCATCTGGACTCTTAACTGTCTGTATTTATTTCTTTTTTTTCCAAATGTCATCTTGTCTGCTATTAAAAAAAAGGCATCTGAATATTACCAATTATAATGTCTGATGGCTGGGTAATCTCTGAGCTCAAGGCAGCTGCTGTTCCCCGTTCCTGGTGGCAGCCGGGCACGTTGGACTGCATCCATTACCTGTGATGACGCCTCGGGATCTCCGAGCGGGGAGATGATATGCAAAGCGAACTGATCTGATGGTGATTTGGAGAGACAGAACAACGCAGAGCGCAGGAGACCGACGGTGCGCCCGCCGCGCTTGGAAATGGAGAGTCGATCTGGAAGAAGAACGTCAGACATCGCGGCAGAGCAGGGCTGGTGGAGCTGGTGGAGCATGGTGGACCATCACCTCTTGGTGTGTAGATGTGGGTCAGTGGTGGACTTGGGGGTGTTAGGTCAATGGTTGGGCTCTGTGATCTTCAGGGTCTTTTCCAATGCCTTATGATGGTTGGACTTGATGATCTTAGAGGTCTTTTCCAACCTTAATGACTCGATGGTTCCATGATCCTGAAAGAACAGAGGTACGTGCCTAGCAGGCTGGTTTCTTCTAAGAGTCGCCTGATTCAACCTATTTGGGTAAATAATGTTTGAGTATAGCATAGATTTGAGTGGTGGCCGAGAAAGAGAATTACTTGGATGCTTGTCTGCAACATAAAAATATTTTCCAGCGTTGTTATGCCGATGAGAAGTTCAACCCCCAGCTCAGTAAATACGGAGGACGCAGTACGAGACCTATCTTGAAGGTCGTGGAGATGCAGAGAGAGATATCCAGAAATAGTAGTGTTCTTTTATTTGTTTTTAAGGTATAGAGATTAAGACTAGACAGAAACGATAATACAGGAGATAACAAAGCTGCTGCTAAATCCATCTCCTATGCACAAGTCAAAATTGTCATGAAAAAATGGATGTGAAGCCGTGGAGGTTCTTGCTGAGTAGAAGACTATACCCAGATAAACTCCAAACTCTGGAATTAATCTAATGAAGTAGCTGTTGATCCTACCATAATGTAAATCTGTTCCCTCTGCATTTGCTGAGTCTTTGCAGCTCAAGTGTACTGAATGCGACGTTTTTAGTCAGGTCGTGTTTTCATCTTGGACTTAGAGGAGTCTTAGACTTCAACTTAGACTTCAGAGGAGAGAAAAATTGTTGCTCTGCAGTACGGTTGAGACCGGGAGAATATATACGCAGAGTAGGTCCGTGTAAATAAATAAATAAGTAATATTAGCGCTGTGATGTGAAATGAGGGAAAAAAATGGAATGGTTATTGAAACGGCACTGTGTTCTGTGTCATAAATTTCCTACTCCCGTGGGCTGCTGTAGCATTTCAATCTGAGCCGCCTGCCGGCACAGATAGCCAGGAAAGAAATGAAAAAAAAAAAAAAGGAAGAAAAGAAAAAAAAAAAGAAAAGGCTGACACGTATCTCACGAGCAGCGTGGTGCAGAATACCAAATGAGCAGCCCGGCTCATCGGGATGAGGAACGGTCCCGGCAGGTGAGCTGGCAACGAGCAGCGGGCACGGGAAGGGCGGCTGCTGAGCTACACCACCTCCAGAAACTTTTTCGTAAGGTCTTTGCGGCTCTAACACAGATAAATTCATTTTTTTCCCCCGAGGTGTGGTGTTTATTGTAACACACGGTGAGTCTGTGGCGTGCCTGGCGCAGGCTGGGGTGGAGCTGCCCGCAGCATCCCGCTCGGCCGCGCCATCCCCGGGTGCGGCCTCTTTACATCGCGGCTCTGCTGCCCACCGTGTATTACTTTCACTTTAAACGATTACAAATCAGGGTGCAACTTTATTTTCTATCCTTGGTTCAGGATCAAATATTGAAATTTCTCAAGAGCCGAGCAAAAAATGCTCAGGACTTGGGGCTTTGAGATATAAATACATACTACTGGTAGCGTGCAAAATGAGGGCTATTAATAGGTAAGAACATCTTTCATTTTTCTCGTCTCTCCCTGAAGAACAGCAGTCAATTAAACCCGTCTGAGTGAGGGGATTGGGGTGGGTTTTTTTTTTTTTTAAGAAGCCAGGATTGACTGTTTATGCAATGAAATTGAAATAGCTGGCAGCGTTGCGGACTGCGGTGGTTTTAGCCGGAGACCCGTCGTCGTGCAGAGCGCTGCACCGCGAGCCTCCCCTCGCTGCCCCGCCAGTGAACTTGGCCCTGGGTGCCAAGAAGGCCAATGGGATCCTGGGGTGCATTAGGAGGAGCGTGGGCAGCAGGTCGAGGGAGGTTCTCCTTCCCCTCTACTCTGCCCTAGTGAGGCCCCATCTGCAGTGCTGTGTCCAGTGCTGGGCTCCCCAGTTCAAGAAAGATGAGGAGCTACTGGAGAGAGTCCAGCGGAGGGCTACGAGGATGAGGAGGGGACTGGAGCATCTCTCCTAGGAGGAGAGGCTGAGGGAGCTGGGCTTGTTCAGCCTGGAGAAGAGAAGGCTGAGAGGGGACCTTAGAAATGCTTATAAATATCTGCAGGGTGGGTGTCAGGAGGATGGGGCCAGACTCTTTCCAGTGGTGCCCAGTGACAGGACAAGGGGCAATGGGCACAAACTGAAGCAGAGGAAGCTCCAGCTGAAGATGAGGAAGACCTTCTTCCGTCTGAGGGTGACGGAGCCCTGGCCCAGGCTGCCCAGGGAGGCTGTGGAGTCTCTTTCTCTGGAGATATTCCAGCCCCACCTGGCCGCGGTGCTGTGCAGCCTGCTCTGGGTGACCCTGCTTGGGCAGGGGGTTGGACTGGGTGACCCACAGAGGTCCCTGCCAACCCCGACCATTCTGTGATTCTGTGATCTATTAACAGGGTTGATTCGCTCACCGCGTTGACCCAAATTTGGCCGAGGGCTCCGCGCCGCACCGGCTGCCCGGCTCCGCGACCGGGGGAGCGCCTGCAGACGAGTTTTGGGATCTGTTTTAGTGCATGTTTGGCTGAAGTTTGTACTGTAATTCCCTTAAGAAACGTCAGGGTGTTGTATTTGTATACATTTGTAGTTTATGGATTGATTTTTTTTTTTTTTTTTTTACGATCAATAAAACAGAAAGAGTACATGAAGGAGCCTGAGTGTTATAAATCTCCTCCGAGCAGTTTATGGACTGTCAGTTTGCTGCGTTCCCGGAATGATTTTATAAGGGCTTCAATCTCGGGCATTAAGGGTCTGCTCCCTGGGGGGCCCAAAGGCCTTGTGAAGAAGTTGGTTTCTGCGGAGCGGAAGAGCAGAACGTGGTGTTTGCCCACCGGCTCGGGTGCTCCTTCTCCTCGAGGCTCCACCAAGACCTCGAATGTGTTTTGGGTTTCCAATGATGCCGTGAAAAGCCAGAGTTGAAGCTAAGTGCTTGCTCCTTCGGCGTTGTCGCAGCGCTGCTTCGGTAGGAAGGAAACCAAACGGTGCTTTTTCGTTTTGTAATCATTTTTATGGTCATTTCTGCGTGGCAAGTTCCCAACTTTTTAGTTTTACAGCTGCGGTACGCACCGACATTGTACAGTTTCTTCTCGTTCTGCTTCACTTCATGCTGCGCTTTCTGATATTGGTGCCGTCATCAACGGGAGTCCTTCTTACTGAACTCTTTTCAAGGCTTTTATTTGCTTTGGTCAAAGCACATTGATTTTCCTACCTTAAAAATGAAGGAATGAATCTCATTGTGATCTCGGTTTTGTCTGGTTTTCAGCTCTGAAATGGGCCGTGGAGGACGACAGCGCGCTTCGGGCGTTTCCTTGCGGTGAAATCTGTAATGTGGGCAGAGGAACTTGGTGGTTAATCCATGCCACGGGCAAAATTTGGTCCTGTTTTAGGCAGAACAGTCTTTGCTGTCGGGGATGAACCTTGGTTACGCTACGCACAGCCTGCCTTGCTCACAGGGAGGCTGTGGCACAGCAGCCGGGAGGAGAGTTGGCTCTTGTGGTAGGAACGTGGGGATTGATTTTGAACACACGCCTTGCTCCTCACTTGCTCTGCCTGATGGAGATGGGATTCGTTGCACTCGGTGTCAGGGCTCTCTGAGGCAGGTATCGCTGGTGGAGATGCCCACAGCTCGTCTGCATCAGCAAATTAACCACCTTTCCACTCGTCTTTTACGTTTCTATGGGCCTCTTTTGCTACTCTTTGCATTTTTGGTAATTATTGTAGTTATAATAGCGTCATGTTTAATAATCCGGAGCTGTTTGAAGCCCACGTGTGTTGCCAGAGCATCCTGAGCTGAGCCAGGTCGTGCACACACGAGTGTTGGAAGGGCCACGGAGTCTCTTTGGTCTCTACCAATTGTACCTGGAGGTGAAGCAGGGATGGAGCCAGGCATCTTTGATGTTCTTCAGATGCATCTGCTCCCGTTGTCTGCTTCGGACGACCCCCTGGGCTGCGTCTGATCCGGTGGGGTAATTCCTCTGGGAGTCCTCCTTTTCCCGTGACAGGGACCGTTACAGGAGACTGGAAATACGGCGTTAGCATGTTGATGGCATCTCTGAGGGAGTCGGCGTAGGAGCCACATGAGTAGCTGGTGCTGATGACTACTGCCCTGCTGCAAGTAGACAGGGACGTGGCTGTGAATATAAGGGATGAAACTCACTCCATGCATCAACTCCTGCAACAGGTTTACTTTAAATGTTCCAATCTGGTAGCTGTGGGTAGTTACTATGAGCGTTTTATTACTCATTTCTCTTACTGATGTCTTCTGGTTGGTCGCTGGTTGTGTTTGACCGGCTTACGCGGCTTAGAGAGAGGAAAATCTGCGACGAGCCCAACTGTGCAAGGGGGGAGTCGAGCTCTGTCATTTCTCTCCGCGCTCTTCCACCCCTTTCCTCTGTTTTTCACAGCGGGAAGGAATTTGGCCTCGAGGTTTTTTTATTTCGCATGCATCGTCGCTGCCGAAGTGCACAAGCTGCTCTCGACCTGCATTTATAATCTGTCTTTTTTTAATGACGTTTCCCTGAACACCTGACAGTCTCAGCAAGGGGTAGACCTGCCGCCTCGGATGCTGTGGACCGGTGTTGGCTCTTGCTCCTGAAGTATTTGGTTTCATATCTCAGCTGGCACTTGAAGGGAGGTGTCACCACCGTTGCTGCGGGCTTGGAAGCAGGTTGTGTGGGTGCGTTGCCCGCTCTCTTACCCCGCAGCTGTATTTGGCACATTTCTCTCATCGCATCTGGATGTCTCTGGGGCGGGGGCTGGTGTCCCTGGGCTGGGCTGAAGTGGGTCCGGCCATGGGCAGGGCTGGGGGAGCCTGGGGCGGAGGCCAGGACACCTTGCTTGCTGGCTTTTGCTTTGATCGCTTGCTTTCCTCGGTGGAAGGTTCAAGAAGTACATTTGCCTAAGGAGTAGGTGAAAATCCATACGGGTATCGCTGTACCAATGTAGCTATAGGGACACAGGCTGACGCGTAGAGAAAAGACATGGATCATGTTCTTGGTAAATATTTGCTGTCAGTAGGTAATTTCTCTTGAAAAAGAAGAATAATTCCTCCTATTTGCAGAGAAAGGAGAGATCCCCTCTCCCCCCTTCTCCCATCCCCCAGGCTGGCACATCCTTGCTCTGCTTTAATCCCTGACCTACATCCAGCATCCAGGCTCCCACTTCTCGTGGTTTCTCTCGCCGCGAATATTCTTTTCAAGAGCAGTTGGCTGAAGGATTCCCTGAACGTGTTACGAGGCAAACAGAGCAATCTTTCACACTGCTGATCTGGAACCGGGAGAAAAACCCTCTACAAATCTCCCCGCTGCTCATTCCTGTCACGTCCCTGCAGCTCGATTGTCTCTCCTCGTGTCTTGGCACACGTCTTCACTTCTTCCTTGGCCTTGCATTTTGAATGCTACCTTCCTTATCTCTCTCTCTCTTTTCTTTTTTTTATCCACTTTCACTTATCTTTTGTCCTCTATCCACAAACCATCACCCTTCCATGAGCCTTGCTGCAGCTGAGTGTGCCTCCCCGCATAGTTATTAGCCATCTAATTTTTCTAATTTCACCCAGAACCTTATTTAGCGGAGTCATTGTGCGAGCCTCATCTAGGCAGGAATTACTTGAATTAAATAGCTGTCTGCTGTGTGGTGTTTTGGCTTCAGGTTCCTTTTGTAGTGAGTAAAATTTGCGAGGAAGATACATCTCGACTAGTCTGAAGATAAGTCCTGCTTCTTTTTACTTATTAGACTCTTTTTTAAGAGTAAAAGAGCTTTAAAAATACCCCGGATAATAAAGCAAATAGAGGTGCCAACTGGGGAGTCGTGTTGGACTGAACGGCTCTTTGGAAAGTCTGGGTTCCTGCGCTCGCTGAGAAGCAGGTGGAGAAGCAAAGCATCTTCACGCAGGTGTTGGGAAGTTCACCTTGTTTCTTCAGCACGCTGATGGTGTGACAGTAGGTGGTACTGCAGTCAAATAGATCTCCCAGGTTGCTGGAGTGTGCCAAATCGTCTCGCCGGCGCGGTACGTGCCGAGGTCTTGGTGGCTGCGTCTTCCTCCCTTGAGCACAACAGTTGCGGGACTTGCCCGGCACTGCCCTCACTCCATCACCCCCTTCACCTCACACGCACACGGGTGAAGAGCTCCAGGGGTAGAGTGGGTGGCTGGAGGAGGTTGGGTAGATGTGGAAAATACGTTCACTTCTTGTTCACGTAAATGGTTCTGTAGATAGCTGGTTTTTCAGCCCGCTTGCTGATGCGGGAGGATGAAGGACTCAGAATCATAGAATGGTCAGGGTTGGAAGGGACCTCTGTGGGTCACCCAGTCCAACCCCCTGCCCAAGCAGGGTCACCCAGAGCAGGCTGCACAGGACCGTGTCCAGGCGGGGCTTGAATATCTCCAGAGAAGGAGACTCCACAGCCTCCCTGGGCAGCCTGGGCCAGGGCTCCATCACCCTCAGAGGGAAGAAGTTCTTCCTCATCTTCAGCTGGAGCTTCCTCTGCTTCATAGGACTGGAGAGTTGTCGGAACGGTTTTGTTTCGCTCCACGTGCAATCTTCGGTTGGAGTCCGAATAATCAATGCAACAAAACAAACAAAGCTGTTAAAAGTTGGCAAAACTGCTGGAAGAACATCATTGCTTCTCTACCTGATATCTCGGTGGAGTACTCGCGTTGGGTGCTTCACACCAAGCTTCGAATTCCTTCTCCTGCCAGAGAGGGTGTGAAGACACATCTCTCCTGCTGCAAGAATGCCCTAACTGCTAACCTGAGGAGCAGCAGCGGCTGAGATCTCACGGTCTCCTTTGGTGCTCTTCCAGGTAAATAATCTGCTCAACAGCAGCAAAAAGAAGTGTCTAACCTGGCAGGTTTTCTATATGTCTAAAAATACTTCGGGTTTCCTCGTAGACATCTCACTCGCTCAGTTTTTCGCTGTTCCAGTATTAGCCCTTCACTTCTTGACCTCTGAAAGGGTACTTTCTTTGCTGGCCCATCTCCAAATTATTCCATCTTATTAATTCTTTTCCTGAGGTGCTTATTTAACTAGACAGCTCTGGACACCCTTGCCAGAAGTATTTTCTCCTTTGTTTGCCGGGGATGTACGTTCCAGACAGCGTTTGCACTTGGCATTTAAATTCAAGCCCTGCCTACGTTGAAGTTCACAAGATCTTTAAGGGCATTTAGAATTGACAGAGAGAAGAAAATCTGTCTTTATTGTGTTTTCTACAGTGTTCTCGCTAAAGGAAAGATCTTTCTTCTGAAGGTATTTCCAATACGGCTGCAACCAGAGGAGACAAAGTTATCAAGGTGTTGTTGGAGGCTACTAAAGAAGATGGATTTGGCAGGGTCCCGAGAGTCGGCGTTGTCTAAGATGCTGAAAATCTTCCTTTTTTTCTCTCTGCTTTCCCTGGTCAGGCTTGTGCATTTGTGTCAGAAAAAAATACTCTTGTTGGGTCATCAGAGGCTTTGGCTTCCTTTGGCTTTTCACTTTCTTTTTTTTCTATTTCTTTGCTGAGGGATCTTTGTACCCTGTTAGGGCCATCAAAAAGAGCTGGAATTGTCGAGTATATTTTGATTTTTTTCACCTCACTTCTTCTTCTGAGAGCTTTGTTGGACCTCCAGTCACCGCAGAGTACTGGAGATTCTCCCAAGCCAGCTTCTTCCCGGTGGGCAAAGACACCCACAGCCGTGGGGACCCCCAGCTTGGCAGAGGCTGGTGGAGAAGGTGGATGAGCCTGCCTTGGGCGCAGTGCTGCTGGGCTTGGGTGGGCGGCCAGGCTGGAGCTGCTGGGCTGCTGGTAGGGACGAGGGGAAGGTCCCAGGGCTGTAGCAGAGGGGTTACGCCACTGGCTGAAGTTGTCGTGGTCAAAGGAGGGTCTTACAGAGGGTCTGACAGCGGGTGGGAGGAGACTTCCTAATAATTTTTGTGCAAGCTACGTTGCTTTTATGGGGCTCCGGTTATGCATCGTTCATCCCAGGAGCAACTGCACTGCAGTTCTTTTTAAGGTATTATTTCTTAATTTTTCTGTTCCCCTTTTGTCCCAGCAAGTTGTCTGTACTCCTCGAGCTAGTTCATGTTCTCCATCCCTTGGGCAGGAGAGGGATGAGGGCTCTAGGTGCCTTTTCTCCCTCTCTGGGGCTGGGCAGACTGAGGTCCAGACCCTCAGCCAGTTTGCTGATGACACAAAACTGGGAGGAGTGGTGGATACACCAGCAGGCTGTGCTGCCATTCAGCGAGACCTGGACAGGCTGGAGAGCTGGGCAGAGAGGAACCTGATGAGGTTCAACAAGGGCAAGGGCAGGGTCCTGCACCTGGGGAGGAACAACCCCAGGCACCAGTACAGGCTGGGGCGGACCTGCTGTAGAGCAGCTCTGTGGAGAGGGACCTGGGTGTCCTGGTGGACAACAGGTTGGCCATGAGCCAGCAGTGTGCCCTGGGTGCCAAGAAGGCCAATGGGATCCTGGGGTGCATTAGGAGGAGTGTGGGCAGCAGGTCGAGGGAGGTTCTCCTTCCCCTCTACACTGCCCTGGTGAGGCCCCATCTGCAGTGCTGTGTCCAGTTCTGGGCTCCCCAGTTCAAGAAAGATGAGGAGCTACTGGAGAGAGTCCAGCGGAGGGCTACGAGGATGAGGAGGGGACTGGAGCATCTCTCCTACGAGGAGAGGCTGAGGGAGCTGGGCTTGTTCAGCCTGGAGAAGAGAAGGCTGAGAGGAGACCTTAGAAATGCCTCTAAATATCTGCAGGGTGGGGGTCAGGAGGACGGGGCCAGACTCTTTCCAGTGGTGCCCAGCGACAGGACAAGGGGCAACGGGCACAAACTGAAGCAGAGGAAGTTCCAGCTGAAGATGAGGAAGAACTTCTTCCCTCTGAGGGTGACGGAGCACTGGAACAGGCTGCCCAGGGAGGTTGTGGAGTCTCCTTCTCTGGAGATGTTCAAGCCCCGCCTGGACGTGGTCCTGTGCAGCCTGCTCTGGGTGACCCTGCTTGGGCAGGGGGCTGGGCTGGGTGACCCACAGAGGTCCCTTCCAACCCCGACCATTCTGTGATTCTGTGATTCTGTGATCTTCAAGTCCTACCTTTGGGCTTTTCCAGTGGTGCTGGGAGGAGCGGTTTGGTTTTCTCCCTTACCTGTTCCCTCTCACTCGAGATAAGGGAGGACGAGAGAGTCTCTGTGTACGTTACCTCCCATTTTTTGACCTGCATACAAATTAATCCAGGATCCTGCTGATGATGTATCTAAGTATCGAGCCTCCCTGGTAGAAGAGACTATATTCTCTAGGAGGAAAGGGAGGATTTCTGTCTGAACCGTGTGTTACAGGAAGCACAAAAATAAGATAGATATATGGAAAGTCTTTTAGTGTTGATGCCTCTGGTAGTTGTTAAAAGCTGATGCCTTAGCACCTGATTAGTGCCATAAATAGAAGTGAAAACCCGAAAGGCTGAAACCATCCCTCCAAAAGCATAAAACGATCTCAGCGTCATCCCGTCAGCATTTTGGAGCAGTGAGGTGTCTTGTCTCTCGATCGCAGCTTGGGCATCTTCCCAGCCAAAGCAGCCAGAGATGCTGCCCCGACTCGGGCGAGGAGTTTCTTTCCCAGGAGAATGTTTGTCCTTTCAGCCCCGTGCTTGGCTTGCTCATCGTGGGCCCTTTCTCTGTATCTAAATCAGGTGCAGAGGGGTACTGCCAGGTGGGTGACTACTGCTTTCTTTGCTGGAAGTTATTTTATTTTGTTTGCCTCATCTCAGAAGCTGAAATACCTGAAGGGTGGGTGTCAGGAGGACGGGGCCAGACTCTTTCCAGTGGTGCCCAGCGACAGGACAAGGGGCAATGGGCACAAACTGAAGCAGAGGAAGCTCCAGCTGAACAGGAGGAAGAACTTCTTCCCTCTGAGGGTGATGGAGCCCTGGCCCAGGCTGCCCAGGGAGGCTGTGGAGTCTCCTTCTCTGGAGATATTCCAGCCCCACCTGGACACGGTGCTGTGCAGCCTGCTGTGGGTGACCCTGCTTGGGCAGGGGGTTGGGCTGGGTGACCCACAGAGGTCCCTTCCAGCCCTGACCATTCTGGGATTCTGTGATTCTGTGATCCTTTTACTTGCAGGCACTGAGAGGATTTTCTGGCGTGCTGATGACATCGGTACCTTATTTAAATGCATGGAAAGCATTTTCCTGTGAGGTGTGAACATACAAAGGGGAAAGAAAAGCCTTGGGCTCTCCTGTCTGGGCAGATTTGCTCTCCGTCTGATGCTTTTTTGTCAGAGAGAAGCGGATATCTGAATTTCTCAAGTCACTTGATGAATCTTTTACATGGCAAAACGCGTGAAGGTTGCAGAAACTTCGGTTTCCAAACTCCCCTGGTGTGGTCCTTTTAAGCTTTGCAGGAGAAAAGACACTCTTAGCCCTTGACATCCCCAAAACCGAAGTGCATTTCAGCAGAGCGTCGGAAATGTCAGATCTGCCTTGCTTGATTTCCCCTCTTCCCCGTTTTATCTGCGGTTCACTTTTGCTGCCCTGTTTACCACTTTTATCTTTCTCACCCTGACAGGTTGCTTTTTCCACTGCTGTCCGGGCTTTGAAAACATGGCATCTCCCCTTAGCTGATCCCCGCTCTTGAAATTTCCATTGACCACTGCTTATCTTCAACGTCTTGCATCCGCGCTCTTAAGGTTTCTTTAGTAATGCGTTCGCTCCCCCAGTCCAGCATGGAGATGCCCGTGGGGTGCTAAAGTAAATGATATTAATTTTTTTTTAAAAGCTTTCATCTGTTTTCTGTTCTCTAAGTGCCTTATAGTGGCATTTATAAAATTGGTCTTATTCTTGCGTCTATGGCAGGATTTGGCTGGGACCGGGTGACTGAAATGGTGGTGTAGCTTCTCATCTGTTGTGACAGCAGAAGAAACAGTGCCTTTGGTGGAGCACACACAGAGCAATAGAAAATGGGATCCTGAGAGGTTGCTCAGTTCTCCATAAAGTCTTCTTATGTGTCCTTTTTGTTCTGATCTGGTTTTATTCTCCACTAATTTGCTCTCGTGAGATCTCACCTGGAGTCCTGCATCCAGCTCTGGAGCCCCCAACACAAGAAGGACATGGATGTTTTGGAGCAGGTCCAGAGGAGGGCCACGGAGATGATGCGAGGGCTGGAGCACCTCTCCTACGAGGACAGGCTGAGGGAGTTGGGGATGCTCAGCCTGGAGAAGAGAAGGCTTTGGGGTGACCTTAGAGCAGCTGCCAGTGCCTGAAGGGGCCGACAGGAAGGATGGAGAGGGTCTTTTCAGAAGGGGGTGCAGTGATAGGACAAGGGGGAACGGCTCTAAGCTAAAAGAGGGCAGATTGAGATGAGATATTAGGAAGAAATTCTTCCCCATGAGGGTGGTGAGGCCCTGGCCCAGGTTGCCCAGAGAAGCTGTGGCTGCCCCCTCCCGGGCAGTGTTCAAGGCCAGGTTGGATGGAGCTCTGGGCAACCTGGTCTGGTGGAAGATGTCCCTGCTGATGGCAGGGGGGTTGGAACCAGGTGATCGTTAAGGCCCCTTCCAACCCAGACCATTCTATCATTCTATAATTAAAGGTGGGGAGGTGGAGGTAAATGCCTCATGTCTTCAAGACCCAGCAGCACAGCCAGAATAGGCTTCTTTGAAAGCCCGTGAGGCTTCAAATCCTTTGATGCTTTCTGGCTCTTAGCTTCATGGAATGCCGTACCAGTGCTGGTAGGATGGAGGTTGTCAATACAAGCACACTGAGAGGTGCCACAAGCAGAGCCAGAGAACATCCGTCTCCGTGTAGGTGCAAATCTACAACCACCTCAATTTATTATTAGTAGTGACTGGCCAGCATTGAGCTTTTTCCTCCAGACTTCTCCAGGCTTTGCAGAGATGCCGTGTTACCCGTTCCCTCCCGCTTTCCCTCTGCAACTGCTAGTAGTTTTCCCTCTGTGTGGTAGACAGATCCAGCTCATCCCACCCACTGCTCTCCTACCTGTGCTCAGCAGAAAGACTCACTGACTTTTTCCACCCCTTGCTGTTGTCATCTAAGTGTCCAGCAGCAATGTTGATGCTTTTCAAGTCTTTTCTGTGCTCTGCTAACCTGCTTATCCTTCGCACTTTGAAAACTGCTGCTCCAAAAGTTGTCTTTGCCAACCGACCGATCGCTTTCCTATACTGGAGCCTTCAGAAACTCCCCCTCCAAACCTCCTCTATCCATGCCCGCCTGCGTCTGAGCAGGAAAAAAACATCTCTGCTTACGAGGCTGCGCCCTGCAAAGAGTACACTGCCGGCGGTGGAACGATTTATTTTGTTTCTCTGCTTTTTTCTGAACAAAAAGAAGATAAAAGCGCTAAAAGAGGGACTCTCCATTCTCACAGAATCCCAGAATGGTTGGGGTTGGAAGGGACCTCTGTGGGTCACCCAGCCCAACCCCCTGCCCAAGCAGGGTCACCCACAGCAGGCTGCACAGCACCGCGTCCAGGTGGGTCTGGAATATCTCCAGAGAAGGAGACTCCACAGCCTCCCTGGGCAGCCTGGGCCAGGGCTCCATCACCCTCAGAGGGAAGAAGTTCTTCCTCGGGTTCAGCTGGAGCTTCCTCTGCTTCAGTTTGTGCCCGTTGCCCCTTGTCCTGTTGCTGGGCACCACTGGAAAGAGTCTGGCCCCATCCTCCTGACACCCACCCTGCAGATATTTGTAGGCATTTCTAAGGTCTCCTTGTTCTCTCCCTTGCCCTGGCTCCTGCTGGGCAGGGTCAGGGGAGAAGCTGGGGCATCTTCACGGCGCGGCAGTGCCCAGACGCCCCGAAGCTCTTACTTGGGATTCTGGGGACGAACGAGCGAGTTGTTCCCCATCCCGCAGCGGCAGCGCGGTGGAGGATTTCCCATTCATCACCGGAATGACAGCAATTCGCGTCGCTGCCTGCCTCCTCCTGGGCGATGCTCGCTTTCGGGCTGCTGCCGAGATTGATACTTGCCATTCCCTGCGATCCAGGTGATTTGGGTTCCTGTAGACACATCTGGCGGCTTTCGGTCTGCCGTTCGCATCGCTGCCTCAGGAGCTCTGTCAGAAGGAGATCCAGGGAGAATAAAAAAAGCAGAGGCTTGCCTTGTTCTCTGCCGAGCTAAACTCGTCCTTTGTTGGGGTGAGAATCTGAGCTGTTCCTGAGAATCAGCCAGCTTCGTAGAATAATAAAAACTCAAGATAGAGAGGGTGTTCTGGTCATCTCATCTACTCCTCCCTCCCTGTCAGCGCGGATTTTCTCCCCTATTGTGTGCTTTTCAGGTGCCTTTGTGGTGTGAGATCCAATTCAGCTTTGGTTGTCCCAGGCAATAACGTTCTTCCCCCCGGCCTCGTTACATACCCCAGCGAGGCTCGGCTTCCTTCGGTCGAACATCGCCATTTGCCTCTGACAAGGCATCATTTCTTTTCCGTTGAAGGTGCAGAGATGATTCAAGCGCCCTGCTTTTTCCATCAGGATCACCTTGTTAAAGGGAATTAATCCCAGGCTCCTCTGTTCCTTATGCTCGCTCCTTTTTTTCCTTTCCCTCCCGTTCCATTGTGCTGGCGGTGCGGCGAGACGAGAAGCGATCACAGCTTCGCTTCGTGCAAAAATGAAAGCAGCCATCCCGAGACCCCCATCCTCCATTCCAGCACCTGGCTTTTCACAGAATCCCAGAATGGTCGGGGTTGGCAGGGACCTCTGGGGGTCACCCAGCCCAACCCCCTGCCCAAGCAGGGTCACCCACAGCAGGCTGCACAGCACCGCGTCCAGGCGGGGCTGGAATATCTCCAGAGAAGGAGACTCCACAGCCTCCCTGGGCAGCCTGGGCCAGGGCTCCGTCACCCTCAGAGGGAAGAAGTTCTTCCTCATCTTCAGCTGGAGCTTCCTCTGCTTCAGTTTGTGCCATTGCCCCTTGTCCTGTCACTGGGCACCACTGGAAAGAGTCTGGCCCCGTCCTCCTGACACCCACCCTGCAGATATTTATAAGTATATATTAGGTCCCCTAAATTTAGAGATAGACCTCTTGGCATCCCGCTCTCCGTCTGTATTTATCTGCTTCCCTGCCTCGTGTCCTTAAATCCCGGAGAAGCGGAAGCCGAAAATACCCGTCGCGATGAACTGGGGAGTCGCCAGAGCTCGATACCACGATGCCGTGGGAGAAGCGCTTGGAGGTGGGTGAGTCGCAGGCGGCGGTGGGTGGGCTGTGGGGAGCAGACCCGTGAGCCGGGTTGGGGTTACTGTGCTGACGTTGAACGGTGGGGTCCCTCTGCCAGCTGCCTCTCAGCACAGGGCAAGGGAGTTGTTACGTCAGGTTTGCTTGGATGTTTCTTTCATTTTTTTCTCCATTAAAAACCAGGCAGTTTCTGACCGGCGACGTTTAGCAGCCCGCTTTTTATTTTGTTTTTTGTGCTGGTGAGGTTTCGGAGCTAGAAGCGCTGTTGCTTTATGGACAGTCCAGGCCCTGCTGCAGCTGACAAGTCCTGACAGATTGATGGCCGTCGTAACACGGAATGAATTTGCTGATTCCTCTGTTTATAGCAGTGCTCCTGCTCTGAGAGTATATTTGGCTTGCACGAAACGGTGGTAATACACGGAGCAGATCTGCGTCTGATACTGTCATAAGGAGACCGCCGTAGCGTGGCGAGATTTATTACGGGGCTCGGATTGAAAAATCCCGAAGCTGAGCTCACCAGGAATGTTGCAGGGCGTACAGCGTTTGGGTAGGACGTTTAGATGAGCACTGGGGTGACCTCAGAGTGCGGGGACGGCTCAGGGGACGCGCGGATGCCCTCGGGGCTTTGGCATTCTGCGCTGCTGGCGGAGGATGCCCTGCGTTGTGGGTAACTTTGGGTTGTGAATTTAGTTTGTCTCGTGGCTCCGAGTGCAGCTCTGCGGAGAGGGACCTGGGTGTGCTGGTGGACAACAGGGTGACCATGAGCCAGCAGTGTGCCCTGGCTGCCAAGAAGGCCAATGGGATCCTGGGGTGCATCAAGAGGAGTGTGGGCAGCAGGTCGAGGGAGGTTCTCCTTCCCCTCTACTCTGCCCTGGTGAGGCCCCATCTGGAGTCCTGTGTCCAGTTCTGGGCTCCCCACTTCAAGAAAGATGAGGAGCTGCTGGAGAGAGTCCAGCGGAGGGCTACGAGGATGAGGAGGGGACTGGAGCATCTCTCCTACAAGAAGAGGCTGAGGGAGCTGGGCTTGTTCAGCCTGGAGAAGAGAAGGCTGAGAGGGGACCTTATAATTGTTTATAAATATCTGCAGGGTGGGTGTTAGGAGGATGGGGCCAGACTCTTTCCAGTGGTGCCCAGCGACAGGACAAGGGGCAACGGGCACAAACTGAAGCAGAGGAAGCTCCAGCTGAACCCGAGGAAGAACTTCTTCCCTCTGAGGGTGACGGAGCCCTGGCCCAGGCTGCCCAGGGAGGTTGTGGAGTCTCCTTCTCTGGAGATATTCCAGCCCTGCCTGGACGTGGTGCTGTGCAGCCTGCTGTGGGTGACCCTGCTTGGGCAGGGGGTTGGACTGGGTGACCCACAGAGGTCCCTTCCAACCCCGACCGTTGTGTGTGATTCTGTGTGTGAATTATTCTGCATTCAATCGATGCGTGAACCCTGGAGAGCACCTTCAAAGTGTTTTAAAATAGATGTTAGTTGAGAGCAACCACCAAGAGGTACTTACAGGAAGAAGTTACGGCCTAGTCTGCTGTTCATTTCTAAACGACCGTTCAGGAGTCTGTTAATTCAGCTTTGCTTTGAGCGTTAGCTTGGGAAACAGCCCGGCTCTGCTGATGGGTCCCTTGGGGGTTTCCCAGCGAGTTGTGGGGTCCCGGGAGTTTGGAAGCGAGGGCTGTGACCGCAGGAGAATGATTTGTGAAAAGACACCGCTTGGAAAGGGCAGAGGTTCTTAGCCAGGCGCAGCAGCGTCAGAAGGGTCCGTGTGGGAGCCCTGCAGAAAGGCTACGGACCCGTTCGGGACGAGGAGAGCGACTGCCGCTCCACCTGTACGGAGCCCGTTGCTGCGTGGGCTTTCGCCAAGTTGGGTCCTTCCTTCTGGGCTGAATGAACTGCTCTTCCGTACTCCTTTTTTTCTTATTTTTGGTAAAACCAATTGCATCTTCTCTGTATTAAAGCTGCTGATGCCTTGGTGGTGGTCGGAGACCTCCTAAACCAGTTATCCCCACTGCCAACCTGTTTTTCCTCCACGGAGACGTCTGATGTCTTCTGCTAGCAGCATCTTTTTTGCATCTGCTCTTACACTCAGATAATCATAGAACCATAGAATTCTAGGTTGGAAAAGATCTCTAAGATCATCAAGTCCAACCATCCACCCAACACCACCATGCCTACTAAATGATATCGTGAAGTGCCACATCTACACTGCTTTTAAAACACCTCCAGGGATGGTGGTCAATGAAGTTTCTTTCTAAGAGGGTTTTGTTATCTTGGTTTTGTTCTTCTTCTCCTTCTTTGACCTTAAAAACATTAAAAAAAGCCTGCGTGAGTTTTCAACCTTTGACTTGAGTTCATGTTTAATAAGGAACAGAAGTTCAGGCGGTGTCATGCCCGCAAAGGAAAACTGAATTTATATTTTGACACAACGAGATTCGGAGATGGTTCATAAACCCCAGCCCGCCCTCTCTCTCCTCCCCCGGTAAGGAGTTCAGCAGGCGGTGATGGTGCGGAGGCCTTCATCGGGACGCGGCCGCCGAAGCAGGGCTTCCAAATTCTGCAGACGAGCTGGGCACCGTAAACTGTCGCCGTCCGTCACGATGAAGTAGCTTGTGCTTGGCCAAAGGCCCGTTGGGCAGAGTCGACGAAAGGCGCGTTGTCAGAGCTCGGCGCTCCTGCGTCCTTCCGTCGGGGCGAGGGGAGGAGGGAACCCGGCCGCGGCGCGAGGTGTTGATTGGTGCCGTTGCCCTTTCCGAAAGCGAAGCCGTAAAGCAGAGATGGACCCGTCAGACGCACCGGTAATGGCCTTTGCTGTAAAAAAGCCCTCACCCCGATTGTAGCCTATTTGTGCTTTCAGCAGTCATTAAATGGCAAATGCTACGCTTAAGTAGTGTTATATTAAAATCAAAGTTCATAGTCTGCTTGGTATTAATCACAGAATCACAGAATCACAGAATGGTCGGGGTTGGCAGGGACCTCTGTGGGTCACCCAGCCCAACCCCCTGCCCAAGCAGGGTCACCCAGAGCAGGCTGCACAGCACCGCGTCCAGGTGGGTCTTGAATATCTCCAGAGAAGGAGACTCCACAGCCTCCCTGGGCAGCCTGGGCCAGGGCTCCGTCACCCTCAGAGGGAAGAAGTTCTTCCTCATCTTCAGACGGAACTTCCTGTGCCTCAGTTTGTGCCCATTGCCCCTTGTCCTGTCACTGGGCACCACTGAAAAGAGTCTGGCCCCATCCTCCTGACACCCACCCTGCAGATATTTAGAGGCATTTCTAAGGTCCCCTCTCAGCCTTCTCTTCTCCAGGCTGAACAAGCCCAGCTCCCTCAGCCTCTCCTCATAGGGGAGATTCTCCAGTCCCCTCCTCATCCTCGTAGCCCTCCGCTGGACTCTCTCCAGCAGCTCCTCATCTTTCTTGAACTGGGGAGCCCAGAACTGGACACAGGACTCCAGATGGGGCCTCACCAGGGCAGAGTAGAGGGGAAGGAGAACCTCCCTCGACCTGCTGGCCACACTCCTCCTAATGCACCCCAGGATCCCATTGGCTTGATTAAACTCCGAACTGTGGGAAGAGAAAATCCCAAGTTTCCTTAATGCAATTCCGAGGCATTATTCCAGATTTCCTCCGCCGCCTGAAGCTGCTCTGTTCAATTCGGGAAAGGTTTTGCCTGCGTTAGGGGGCCATGGGGTTTCTGTTGGTTGCCAGTGTGAAATGGGTCTTTCTGAAATATATGAAAAGTTCTCTGGCTCCAAAAGTTGCTTTAATGAGGGCGTTTATTAATTCCCTGGCTGAGGATCGGCAATAGCGGTTTCCCTGCTCAGCGGGGCTGGTTGATCTGCCGCCTCCGCCGCTACCCCAGCCCGCCCCGCCGCGCTGCGAACAGCAAAAAGCTGCGAGGAGCCCAAGTTAAAAGTCAAAGCAAGAAAGGAGGCCCTCCAAAATCGGGGACGGGAGTCGGGAGCACTTCACTTTCGCCCAGAAAAGATTGGTGAATTGTTGCTAAACAGTGCCAGTGACATTTCTTCTCCTCAGATTAGAAGTGATAAAAGAACTAAATGAAAGACGCAGCTTTTCCCAAAGCCTTCTAATCTGATGTTTTGTGCATCTTTCTTTATGCTTGATATTATGTTGAATTATGTTTGTTAACCCCCTGAGAATCACAGAATGACAGAATGGTCGGGGTTGGAAGGGACCTCTGTGGGTCACCCAGTCCAACCCCCTGCCCAAGCAGGGTCACCCAGAGCAGGCTGCACAGGACCGCGTCCAGGCGTGGCTTGAAGATCTCCAGAGAAGGAGACTTAAAAAAATTTGGGTTTTCCTCCAAAATGATAGCTAAAATGGAATTATTTTTTCCCATGATTTATTCATTCCTGAACCCGGGATCGTATATTTACGTGGCATCTTGTATATCTATCAAAGAATTCGTCATGCTCTTGAATTTGAACTCCTGACCGGCCTTTACAACGGTACTAAAAATATTTGATGGCTGCCTTTGAGCTGTGGGCCAAACCGAAAGACGAATTGCAATCAGCTAATGGCTGCGTGCGCCTTACCCGCACAAGTTACTTACGTTCCTTACGTTAACTTGTGCTGAGTCTGGTAAAAAAAAAAAAAAAAATCAGATTTTAGCACTGGAAATGGGTGTTTGCAGCACTGTGCCGATTGGGTTGAACAAGCCTGGACCCGGAGCTGGCTTCCACCCGGGGAGGCACCCGCGGAGCTCGCCCGTGCTCGGCAAAGCACCGAAACGGGGCCAGAGCATCCCATCACGGGGTAAAAGGGAAATCCGGAACTCTTCTGTCGAGCCGTCGGGTGTCGAGCGAGGTAGCTGGGGCTGCCGAGCTCCAGGGGAAATGGAAGCGCTTTGGGCCGGGCGGTGGGGCTGGGGACGGGCAGGTCCTCGGGGTTTCGGCTCTCCCGAAGCGCGGCAGGGAAGGGGATGGGGAGGGACGGTAGAGCAGTGCCCTGCAGGGTAAAGGGAAGGGTCGAAGGAAGGCGTGTGACTATCACAGCCCCTAATGGGAGTGATTTGGTCAAACCGGGCTGGGAAAATCAACCCAAGGGAAGGATGTCCCTGGTGATGATCCCTGATGATGATGAGGACCCTGATGTCCCGTGGAAGGGGGCCGACTCGTAAGCAAGCGCGTTAGACCCGGCCGGTGCTGTCGCCAGCACAGCTCCCGGGTCGTTTGTCTCCCTCGTGGTTCCATCAGGAGCGAGCCTCGCACCATCGCGTGCGTCTCCGGGGGAGCGGAGGGTTGTGTGGCGTGCAAGGCCCAGAGAGGCATTTCAGTTCAGCTGATTGATTTTTGGTTTCATGCCCCGGGAGGTCTTCCAGCCCGCTGCCGTCCCCTGCCTGGCACGAGCCAGGCTTCGCCGCTCCCCACTGCCTCCAGGCTTGGCCAGCGTCTGCGCCCGGTGACGACAAGGACCTTCACCGACCATTTAGCATCGCTTTAAGGGCTGCTTCCCAAGACAAGATTAGGCTCTCACAGTTTTTGGTTTCAGAAACTGTTTTTTCCCCTTAGCAGTTCTGCGAGCGAACGGTCAAACTGCCGCCGCCGTTCACGCATGCCGACGAGGTGAAAGAACGGGTTGGAAGACGTGCAGACAGTGCCCCAGGTTGGGCTGAAGGCAATTAATGGAGTGAAAGCTGAGTAACTGCTTCAGAAGCATCTGGGTGACAAGAAAATAGAGAATTGCAAGCGTCTGCTTCGCTGTTATCACGCAATGCCAGAACTTCTTGCTGCCGGCGTAAGGTTTGAATGCAGTAAATTAGCCCAATGGAAGTAACGTGGTCTGGTCAGTAGGAGAAGAATGGTTTAGGTCAAGCTTTGGTAGAACTGGAGGCAAACGTGTTGGCGCATCGTTGTCATTTTCCGAATGGATGCTGGGATGCTGGAGAAACGTGCAGTCTGTGCTGGAGTGTGGCTCGTTAGGTGAAGCCGACTGCAGTCAGGTAATGTGAGGAGAGCGTCTGCCAACGCGTGGAAGCAAATGACCTAAATTAACATTATCAGAGAAATCTTGGAGGAACTCCTTCAGACAACCTGCAAGGGAACCACCAGCTCCAGGAACAGAGGAACAACCCCATGCACCAGTACAGGCTGGGGCTGACCTGCTGGAGAGCAGCTCTGTGGAGAGGGACCTGGGTGTCCTGGGGGACGACAGGTTGACCATGAGCCAGCAGTGTGCCCTGGCTGCCAAGAAGGCCAGTGGGATCCTGGGGTGCATTAGGAGGAGTGTGGCCAGCAGGTCGAGGGAGGTTGTCCTTCCTCTCTACTCTGCCCTAGTGAGGCCCCATCTGCAGTGCTGTGTCCAGTGCTGGGCTCCCCAGTTCAAGAAAGATGAGGAGCTACTGGAGAGAGTCCAGCGGAGGGCTACGAGGATGATGAGGGGACTGGAGCATCTCTCCTACGAGGAGAGGCTGAGGGAGCTGGGCTTGTTCAGCCTGGAGAAGAGAAGGCTGAGAGGGGACCTTATAATTGTTTATAAATATCTGCAGGGTGGGTGTCAGGAGGATGGGGCCAGACTCTTTCCAGTGGTGCCCAGCGACAGGACAAGGGGCAACGGGCACAAACTGAAGCAGAGGAAGTTCCAGCTGAAGATGAGGAAGAACTTCTTCACTCTGAGGGTGACGGAGCCCTGGCCCAGGCTGCCCAGGGAGGCTGTGGAGTCTCCTTCTCTGGAGATATTCAAGCCCCACCTGGACGCGGTGCTGTGCAGCCTGCTCTGGGTGACCCTGCTTGGGCAGGGGGTTGGGCTGGGTGACCCACAGAGGTCCCTGCCAACCCCGACCATGCTGGGATTCTGTGATACTTCTTTGAGGCCGGGATGATGAGATCTGTAAAAAAAAAAAAGTATATTTTTATTTTATCGAGACAGAAGACTCTATCCTTTGGTTTGAAAAACTATTTCAAATGAGGTGGAGTCCTTCCACGTAAGATTTTTTTCTCCCTGCAAGTTGCCCTGTAAAGAATTAAAAAAAAAAGAAGCATTGACAAGGAGGCAAGGCAAGAAAAGTGTCGCCTGCGTTGGTTATTACAATGTCCTTTATAGTTTGCTCTTCCTCTTATGGCGTGGTTTAACATATGGCTTTTTGTAGCCCACCCATAAATATCTTTCTGGTGCTTCTGCTTGCGTTTTTGATGGAATAACACACATGCCACATGTCTGCGCTTGAGACGAAGCAGTTGGTGATGTATCTGCTCACTTTCTCGGCTGCAATCAGCGTTTGCTTTTCATGTATTTATAATTCATCTTGGTTAAAAAGACACCGTTGTGGCTGACGGAAATAAAACCTAACAGGCCTTAAAGCCCGCAATAAATATGAATTCATTCTTTCAATTGCTCCCTTGAGGCCTGACACTGCAAAGTGGCGAGGAGCTTGTGTTCACGCCGAGATCGATGAGACTCCACCAGCCACCCCTGCGACGCGTGCTGATCTATGGAAATCCTCCCCTTTTTTCAGTTAAATTTAAAAAAAATGCCGATAGAAACCCAAGAGAGAAAAGGCGGAGGGAGGAATGGAGTTACAAATATATTTAAAATTGTCTTTCTACGAAGCCACGCTCAGAGTGGGGACTTCAGCGCGTGGCAGTGTGCTGGGAGCTGGGGTGATGTCCAGGGGACATCGTGAATGCTTCCCCGGGCGGGTGGTGGTCAGGGACCGGGCTGGAGGGACCGCGCTTGCTGTGGGCAATCGGAAGTGTTACGGGGCCCTGGCGACTTAAATGGGCAGAATAAGTGAATGGACTTGGGGAAAAAACTCTAAATAAAATACTAGCGAGTGTTTTACCTTTGGCAGAACATCGTATCTCTGCTCCGTGCTTTTTCTTTAAAGATCCGCGGGTGGGTATCATCAGTTGGTTACCAGTCTTTGCCATCGTCCGCCACCTTGCAGAATCACAGAATCACTGAATGGTTGGGGTTGGCAGGGACCTCTGTGGGTCATCTAGTCCAACCCTCCTGCCGAAGCAGGGTCACCTACAGTAGGTTGTAGAGGACCTTGTCCAGGCGGGGCTTGAATATCTCCAGAGAAGGAGACTCCACCACCTCCCTGGGCAGCCTGGGCCAGGGCTCCGTCACCCTCAGAGGGAAGAAGTTCTTCCTCATGTTCAGCTGGAGCTTCCTCTGCTTCCGTTTGTGCCCATTGCCCCTTGTCCTGTCGCTGGGCACCACTGAAAAGAGTCTGGCCCCATCCTCCTGACCCCCACCCTGCAGATATTTGTAGGCATTTCTAAGGTCCCCTCTCAGCCTTCTCTTCTCCAGGCTGAACAAGCCCAGCTCCCTCAGCCTCTCCTCGTAGGAGAGATGTTCCAGTCCCCTCCTCATCCTCGTAGCCCTCCGCTGGACTCTCTCCAGCAGCTCCTCATCTTTCTTGAACTGGGGAGCCCAGCACTGGACACAGCACTGCAGATGGGGCCTCACCAGGGCAGAGTAGAGGGGAAGGAGAACCTCCCTCGACCTGCTGGCCACACTCCTCTTGATGCATCCTAGGATCCCGTTGGCCTTCTTGGCAGCCAGGGCACACTGCTGGCTCATGGTCAACCTGTCGTCCACCAGGACTCCCAGGTCCCTCTCCACAGAGCTGCTCTCCAGCAGGTCCGCCCCAAGCCTGTAAGACCTCTTTTCAGTTGTGGCCGGGAGAGTGAATCGGGATGAAGTAGAGCTGAGGAAAAAAGGGGTCTCCTGCCAACGGGTGCGGAAAAGTGACCCAGACGCTGGTTTCCCCCGAAGCTCTGGTGGGTCATAAATGGCTGTGGGACCTTGTTGTCCTCTGTGGTGGGATGGCCTGGCCCCGGTGCCGGCTGCGTTCCCTGGGGCAGGGATGCTGCCGCTAACCTGCCGTGCCGATGGAAAATGCGAAGCAGGATCGCGGCCCCAGAGCTTTCAGGTCAGCGGTGTTTGGTAAGGACAGCGGTGTAACGAGTTGCTTAATTGTCCTGCTGGGGTTAACGAATCGGGGCTGGGAGCTGCGTTCTCAAAACACCCGTGTGCGGTTTTGAGTAAGAAATACTGCTTAGTTAGGGTAAAGTTGGGTTTAGGGTATGGCAGGTGTTGCGGTACTAAAAGCGATTTTGTGACCTGAAAGGTGAAGTAATATGCATATGAAAAGGTAGAATAATACGTATATGATAAGCACATGTCCCTTCAGTAATGAAGAAAAATACTGCTTATTGCTCCCACCTTGGCTAACTCGTATGGAACACTGAGACAAAATGAAATGCAACACTGCTTTTTTTCTGAATTTGCAGTTCGTTTTTCAGTTGTGTAAAACGTGATCCCTCTCCTGAAACTTCTCACGCGGCTTAAAATTGGACCTAGAACATACGGCGTAAGCGTAGTGATGGACCAAAGAGATGGGGTTCCTGTTCAAATCCTCCTGGTCAGAGAAAGCTTGGAGTCAGGGTTTGAACCCAAGTATGGAAAGGGGTCTTGGAGCGCTGGATCTGCACGGGAAGTCTTGGGAGAACAGAGTTGCAGCACTCTTAGTGGGAAAAACACAACTGGGGGGATACTGGGCAAGGCTTCTCTCATTGCTGCTCGTCTCTGGGACAACGTGAAGCAGATGGGAAACTCAACTGGCGTTGGGATTCCGACCACTTTGTCCTTCCTTGTAGTCTCCTTCCCCCTGAAGAAGCTTCTGGAGGGATGTAGGTGAAAAATGTGGTCATTTTCATCTGTCGTTGTTGCAGCTTTGTTGCCACCGAGGAGATATTTTATGATGGGTTGGTGGGTTATTATGCGTTTGTGCCCAGATCCTGAGGTTTTCTGTGTCTTGCGGCGTATCGCGTCTCAGGGAAAGGAAGTAGAAAAGAGCGTTTTAAATATTCAAAGAGAAAAGAAACCAAAGTGAAAGTTTACATGAGGCAAGTATATAATAAAAACGCACAGAGGTGCTCTAGAAAGGTAAAAATAAATTGAAATCGTGAGCAACCTGGTCTGGTGGAAGATGTCCCTGCTGTTGGCAGCGGGATTGGAACCAGGTGATCTCTAAGGTCCCTTCCAACCCTGACCATTCTATGATTCTATGATTCTGTATGCCATTAATATTTTAGTGATCAGATGCTGGTAATTAATCTGTGCTGTGTTGGGTGAAGGAAGGGATTGGTTGAATGCACAAACTGAAGCAGAGGAAGCTCCAGCTGAACTGGAGGAAGAACTTCTTCCCTCTGAGGGTGACGGAGCCCTGGCCCAGGCTGCCCAGGGAGGCTGTGGAGTCTCCTTCTCTGGAGATATTCAAGCCATGCCTGGACAAGGTCCCGTGCAGCCTGCTCTGGGTGACCCTGCTTGGGCAGGGGGTTGGACTGGGTGACCCACAGAGGGCCCTGCCAACCTCAACCATGCTGTGATTCTGTGATACCCCTTGTC
The DNA here is from genome assembly GCF_030867145.1 of Opisthocomus hoazin. Classification (NCBI taxonomy): domain Eukaryota; kingdom Metazoa; phylum Chordata; class Aves; order Opisthocomiformes; family Opisthocomidae; genus Opisthocomus; species Opisthocomus hoazin. The sequence continues at coordinate 2,362,110 of NC_134453.1, read as the reverse complement.
AATGGGGAGGGGTATCACAGTTGCCCCGTTAGCGTGCAGATTAAGATTCGTTGTTGTTCTCGCTGGTAAGAACTCAACAGCCTGCTCTGCAGGATGCTGCTGATGGGAGCAAAAGAGCTTTTTTTCTTTTCTTTTCTCCAGGGGAGCTTCAGGCTTTAGGTGAAATGGTATCTTTTGGTGTAATTAGCAGTTGATTTTTGATGTAATTAGTTGCTGTTTTAGTCTAATGGCTGGGACATGCATGTGGGATAGGGGCAGGTGGGACGATTTTTCTGCAGGATTAACAGAATGGCATAAAAAAGCTTCTTTCCTTGCCGTGAAATTTATTCAGGGCTGCAAAAATGCCTGCCTAATTAATAAGCAAGTCCATAATAATCTTATCTTGCAACAAAAAGGTTTTACATGAAGCCATTAGTGAAGGTAAGACTTTGCCTTTTCTCTGAACCCATCATCCCTGCGGGTGGAAGTGATGGAGTGACGGAGAGGTGGTTTCTATTTCATCATTTGGGGCTGTCATGACAGTTGCCGCAGATCAGTGATGCTTCTCCGAGGTTTATTAATGATCTCTTTATCTAACCTTAATTCCGTGGCGCTGACGTATAAGAAGTAGGTACAGGAAGGAGTTGGAATTGTCTGAGCAGAGCTCGGGAATGACTTCTAAGGAGCCGTCTGAAATTCTGCAGCTGTGATTGATACATAAACCAGGCACTGCATGGGACCAGATGCCCTCTGCAAGCCACCTTTATATTTGAACGTATGCAGAAGCCTTGGCCTCTACTCTGAGCGTGCATCTCACAGCTCACGTCTGCGGTGGGTACAGTTGATAGAGTCTCAGATATGGCCGGGCAGGTCTTGTATGTGCACTTATTATAAACCTGGGGTGCATTAGGAGGAGTGTGGCCAGCAGGTCGAAGGAGGTTTTCCTCCCCCTCTACTCTACCCTGGTGAGGCCCCATCTGCAGAGCTGTGTCCAGTTCTGGGCTCCCCAGTTCAAGAAAGATGAGGAACTACTGGAGAGAGTCCAGCGGAGGGCTACGAGGATGAGGAGGGGACTGGAGCATCTCTCCTACGAGGAGAGGCTGAGGGAGCTGGGCTTGTTCAGCCTGGAGAAGAGAAGGCTGAGAGGGGACCTAATATATGCTTAAACATATCTCAAGGGTGAGTGTCAGGGGGATGGGGCCAGACTCTTTTCAGTGGTGCCCAGCGACAGGACAAGGGGCAATGGGCACAAACAGAAGCAGAGGAAGCTCCAGCTGAAGATGAGGAAGAACTTCTTCCCTCTGAGGGTGCCGGAGCCCTGGCCCAGGCTGCCCAGGGAGGCTGTGGAGTCTCCTTCTCTGGAGATATTCCAGACCCGGACGCGGTGCTGTGCAGCCTGCTGTGGGTGACCCTGCTTGGGCAGGGGGTTGGGCTGGGTGACCCACAGAGGTCCCTGCCAACCCCGACCAGTCTGTGATTCTGTGATTCTGTGATCTTTACTCCGCTGTGAGCTGAAGTTACTGCTGCTCTTAATGTATATGGCTAAGTCTGCAGCAGAGCCTAGAGACCCCAGTAAGGGTCTTCATAAGGGTCTTCATCAATGGTCATGCCATGTACATTCTACGTTGCGCCTCGCATCAGAGAGGATACAGGGCTGTTACAGCTCTGACTCAACAAGACTGCAGTCTGCAGCTCAGTTTGTAACAGATTACTGCTTTCGCCTCGGAAAATCTGCTGTGCGGAGATGTTTTGTCCTTGATGGCCATCGTACAAATGACTGTGAACATACAGTCTTGGAAAGCTATGAAGAGGCAACCACAGGTCAGATTAGAACTGAATATGTAAAACGTGTGGGCTTATGTTTGCATTTCTCACCTTAAATTAGTAAGATTTAACAAAAAAAAGATTTATTTTTGGTTTAAAACATTTGAATCCATTGCTCATGAGCTGGTTTCTTGCTTTAGTTCTGCAGCACAATTTGTGTCTTCAGGAGCTGGACCTAACTTTGCAAAGCACAGTCTGGGCATAGCTGCAGGGACGCAGGCCGTTCCATGCCGTAGGGAGACAAAATCCACTCCAGGTCAGAAACACAGCTGGACTTAGGAGAAATAATCATGGAATGGTAGGAGTTGGAAGGGCCCTCTGTGGGTCACCCAGTCCAACCCCCTGCCCAAGCAGGGTCACCCAGAGCAGCCTGCACAGCACCACGTCCAGGCGGGGCTTGAATATCTCCAGAGAAGGAGACTCCACAGCCTCCCTGGGCAGCCTGGGCCAAGGCTCCGTCACCCTCAGAGGGAAGAAGTTCTTCCTCAGGTTCAGCTGGAACTTCCTCTGCTTCCGTTTGTGCCCATTGCCCCTTGTCCTGTCACTGGGCACCATTGAAAAGAGTCTGGCCCCATCCTCCTGACACCCACCCTGCAGATATTTAGAGGCATTTCTAAGGTCCCCTCTCAGCCTTCTCTTCTCCAGGCTGAACAAGCCCAGCTCTCTCAGCCTCTCTTCATAGGACAGATGCTCCAGTCCCCTCCTCATCCTCGTAGCTCTCCGCTGGACTCTCTCCAGTAGCTCCTCATCTTTCTTGAAGTGGGGAGCCCACAACTGGACACAGGACTCCAGATGGGGCCTCACTAGGGCAGAGTAGAGGGGAAGGAGAACCTCCCTCGACCTGCTGCCCACACTCCTCCTAATGCAGCCCAGGATGCCATTGGCCTTCTTGGCAGCCAAGGCACACTGCTGGCTCATGGTCAACCTGTCGTCCACCAGCACACCCAGGTCCCTCTCCACAGAGCTGCTCTCCAGCAGGTCAGCCCCAGCCTGTACTGGTGCATGAGGTTGTTCATTCCTGGACATGTCACTGACCTTGTTGAGCCGCTTCCCTCACTGTCCTCGTGTCTCTTCTCCAGCAGCGCTGCGCTCTCTTTGGGACGGGGCAGCCCTAACACCTCCGGCTGGGCTCAGTGGGGACATCTGCTGCGATGACACGGAGAAAGTCCCACTCGTGATCTGCAGGGCTGTAGATTCGCGTATTTAGAGATAAAGACCATCTCCTGTGCCTGTCGAGGTGCAGCTTGTACCAACCTCTGGTGTCCCGGGGCGGCCGAGAGGGCTGTGTCTGCGGCTGGGCTGGGTGCGGCGGCTCAGCGGGGTGGTACGGGGACTACAGGGTGAAAATACCGACGGGGAGACAGGGCTCAAAGGGTGAATGTGCTGCCAGGAAAGTTAAAAGAAGGGAGATTTAAAAAATGACGGGCTGAGAGCGGTTAAATCTGCATGAGGGTACGGAAACTGAATCCATGAAAAATGAATGAACAGTAAGCGCATCGAGATACGTGTTGAATAAAAGGGAATGCCAGAGGAGGAAGGTTAGAAGAAGAGACGCAACACGTTTCCTGATTTTTATGCAACGTTAATGGTAATTTTGCGTGTCTTACCCGTGTCAAATTCCAGAAATCTTGTCAGCGACGGGAGAGCTTGGAGCGTGGCGCCGTTTCCTTGCTCTCTTTGGGGGTGATGGAGCGAGGCGGGAGCGCGTACGGCTCCCAACAGTCTGCTAACGCCTGCTGACGCGGGGAGTTTGGGTGCTGTGGAGGCCTGAAGGGCTCAGCAAGGCAATGCCATTCCTGACTTCAGGTCTGCTGCCAACCAGTGGCTTTCTACCCCAAACCAGTAGATTTCGACCTCGATTTTCATCTGGAAAGCTTTAAAGGTCTACAGATGCGTTATAGGAAAAAAAATCTTTGTAGGCTCCATATGATTGTCCCTTTAGCACTTGATTTTTCATAATGGGTAGAAATCAAAAGCGACTTTTAGCGTTAAATGAGCAAAGGGGTGGAAGCATCTTCTCACCATTGCATTCTCTTTAGATATTAACTCAATTAGATTTGTTTTAAATTCTCCCTGTGCAATAGCTGGCGCAGCATCGCATGACACCAGCGTGTTTGGAAATAACTCGAATATTGTAATTTATTACCAACAAAACTGGCAGCACTAAGAAGTGGCAGAAGCATTTTTGCTTGGTCTTTACTTGGGAAGCGTGAGCCGAACGGTCCCAAGCAGGAGAGAAACCTGGAAATCAGGTCGCGAATGCCCTGGCTTCTCTTGGAGCTCTGCGTTGGGTGCCTGTGTTCACAGAATCACAGAATGGTCGGGGTTGGCAGGGACCTCTGTGGGTCCCCCAGCCCAACACCCTGCCCAAGCAGGGTCACCCAGAGCAGGCTGCACAGCACCGCGTCCAGGTGGGGCTTGAATATCTCCAGAGAAGGAGACTCCACAGCCTCCCTGGGCAGCCTGGGCCAGGGCTCCGTCACCCTCAGAGGGAAGAAGTTCTTCCTCATCTTCAGCTGGAACTTCCTCTGCTTCAGTTTGTGCCCATTGCCCCTTGTCCTGTCGCTGGTCACCACTGGAAAGAGTCTGGCCCCGTCCTCCTGACACCCACCCTGCAGATATTTAGAGGCATTTCTAAGGTCCCCTCTCAGCCTTCTCTTCTCCAGGCTGAACAAGCCCAGCTCCCTCAGCCTCTCCTCGTAGGACAGATGCTCCAGTCCCCTCCTCATCCTCGTAGCCCTTCGATTCAGCGGAGGTTGTGGACCTTTAGAAAACTACAGAGATTTTCTGTTAAGGGTACAGCTGATGAGTCCTGAGGGTAAGAACTGACTGTGGACTACTGGCTGTTGATAATAAGTTTTCTGTACAGATGTGTGTTGGGGTGGTAGGGGCTAAGTGAGGTGTCTCTCACCTTCGTGCTCTGCGTCTTGGAAACGTTCAGCTTGCAGCTAGGCCCCCAGTTTGGCTCTGCGGTCGTGCCAGTATAGAGAGCCAGCTGACTGCAGTTCCCCACATGCATATTTAATTTCGCTGTGTATGGCAAGGTAGGGGATCTGATAAATATTTTATGAAATGATAGGGGGAAAGAATTTTGTGTGCGTGGAGCAAAACCAGGGATCAGTTTTTGCTGGGACGCTTGTCCCTCGCTCAGCATATACTGTCTGAGCTCAGCGCTGTCTGAAGGACGGGATTTGATTTGTAAAGGTCCGAGATCTTGGGAAAACTCCAGCAGAGCATTGAAACACATACATCGTCTCATTAAAACAATCTGTTCCGATGTGGAAATGAGTTTGCCGTGTTACCTTTGTCCCTGGGCTAAATACTGCTCTCCTACATAATAGCAAGAGCGTGGGCTCGGGAGCAGAGTCAATTATAGGCGGCCACGCTGTCCCCGGGGGAGCGAGGGGTCGCGGCGCGGCCGAGGAAGCGGGAGGGCAGATGTCCTTTGATGAATGGGACGCCCCGTGCGCTTGGGGCATCTGGCAGGCAGGCAGATCCTCGCTGCTGCTCCTGCTGCCGCGTGGGGACAGCGTGGCCCTGATCGCTTGGCCCCCAGCTTGCCACCCAGCCCTCGCTTGAGGGGGAGCGGGGGGGACACGGCTGGCCCAGCAAAAGGACGTTTAAATATCTGAGTTTTGGGGACCTGTGTGGCATTGAATTGCCCGAGAGCGAAGGTGGCCCAGACGTGGTCCTCTGAGGAAGCCATTCCTCAAGGCACCAGTTGCGGCCAGCGCTGGACTGGGAGGAATCCAGGAGCCCACGCACGAGGGACGTTGGCTGTAGAAGGATGGTTCCCATTTTTTCCCGTAACGTGGGAGTGTTTTGGTCCCCGTAAAGCAAACGATTTCCGCGTAGTTAATTAAAGTCTGATTTCTAACAGCGGAAGGGAACGGCACCGCTTTCTCTGGCTCCTTTGTTGCCGGCGTGAAAAGCTGGGGGAGATCGATGGGTCACCGCCTCCAGAAGGGGCACAGCCATCCTGTTTCCAATTGCTCTCTTAAAACATGGCACAGAAAGGGAAAAAAGTGCAGCTGCAGCTTGGTAACACGTCAGCATTTACTTCAAAACCCTAAACATCAGTGGGTGTTTTTAAATGTGAGCGGTGGGGTGTTAACTTCCCAATATTCTGTGTATGGAATTGATGACTCCGTTGTCTTTTGTTAGCTGACTCGTAGCTACCCGCATTTTAACGTTCACATCATTAAGTTTTAGAAGTAAATAGTGATGTTTAGCTTTTTGCGTTGTAAAAGGAATGGATTTAGGTCTGTGCTTGTTCCAGTGAGATATAGATATAGATATATATGTATATATATTTATATATGTGGCTGGGGGCACATTGTGTTACAGAAGGAAATATATTTTTATATTTTTTATATTATATTGTTATATCCTAGGAAATGGTCCTATTTTCCTTAAATTCAGAAACACCGGGATGTAAAACCCGGCAGCCCTCCCGCTGCTCTTTTGTAGTGCGTGCCCCGCGGGCCGGAGAAGCCGAGGGCGAAGCAACCGGGGACGCCGTCGGTGGCATCGGCCACGCCGCCGCGGCGAGGGCTCTCGGGGTGTCCCGGTGCGGGACCCCACATCTGCCGGGCCGGGTTGCCGAGCCCCCGGGGCTGCCGGCAGCGGGGCCACGCTGCGTGGTGGGACGCGCACAACAGCCGCGTCTCGTCCAGGGGGAGGAGGTGGGTTTTGAAGAGGTCCTCGGGGGAGCTGGGCGAGACAATGGCTACTGAAGGAAGCCACGGGGGCTTTTGAGGAGAAAAAGCAGCATCTGTTTGAGGTCTAGGCCTTGGAGTGGCTCTATTCAACCCGCCGGAGTTGGGCTTGTCCTTTTGAATTGCCCCGCACGTCGTTGAGCGGGAACGTAGCACTTTTGGAAAGGGAAAAGTAAGGAAAGTTCTTAATTTTTTTTTTTTTTGCTTTTGCTGAGCTTGTTTCCAAGAGTTTTCCGCTCCTTAACCGCCTGCTGCTGTGTCTGACGGCTGTCTAATACCGAGCTAACAGGAGGAACGCTGCGGGAACGTCCGGAGCTGTTGCGTTGCTTTCTTGGCGCTCTCGGCACCGTGTAGCTGGCTCTCTAGTCCTTGACTGCACCAGCGTAAATATGGGCTGAACCCTGGCAACTCCTCTCTGCTCATGCTGTTGAGAAGTGATTTATAGAAACATCGAATGATAGAATGGTTTGGGTTGGAAGGGACCTTAAAGATCATCTGGTTCCAACCCCCCTGCCATCAGCAGGGACATCTTCCACCAGCCCAGGGTGCTCCGAGCTCCATCCAACCTGGTCTTGAACCCTGCCAGGGAGGGGGCAGCCACAGCTTCTCTGGGCAACCTGGGCCAGGGTTTCACCACCCTCATGGGGAAGAATTTCTTCCTAATATCTCATCTCAATCTGCCCTCTTTTAGGTTAGAGCCGTTCCCCCTTGTCCCATCACTACACCCCCTTGTGAAAGCCCCTCTCCATCCTTCCTGTCGGCCCCTCCAGGTAGTAGAAGGCTGCTCTTAGGTCACCCCGGAGCCTTCTCTTCTCCAGGCTGAGCAGCTCCAGCTCCCTCAGCCTGTCCTCGTAGGAGAGGTGCTCCAGCCCTCGGATCATCTTCATGGCCCTCCTCTGGACCCACTCCAACACATCCATGTCCTTATGTTTGCTGGGCACTCTGGAGGCCACAGGCAGCCACGTCAGGATCGGGCCCATCATGTATGGGGTGCAGAAGCGATCCGTGGAAGAGCTGCTTTCTCCTGTATTTGTCAGGTAAACAGTAAAATGCCCAATGGCTGTCTGAGCTCTGGTGGCTCTTAATCCGTGTCCACCGTAGCGAGGTTGGGGCTGGTGGAGCACAGCCCAGCGCTGCTCCTGCCACGTTGCAGGAGTTGAGGTGGTGGTCCCAAGCAGGGACCTGGTTTTCTTTGAATCTCCTCTCCTGCAGCGTTCAGGCATGCCTGATTTCCCTTCCCAAGGTATTTCTTTGCCAGCCCTAAATCGGCATCGTGTGGCAAAAGGGGGGTGAGTGATGCTGAGCGGTTACACCAAACCACTCCAGGCTCCCAAGGAGATTTGGGATGAGCAAACCCAATGGCTGCTCTCCTCTGAACTCCTCTCCGGGCTCCTCTCGGCTCGAAAGCCCGTGAAAAGTGTGTAAGCGCGGTGTGTTGATATGAATTGAACATCAGCTCCCATTTGCGTTGTGTCAGTGGAGCTCCACCATTTGGGCTGGTTAACAGTTCTGAAGACTTCTGCTCTGGAAAGTTGGGCAGAGAGGAGTTGGGCTGGAGAGTTGGGCAGAGAGGAACCTGATGAGGTTCAACAAGGGCGAGTTCAGGGTCCTGCACCTGGGCAGGAACAGCCCCATGCACCAGTACAGGCTGGGGCTGACCTGCTGGAGAGCAGCTCTGTGGAGAGGGACCTGGGTGTGCTGGTGGGTGACAAGCTGACCATGAGCCAGCAGTGTGCCCTGGGTGCCAAGAAGGCCAATGGGATCCTGGGGTGCATTAGGAGGAGTGTGGGCAGCAGGTCGAGGGAGGTTCTCCTTCCCCTCTACTCTGCCCTGGTGAGGCCCCATCTGGAGTCCTGTGTCCAGTTCTGGGCTCCCCAGTTCAAGGAAGATGAGGAGCTACTGGAGAGAGTCCAGTGGAGAACTACGAGGATGATGAGGGGACTGGAGCATCTCTCTTGCGAGGAGAGGCTGAGGGAGCTGGGCTTGTTCAGCCTGGAGAAGAGAAGGCTGAGAGGGGACCTTAGAAATGCCTCCAAATATCTGCAGGGTGGGGGTCAGGAGGATGGGGCCAGACTCTTCCCAGTGGTGCCCAGCGACAGGACAAGGGGCAACGGGCACAAACTGAAGCAGAGGAAGCTCCAGTTGAATATGAGGAAGAACTTCTTCCCTCTGAGGGTGACGGAGCCCTGGCCCAGGCTGCCCAGGGAGGTTGTGGAGTCTCCTTCTCTGGAGATATTCCAGCCCCGCCTGGCCGCGGTGCTGTGCAGCCTGCTGTGGGTGACCCTGCTTGGGCAGGGGGTTGGGCTGGGTGACCCACAGAGGTCCCTGCCAACCCCGACCATTCTGTGATTCTGTGATTCTCTTGCACGTGAAATTGCACGTGGGTGTGCTGGTGACTGATGGGCAGCCACGTGGACCTGCTTTCCCTGAAACGACATTTCCTACGAGCGGCGTTGTCCCGCCTAAAGAAGGAAAATTTAGTAGTGGCAGAGAAGTGCAAAGAATTAGAGATTTTCTCCTGGGTGGCATAACAGAGCGACCCGAGGACCAAACTCAGGACTCTTCTGTCTTCTTCTGGTGTGTCTCCTTCAGTATGTGGCATTTCTCCCGTGGATGCTGGCTTCTCACCGTGGTTAGGAGATCCCTAAAACGCTTCACTTCTGTTCCGTACCTCCTGTGAAATGCTGCTCATGCTCAGGCCTCTCTGTGCGAAGGCTGTGTCGCTGGATTGAGTTTCCCACACCACTGCAGTTAAATAGAATATATAAAAAGTCCCTTTCGCTTCCCTGGGAGATACGAAGATTCTTCTCTAGTGGATGCTGCAGAATGCTGTTTGAAATATTTAATTTGCATTTTTGTTCCAAGCTTAATAATAATGTAAAAAAAAAACAATCCCTGCGAACAAAGGGGTTGCTTGACAACATGAATTTCTTCACTTTCAAGCGTGCTGAGAGTGTGGCGAACACATTTATCACTGATGAAGCAAAACAAGGAGCGAAGCACATGCTTTGTCGTGAGGTTTGTCCGTCTGCAACAGGAGCTTGGGGTTTTTTGGCCTTCTGGGTGCTTTTTTAACTCCGTCGGTGCATGACCCTTCCTCAATACAAGCTCTGGCGTTCTGCAAGTTGTTTTTATTTTGCTAGCCCTAAGTACTGACCAAATTATTTCGCATTTATTATTGAATGAGGAGGGATTAGGAAGTCGTGCATACGCTTCCCCAGCAGCCTCTCTGCCCTTTTGACTCGTCGCCTAAACGAAGGGCTGCTTCCTCCATGGGACTATTTAACTCTTTGAGCTGAGAGTGGAGATTCTTCAGCTAAATGGAGACGGACACTGGCTTGAATGGCCTTAATCTGCTAACGCTCTCATTAACATGCAAATTGAGGTTTCCTCTATCACCAGCAGCCTTGTTCCATCAAATAAGGAAGAGCTGAGCTAAGCAGGGCTAATCTGGCTGCCTGAATTAGCAGTCTTGGAGCACGCCTGTGTGGAGGTGGGCTGGACATCACAGAATCCCAGAATCCCAGAATGGTTGGGGTTGGAAGGGACCTCTGTGGGTCACCCAGTCCAACCCCCTGCCCAAGCAGGGTCACCCACAGCAGGCTGCACAGCACCGCGTCCAGGCGGGGCTGGAATATCTCCAGAGAAGGAGACTCCACAGCCTCCCTGGGCAGCCTGGGCCAGGGCTCCGTCACCCTCAGAGGGAAGAAGTTCTTCCTCGGGTTCAGCTGGAGCTTCCTCTGCTTCAGTTTGTGCCCGTTGCCCCTTGTCCTGTCGCTGGGCACCACTGGAAAGAGTCTGGCCCCATCCTCCTGACCCTCACCCTGCAGATATTTGTAGGCATTTCTAAGGTCCCCTCTCACTCAGCCTTCTCTTCTCCAGGCTGAACAAGCCCAGCTCCCTCAGCCTCTCCTCGTAGGACAGATAAGATCAGATGCAAGTCCTAAGAAGAGTATAAATAATTTTTTGCCTAAACTTCAGAGGCATCAGTTCAGAGAGAAAACAAAAATATGTTGTCCCTGTAAGCTTCCAAAAGTGTTTTTAGCACCGTTCTCATGCGGTAACGTGGCCGAAACCTGCTCGGTGTTGGCATGGTGGGCTCTCACAAACCCACAACGCCGTTCTGCTTGGGTTTAGCAGGTTGGGGAGTTAATCCATGGACGTGAAAAGCTACGTCGCTTTGTGGTTTTGTTTCCAGGTGGCAGCATAGTTATTGCCAGTGCTGAAAAAAGCCTGGCTGTTTACCCCTGAAAATACAGAACATCTTTTCAGCCCTCGGAAATGAGCCCGAGGAGGTGCGATGCCTGTCCTGTCCGTGAGTGTCCCTCGCAGACCCTTTTCTCTGACCACTTACTTTGCGTTCGATAGACCAGGTCTCTCAAATCTAAGAAGTTCTCCCAGGTTTCATGGGTTGGGGCATGTTTGTCATGTCTTTATACTGTACAGAAGGGTCTAATCCAGAAGGACATCAAGGAATTTCCTACCTCTTGGGATAACAATTTGTCTTAGCATAAGGGTTCTCCAACAGCACAAATTTTGATCACATTTGGTCTGAAAGAACTCGTTGTAGCTTGTTAGAGCAGGTCCTGCTGCTGCAACAGGTAAAGGCTGAGACCACACGTGGTGGATATGGAGCAGTGGCCTTGATTTAGGGTTGTCCCTTCAGCCCGTTGCGTTTGCCCTGACTCCAAAGTCTCTTGATTTCTTGATTTTAGTAGGGTTGGACCTTATTTTCACTTACACCCCGTGGATGTGAATCTTTTCTCCCTCACGACATTGTAAACCATGAGTAACTAATGGGTCCTTGACACTGCGTACGCTGGTGAGGCTGGTGCAGACCACCTGAAAGCAGTTTTGGCAGCACCCCATGTCTCACTTCTCCTTGGGAGCCACCGAGAGCTTCACAATCTTGAAACCCAGTCGTCTCAAAACCGCTTATATTCGTCTCTGACCTCTTACTCGACTTCGGGAAGCGATAAAACAATTTTGTCTGAGGAAGTAACGCGGTTACAACCTCTGAAATGATGCTAAGAACATTGAGGAACTAATCTCATTGAGTCTTCGGGAGGGCTGACAGCTGGAGCCCGGCCTTGCGCGAGGGAGGGAACCTAAGCAGGAAAAAATTGCTTCAACTTTCCGTAGTTAAATCCTAATAGGCTTAGTAGGAGAAAATAAAAGCAATTCATTTAATGTTACACTCGTTTAAATGAAAAAGAAACAAGTGGGGACAGAGAAGAAGAGATGCAGCCTTTAAAATTAGCCAACGTTTCACGCCTATTTCTCCTCGCCGTCCTCGTTTGCTGATTTCAGGCTTGTCAGAAGCATCGGTTTGGGCCTTCAATCTCGTGACGGCCATGAATTTTCATGGCAGCCCGCGTGACCCCTCGACACGGGCTATCAGCCGGGTGTCCTTCGCCGAGCGGGCTCGGCCGGCGCTGGGGTGGGCACAGGGGCCGCGGCCGCCCCCTGCCCCGCGCCGGCGTGGGAGAGGCCAAATTGAATTTCAAACAATGGAATCGAGTGGAAAATTCAACTTGTCGGGGGTGACGGGGGGAGGATGGCTTGCTGCCACGCTTGTCGAGTGCAAGTCCCCGATGGCTTTGCTTGATTGGCTTCAGCTTCCGTCGTTATAACCCTGGCTCCCTTAATTTGTCTTTGCGATGAAAATTGCTGTGCGAAATAATAACGTTACTCCCCTTAATTAATCTGCAAGATAGCCCTGCGCGGAGCGGGTAAATCTGAGTTCATGGTCAAGGTTGGATTTGTTGCCAAGAGATGATGCGGGTTTTCCTTCTGGGTTGTTTATTATTTAAAATAAATACGTACAACGGAACGGCGTTCTGCTTTATGGTGATTGCAAGCGAAATAAAACCAAGTTATTAGCAGTCAGGTTAGGTATTTTGATAGAAGACCGCTGGAGGTTTTAATTAGAGCAGAAAACAAAAGGCAGAACAGTAAATAGTGGTTGTCATCGATCAACGGGTTTTATTACTCTGTCTGTTAATAAGGGCTTCCCATTTTCCCAGTAAGAATCGCTACTGCGAAGTAAACTTTTAAAGTGCATTTTGGAGATATTCTGTGGAGATGTTCAAGCCCCACCTGGACGTGGTCCTGTGCAGCCTGCTCTGGGTGACCCTGCTTGGGCAGGGCGTTGGGCTGGGTGACCCACAGAGGTCCCTTCCAACCCCGACCATGCTGGGATTCTGTGGTTCTGGTTCCCACCAAGTTTTCTCTCAGAAATACCGCGAATTCTGCGGAAGGCTGTGAACTCTGCAGAGAGTCTCCTCTTCTGCAGGGGAAGTGGCCCAATTTTCGCCCCGCTCGGCTGGGGTGGGAGATCACGGACACCAACTTTGGGGCAGGGGGCCACAGCCTGGCTGGGAGTTTGCCTGCTTTCATTGAGGGCACTCAACGTAAGTTATAGCAGAGTTAGGTCGTTAGGAAATGCTGCTTTTCTGGGAATAGAGAAACAGAAAATGAAATATTTGTCCTTTGAAGTCAATGGTTTTTTTGCCATTAACCTCGGCGACAGTAAGGTTTTTTTCTCTATAGCAGCTATTTTAAAACAGATTTGTTCCTTCTCTTCTCTCCCACCGTAATGAAGAAAGATGCCGCTTAACTACTAGATCTCGATCTTCCTCGCTTTGGAAGAGAGGACGATGTGTATTTAGCATTGTTTGAGCACAGCCTCCTGCAGGGCAGTAGGATGCTAAAATTCCGAAAAACCTTCCAAAATACCTGCTTGTTTTCCTCTGCTTGGGCCCCTCCAGTTCCGGTGCTGCCGAAGCACGAGGGGAATTTCAATAGAAAATCTGGAGGAAAAATATCCACGGTCAGCAAGCAATTAACACGCACAGATTTTTTTCCGAGGGGGACTAATTCTTGCCTTTCTAGTTCGTAACCATTTAGCACGCTGTGTTACAGTAAAGCGATGTTGCTGCTTCCACCCCTTATAATCGACGGTCGTTATCCTCCGTTCCGCAGTGCTTTGGGTAGAAACCCGAGTACTCCAAAGAAGATGAAAAACTGCTGGCTCCACAGCCAAGTTGCGAGACAGTAATTAACGATCTTCATATTCATCTCCTGAAGCAACAGCACTTGGGGCTCCAGAGAGATTTTTGCCTCTCAAGCTGAGAGACTTTTATCACTGCTTGCATAAAAACTTTCCTTTTATACCCAGCAAAAAGTTCTTAGCGTTGCAGAAGGCACGCTCTTGCCCTGGTTTATGGTTGAACTGGTGTTAGAAGGCTCTGTGACCATTAGGGAGGTTTCAAATTCCCAGGTTTCTTGACCTCCAAGCATTAAGGTTCCTTGGTTGTTTGCTTCAGAAGTAACAGCAGATGTTGCCTCTACTTGCCTTGAGTTGTGTAGAAACAGGACAATTTCTTCGTTCTCCAGAGGTTTTAAATTCCCAGGTTTCATGGCCTGCAAGCATTAAGGTTCCTTGGTTGTTTGCCCCAAAAGTAGCAGCAGATATTACCTCTGCTTGCCTTGAGTTGTGTAGAAACGGGACAATTTCTTCGTTCTCCAGAGGTTTTAAATTCCCAGGTTTCATGGCCTCCAAGCATTAAGGTTCCTTGGTTGTTTGCCTCAAAAGTAACAGCAGATGTTACATCTACTTGCCTTGAGTTGTGTAGAAATGGCGGCAGTTTCTTTGTTCTCCAGAGGTGCTGGGCTGTTGTGGTTCTGCTGTGCCCAGTCCTGCTAGGCCTGGTGTGCCTCCAGCCACGTGAAGGTTGCTTGCAGACATGGGCAAACAGGCAGAAGCTGTTCTGCTCTGTTATCTGGTCGTTGTGCAGTGTGGCGTGGTCAGGGCCATTGTCTTTTCATCCTCTGGTTGAAGCACATCTGATTGTATGAGAGAAGAAGGGTGCAGCACGTGGTCCCCAGGTACCTTCTGAAATAATGGTGGGGATCACAGCCGGCCTTGCGCCGTGGTCACCTGGGCTTTGCACAGAATGGGGGACATGTGGGATCACTGCACGGTGAACACGCAAGGTGTTTGCCCTCAGGGTCTCCTCCCACTTGTTCTCTTGACTACTTTGAGAGAAATCTAAATTTCACTGATTTTCGAGTTTTCCCTTGTGAAATCCAGATGTGCATTTGCTGCTAATTCCATAAAACGTTCAAAGACACGAGCATCCTATCAGCAATCCCCACGATGCTTCCTACACCTGGACAGAAGGGAAGAACAGATGGTGGTACTGAAATGGGACTTCCACAGCTCCAGAGGTCCAAGAGGTCGGTTTGCACGTGCCACTGACTTTTAGAGATAAAAGGGTCACGTGGTACCTCCGGCACTTAGGATGTATAAATTTGTTCCATTCTTTTTTACTTGCTTTCTTAGACTTTGTTAATTTTGGTGCCCGTATCCTCTTTACTGGTGGATCGTTCTGCTCGTTCCCTGGGCTGACTCTCAGCAGGCCTTGCTTTGGAGAAGTCTTACTGTAATAAATGTAATTACTGGAAGGAAGAGCCGCGTGGAGAGCGTTTCCCCAGAGCCCATGAAAGTCAGAAGAAGCTTCTCCAGGAGGAGAGCTGGAGAACTGCAGCGTGGCGGTGGTGGGAACAAGGCATCTGTAACCGCTGAGGTTGGGCTGCAAAGTTATTTTCCAGAAGTGTGTGGTTGGTTCCAATCTGTTGTTGGGAAATGCTGAAAAATAACCTTGTTTTCAGAAATGCCTTTGCGCGGTTGGAAGGTGCGATGCTCACAGCACAGCTTGGTTTTTCATCTTCTGCAGAAGGCCTTAAAACAAGCTATGGGACAAATGAACAATGCCAGCCTGAAGGCGGCCCCGTCTATTTTGCCCCTCGTGCCTTCCAGAACAACAACTTTTCAAGAATTCAGGTCAACCGCAGCTCATATGTTGCTGAAGAAGCACGTTTAGGTGTGGCAAGTAGGAGGTAGAAAATACCTAAACCCACGCGTTATTTTCAAAGCTTTGAATATTGAATTTTCACATCTTCCAATAAAACTTTTCAGTATTTCATTTTGAGCAGGACTTTATGTTTAATAGGAAAAAAATGTCAATCATAGAGGTGAAATGAGGCCCCATCTGGAGTTCTGTGTCCAGGTCTGGGCTCCCCAGTTCAAGAAAGATGAGGAGCTACTGGAGGGAGACCAGCAGAGGGCTATGAGGATGATGAGGGGACTGGAGCATCTCTCCTACAAGGAGAGGCTGAGGGAGCTGGGCTTGTTCAGCCTGGAGAAGAGAAGGCTGAGAGGGGACCTTAGAAATGCCTCTAAATATCTGCAGGGTGGGTGTCAGGAGGACGGGGCCAGACTCTTTGCAGTGGTGCCCAGCGACAGGACAAGGGGCAATGGGCACAAACTGAAGCAGAGGAAGTTCCAGCTGAACATGAGGAGGAACTTCTTCCCTCTGAGGGTGACAGAGCCCTGGCCCAGGCTGCCCAGGGAGGCTGTGGAGTCTCCTTGTCTGGAGATATTCCAGCCCCGCCTGGACGCGGTGCTGTGCAGCCTGCTCTGGGTGACCCTGCTTGGGCAGGGGGTTGGACTGGGTGACCCACAGAGGTCCCTTCCAACCCCGACCATTCTGTGGTTCTGTGAAATGTGTAGTTCTGGGTGAAACAGAGCATTTCACCTCAATGCAAAATAAATGATGGAGACCGCAGTGGGAGGAGCTGATTCTGCAAATTGCTTCCAAGCTTTACATTTCATTTATACCTGGACAGCTTTTTTCCTTGAATTTTAATTTTTTTCCCAGCAAATCTGAGATATCTGTTCCCTGGCCGTCTCCAGGGCTGGGGAGAGGTGCACGCCGTGGCTCACCGTGCTGAGTGCTTAACGTCTTTGACCCGGCTATCCCCACGACCTGGACTTCATATTCTTCTCCTCCTAATTCCAAAACGATGTTTGCAAAGAGGTTTTTTTTTTCTCCCACAACTAATCCATTAAGCCAGAATTGAAGGATAAATACCGACAACACGCTCTGTTAGCCTGAATTTGATCTTCGCTGTCCTAACATGCCTGTGGTGGAAAATCAATAGAGGAAATAGAGAGGAGCACGAGAGACCCCCCAGCGCGGTGGGGAGCGCCCGTGTCTTCTCCGTCTTCTGTTATTCCAACTATCCATAAACTCTGTGTCATATTTGGAGAATGTTGTAATTGCTGTTCGTCGGCGTTTGTGTTCTTGGGTACATATTTTGAATGGAAGAAACAAAAGGATGATGGTCTTGTCATCGCGTGCTGTTAATTAATTACACAGTTGGGCTGGTTCCACAACTCAACACGTGAGCTTGCTTTTGTTAGGCTGCTGTGAAAAAAACCTTTACGGTGCGAAGGAAAATAACTTCTTGATTTTTGTTGCGTCTACGGTTAAATTATACCCCTGCGCAGAACTCCGTGCTTCACAATTTAATCGAGTATATTAATTAAATTCTCAGTGTTTTCTGAAAGTCAAGTTTCTGTACAAACGATGTCGTTCTCTGCAGACACCGACTGGCATCAGGCCCGTCAGCTCGCTGTAGTTTTCCCACCGAGATAGCTTCATCGGTAGGTTTTTACCCCTGGAACAGCGTCGCAGCAACTGACCCCTCAGCATTTTGAAATGCCCGTCGTCGTCGTTGGGACCCCAGCGACACTGGGTGAAGGCTGGGGAGCGCTTTGTTGCAGGTAGGGCGCTGCCCGTTGATCTCCCTCACTGGAAGGAGAAGAATGAGGAGGAGAAGGGCTGTTAGAAGGCTTCAGTGGCCTCAGGTTGCGTCAGGGGAGGTTTAGGTTGGATATTGGGAAAAATGTCTTGACTGAAAGAGCGGTCGGGCATTGGACAAGGCTGCCCAGGGCAGTGGTGGAGTCCCCATCCCTGGAGGTATTCAAAAGTACGTAGGTGTGGCACTTGGGGACATGGTTCAGCAGGCATGGTGGTGTTGGGGTGATGGTTGGACTTGGTGATCTGAGAGGTCTTCTCCAACCTTAACGATTCTGTGGTTCTATGATTTGATGATTCTATGATTCTAGGTAAGGAATCTCTATCAAGAGAACAAAAACAATTAGAAGAGAAGATCTTTTGACTGTCATTCCCTGTTGGTGGAATATATTTCTTATGTGCCCTTCGCTGGTGTTTTTTCCTCTCTCTCTCTCTCTCTCTCTCCATCTCCTTATCTGTCTGCAGGTTCTGTACCTCCCTCAGCCTATTCAGCAGCCAGGTATACCTTTGAATTGGCCATTATTTTTTTGAGGGATAAAAATGCACACAACTCTTACAAAAAGGAGAGGCTCCCGGAGGCCAAAGGCATGGGTAGCTTCTTGGGGGGGCACACGGGGAGGAGGGGAGGAGGTCACGTCAGCCTGCTCCTTCTGCCTCCTCCTGCTTTGCACTGATTTCCATTTCTCCCAGTCCCTTCACTGGATTTATATCACCAGATACATACACATGAGGATTATTTATAGCGTTGTCAAACGTATCCAGTCAGTCAAACACGATGGAGTTGCTGGAGTTGCTGCATTCCTACTCGAAGAAGAACTGTAGCGGGAGGTGCCCAAAATCCGGAGGAGATCCGGAATCTGCAGTTGCCGTGCGTACATTTTAGGTTGGAAATTAATTTCCAGCGGGCTGTGTGCAATCATGGAGTATCATCCCCAAGAGAGATTCTGGGGTGCATTCAGAGGAGTGTGGCCAGCAGGTCGAGGGAGGTTCTCCTTCCCCTCTACTCTGCCCTGGTGAGGCCCCATCTGGAGTCCTGTGTCCAGTGCTGGGCTCCCCACTTCAAGAAAGATGAGGAGCTACTGGAGAGAGTCCAGCGGAGGGCTACGAGGATGAGGAGGGGACTGGAGCATCTCTCCTAGGAGGAGAGGCTGAGGGAGCTGGGCTTCTTCAGCCTGAAGAAGAGAAGGCTGAGGGGGGACCTTAGAAATGCTTATAAATATCTGCAGAGTGGGTGTCAGGAGGACGGGGCCAGACTCTTTGCAGTGGTGCCCAGCGACAGGACAAGGGGCAATGGGCACAAACTGAAGCAGAGGAAGCTCCAGCTGAAGATGAGGAACATGAGGAAGAACTATTCTGAGAAGTCCCCAGACTTTCTTCAGAAAAGTCCTTTCTCCAACCATTGTCTAGCAGCCTGCTGGGAGCAGAGGTGTTTTTTTCGCGAGCATGTGTGCCGGGTCCCCGCTTGGCTTTGCAAAAAGGTTTTTTTCAGTGCCACAGAGGAAATTGTGAGAGACTTCAAACTATGCTCAACAGGCTTAAACGTTAGCTTTTAACTTCTCCAAGTTTCTAGCAACATCTAGGAAGAAAATTAACTTTCAAACAGAAATAAATAGCAGTCAGGCTTTGGGCTTTTCCTCTTTAACTTTTATATTCTGTTTTACTTTATTATCTCTTTCACTGTATTCATCTTTTCACTTTGAGCTTCCATCCAGAAGCTCAGCCAAGTCCAAAAACAATGGTTTTTGTGATATTTGTAGACTTGCCAGAGTTGAGGAAATCTCTTGGTAGCCTTGTTTATACAAGAATTTTGGCAGGCTTTATAGGCAAATGCTGCGAAACAGGTAGGGATCAGACCAATTCCTAAAAGGTTTCTGTGTTTAGGAGCTTGAGACCCAAGGCTGTTGTTGCTGAATATAAAAAAAAAGTCCCAAAGCTTGTAGTATCTCAGCTGTGTTGATGATTTTGGAGCCTAATTCTTCCTCTCTGTACTGCACTTCACAAGAGGGCTAAGAAATGGAAATTGCAACCCCTCTTTACGGACCTGCATACAGGCACAGCGCACAGGCAGGGTTTCAATGCGTACACGCGTGTTGGCCAGGGGAAAATAAATATTGGCTATAAAAAGCCTGAAATTGCCTGAGGATATCAGAAATAGCGTAAACTGGAAGCCGCGTCTGCCCGGCGATCGCTGGCCCCGTGGCCCGCGGTGCGGCGTGGCGTGTCCATCTATTCTGTGTCAGTTGTGGTTCAGCTTTTCCGTGCTCCTTGTGGGATCCCACAGAATCACAGAATCACAGAATGTTCGGGGTTGGCAGGGACCTCTGTGGGTCACCCAGCCCAACCCCCTGCCCAAGCAGGGTCACCCACAGCAGGCTGCACAGGACCGCGTCCAGGCGGGGCTTCAATATCTCCAGAGAAGGAGACTCCACAGCCTCCCTGGGCAGCCTGGGCCAGGGCTCCGTCACCCTCAGAGGGAAGAAGTTCTTCCTTGGGTTCAGCTGGAACTTCCTCTGCTTCAGTTTGTCCCCGTTGCCCCTTGTCCTGTCACTGGGCACCACTGGAAAGAGTCTGGCCCCATCCTCCTGACCCCCACCCTGCAGATATTTAGAGGCATTTCTAAGGTCCCCTCTCAGCCTTCTCTTCTCCAGGCTGAACAAGCCCAGCTCCCTCAGCCTCTCCTCGTAGGAGAGATGCTCCAGTCCCCTCCTCATCCTCGTAGCCCTAAAAAAATCTTGAGGCATGATAATAGGGTTTTTTTTTAACTCAAAGCCCTGAAAAAGGAATCACCGGGTAACAGGGCACCGGGGCGATGTGGAGCTGAGGCCTCGCGTTGCTTGGCCTGAGGTGCGAGAGAAAGGCACGCGCGGGAACGAGCATCCAAGGCATTCTGGGTTGGTGCTGGAGGCTTCTGGAGGTAGTCAGGAGCAAAAAAATAAAGGCTAGTGCTTATCAGCAGTGATTCTTAGAGCAATCCATCTGCAGATCCACAACCAGACTTGAGTGGTTTCATTCCGAAAGAGCGTCTCCCGGTGAAGCAGCATCTTTGCGACGTGGCTGGCCAGGGACTAAACCTGGGAGCCGCGGATTTAATGGCAAATAAATCCTGGTGGGATGCAGGAAAGCCTGCTCGAACTGGTAGAAAATATGGGGAAAATCTCATTTTACACTCCACTGGATGGACCAGTTGCACCAGTGGGATGGCGTCTTCAGCAAGCGAGATATGGGCAGTGTTAAATACAGATTATAAAGTGGCAAAGAAAAATCATTTTCAATTTAGGCAAATTTTGTGCTGTGCGATTCTGCAGGACTGTGACCCCAACGTACCAGATCTTAAATCACTGCCCGATCAATCGTATTTCAGCTTACGCGGAGATTTCCGAGGGGATTGTGCAAAAAGCTCCTTTGCGCTCGGCAGCGCGGCGCCCGTCCACCCATGGGCAGGAAGGTGGCTTTTCCCCGGGGTTGAGGGGACAGAGGTGAAGGTGCACATGAACTCACCTTGTTAGCTCATGGAGGAAAAAACCCTGTATTTTGCTTTTTAATCACGGTGCGATGTGCGAGGACGGACGGTTTCACCTCCGCCATGCTGCTGCAGAGACACAGCAGGGACACGTAACCTGTTGAACCCAAAGTTTTCATCTACTTTAAAGCAGTCACATTAGTGCAAAGTTGCTAAAAAGGTCTTCTCTTGGCCTTCTACACTTTGAGAAGATGCTTTCGTGGTTAGAGATGGCTGTGCTTGATGGACATGTGCTGTGGAGCGAACCTATAAGGGCTGCATATTCTGGTGGTGGGATTTGTTTGCCCGTGGTGAGGGTAATGCTTCCATTCTCAGAGCACTGGAGATAGAGACCTTTTTTTTCTTGAGGACAGTATTTCTTTGCACCAAAAGATCTTTCATTAAAAGAAGCTAAGTCTAGCTCTCTTGTATTAATAATTACCCAGATATATACTGTAATAAATGAGTCCCGAATGATCCCCCCAGGGAGATGATGCAGAGAGAAGCAGCAGTTTCAGCCTGCGGAGCCTGAGCTCTATGCAGTACCTCCATCCAACACCAAAAGCATCTTATGTCTGTATCCAAAAGCAAAAAATATGATTCAAATCATCTGATATTTTCCGGCAAAAAATATCATTCCAGTCATCTGATATTATCCTACATGAGATTCTAAATTGCTAGATTTCCTGACTCAAATTCTTGTTCTTTCTTTCTTTGCTAAGATGCACAGTCAGCATAGGAAAGAAAGAAAGAAGAACAAGAATTTAAGTCATAAATGTATCAATATCAGAAAAGTGCACTAAAAAGTGTGAATTTTTCATGAAACTCCTATCATAGCAGATTTTCCAGTCCAAGATGCATGGTCAACATGGACTGGAAAATCTGCTATAATAAGAGTTTCATGAAACTCCTATCATAGCAGATTTTCCAGTCCAAGATGCATGGTCAACATGGACTGGAAAATCTGCTATAATAAGAGTTTCATGAAAAATTCATACATTTTGGTGCACATTTCTGATATTGGTCCAATCACACTATCATATAAAAGGCATTTTCTAATGGGGGGAAAAAAAAAAATCAGATGCTGCTCAGGGCGCTGGCCCGGTGACCAGCCATGCTGTTGGAGCCTGGACAGAAGAAGGCTGTTGTGGAAGCGCAGCGGGACCCAAGGTCGGGTGGGATCTGTGGGCCCGCTCGGCGCTCGAAAATTTAACTGACTGACCGCTGTGCCTGGTGAGAATGAGCTTGTAGTCAAGGACATCAACGTGGTTATGTTCGTGCCATGTGGATTATTTTTATTGCCCGGCAAAGGACCAGAAGAAGATAGACTTCGTTGGAAATTTGCTTCCACTCTGGCTGTTCAATCTGTTGCACTAAATAAAGCTGCTGGAGGACGCTGGCTGCACCCGTCGTCTCTCGATGGTGCCACGTAACATCTGCTCTGCTCGGGAGACGTGGGAGCTGGGTTCCCGTTTCCAGCCGCTGGCTGGGCACCCTCTCTCGAGGGACCAGCTGGAAGTCCCACAGTCGCCTTTCCACCTCTTTTGGCCACCAGAAGGTACAGACGCAGTAAAAATGCATTTATTACTAAAGCTGTTGGGGATCTATGGCTGATTTTCAGAAGAACACGCAATTTTTGCAAGGCTCTGTTGCAAAATATATGCTAGATACCTACTTACGCTATACAGAATCACAGAATCACAGAATCCCAGCATGGTGGGGGTTGGAAGGGCCCTCTGTTGGTCACCCAGCCCAACCCCGTGCCCAAGCAGGGTCACCCAGAGCAGGCTGCACAGCACCACGTCCAGGTGGGTCTGGAATATCTCCAGAGAAGGAGACTCCACAGCCTCCCTGGGCAGCCTGGGCCAGGGCTCCGTCACCCTCAGAGGGAAGAAGTTCTTCCTCATGTTCAGCTGGAGCTTCCTCTGCTTCAGTTTGTGCCCGTTGCCCCTTGTCCTGTTGCTGGGCACCACTGAAAAGAGTTTGGCCCCTTCCTCCTGACACCCACCCTTGAGATATTTGTAAGTATATATTAGGTCCCCTCTCAGCCTTCTCTTCTCCAGGCTGAACAAGCCCAGCTCCCTCAGCCTCTCCTCGTAGGAGAGATGCTCCAGTCCCCTCCTCATCCTCGTAGCCCTCCGCCGGACTCTCTCCAGTAGCTCCTCATCTTTCTTGAAGTGGGGAGCCCAGCACTGGACACAGCACTGCAGATGGGGCCTCACCAGGGCAGAGCAGAGGGGAAGGAGAACCTCCCTCGACCTGCTGGCCACACTCCTCCTAATGCACCCCAGGATCCCACTGGCCTTCTTGGCAGCCAGGGCACACTGCTGGCTCATGGTCATACGTGCATTTGTTGTGGTTGCATATGCTGCTCACATACATACTCAGAAGCAGCCAGCACTTAGGTGTCCCATTTAGCTGGGAGATCTTACGCGCAGACGAGCTATGCATGTAAATGCATATTTATGTATTGCAGCGCTTTCGGTGCCTTTTTAAAATTGCTGGAATGTGTTCGTTATTTCCTGGTATTTCAAATGTTTCAAAGGAATCTAAAATTGAGTAGATGTACGGAAAATAATAATTGCATTCCCTGTTTGTCTGTGTGCACGCGCAGGTTTTCAGATTCATGGTTTTGTACTTGGAAACCTCCGTCTTTTATACGGAGACGTTATTCATTCGTGCCGCTCAGTCATTTAGTTGTCTACTAAACATATGCATCCAGCAAAAAAAATGAAAGGGAAGCTTTTCAGAAACAAATTCGGTCTGGTTGCAAACATTGTTTTGGGAGAAGCTGGTTCAACAGCGTCCTTTGAAGTTTCTGGAGCTGCTGGGAGATTATGCGAGTTGGGAATTACGATACGGAAACGGGGCGGAAATACATCGTCCCGGGTACGCAAGGCTGAAGAACCCACCGCTTGGAGATGGTGTAGGCTATCCCTAACCCCACAACCCAGGTGTAGATAGACCCACCTGCCAGAAATCCCTTCCAACCCACATCATCAGTGATCTTCTGGCCAGATGATTTATTGATGCCCCGTTTCCACAGCAGAGGGATGAGGTTTTACATCTTTCATTCTTGTTTTTTCTTTTTTGCTTTTTATTAACGAGACTCTTGATACGGTTGCTAGAACATCACCTCTTTCAGCCCATTATTTTTTCCGTACGCATTGGTGGGTAGATAAAATATTGTTGTGCCTTTTAGGATATGGAAGATTGATGAGGAAAGTGGCTGTTGCTTTTTTCTGCGATTTGCATACTGAATTACGAGGGTCATCGCTTCTTCCCTGAAAGCTTTTCCTTTTAGCAGCGATATTTACTGCAATTCATCTGGGAAACCAATAGCTCTAATTTTTTAGAGTGAGGTGTGGGGTTCCGACCGCATGACTCTCATTAGATTCGATGGGAAACTTTCAATAATTAAAACCTATTTTTCATTGGAGTTGCACCTCCGTCGCGGAGGGAGCAAAAAAAACTAATGAAGAAGGATTCTGATGCACCCAACTCTTGCACACCATTAGACCGCTGATTAGCGGTGATGCGAGCGAGCGAGCGAAACCCCCTTACCCTGCTCTGCGCTGCCAGATAGGGATGAAAGGAGAAAGTGAAGGCTAAAAAGGAAAGGACAGCCATTCCGACTGCGCTGACATTTATATATGAGCTAAGCTGAAAAAAATAATCATTTGGAGGAACGCAAGGCGGCGAATATTTAGCTGGCTCGGTGGCGGGGAGCGGAGAACCGGGAGCTTGTTTAGATTATATGTACTTAATGAGTCTAACTGGCCTTCCAAGTTTGCCTTGAATTGGCATTACGGAATGAAAGGTGGTGATATTTAATTGGAAAGACTGAACCCTGATGAATGTCTTAGAATCATAGAATCATAGAAAGTTTTGGGTCGGAAGGGGCCCCTAGAGGTCATCTCGTCCAACCCCCCGCAGCGAGCAGGGACACCGCTAACTAGATCAGGTTGCTCAGAGCCCTGTCCAACCTGGTCTTGAATGTTTCCAGGGATGGGGCCTCCACTACCTCTCTGGGCAACCCGTTCCAGTGTTTCACCACCCTCATTGTAAAGAATTTCTTCCTTATATCCAGCCTAAACCTACTCTGTTTTAGTTTAAAACCATTACCCCTCGTCCTGTCACTGCTGTCTCTACTAAAAAGATTGTCCCCATCTTTCCTATGGGCTCCCTTTAAGTACTGAAAGGCTGCAATCAGGTCACCCCGCAGCCTTCTCTTCTCCAGGCTGAACAAGCCCAACTCTCTCAGCCTGTCCTCGTAGGAGATGTGCTCCAGCCCTCGGATCATTTTTGTAGCCCTCCTTTGGACCCGCTCCAACAGTTCCATGTCCTTCTTGTGCTGAGGGCTCCAGAGCTGAACGCAGGACTCCAGGTGAGGTCTCACCAGAGCAGAGTAGAGGGGCAGAATCACCTCTGTGGACCTGCTGGCCACGCTTCTCTTGATGCAGCCCAGAGTCTTCACTCTTACTGTGATATTTCTGCTTAGGGAGATGTAGCACTTCAGAGGAGACCGGGCAAATCGGGTTCGTGGGGAAAGGCGTGCGGTGGAGTAAGAGTTTGGTTCTTGCCGCGGAGGTGCGAGCCGCGTGATTCATGCGCGAGGTGACATTTTCACCAGCAGTCGAAATGACTGGTTTCACATTTGTACCCGAACAAGGCGAGCAGAGTGTTTTTAAAACCTTGTTAACCTCTCATGTAGGAGCACATTTCTGTTTCAGAATAATGAAAAAATGTTCTCCTCGGTCCCTGGGAAGGCTGCAGAGATCCTGGGGAAAGGCAGAGAAAACCTCTCTCTTGGGCAGGCGGCGGTCGGAGGATGTGATGGGAAGATCACACACACAGAATCACACAGAATGGGAGGGGTTGGAGGGGACCACTGTGGGTCACCCAGTCCAACCCCCTGCCCAAGCAGGGTCACCTACAGCAGTGGGTCACCTACAGCAGGTCGCCTTGGGCACCCCCAGCGAGTCACCAATGGTTTTTCTTCTAAGAACTCAATGAATTTGGTCTCTTGGGGACAAATATCTGAGGTTTTAGTGCCCATAAAGTGATGACAAATAGATGTGTGTATCTGTAGATACGGGGTTGCAAATTATGTCCCTCTCAACCTTCTACCGATGGCTTTTGGATGAATTTCCACACCAATGAGCACCCGAGCCAAGGTTTCCCCGGGGCAGGAGCGCACCAGTCCCACCGAGGATCACAAGGCACTGAGGTGGTTGTGTCGTAGAGTACAAAAATCATGGAATCATAGAATGGTCAGGGTTGGAAGGGACCTTAAAGATCATCTGGTTCCAACCCCCCTGCCATGAGCAGGGACATCTTCCACCAGCCCAGGGTGCTTAGAGCTCCATCCAACCTGGCCTTGAACACTGCCAGGGAGGGGGCAGCCACAGCTTCTCTGGGCAACCTGGGCCACTCTTTCACCACCCTCACAGAATCACAGCATCACAGAATGGTCGGGGTTGGCAGGGACCTCTGTGGGTCACCCAGTCCAACCCCCTGCCCAAGCAGGGTCACCCACAGCAGGCTGCACAGCACCGCGTCCAGGTGGGTCTGGAATATCTCCAGAGAAGGAGACTCCACAGCCTCCCTGGGCAGCCTGGGCCAGGGCTCCGTCACCCTCAGAGGGAAGAAGTTCTTCCTCATGTTCAGCTGGAGCTTCCTCTGCTTCAGTTTGTGCCCGTTGCCCCTTGTCCTGTCACTGGGCACCACTGGAAAGAGTCTGGCCCCGTCCTCCTGACACCCACCTTGCAGATATTTAGAGGCATTTCTAAGGTCCCCTCTGAGCCTTCTCTTCTCCAGGCTGAACAAGCCCAGCTCCCTCAGCCTCTCCTTGTAGGAGAGATGCTCCAGTCCCCTCCTCATCCTCGTAGCCCTGATGTTTCCAGGTGCTTTGGGTTTTACACTTTCTTGAGGTAGCAGATTGCAGAAATCCTCCCAGAGTTCTGTAGCCAGTCAAGGATTCCTTTGTTTCTACCCCCAAGTCTGGCTATGACTTTTTTTTTTTGTCGAAGCTCGATGAAACAGTTGAAAACCAGTTTTATACCTGTCCTGAGCTGTTTACATCTCGTTGCTGGGAGGTGCTGGAGGCAGGAGCATCTGCCCGGCGCCCTGTGCCTTTCCAGGGCAATATTGCCGGCTTGGATTCCAGCCCATCCTGCCGACTGGACAGCTGTCATCACTGTAATAAAATTGAAAATATAAGCTGTGATGATGACACCCGTCATCTCTGTGTCGCTAGCAAAGGCCTGCCTGAAAATGACCCGCATTTTCTAACGATCCAGGCTGAGAAATCCAAAGCCCTCTGATCATCTCCTCTCTGTGACCTTATCAGGGGCCAGGTTTTTTTTTTTCCCCCTTTATGATTTCCTTTTGTCATAAATTCAGGCCGTTAATGCTGCTTTTTATGCATACATTTATCGTGAGCACTGCAAATATTTTGACAAGGTATTATTCTTTCATAAGGTTTCTGTAAATACAATTAGACTGGCTCTAACTCAGAGTGACGGTGGTCCTTCCAAGATCTTCTAGACCTCCCGTGGGTGCTGTTTAGTCCTTTAATTGCTTACTAATGTAAAAATATCATTGTGAGTATGGCATAAATCATGACAATTTTGTCCCACAAGAGGCTAAGAGCAGCTCGAGATGCCATAATTAAGATATACTAATAGATCCAGCAATTTATATAACAGCAGCCTTTAACGAGGATGAAAAATGGTATTGCTCATGTTGTTCCAGAGGCAGAGTTGCTGTTTGCCACGACGGGGGGGTTAGCTGAGCTTCAGTACTTGTGGGGAACATCGTGTGGGAGCTGTTAAAGCTGCAAATGTGGATTTTTCTGCAAATACCCGTGTGTGTGGCTTTGTAAATCTCAGATGCTCTTGAATAGGTGCGTTGAAGACTGGGAACTAGGACCTCTGGAACGATGTCAAAATTATTCTGGCTATATCTCCTTATAGGATTAGGAAATGTAAGCCTTGGGATCTGCCTGAGGATTGCAGATCATTTGTGTCCCCATCAAGAAGGTTTTGTCCAGGACCAAGAATCACAGAATCACAGAATGGTCGGGGTTGGAAGGGACCTCTGTGGGTCACCCAGTCCAACCCCCTGCCCAAGCAGGGTCACCCACAGCAGGCTGCACAGCACCGCGGCCAGGCGGGGCTGGAATATCTCCAGAGAAGGAGACTCCACAGCCTCCCTGGGCAGCCTGGGCCAGGGCTCCATCACCCTCAGAGGGAAGAAGTTCTTCCTCGGGTTCAGCTGGAGCTTCCTCTGCTTCAGTTTGTGCCCGTTTCCCCTTGTCCTGTCGCTGGGCACCACTGGAAAGAGTCTGTCCCTGTCCTGTGCAGCCTGCTCTGGGTGACCCTGCTCCGGCAGGGGGTTGGACTGGGTGGCCCACAGAGGTCCCTTCCAACCCCGAACATTCTGGGATTCTGTGATTCTGTATTTTATAAAAATCTATTAACAATTCCTGGAGCAGTCTTGGGACTCCCTTTTCTTTCCTCCTCTGAAAGAGGACTACGGTTACACGCCAGCTCTCATTCCCTCTGGACCGTCAGCCCGTGACATTTTTCCGTGCGAAGATGAACGCCTTCGAAACGTGGTCGGTGAGGGCCACCCACCCTTGCGCACCTCGGACCTGAGCAGCAGCCTCAGACCCGGGGGTGCTCCTGGCACCAGGGACTCACCCCTCCAGCTCGGGTGACCTCCCCGCTCCGAGCAACTTCATAACTTAGATTTTTTTAATGGGTTTTTCTTGCCTTCATGATGGGGTTTACGGTGCATTGTTGGATTCCTTAATCACCATGAAAATATTTTACGACAACAAAGGTGGTAAAACCCTAGCCTTGCGCCAGGTAGCGGTAAATTCGGGGCCGTACCAGCGACTACGGAGAGCTGTATACTTTCAGAGATGCCTCCCCGGGTGGTGCTCTCAGTCTGTGTACCAAGAAGAGCAATTTTACATCTTAAAAGCGGTGGGAGTGAAGCGACTGATGACTCGGGGCATCCCTCCTGTAAAAGCTCGTTAAGAAACGCCGTGTAGTTTGGAGGCAAGGATTGCCAACTCAGCAAGACTTTATTTTATTAAGAAGCAGATGAATTTTCTGTTTGGTTTCCAGGGTGAATGAAAGTAGCCCAGCCAAAAGGCAAGCCTGGAGGCATGGGGATGGTTTCCATCAGAGGGTTGGGGTCATCATGACGTGTTTTGGTTGGCAGGAGGACATGGCAGCACCAGGATGGGGTGGGCTGATGGAGCTGGTTGTACCCAGTTACCCTTCAGCAGCAGCTTTGGTAGATCTCAGAGCCACCTGCCCCCATCTATGGTCGCCTGCGAGACCTCCATGTGTTGCCTGCAGAGCTGCCTGGGGCCAGGTGAGACTCATCCACCATCACACAACGAGTATTTGGGGCAGAAACCTGCCCAGGGCTACCTCTTTTGGTCCTGCCCTGCTGCTGGTTTCTGTCCCCACGTGAGTGTGCTGGAGGGACTCATCCAGGTTTGTAGCCAAATCCATGTCTGAAATTAATCTCTGTTAGTGTTTGCAATTTGTGAAGTATTTAGTAACCTTCAGCTTTCACTAGTAATTACTACAGGTGTGTTTTCTTACTCTGTGAAGGGATTTGGGTACCCTTGTTGCAGTGAGGAGCGCGGGAGAGGAGGTTACCGAGTGATGCTTGGAGGAACCGTGGAACTGAGGATGCAGAAAATGTGTTCAAATGCAGAAAAGCAAACGCAGGGGGAGGTGTTTTCCCCTCTATTTGCTTTCATTTATGGCAAACCTAGGTGTGATTTGTTCTATTAAGTTAAAACAATTTTAGCCAGCATGTAGGGGATATTTAAGTTGAGGGTGTTCCTTTTAAGAGCTGTAGAAAGGTAAGGTGTTTCATAGCGGCTTCAGAAAAGGGCTTCTTGGTGTTTAAACACCAGAAGGAGTCAAGTCACCTAATGGAAACTAAATACTGCCAGGTTCTTTGCTGGTGTCGATTAACTCCTCTCTGGTGGCTTGAATAAAGAGATAGGGTTGGAGCAGAAGAAACCTGGGCAAGGCTGGGGTGCGTACCAGCAAGCCAGGAAAAACCAGTGTGAATTGCAGGAAAGGGCAGGAAGGGAACTGGCTGGTTTAAACCCCTCTAAGATGGTGCTCTTCCATGCTCAGCACCTCCTTGCTGGTGGCACACAGGCTTCTCTGGAGCCCTGCACTGATTTTTAGTCACAGTGCTGAAGAATTCAACTTCCAGCATCCCTTGGTGGAAAAAAATGTATCCTGCTATTTCAGGATTTCATGGCGGAAAAAGTCCTGGGGGCTTCGATTCTCAGGGATCACAGAATCGCAGAATGGTCGGGGTTGGAAGGGACCTCTGTGGGTCACCCAGTCCAACCCCCTGCCCAAGCAGGGTCACCCAGAGCAGGCTGCACAGGACCGCGTCCAGGTGGGGCTTGAATATCTCCAGAGAAGGAGATTCCACAGCCTCTCTGGGCAGCCTGGGCCAGGGCTCCGTCACCCTCAGAGGGAAGAAGTTCTCCCTCCTCTTCAGCTGGAACTTCCTCTGCTTCAGTTTGTGCCCATTGCCCCTTGTCCTGTCGCTGGGCACCACTGAGAAGAGTCTGGCCCCATCGTCCTGACACCCACCCTGCAGATATTTTTATAAGCATTTATTAGGTCCCCAGATGCGTAGGTAGAAGGTGTCCCTCTCTTTCAACTACTTGGGAGCTTGATTTCAGAACATCTCTTGATGTGTTGATGCGAAGGCATGGAGGGATGTGCGGGGCTGAGCCTCCCTTCCTGCCTCCCCCCGAGTTTTGCAGTGGTATTTGCACTTCATTTCACCCAACGTGTAGATCCGATTCGTTGACATCTGCTAAGGAGGCAGCGGAGAGAAATCCGCGCATGTGAAATTCCGGCGAATAACGTCTGCATTTCAATGAGCCGGAGCCGTTGTTACCTCGCCGTTTATTCTGTGGCCTTTGGGGCTCTGACAGGCAACACCCAATCTGTTTCTCATCAGTTGAAATTCCAACAGTTACTTACAACTGGTTTACTACAAAGACTTTCCTTAAGGTCGTGCACGTCAGCTTCGTGGTGAAAACATCTCCTCTCCAAACCTGGCCGGCGATTGCTTGGACATTTAGATAGATCAGCGATGGAGTGGTGGAGAGGAGCTGGAGGACAGGAGCTGATGCCGAGAGCTGGCGTGGACATAATTACGCTCTCTGTTCCCTCAGAAGACAACAGTAAAGGGCTCATCACAAGCTCCAGCAGGAGTAAAGGCTGCCCTCGGCAGTGGTTTTTTCAAAAAGAAAAAAAAACGTCTAGGAGGGTGTTATTGAAGGTGCAAGAATGCCTGCTTCATGTCAGGAGTGATAGAGGGGATTGTAAAAGTGAAAGTATAATAAAAAAGCCTTAATATTTTCTAGTTTTTAGTAGCCTTTAGGACTGTAACTCGTATTCCTGCACGCACAGTGATCTAACGATGTACCTGTTGCACTGATCCCCGTTTTCTCATTAAGGAATGTAGTAGAAGGACATGGGCACAAGCTATCACTGAGTCGTCAGACAAAATAATCAAGTGAAACAAAAGTGGTCTTGGTTCCCAGCAAATAATTGGGAAAATTGTGGGATAAAAGAGACTCCTAAATAATTCTACTCCAGACAGCTCGGCCTCGGGAGGGCAAAGGCGCCAAGCTCCAGAGATCAGGAGACACCAAGAGAGCAACAAGACCAGAGCCAAACAACCTGAAGGACACGATGGACGTGATCCTGGAACTGAGTTTGTGCAGAAACAAAGGTCAATCAGTGACCAGCGTGATGAAGATGATGATGAGAGCTGGTGTGGTGGGGATATTCAGAGTGGGGATGCAAAGATGCTGGGGAGGGAACGTGTGTGTCCAGGGTTGGGGGGGTAGCCAGAGCCAGAAGAAGCAACTCTCACCAAACTAAAAGAGCAGGTTGGACTCTGAGATGTGTTGTTAGGTCTGCCTTGCTCCTGCGGCGTTTTCGGAGCTAGCGCTTGTATCCCTGTCCTAACTCATCTTTGGTGGCAACTGCCTGGGAATGCGAAATCCGTTCAGCGTCTACGTGGTGTTTTCTCGGTTGCCCCGATGGAATCTGGCTCGGCGTCGCGGGGTCGTTCCCGAGTACAGGGCTGCTCACATCGCCTTCCCACGGCGAAAAGAGCAGCGAGATGATGGTGGGGAGGATACAGCGCACGGAGCTTCCAGGTGGATGCCAGGATTTCCAGGCGAGGGGCAGCTGAGCCCAGCGCCCGTCGCTGTGGGTGTAACCTGGGGGTCCTGATGGTGAAGAGACAGCTTGCCCTGGGGGGGTGGTGATGTACGTGAACGCTCTGCCAGTCTCCCTGGGACTCTCATCGGCAGGTTATGGTGGAATTTGCTTGCCAGGGGGGTTTCTGTCCCCTTGTTTCTTCTGGACTGTGAAGCACCATCAGCTGTTGGAGGTAGGCTGCTGCATGGGGTGGGTTTTGCCGCACCTGTGCAGTCAATACTAAATTCCTATATGACATTTTTCACTAGAATCAGAATGGTGGGGGTTGGCAGGGACCTCTGTGGGTCACCCAGTCCAACCCCCTGCCCAAGCAGGGTCACCCAGAGCAGGCTGCACAGCACCATGTCCAGGCAGGTCTTGAATATCTTGAGAGAAGGAGACTCCACAGCCTCCCTGGGCAGCCTGGGCCAGGGCTCCGTCACCCTCAGAGGGAAGAAGTTCTTCCTCATCTTCAGCTGGAGCTTCCTCTGCTTCAGTTTGTGCCCATTGCCCCTTGTCCTGTCGCTGGGCACCACTGGAAAGAGTCTGGCCCCATCCTCCTGACCCCCACCCTGCAGATATTTAGAGGCATTTCTAAGGTCCCCTCTCAGCCTTCTCTTCTCCAGGCTGAACAAGCCCAGCTCCCTCAGCCTCTCCTCGTAGGGGACGTGTTCCAGTCCCCTCCTCATCCTCGTAGCCCTCCACTGGACTCTCTCCAGTAGCTCCTCATCTTTCTTGAACTGGGGAGGCCAGAACTGGACACAGTACTGCAGATGGGGCCTCACTAGGGCAGTGTAGAGGGGAAGGAGAACCTCAAACTTTCCCCCCCTGATGCTCTCAGGTCAGCTCACCTGGGAAGGTGGTAGGTGGCCTTGTTGGTTGCCTTGTTGAAAAGCAGGCTAAGCCAAGAACCGGGGAACGTATTCCAGGAAACGCTTGTTGTTTGAGAAGGGAATGTTGATGGGAGATCCCTCCAAACACCTGCTCCCTTTACCAGCGATGGTTGCTACGCTTCAGTAGGGGGTTTGCCACCTGTACCGTGTGCCCTGTCTATGGTGACAGTATAATACCAACGGAATTGTCATTAGTTTTCCCGTCTCTCCGTGCTGAGGAGTATCATTGCAGGTGACAGAAAGCAAGCGTTCCAGTTTCCTCTCACCACCTTGGAAGAATAACAACACACCTTTCATTTTCTCCCCCCTGCATGCCCAGCTGATGCCTGGAGAACGTCTGCAAACAGTGCCGGGCAGCGCTCCTCCGGTAACGCACGGGTGCGTCTGAAATATTCATGAATTACAAATGAGGTCTGGGAACGGAGAAGCTCTGGCTAGGTAGTAATGGATTAGCAAATTAGGATGTGACTTGTTACCTAGAAATCTACTCCTTCCTATTTAATTTATGGGATTTATCATTTTGTGAAGGAGGCGCTGGCCCTTAAGGCCTAATGTAAAGTAAAATAAGAGAATGGTTTTACAGATGTCATGCATGATACAATAATGGATTTCTGCCAGGGAAGAAATCATTTCAATATTCTTCATACTCTGAAACTAAAGCACCTTCAGACTCTTGAAGTTGTGTGTAGGCTCAGGGACAGGAGGTAATTGCGCTCCCAGATGGAATTGCTGCAGTTTCATGCCTGAGCGAGTGACAACTGAACGACGAGGCTGCGCCGACCGGCGTTTTCTGAGGTCTCTTTTTTTTACCTGTCATGCTAGGGAAATCTGAAACGCAAAAGGCTGTCAGAAGAAACAACCGTAGCTCCGTTGGAAACCAATTTGCAGGAATCCCGTTGAGCAGCGCTCCAAAGAACGGGGTTTGACCAGTTGGGGCTGTGTTTTCTGTGCGAGACAGTTGGAGAGCTGGAGACACATCTCCTGGTGGGCTCTTGGCGTTGTAAGCGGTGTAAGGTGCTACTGATTTTGGGTGAGGAACAGCAGAAAGCATGGGCTGCAGGGTCTCTCCCGGTCCTGGAGAGGACTTCTTCACCTGTCCTAGGCGGACCTGCTTTCCGCCTGCATCTGGACCCGTCCCCTTCCATTTGCAGTCGGTTCATCTCCCAAGGCAAGGTCAAGGATGTTCTTCAGTTGCGGAGAAGTTTTCAGGCCATCTCTGCAGTTTGGAGAGGTTCCTCCTGCTCTGCAGACTGGGTGCTCTGGCTGCTGGCAGCCGTGGAAATGATTCTTCCTGGGCTACCTGAAACTCTCCCCAGCTTTTATATGGTCATCCTAAAAGAAGAATTTACTCCCTTTACTCTGGAGTATGTAGACTGTGGTTTTGACCTGAGTTGTAGCGGTGGAGTATTGCCTTGCAGATGGGACGGAGGGAAGGGAGAGTGAGCCGCTCATGAGAAAATGTCTGATTCGTGTTTGATGCCATTAAATTTCCAGCTCAAGTGAGCCTCAAGGCTCCTCCAGAGGCTTGTGATGGCACTTGTTTCAGGGCTTCTCCGGCGTGCTGTGCAGATGGTGGGTCCTCCTTGTCCAAAGCCCTCGAGCTCTCGGTGGAGTAGGCGTTGGTGACCACCCTCCCTCCTGCCTCTTTGTTAGACCTCACGGTCCTTTCCCCTCA
Source organism: Opisthocomus hoazin (assembly GCF_030867145.1). Lineage (NCBI taxonomy): Eukaryota > Metazoa > Chordata > Aves > Opisthocomiformes > Opisthocomidae > Opisthocomus > Opisthocomus hoazin. The sequence continues at coordinate 2,327,573 of NC_134453.1, read as the reverse complement.
CAAAATATAGTGTATTTTATGTAAAGCGAGTAGTGTCTGTAGAAAAGCCTAAAGATATCCCCATCCTTGTTGGTGGGTGATGTGGGTATGAATGCTCCCTGGCCTTGGAGAGCTGAGCTGGAGGTGCACGATGCCCTGGGCAGCTGCCAAAGCCTTTGGGCTGATGGAAAGGGTGATGGGGCCGAGGTCATGTTCTTCTTCCTCGAGTTAACGAAGTTCAAGCTTCTGTGACAAACGTAAACTATTTGGAAAGCTCAGTGTGGTGATAATTTCTTCCCAGATAAGGAAGATTATTTAATTCAAGCTCATTACGCAAAGAGGAGGGCAGAAAATACTGCCTGCTGCGTGTAATGGTGTAATATTTTCGCAGCGTGCTTGCAGGGGCCTTGCTGCTGCCCGGCTGCCCTGACGTGATATCGCCTGAAGTTTTCTACGCGCAGCACGGCTCGGTACGTCGCAGGCTTCTGAGGAGCTTCGTTGGGGCCCCGGGGGCATAAATTCCGACGTATTCTGATTTCTGTGTTCCTATTAACCAGGCCTTGGGGAGATTTCTGAGCACCTGAATGTATCTTTCTTTCTCCATCTTCTTCACGGAGACGTACAACCGTGCTGTTTCGTCCTCCCTGCTTTAACGGCGGAATGCTGAGGTGTCCCCATCGTCCCGGTTCATCCCCGCAGGAAGACCTTGGGCCTTCGCAGTTGCACACTGAGGATTTGTTTTGGCACTGGGTGTCAGATAATGAAGTGGATAATTATTTTGACTGCCGTTTCCCTTGAAAGGGGTAGAAGACAATTCATTTTTGTGGTCTGCCCTTTGTTGGTTATCAAGCTTTGCTGAGCTTTGTGCTTAATTCAGGTTTCCTTCTGATGGCGATGGGCAACAGAATCACAGAATGGTTGAGGTAGGAAGGGACCTCTGTGGGTCATCTAGTCCAACCCCCTGCCGAAGCAGGGTCACCTACAGTAGGCTGTAGAGGACCTTGTCCAGGTGGGTCTGGAATATCTCCAGAGAAGGAGACTCCACAACCTCCCTGGGCAGCCTGGGCCAGGGCTCCGTCACCCTCAGAGGGAAGAAGTTCTTCCTCATCTTCAGCTGGAGCTTCCTCTGCTTCAGTTTGTGCCCGTTGCCCCTTGTCCTGTCACTGGGCACCACTGGAAAGAGTCTGGCCCCATCCTCCTGACCCCCACCCTGCAGATATTTGTAGGCATTTCTAAGGTCCCCTCTCAGCCTTCTCTTCTCCAGGCTGAACAAGCCCAGCTCCCTCAGCCTCTCCTTGTAGGAGAGATGTTCCAGTCCCCTCCTCATCCTCGTAGCCCTCCGCTGGACTCTCTCCAGTAGCTCCTCATCTTTCTTGAACTGGGGAGCCCAGAACTGTGCAGTGCCTTTCCGTGCAAGTGCGGCTCTTTATTATTGAGACTCTGTCATTTATGTAAATCCTTTCCCACATTATCATTTCTAAGCAGGGAGAGAGAGGATTCCCAGCTCCTGGAATCGGTATCCAGTGGATACAGATGATCCAGGTATGAAAGCGCCCGAGACAGGCGGGAATTCTTCTGCCTTTATCTGCTCTTTGCAGCTGAATTTCTCCAGGGCTGATTCATGTAGGTCCTGGAGACTTGGTACAGCTTTATAGCTAGGTACCGCTGTCAAACACTTGCTTGGCTGACAAGCTGGCAACATCGAGGTTTTGAAGGACACTAAATTAAATTAGAGCTGCAAGATCCCAGTCTGTTCTCTATGCAACAGCGACTGCATCAGTCTATCCGGATTTGAATGCTGTTTCCACTCGCGCACGCTGACGATCTCCCTCCCTGACACTTTGCCAGCGTCTCCCCGGTCTCCTCTGATGCCTGCCGTTACGGATAGACCAGTGAATTTCTCAACATGCCAAAGGCAGATCCGTCAGCCGATTCTTCTTTCGGCTACAGAGAGCGGGGGGGGAAAAATAAAAGCTGGGAGTAGGATGTACACAGCAGCGGTGATTGGGAAATTGGCCTGGGAAGATCGTTATGTCGTTGGAAATTGGGCAGAGGGAGTTTGACGTGGAGACTGGGCACGGGCTTCTGAGTAAAGAATTAATTCAGTTGCGTTAACCTAGGGCTGATCTCTGATGCTTTGCTGCAGGAGGCCAGTAGGTCGAGGGAGGTTCACCTTCCCCTCTACACTGCCCTGATGAGGCCCCATCTGGAGTCCTGTGTCCAGTTCTGGGCTCCCCAGTTCAAGAAAGATGAGGAGCTACTGGACAGAGTCCAGCGCAGGGCTACGAGGATGGTGAGGGGACTGGAGCATCTCTCCTACGAGGAGAGGCTGAGGGAGCTGGGCTTGTTCAGCCTGGAGAAAAGGCTGCAAGGGGACCTCATAAATGCTTCTAAATATCTGCAGGGCGGGGGTCAGGAGGACGGGGCCAGACTCTTTCCAGTGGTGCCCAGCGACAGGACAAGGGGCAATGGGCACAAACTGAAGCAGAGGAAGCTCCAGCTGAAGATGAGGAAGAACTTCTTCCCTCTGAGGGTGACGGAGCCCTGGCCCAGGCTGCCCAGGGAGGCTGTGGAGTCTCCTTCTCTGGAGATATTCCAGCCCTGCCTGGACGCGGTGCTGTGCAGCCTGCTGTGGGTGACCCTGCTTGGGCAGGGGGTTGGACTGGGTGACCCACAGAGGTCCCTTCCAACCCTGACCATTCTGTGATTCTGAGGGATCTGGGGGGCTTTGTGTGCCCACGAATTGCCGGCAGACCTGCGGCGCGATCCCCGAGCTGGCCTTCCACCCTGTCCCATTCTGCTTGGGAACCCCATACGGCACAGCTCGAATGCCAATATATCCTGATGGGATATTCCGAAACAAAGATGTTTGGCACGTCAGAGGAGGCGCAGAGCTGTTCCTCTCCAGCCCCGTTCCAGGAGTGAAGCTACATTCTACACTCAAGATCCGACGTTCGGTTTGCACAAGCCTATAATAGTCGTGTCTGTTTTGCTTGCTGGCCTGGAGGAAGGAGATTCGCCATCTTGGGTGAGCACCGGGGCCGCTTTCGAGTGGGCTGCATCGGGCTTGAACGTACCATATGTGCACGTAGGTACATGTAGGTAATTGTAGGTACACGTAGGTAATTGTAGGCAATTATTGTCTATTCTGCCGCTGCTGGAGTTTTTTTCCTTCTTCCATCTTTGTCAGCACGGTAATTGCTGGTTTTATGCTGTGGTGGTTGTTGACCCAAGCTGTCCCCAACCGTGGGTGCCTCGGCGCTGCCTGGTCCCTGGAGAAGGCGATGGGAGCGTTGCCACCCCTGTGGATGGCGATGAGCTTCGCCCTCAACCGAAAATGTTAAGCAGCCTTAAGATGAGCTTTTTCTCAGGGTGTTGTGTATCCCTACGGTAGGTAGATTCCTCGGGGTGTTCAGGATGGCCTGAGCCTCTGGGAGATGTTGCTCCCTTGCTCTTCACCTTTGTGGGCACTGACCTGTGAATTGGGAGGGTTGCGTTCAGCCCCTGGCTCCCTCTTCACCCTCGGAGTGTTCCCTGCTCCCGGGATATCATAGAACTGTAGAATCATCAAGGTTGGAGAAGACCTCTAAGATCAAGTCCAACCATCAACCCAACACCATCACGCCTGCTAAACCATGTCCCGAAACCATGTCAGAACTTCCTAAGCTGTAAAATGGGATTTTTATAATAGGGTGAGATGTAAAGTGGGGGAGAGGGAGGGATGGACCTGAAAGCTGTTGCTTCAAGGCTCCGGAGAGCTGTATTGTGTTCTGCACATTGGCCTGAGCATCAAAAATGATGTCCAACTGTTCCTCATTTTGAAGAAGGAAAGGGGGGGGGGGGGGAATCACCAAAAAGAAAGCAGCTGTGAAACAGCTGTGATAGTTGCAGATGACTTGCTAATGCATAAGCCAGTCTGTTAAAGAGGCTATTTACAAAAATCTGCATATTGTGCTGGCAGGTAGGGTGGGCCGAGCCATAGGTGCCTCCTATGACCACGTCCACAGCTTGGAGTTCCTGCAAAAACCATATATATTCATGTGCACACATTCACTGTGTCTGATTTTTGTGGTCTTGGCAATGCAAAACTGCCAAGGGTTGAGCGCTATAGCCAATAGTCACAGCCTTGCCGTGTGAATAACGTCTTTGCTTTTATTTTATATGATTATGATTGGATAAATAATATTGATTTTGAAAGCACAGTGTGCAGTTTACCCCGCTTCAGCTGAACATTTCTCAGTTTTCTGTTTCTTTCCATATGACACCTGTACCAGTCCCTCCCCACTGGAGTTTCCTGAAGGCATTTGCACCTATTGCACTAAAAAAATCTCCGCTGAATAAGTACAGGTGGAATAAAAGCTTCACGATTAGATCCCGAGAGAAGATCCTAGCGCCTGTGCGATAATTATGAAATGATTAATGGGAGTAACGTTCTCTGCAAGTGAAAGATTTGGAGGTGTATTATTATATTAGGAGTGTTTATAGCAAAACAGGTAATCGCGTCCCAATTAATGTCACAGTGTGTGCTCATTAGGTTTTCAGCTGATCTTCGGAAACTTCATTCTTGTGACAAATAAGAACTTGCCGGTGGAATAATAAGAATATTAATAAGCGAATTGCCTTGAATAAAGCCTTGACAGAAATACTGTGTTGAATAAGAAGTATAGATCGCTGGTCTTCCCAAGCTGTCTAATGCTTTAAAGATTTATACCAAGGTGTAAAATACACCAGGGCTTGTCATTTGTATTCACAGAATCACAGAATGTTCAGGGTTGGAAGGGACCTCTGTGGGTCACCCAGTCCAACCCCCTGCCGAAGCAGGGTCACCTACAGTAGGCTGTAGAGGACCGCGTCCAGGTGGGTCTTGAATATCTCCAGAGAAGGAGACTCCACCACCTGCAGCCCGGTCGGCGGAGGATAAAGCCCACGGATGCAAGGGGGAGAAGACGTTGGCTTCTCCGCTGGGTTCCTCCCAGGTCAGGAGCTCACAGGGTGGCTCGGTCCCGCAGGGTCTCGGCGTTTGCATGTTCCCGAGCTTTTCTTTCCCCCCGCTGAGCGGGGAGACAGTGTAAAGCAATCTGCCTGAAGGCTTTGTCAGCGAGAAAGCTGGGAATAAAACCTGACTCATTTTGTAAAGGGTTAGGGAGATAAAATGGAAGGTGCAGTTAGCAAATCCGCAGGTGTCCCCAGCCTGGGAAGAACATGGGAAGGAAGGAGTCAGACTTGTTAGGGGAATGAAAGCTTGGAGAAATAATGCCAAATTGACATGACAGAGTGAAATAAAGGTAAGAAGATGTAGGCAAGAGACCCCCGCAAGCGTTGGTAGAGATTGACAAAGGTTTGGGCTTGACAGCACAGTTAACAAGAGGAGCTGGGAGGGATGGTGGATCCCATCACCAAAAGCATGGTGTGAAAAAGGCAAATATTGCTGCGTTCACTGAAGTGCCCCGGGTAGCAGCAAGCAGAGGGAGTTTTTCCTCTCTACTGGGCACCGATGAGGCCGCAGCTGGAAAACCGGGCTCAGGGTCGGGCACTGCACATTCAAACTCAGCAGCCAGTCTGGGGAGCGTGTAGAGGTCTGGGGAGAGGTGACCTTGAAGGCGAGGTTTCGGGTCTCTGGCTGAGCTGGAAAAAGGTGGTTGAAGCACGAGCAGGTCGAGGGAGGTTCTCCTTCCCCTCTACTCTGCCCTAGTGAGGCCCATTCTGCGGTACTGTGTCCAGTTCTGGGCTCCCCACTTCAAGAAAGATGAGGAGCTACTGGAGAGAGTCCAGCGGAGGGCTACGAGGATGAGGAGGGGACTGGAGCATCTCTCCTATGAGGAGAGGCTGAAAGAGCTGGGCTTGTTCAGCCTGGAGAAGAGAAGGCTGAGAGGGGACCTTAGAAATGCCTCTAAATATCTGCAGGGTGGGTGTCAGGAGGATGGGGCCAGACTCTTTCCAGTGGTGCCCAGTGACAGGACAAGGGGCAATGGGCACAAACTGAAGCAGAGGAAGTTCCAGCTGAACATGAGGAAGAACTTCTTCCCTCTGAGGGTGACGGAGCCCTGGCCCAGGCTGCCCAGGGAGGCTGTGGAGTCTCCTTCTCTGGAGATATTCCAGCCCCGCCTGGACGCGGTGCTGTGCAGCCTGCTGTGGGTGACCCTGCTTGGGCAGGGGGTTGGGCTGGGTGACCCACAGAGGTCCCTTCCAACCCTGAACATTCTGTGATTCTGGCTGAGCTGGAAAAAGAAGGTTGAAGCACGAGGAGATCTTATAGTAAAGAACATTCTGTTGTAGAGAGGATGTTAGCGGTGATTTTCTGTATCTACTGGGGACATTGTTGCTAGAGACCGGCTTAATAACCAGCAGAGGCTTGAGCTGGATGCCAGGATAAAGCTTTCCAAATATAAAAATAATTGTGGACGAGTGTTCTTTGGAGGCTCTTCAAGGCGAGCATCGGTTGGGGACGCTTCAGGTCCACCGCTTCTCCCCAGCACACTGCTGAGGTGTCATTTGTATTCACAGAATCACAGAATGGTAGGGGTTGGAAGGGACCTCTGTGGGTTACCCAGTCCAACCCTTCTGCCGAAGCAGGGTCACCTACAGTAGGTTGTAGAGGACCTTGTCCAGGTGCGTCTTGAATATCTCCAGAGAAGGAGACTCCACCACCTGCAGCCCGGTCGGCGGAGGATGAAGCCCACGGATGCGAGGGGGAGAGGACGTTGGCTTCTCCGCTGGGTTCCTCCTGGGTCAGGCGCTCACAGGGTGGCAGCAGCTTTCTGCCTCCCGCGTCCGTGTTTCCCCCCGCACCACCCCAGCGCTCGGGACGAGCCCTGTTTAACCACAGTTTTTCAGGCGCTGGAGTGGCTGCGCAGGCCGGGATTAATTATGTTTGTCTCCGTGATAGATGCTTTTCAGCAAGCATTTTCATGAGGGAATCGGCAAATTAGACCGCAGCGGTCTTTACGCTTTAACAACGTGTCATCGGGACGAAACCGCGGTGCGGCTTGATGCTGCCACAATTAACGGCCGCGCTAATTTGTCATCTCTTCTTGCTCTCTCTTCAGCCATCGCTGTAACTTCTTGCCCCTGTCGTGCCCCCCTGCGTCGCAATGAAATATTCAGGAGCAATCACCGACGATAAAATGGATAGGTAATCCGAAGCGACAGCTGTTGTATGCGAAGCATTGATATTTTAGATAATTGCATTTAAAATCCAGTCTCGCCGTGGTGCGTATCGATCGAGGGTCGGTAGCCAGATGTACCGTGGAGCTGCCCTGGCAGCTGGATTTCGGATAGCGGGGAGAGCTTTTCCATCTGGGAGGGCGAAGACCGGGGCTGGCTGCTGGCAGGGCAGGCGCAGCCGCGGCTCCTCCGTTCGGTGCCTCCGCGGTCTCGCTCGGCTCCGGTCCCGCTGAGCGAAAGCTCGGGGCTCCTCGGGGCGTTTTGTAGAAGGTCCCATTATTTCCAGCTGCCCGCGGGCAGCTGGCTCTGCGGCTGCAGCGCGGGCGGCGAATTTGCTGGTCGAGGGGATGGTTTTCGGTTGTCGCACGCTGCGAGCATCCCTCGAGGTTTTTAGGGGCTGGCGTGAACAGATACAGCTACGCAGCAGGCAGCTGAGACGCTTTTGTTTAACTGAAAATGAGAAATGTGATGGTTAAATGCCTCGGCCTAGAGGATCGGTTTGTGTTTGTTCAGCGGTCTGTAGCTCCACGATGTAAGGGTTCTCCACCAGCATAATGGAAGGTGATGCCATCAAGAGACGTAGAAATTCTGTCAAGATTTTAGTATTTACCCGTGGCCGAGATCAGAACGAGCTCAGGAGCATCTCAGTTGCCAGGTCTGTCCCTTTCCAACCCCCACACTGTGCTGCCTTCTTGTCATAGCAAATTAAAATTAAAGATGTCCATAGCTCAGGTACGCGGAGAATCACAGAATCACAGAATGTTCGGGGTTGGAAGGGACCTCTGTGGGTCACCCAGTCCAACCCCCTGCCGAAGCAGGGTCACCCAGAGCAGGCTGCACAGCACCGCATCCAGGTGGGGCTGGAATATCTGCAGAGAAGGAGACTCCACAGCCTCCCTGGGCAGCCTGGGCCAGGGCTCCGTCACCCTCAGAGGGAAGAAGTTCTTCCTCGTCTTCAGACGGAACTTCCTCTGCTTCCGTTTGCACCCGTTGCCCCTTGTCCTGTCGCTGGCTACCACTGCAAAGAGTCTGGCCCCGTCCTCCTGACACCCACCCTGCAGATATTTAGAGGCATTTCTAAGGTCCCCTCTCAGCCTTCTCTTCTCCAGGCTGAACAAGCCCAGCTCCCTCAGCCTCTCCTCATAGGAGAGATGCTCCAGTCCCCTCCTCATCCTCGCAGCCCTGCGCTGGACTCCCTCCAGTAGCTCCTCATCTTTCTTGAACTGGGGAGCCCAGCACTGGACACAGGACTCCAGATGGGGCCTCACCAGGGCAGAGTAGAGGGGAAGGAGAACCTCCCTCGACCTGCTGCCCACACTCCTCTTGATGCACCCCAGGATCCCATTGGCCTTCTTGGCAGCCAGGGCACACTGCTGGCTCATGGTCAACGTGTCGTCCACCAGGACACCCAGGTCCCTCTCCACAGAGCTGCTCTCCAGCAGGTCCGCCCCAGCCTGTACTGATGTATGGAGTCGTTCCTCCCCAGGTGCAAGACCCTGCCCTTGCCCTTGTTGAACCTCATCAGGTTCCTCTCTGCCCAACTCTCCAGCCTATCCAGGTCACGCTGAATGGCAGCACAGCCTGCCAGTGTATCCACCACTCCTCCCAGTTTGGTGTCATCAGCAAATGTCTCCGATTGCAGTTCAGCTGTCTTCCTTTTCAATGCACACTAATCAGGTTTAACTAATTCCTCGCATCCGATGTGTCAAAACCCGGTGAGCAAGAAGATGGGACGTGGGATGTCATTGCCCCGTCGCTTGGCTAAATCTCCGAAACAGAGCGAAGCGCGTTGGTCGAGCGTTTGCACATACGGCGCTGTCGGGAGAGCGGGCAGCGGGCTGGGATGCAGGGCGCGCGGCTGGGCTGTGCCTTACCGGGACAATTAATGCAGTAAATGGGAGATGAAGTTAGGGACGCGATAGACTGAGCCAACGCAGGAGACGCTCCATTTATTTCCCTGTTTTTTTCTTTCTTATGTTATCAATAAGCATTAGTTTGGGATTACGAGCTACAAGAGAGGTTAAAAATTGAGTATGGTAGCATGGAAATATGGACAAGAATCAAATAATGGCCTTGCACAGATCTGCAGGGCTCCCATCTGCGGTCCCGGGGGTCAAGCGGGGTTTGCTGGGCTGGAGAGGAGCTCGGCAGGGCAATGCCGCGCGGGGCTCCCCGCTGGGGACAGGCGTGGGCAGAGGTCTCTGCGATGAGGGTTTAGAATGGTTTGGCAGGCATGGTGGTGCTAGGTTGATGGTTGGACCTGATGATCTTAGAGGTCTTTGCCAGCTTTAATGCTTGTGTGATTTGCTGAGCTCCGTAGAGACTTTAGCCCAAGTCCTAGCTGAGCTGCAAGCCTGGGCAGGATAAATGCACCCTCCTGTAGATACTTCAGGACCGCTCCAGGATTGATTTCCCCTCTCCAATTGCAGCAAGATCTTATCTTCTTCACCTTCTCCTTCGTTTCTATGCACTCTCCCATGCAATGGGTTTATTCATCTTCTGAGAGTCTCCATCACGGCCCACCATGCAAGATGTGTCAATGGGGCAGTGGGTTTATTGATCATCTGAGAGTCTCCATCACGGCCCACCATGCAAGACGTCGGGTCAGTGGGGCAATGGGTTTATTCATCTTCTGAGAGTCTCCATCACAGCCCACCATGCAAGACGTCGGGTCGGTGGGCCAATGGGTTTATTCATCTTCTGAGAGTCTCCATCACGGCCCACCATGCAAGATGTCGGGTCAGTGCGGCAATGGGTTTATTCATCTTTTGAGAGTCTCCATCACGGCCCACCATGCAGGACATCAGGTTGGTGGGGCAATGGGTTTATTCATCTTCTGAGAGTCTCCATCACGGCCCACCATGCAAGATGTGTCAATGGGGCAGTGGGTTTATTGATCATCTGAGAGTCTCCATCACGGCCCACCATGCAAGACGTCGGGTTGGTGGGGCAATGGGTTTATTCATCTTCTGAGAGTCTCCATCACGGCCCACCATGCAAGACGTCGGGTCGGTGGGGTTTTCTGCCTCCAGGCTGGTGCGATGCACATGCTGCGCCGTAAGCAGAGCTTACCCTTGGTGGGGGCTTGGGGGATCCATCGCTGTGTCCAGCCTGGCTTTCGGAGCTCTTATGGGCTGACCAGGCTCCAGACTGAAATCTCTGTGAGATGCCAGTGTCTTGTGAAAATCGGAAGACTTCCTGAAACAGCCATCACGACAGAGTTGAGAAGGATACCTGGTAGGAGGCTTCCAACTGAGCACGCGGAGGGTTTTTGCTATCACTAGCAAAATGTTCTTTCTGTGCTCCTTGGAGGTCCTTGGGCTGCCTTGGACTCGGCTTCAAATGAAGCCCTGGAATTCTAAAACGAAGACCAAGCATGGTATGGTCCCAGGAGCTCCATGTCTGTGTCCCCGTTCCCCCCACAGCGCCGGGACGTAGCTCTGCTCGGCTGCTCCCTCCGCTGGGGCAGGATCACGGCCTGTGCCCGGGAAAGAACCACTTTGTTTCTCTCTTCCTCCATTCCCCTGTCTGCCCAAGAGGATTCATAATAATAAAAGGTGCCCTTCCCGAGGCTCAGTTCGTTAGCGTTGATAAAGCGCTTTGGGTCCTCCAGCGGGACGTGCGAGATGGAAGGAGGCGAGGGAGGCATCTTGATTTTAAGCTGTTGGTGGCGTGTAAGATATCGCTGGCAAGCGAGAAGACTCTTTGTCTCCATGGAAGGCTCCGTACGGGGGGAGAAAATGAGAAGAAAGGCACTTTTAGAGTCTTTTTTCAGGTATTAATCACACTCTTAAGTATTTACAGAGTGTCGCTGTCATATTTACTTTCCATCCGCAGTCAATCTTTTGCTCACTCCGCTGATTAATTGCCTGTCTGGACATCTGAAGTACTGATTAATTGATGACCCAGAAATACTAACTAGCGTGCCCCTGTGCTTAAATGCTTTTTTATATGCAAAAGAAAACCCTCAGCGTGCATATTTTGAGGGCAAAACCGGAAAGTTTTCCTTTTCTTTAATAGGTCGTTTTGCTCCCTGCAAAGATGGGTGAGGTAGGGTTTTTATAAAACAAACTGGCAGAAATGGAAAATCATACCCTTTTGGGTTTTAAACTCAAAATCTGTGTATGATATTATGTTTTATGCAAAAAAAAAAAAAAAGTACTTAGTGTATTTTCTATTTGCTGCCGTGCAGCCTGTCGCCTTCCCGTTATCCGATGGTAATCTGCTATGCCAGTATCGCAGGAAAATAGAGCGGAGAGCTGCGTGCCGAGCTGCAGAGGAGTGTGACAAGGAAAAATAACTCTTTTGCTATGCTTTTATAATCTCCCCAGCCCGCTCTCGTTCCCAAGGAGAAGTTAAAGAAGTGCCAAGGGGAGAGGGGACAGTGTTTAGCTACTTCTGCATCATTCCGGTCTCCCTTCTGGCCCTTCTTCGGCTCCACGCGGGTTTCTAAAGTGGAGTCCTGGTGGGATCCTCTGCTGTAATTCTCTCTCATCGTGCAGAGCCTAAATAATGCAGAAGCGAGGAATGGAGATAATAGGGCTGCTGACATCTGGCTAATTGCCATGCCGGCTGGGGGCTGCCTGGCAGCTGAGGGAGGCGTGATTTGGGGGTGAAGAACTTCTAGTGAACCGTGATGGACAGAAGCCATCAGAGAGAGACAATACATGGGTTTTTTTTTTTCTCTCTAAACGGGTCTCGGTGGTAACGCCGTCACCTCTGGTATCATGCGGCTTCAGCTGAGCAGAGAGAGCAGCCTTGAGGATGGGGAGGGGTGGGCACTGTTTAACAGTCGCAATATACGGCCTCGTAATTGTTGCAGCTGAATTTCAGCGTGAAGTGGAGAGGAGTCGCGTCTTTTCTGCACATTTCCCTGTTGAAGATTGCAGTTAGTAGTGGGAAAATGTGAGGAATCACAGAATGGTCAGGGTTGGAAGGGCCCTCTGGGGGTCACCCAGCCCAACCCCCTGCCCAAGCAGGGTCACCCAGAGCAGGCTGCACAGGACCGCGTCCAGATGGGTCTTGAGTATCTCCAGAGAAGGAGACTCCACAGCCTCCCTGGGCAGCCTGGGCCAGGGCTCCGTCACCCTCAGAGGGAAGAAGTTCTTCCTCGGGTTCAGCTGGAGCTTCCTCTGCTTCCATTTGTGCCTATTGCCCCTTGTCCTGTCACTGGGCACCACTGGAAAGAGTCTGGCCCCATCCTGACCCCCACCCTGCAGATATTTGTAAGCATTTCTAAGGTCCCCTCTCAGCCTTCTCTTCTCCAGGCTGAACAAGCCCAGCTCCCTCAGCCTCTCCTCGTAGGAGAGATGCTCCAGTCCCCTCATCATCCTCGTAGCCCTCTGCTGGACTCTCTCCAGTAGCTCCTCATCTTTCTTGAAGTGGGGAGCCCAGAACTGGACGCAGTACCTCCAGATGGGGCCTCACGAGGAAGCCCCGCCTCATTTTTTTTATCACTCTCTGAATTTGTTTGTTCCCCTTTCTAACATGCTTTTAGACTAGAAAAAAAAACAAAAAAAAGGCAAGAAGACAACTGTGCTTTTATGAATTCACTACAGGCTCACTAATGATGGCTGTGGTTTGAATGGCTGCACTCCCTCCTGTCCTGTATTGTTCTCTCAGATTTGAAGCTCTTCCAGGTAGACGCGATGTCTCTGTAGGCACCTGGCCTCTGGAGCACGGCTATGCCATTAGTATGAATAATCTTTCATTTTTGAACTGTCTGTATCGGCAGAAAATATGTCTCTTTAAAAACATGAGTTCCATTTAGAACTTTCTGCAAAGAAATTCAAAGGGACTTCAAACCTACCTGCAGCTAAAAATAGTGATTTTGGGCACCTGCTTTGGCAAGGAGTTGGCTGAATGTGGCGGAACTTTTCCAACTGGACGTAACTATGCTCTTCGAGATGGATGAGCTGTTCGGAGTAGAAATATTATGTAACACTTTTGGGAAAGCTCCAAGTTCTCTTTTATTAATATCATTAGTTAGGTCATTTCAAATCAACCCAAAACTTTCAATACATGCGCTGGGTTTGTTTCAAATAAATAAATAAATTTTCAGTAAATAGGGCGAGATAGAATATCTTCTACCAATTCTATTTCCGTGTCATGCTCAGTGAAATACTGAAAATTTTCTCCTTGTCCAAACCCTGGATGTTTCTGAAGAAATCATAGACGAAAGGCTGGACATGAGCCGGCAATGTGCGCTGGCAGCCCAGAGGGCCAACCATGTCCTGGGCTGCATCAGGAGAAGCGTGGCCAGCAGGTCGAGAGAGGTGATTCTGCCCCTCTACTCTGCTCTGGTGAGGCCTCACCTGGAGTCCTGCATTCAGCTCTGGAGCCCTCAGCACAAGAAGGACATGGAACTGTTGGAGCGGGTCCAAAGGAGGGCTACAAAAATGATCCGAGGGCTGGAGCACCTCTCCTATGAGGACAGGCTGAGGGAGCTGGGCTTGTTCAGCCTGGAGAAGAGAAGGCTGCAGGGAGACCTGATTGCAGCCTTTCAGTACTTAAAGGGAGCCTATAGAAAAGATGGGGACAATCTTTTTAGTAGAGACAGCAGTGACAGGACGAGGGGTAATGGTTTTAAACTAAAACAGGGTAGGTTTAGGCTGGATATAAGGAAGAAATTCTTGACAATGAGGGTGGTGAAACACTGGAACGGGTTGCCCAGAGAGGTAGTGGAGGCCCCATCCCTGGAAACATTCAAGACCAGGTTGGACAGGGCTCTGAGCAACCTGATCTAGTTAGCGGTGTCCCTGCTTGCTGCAGGGGGATTGGAGTAGATGACCTCTAGGGGTCCCTTCCAACCCAAAACTTTTTATGATTCTATGATAACTTGGTTGTGTAGCGAAGATGGAGACCATCGGGAAGAGGCAGCAGCGTTTTGCGAGGCGGTGGGAACGCGTACCCACTGCCTTCCACACACGCACGCTGCTGCCTTGTAATTCAGTGTTTGGGTTTGCCGGTGGTTAACGTTTTAATCTACGGCCTCCAAATATGCAAAATGTTCAGAGGGTAAATCTAAACTATTACCTTTACATTATGAATGCCGCTGGCTACATGTTTATTGTGCAACTTCATCTGGAAGGGTTCTTTCATGAATTTTGATCAATTTTTCAACAAAGCCCTGTTGCAAGCGGTGAATTATGTATTAACATATGCTCATGCTAATTTATACGACGCTGACAGCTTTTGGGCGTTGGATCAGTGACGAACATTTCTATTTCTAAAGTTTATTTATTGATAATATCAAGGGTATTGGGACTACCATTCAAGAGAGGAGGCATCTGTTCTTTGCTTGCTGTGAGTTATTAGGCCGAAGTAACGAGTAACGAACAGGGTCGTGGACGCCGTTATGGGTTCACGGTGCGATCCATGGCTTTAACAGATGTCAAATGCCTGACGTAGCAACCAGACAGCAACTGACAGTTTGACCTGTTTAGCTTCATCACGTTGGTAGTTTGGTTTAGCTGGAGAGTGGGCTGGATCGGTGGTCGGTGAGGTGGATTGAGAACTGGCTGAATGGCAGAGCTCAGAGGGTTGTCATCAGCGGCGCCGGTAACTAGTGGTGTCCCTCAGGGGTCAGTACTGGGCCCAGTCTTGTTTGACTTCTTCATTAGTGACCTGGATGAAGAGTTAGAATGTAGCCTCAGCAAGTTTGCTGATGACACCAAACTGGGAGGAGTGGTGGATACACTGGCAGGCTGTGCTGCCATTCAGCGAGACCTGGACAGGCTGGAGAATTGGGCAGAGAGGAACCTGATGAGGTTCAACAAGGGCAAGGGCAGGGTCCTGCACCTGGGGAGGAACAACCCCATGCACCAGTACAGGCTGGGGCGGACCTGCTGGAGAGCAGCTCTGTGGAGAGGGACCTGGGTGTGCTGGTGGACGACAGGTTAACCATGAGCCAGCAGTGTGCCCTGGCTGCCAAGAAGGCCAATGGGATCCTGGGATGCATTAGGAGGAGTGTGGCCAGCAGGTCGAAGGAGGTTCTCCTTCCCCTCTACTCTGCCCTGGTGAGGCCCCATCTGGAGTCCTGTGACCAGTTCTGGGCTCCCCACTTCAAGAAAGATGAGGAGCTACTGGAGAGAGTCCAGCGGAGGGCTACGAGGATGGTGAGGGGACTGGAGCATCTCTCCTACGAGGAGAGGCTGAGGGAGCTGGGCTTGTTCAGCCTGGAGAAGAGAAGGCTGAGAGGGGACCTTAGAAATGCCTCTAAATATCTGCAGGGTGGGGGTCAGGAGGATGGGGCCAGACTCTTTTCAGTAGAGCCCAGCGACAGGACAAGGGGCAATGGGCACAAACTGAAGCAGAGGAAGCTCCAGCTGAAGATGAGGAAGAACTTCTTCCCTCTGAGGGTGATGGAGCCCTGGCCCAGGCTGCCCAGGGAGGCTGTGGAGTCTCCTTCTCTGGAGATATTCCAGACCCGCCTGGACGCGGTGCTGTGCAGCCTACTCTGGGTGACCCTGCTTGGGCAGGGGGTTGGACTGGGTGACCCACAGAGGTCCCTGCCAACCCCCACCATTCTGTGAGAAGGTAATGTGCCTGTCAATGAAAAAAGGGATTCACTGCTTCGTGGCAGCGCCCCGCGCCGCACCCCTGGATGCGGTGTCGCTCGCGCCTTCGTCTCTGCTGGATTTTTCTGCCCTTTGCCACAGGGCTAATTGCGATGTGCTGCAATTTTAGGGAGAGTACGCGGAATTCTGGTTTTGGAGAGGACAGATTCAGTAGGCTGGAAGCTGATGGCAAAACGATGGACGCGGCCGATGGGTCGGGAGGATTGGAAACGTTGGTGCTTTTGAAAAATAAACGCTCATTGACTCTCACGCAAAATAGAATGATGCACTGGGAATAATAGGGTGGTAGAAAATGGCAATTAGAAGCAAGCCTTTCCTTCTGATGGGAGAAGAGCGAGAAAGCTTGGAAAGTAGTGGATTTTTCTGTTGGTTTTTGATGTCTGCTTTTGCAATTTTTGCCTGTGATGAAGTCTCACTGGCCTGAGACATGCGAGGTCCAGGGCTGAAGGCTGACCGTAGTTACTTTAAACTGTGCAGGGCATATATGCCCGATGAGATTTCTAGTTATTCAAATCAGGGGCTACTGCTGCAGTGAAATGTCTTTAGAGAAGAAGATGACATGTTATAAATATGGTAAGAAATATTGAGATAACAGACCAGAGGTACACCAAAATAAATGCCAGTAGCGGGAATGCGATACCGCAGTCTGTTCCTTCGCTGTTTTAATTTGATGATGAGTAGCCTTGTGAACCACTGGATCGATGGACAGATGGTTTTGTTCATAGAGCCCAGTTCCCAAGCAGGGGTTTAATTTTTTTCAGCTCAAAAGTCTATTAAAAAAAAGTCAATGGTGTTAACATTCAGACATTGCTTTGACTCCCTGGTCTGTCTCCACTTAGACTCTAATGCTCTAAGCCCCTTAGGACGTTTGGATAAATGCCCATAGGTAAGAACAAGTTTAGGGGCTGGAGAAAGACATCTTGACCTTACCAAAAAATAAAAAATCAAGGGAAAACATAAGCGGGCATTTCAGATGGGAAAATCCACGCTAGGATTTTCCGAGGAACCAAGAAGCAGCTTAGGCACCTCCTTTCCCATTCCCTCTTCTCTCAGTGATGTTTTAGAGCTGAATTTCCCTTTTTTTTTTTTCGGAAATGTCAATTATTGACTGGAAGCCGCGACCCCGAGCTACTGGGGGAGAAGCCCCGTCGTTTCGTTTGGTGTCGGCGCAGTCGTTAGCGCAGCGAATTGTCGGGCCGTTCCCCTTGGGTGGAGAGACGCTTGCCGCGGTCCGAAGGAAGCCATCCCACTCTCAGATTCATACGGAAGGGGTTGGGTTGGTTTGTCGCGAAGCCGCAGTTTTTCCTCGACGCCTTGATTGGGTTCTCACACCCGTTTCTGTCTCGTCGGTTCAATTTGTACTGGTTGCACTGGAGGTGTCGCGGTGATTTGTCTGACGTGATCTCGTCCGAGGCTTCCCTGCTCTTGTGCAACACCTCTCCCCCATCCCTCCCTTTGCCAGCTTGTACTTATTAATCTTTTCTACCACATGATTAGGTTTTGTATAAATACTCTATAAATAAACATACTTAATGATGCCACTAATGATTAATTGGTTCATAATGGTTTACTGGTCATGATTTATGGATGACAAGTTTAAGCAATTATTAAGCTTAATTATACGTAATCGATGGGGTATTATTCCATTGTTTGTCGCAGCCTTTGTTAGCAATGTGAATGAAAATAAATGTGGTAGGAAAGACTGCGAGTTCAGTAGTTGTTAAATGGGTGTATTAATGCTTACATGTGTAAATAATTAAATGTACTGCTGCGCGCTGAACGCGTGGCTGAAGGGGCACCGGGACCTCACCTCCCGTGCCACGTTTGGGGAGCAACAGGGAGAAGATATAGGAGGAATCATTTTGATTTTGAGAAAGGAAGGAAGCTATGTACTATATATGTATCTTTATGGATATATAAGTGTATGTATGTATATAAAAAAATGTCACTGGCCCATACTGATGCTACCTTTCCTTACTACTTACTTCCAGCCTTCTGGTACTTGAAGGGGCTACAGGAAGGATGGAGAGGGGCTTTTCACAAGGGTGGGTAGTGATAGGACAAGGGAGAACGGCTCTAAACTAACAGAGGGCAGATTGAGATGAGATATTAGGAGGAAATTCTTCCCCATGAGGGTGGTGAAACCCTGGCCCAGATTGCCCACAGAAGCTGTGGCTGCCCCCTCCCTGTCAGGGTTCAAGGCCAGGTTGGACGGAGCTCTGAGCAACCTGGTCTGGTGGAAGATGTCCCTGCTGATGGCAGGGGGGTTGGAACCAGATGATCTTTAAGGTCCTTTCCAACCCAAACCATTCTATGATTCTATGATTCTACTAAAATACGAAATTACGTAGCCAACCTGAATGCATACTGTTTAATCACACATGAGAGTGTCATGTCTGTAGTGGGCTGAAGGCTGTATCTTAAATAAATTGTAGTTGTCCTTATCTCTCTGAGCATCAAAGGCTTTGATGAAGCCTAGGTTCCTCCCTGGGATACATTCACCAGAGCCTAAGCTTACCTGAGAACTTAGCTGACATGGGACAAGCAGCCAGCAAGGAGTGACACGTTTTCTGTGCTTGCTTAGTGTGAAGGTTTTCATCCAGACCAGTATGAGATCGGGTTCTGTGTTACTGCTCCCGGCGTTGCGCGCGTGGTTTGGAGTCAGATACGCTGCTTTGTGCTTGCTTTGCAGGGGCTCTTCAGCAGCTGTCAACTAATGCAGATCCGCAGGGCGGTACTCGTTGTCATCTGCTGAGGGTGGCAGACAAATAAAGGTGTCTGGAATACATTAGGAGGAGTTTGGTCAGTAGGTCGAGGGAGGTTCTCCTTCCCCTCTACACTGCCCTAGTGAGGCCCCATCTGGAGTCCTGTGTCCAGTGCTGGGCTCCTCAGTTCAAGAAAAATGAGGAGCTACTGGAGAGAGTCCAGCGGAGGGCTACGAGGATGAGGAGGGGACTGGAGCATCTCTCCTACGAGGAGAGGCTGAGGGAGCTGGGCTTGTTGAGCCTGGGGAGGAGAAGGCTGAGAGGGGACCTTAGAAATGCCTCTAAATATCTGCAGGGTGGGTGTCAGGAGGACGGGGCCAGACTCTTTCCAGTGGTGCCCAGCGACAGGACAAGGGGCAACGGGCACAAACTGAAGCAGAGGAAGCTCCAGCTGAAGATGAGGAAGAACTTCTTCCCTCTGAGGGTGACGGAGCCCTGGCCCAGGCTGCCCAGGGAGGCTGTGGAGTCTCCTTCTCTGGAGATATTCCAGCCCCGCCTGGACGCGGTGCTGTGCAGCCTGCTCTGGGTGACCCTGCTTGGGCAGGGGGTTGGGCTGGGTGACCCACAGAGGGCCCTGCCAACCCCGAACATTCTGTGATTCTGTGCTTGTTTATCACTGAGTTACTTTGAAAAGTTGGAATGGAGTCAA
The DNA here is from genome assembly GCF_030867145.1 of Opisthocomus hoazin. NCBI lineage: Eukaryota > Metazoa > Chordata > Aves > Opisthocomiformes > Opisthocomidae > Opisthocomus > Opisthocomus hoazin. Next base: position 2,308,437 of record NC_134453.1, on the reverse strand, counting down.
AGCACTGTGTTAATTCAGGCTGCAGTCAGAACGGAAGAAAACGCATTGTTTGCTGCATAATAGAAGGACAGATTGCTTCCAACGCACAAGAAAACGCTACCGAAAATGTCCCTTTAATCTAAGCATTGGGAAAAACTCACCAGGCCTTAAGAAATCTCCTAAAATATAAATATTGAAGGGTAGGTGTTGAGGTGTTAGAGGGAGGAGTATCTGATCGGTTTGCCCTGTTCTGGCGTTGGATGCTCCAGCGGTGGCTTGGGTTGCTGTGCTGGCTTGCAGCGGCGGGTTGGTGTGGGAAGAAGCTTCCCGTGTAAATTATGAACGCAGAATGGAAGAAAAAATGCGAAGAACACTCAGCAATTGTTTGACATTTCAGGGAGAAAGGGTTTTCTCCTTGTTACGCCAAAATCACAGGATCACAGAATGGTCGGGGTTGGAAGGGACCTCTGTGGGTCACCCAGTCCAACCCCCTGCCCAAGCAGGGTCACCCAGAGCAGGCTGCACAGGACATGGCGCTTGATAATTCAGTGAGCCAACAGCTGACTCGGTAGGAAGGCGGCTGTCCTTGTCACGAAGCCAACAAGACCAGAATTTCTCTACTTTCATCCCCAAATAAGCGTTCCTGATGTGTAAAATCCCGCAGGATGTTGGCAGACTGGACCGTCCTCGCGGGTTCAATCCTCGGTGATGGCCCCGGGGGGGACCCCAGCCTTCCCGCGGGGCTGCCCGGGGTGGATGGTTGCGCCGGGCCATTCTTGGTGGCTCTGCGTCGTCTCCTGTGGGATTTCAACCTGGAAGGTGTCCCCAGATCGGTGCCTGCTGGTGCCCTGGGGATGGTCCTTGCTGCCCTAAACCAGGGCTGCAGGAGGGGATTTTTTTCCCCTGTCCTGAGCCCACCAGAGCCTGCAGCATCGCCACGCGCCCAGCCAAGCGCGAGGAGTTGCAGCCAATTTCATCATGGAAGCGTGGAGATGATTGCAATCAATAATCAATCAAACCACTTGCGGTACTCATCATACATCACTTTTCAACGTGGTTGCTCCGTGCCGCTCCTTAAAATTATAGATGCTTCTCTCTAAGCAGATTTACTCCTTTGCGTGCTGGAAAATGCCAGCTAGTCTTAAACTTTTAGGTGATGTTGTCAGCATTTCGGAGCGGCGATTAAGGGAGTAACAACAAAGAAAGAGTTGGATATAGAGCATCAGGGCTGGGCGTCCTCTCCCTTTGAAGGTGGATGTCCCCGGGCAGAGCTGCGCCGCAGCCCTTGGCCGTCCTCCTGCGAAGGAGCCCTGCCGGTCCGCCGCACGCCGTAACTCGCAGCCAAAGCCCGGGGATTTTGCAGGGATTTTTTGATTTAAAAATGGTCCCGCGCATCCGTCTGCGTGGAATGTCTCTCAGGTCTTCCCGGCACTGACGTTCGTCTTGTGAGTTTGGGAAATTAAAAAGCCCCGCATCGCAGTGACCCTGCGAAACGGGGCAGCTTCTCTTCTCGCTTCTCTCTCTTTTCTTCTCTCTTCTCTCTCTTTTCTTCTCGCTTCTCTCTTTTTTTCTTCTCGCTTCTCTCTTTTTTTCTCAATTCTCTTTTCTTCTCGGTTCTCCCTTTTCTTCTCGCTTCTCGCTTCTCTCTCCTTTTTCTTCTCGCGTCTCTCTCTTTCTTCTCGCTTCTCCCTTTTCTTCTCGCTTCTTCTCGCTTCTCTCCTCTTTCTCTTCTCGCTTCTCTCCTCTTTTTCTTCTCGCTTCTCTCCTCTTTCTCTTCTCTTTTCTCTCCTCTTTTTCTTCTCCCTTCTCTCTTCTTTTTCTTCTCCCTTCTCTCTTTTCTTCTCGCTTCTTCTCGCTTCTCTCTTCCGCTTCTTCTCGCTTCTCTCTTCCTTTTCTTTTCTCTTTTCTTCTCGCTTCTCTCTTCCTTTGCTTCTCTCTGCTTCTCTCTTCCTTTGCTTCTCTTTGCTTCTCTCTCTCTTTGCTTCTCTCTCTCTCTGCTTCTCTCTCTCTCTGCTTCTCTCTCTCTCTGCTTCTCTCTCTCTCTGCTTCTCTCTGCTTCTCTCTTCCTTTGCTTCTCTCTGCTTCTCTCTTCCTTTGCTTCTCTCTGCTTCTCTCTCTCTCTGCTTCTCTCTCTCTCTGCTTCTCTCTCTCTCTGCTTCTCTCTCTCTCTGCTTCTCTCTCTCTCTGCTTCTCTCTCTCTCTGCTTCTCTCTCTCTGCTTCTCTCTCTTCTCTCTGTTGTTCCTCCAGCTTTGGGAAGAAAGCGGCGCTGGGGTTTCGTAGCTCGCCTTTGGTCTGTGGGTAATGATGCTGGATGGTGAACATGTTTGTGTCTTCCTTTAAAAAAAAACCAATAGACCGGAATATTATTATTTTTCATTATAGATGTTACAGTGGCAGGACTATTTGGCTCCGGTTTTCGCAGTTCTGTCTCTCCCGAGCACATGTGAGGCTTGGAAATATTTTAGTCTCCTAGCCCAGGGCAGGACTGTGCTGGGTCCAACAGGCTTTTTGGGTGCTGGGTGCTGCGCTGGCGATGCCAGACCGCCGCCCCGCTGCCGGGGAGCACGGTGCAAAGTCCCTGGCGCGGTTATAATCCTGATTTTGTGAGAGCTTTATATTATAGGAGCTGCTCCTTTTCATAGCTGGCATTTGGTAGTAGGTGTTTACCATTGGGATTTGCACTCTGGACCATCGCTGGGTAGAAACCAAGTGCCGGGAGCTAATGTTAGAAAGCTCTGTTCTGCTCTAGTCTCTTGGGTTCACATGCGCGTCGCTTCCCGAGTCGATCCTCACCGGATTTGAAATGCCAGTGCTTGATGTTTATTCAGACTGGATTATTCAGCATGACCTGGATAGGCTGGAAAGTTGGGCAGAGAGGAACCTGATGAGGTTCAACAAGGGCAAGTGCAGGGTCCTGCACCTGGGGAGGAACAACCCCAGGCACCAGTACAGGCTGGGGCTGACCTGCTGGAGAGCAGCTCTGTGGAGAGGGACCTGGGTGTGCTGGTGGACGACAGGTTGACCATGAGCCAGCAGTGTGCCCTGGCTGCCAAGAAGGCCAATGGGATCCTGGGGTGCATTAGGAGGAGTGTGGGCAGCAGGTCGAGGGAGGTTCTCCTTCCCCTCTACTCTGTCCTGGTGAGGCCTCATCTGGAGTGCTGTGACCAGTTCTGGGCTCCCCACTTCAAGGAAGATGAGGAGCTACTGGAGAGAGTCCAGCAGAGGGTAGAAGAATGGTGAGGGGACTGGAGCATCTCTCCTACGAGGAGAGGCTGAGGGAGCTGGGCTTGTTCAGCCTGGAGAAGAGAAGGCTGAGAGGGGACCTTAGAAATGCCTCTAAATATCTGCAGGGTGGGTGTCAGGAGGATGGGGCCAGACTCTTTCCAGTGGTGCCCAGCGACAGGACAAGGGGCAACGGGCACAAACTGAAGCAGAGGAAGCTCCATCTGAACCCGAGGAAGAACTTCTTCCCTCTGAGGGTGCCGGAGCCCTGGCCCAGGCTGCCCAGGGAGGCTGTGGAGTCTCCTTCTCTGGAGATATTCCAGCCCCGCCTGGACGCGGTGCTGTGCAGCCTGCTCTGGGTGACCCTGCTTGGGCAGGGGGTTGGACTGGGTGACCCCCAGAGGTCCCTTCCAACCCCGACCATTCTGTGATTCTGTGATTATGCTGGGAAATTTCAAGGCAAAACGGTGGGGGAAACATTTTTCTTCTTTGGAATAAATGAAAAGCATCCTGAGCTCCCATCCGGTCTAAAAGTTTGCAGATGAAAACGGACTCTGCTGGAAGTCTAAACGTGGCATTTATTATTAATTAGTCCTATTTTTTATTTATTCATACACCACCACACATTACATACAAATGAAAACCTTCCCCTCAGGAGTCGCAGGGTGCCTCAGAGATACGCGTGCGCCGTCGTAGTCGAAACGGAGACGTGAAAGAAGCCTGGGAAGCTGAATTTATACGAGAAAGGTCATAAGGTTACCCCACCTCACCCCTCTGCTTTGGTTTCCTAGGTGGGAAACGTGTTCAGCTGACCCCTGTTCCATCAGAACGAAGGAAGGATGAATTAAGAAGGGTTTTTCAAAGATGCCTGAGAAATTAATGGGAATTAATGAGAATTCCGCAAACTCTCAAAAGCTCCTATCCCTGATTTTTGTGGGGTGCTTTGAACAAGAGAGCTCATAAAAAAGACGACAGAATTTGTTCAGCTTCAACAAGTTTCTTCTTCAGGAGCCATTTAGAGACGTGGAGATTTTCTTAGTTTTATTCTGCTCTTGGCTAGCTGAGATAGCAGACACTCAGACATTGCGACCCAGCCCTTCTTTCTAGAATTTTCTCTTTGTACTGTGAAACTGGTCTTTGTCTTCCTTGCCTTGAGAGGTTTTATGGTGACCTAGATGTACTCAGAAAGTAAGAAAAACATTATGGTAATAGTAACCAGAGCCACTTTTGTGTGATCTCCTACTGATTCGAAGAAGCTTGTTTTATTCTTGCAGATCTTCCTCTTACACGCTGTAGTACACCTCTGTGTACCCTGTGTGTACGTTGGGACAACAGAGCAAAATCATGAGTCGTCTTGTCCTTGACGCTCAGATAGATGTGTGTGTATTGCAATTAAACCCTCCAGAAGAAAGTTTCCTTCTGTGCTGCTGCGAGGTGAAGGCAGTTCTCGGTAGCATCTCTATCGCCTGTGGGCAACGAGACAGCCAGCAGCAACCTTCTCCCATCTCTACGTCTGCTGGGACTTGCACCTCCGAGGCTCCTTGGGGGGCTGTTCAGGGCAGATGGGACCTGAAATACTCCCGGTGTTTAGCTTAGAGGAGGTCAGCACTGCCTCGTTCTGTACGGTTTGGGTTTGGAAGCGGCAGGGAGAAAGGAGGGGAGGCAGAGGGCCTGGTGAGGAGCAGCTTTGCACGATCTCCTGTGTCTTGGACACTGCACTCAGAAAATTTTAAACTGTCTGTAGACTTTTAACCTAACATGTCTTTTTCATAGAATCGTTAAAGTTGGAGAAGACCTCCAAGACCATCGAGCTGTCACCCCAACCCCACCATGCCTGCTAAACCATGTCCCCAAATGCCACATCCACAGGTTTTTTTAACCCCTCCAAGGATGGGGACTCCACCACTGCCCTGGGCAGCCTGGTCCAATGCCTGACCACTCTCACTCAAGACATTTCTCCTAATATCCAACCTAAACCTCCCCTGATGCAGCTTGAGGCCATTGCCTCTCGTCCTAAGATGGGCACGCGGGCACAGCGAGCTGCTTTTGTTGGGGTGAACCGTAGAATCATAGAATCATTAAGGTTGGAAAAGACCTCTAAGATCATCAAGTCCAATCGTCAGCCCAACACCTCCATGCCTCCTGAAGTGCCATATCTATGTGTTTTTTGAACCCCTCCAGGGATGGGGACTCCCCCACTGCCCTGGGCAGCCTGGTCCAATGCCTGACCACTCTCACTCAAGACATTTCTCCTAATATCCAACCTAAACCTCCCCTGGTGCAACTTGAGGCCATTGCCTCTTGTCCTAAGATGTGGATGTGGGCACAGCGAGCTTCTTTTGTTGGGGTGAACCATAGAATCATAGAATCATTAAAGCTGGAAAAGACCTCTAAGATCATCAAGACCAACTGTCAGCCCAACACCCCCATGCCTGTTGAATCGTGTCCTGAAGTGCCACATCTACATGTTTTTTGAACCCCTCCAGGGATGGGGACGCCACCACTGCCCTGGGCAGCCTGGTCCAAGGACTGACCGCTCTTCCAGTCCAGACATTTTTCCTAATACCGAATCTAAACCTCCCCTGGCGCAACTTGAGGCCATTGCCTCTCGTCCTATCACTGGTTACTTGGGAGAAGAGACCAACACCCGCCTCACTACACCCTCCTTTCAGCTAGTTGTAGAGAGTTATTTCTGGACTTTAAAGTTCTTACAAGCATGTGCCTTTTGTGAGTGAGATGCAGTTTCGTGCCGTACAGCCGATGCCGGGCAGACAGATGCCCTGATTTTGGCCAGTGACTGTAAATGAGGGTTGCTCCTCCTGATGCTTGCTAGAAATGACGCCTGCCGGCCGCCTGGCCAAGGCTCTTGGGCTCTTCTCCAGGGCTTGGGTTGCCTTCGCGTTTCTGTTGTTTGCCTTGGCAGCCGCTCGCCGTGTGGGCTGATCTGATCAGCTGTGGTTTTGGAAGACGTTGCTCTTTGGAAGTGATGTACCTAGTTACGCTTCTGAAGTGGTGCACCTCAGTTGCGTGAGGGAACAGAACATAGAAAAGCAAGGGGATGAAAAAAATTGGGTCATCATTTTAAGACATATGTGAGATAACGACAAAAATGGAAGTCGGTTCAGGTTTCCGGCGTCCCTGGCGTGCCCCTTGCTTTGCAGGTCTCAGTGCTCGACTGGGACTTCAAGAAAGCAATTTCCCATTGACTCGTATTTTGAAAAAGCCATTTTTGAAAAAGGTGCTTCTTTGTCATTATTCCTTTCACAGCTGTGCTTGCTCATTTGCGATTCGGCTTACCAACGCGCGTGCCGCACGAGCAGGGTGTGATTTTAATTAACTAGCTGTTGAGATCCTTGAGTAAAAGGTACTGCTGTAATTAAATGTTATTTGCAATTGTCTGCCCTTGCTTTTTGATTTGCATTGGAGAAGATTACTGGGAGCCAATCTGGAAAAAGGGTCTTGATTTTCGATATTGGCTATAGCAGCGGTGACGACTTCCCAAACTCAGGAGTTTCCGTGGAGGAATCGCTGGAAATAATCCCTGATACAAACAAGACCTTTGCCACCTGTGTCCTAATCAGGGTGGGAGAATGGGACCCATCTCAAACTGGATGCGTTGGGGAGAATTTGGAAAAGAAGAACAGTTAGAATCTTTTCTGTTTGGAAAAGAAGAGTTGCCGAGGAGCAGAGAGGTGAGGGCTCAGTGCTGAGAAGGCTTTATGCGGCCAGTCAGTAGGGTGTCACCACCCCAGGGTGTCCCTCCACCCCATCCACATCCGCACCCACTGACTCCTTAGCACATTCCCAAACTGCCCCCAAAATGCATCCTCGTCCTCCTCCTGCTTGAGATCCAGTGAGAAAAAAGGGAAAACCTCAGCTTATTATGACTTGGAAACCTTCTCAGTATCTTAAAGATTTCTTCCACCCACCCCGAAGTTACTTATTTATTCAGGTGTGAACTCTGCTCGGTGATTTATTGTTTGTCATTTGATTCGATCTTGATTAAAGCTGTAATATCACTATTTAAAGGAAATCAAATCAGGATTGCAATTCTGCAATCAATCATGAGTCTCCCTGGGATTTCTTGCTGGCCTCTCTCCCCGACTTCCCATCTTGTTGGAAAAGAGCCTTCCATTGGTGCTTGGTTTTAGAAAAAGCATTGATCTTCTGTCTTGGATGTGGCAAGAAGGGCTTTTTTTTTTCTTTAACGCATCACCTAAATATGGGTAGGGCTGGGGTGGTTGGGGTTTTTTTTGTTTGTGTTTTGTTTTTTTTTGGGGGGGGGTTGTTTTTTTTTGACAGGCAATATTTTACATTTATGTAGCAATTTCCAGCCAAGGATTTCCAAATACTTTTAAAACATAAATGTATTCAGCCTTGCAGAAATCCAGGAGGGAGGAGAGGTAAATGGGAAGACTGGTCTCCCGTGGTTTTTATGGGATATAGAGAAGTTTGACGAGCCAGAAGGACTGACATACATATATTCAACTCCTGATACAGGCTTTCTGAGTCTGCAAAGCACTGAGAATATTTGTAAGACCTTATATACCAGAATGAATAGATGGTATTTTAAATTTGCACTCTGATGTATTCAAGCGGGAGCCCAAAAAGATCTGGGCACCTAAACTGGAACTTCATTTCCCTTCCTACGGAACAGCTCCAGCACTGAGCATCCCTTCTTGATAGAAAGACAAAAGGTTGAATTTCTTCGTTACTGGCTAAAAAATGTCAAGCTGCAGCCCGAGCCGAGTAAGTGCCTTCATCTCGATTGCTTTTCTTCCCCCTCTCTGCTCACTAAACCTGGATTATTTCCAGTAAAGCTGAGGAACGGTGATGCTGTGAGACGGGGACGTGCCCAGTCCTCGTGGAGCAAGCTGGGATGGGGCGGGTTGGTAGAGCGTAACGCGAAGCGTTCTCCGAGCTGCTGTGAAAAATGGGAAATTCTCGGGCTAGGTCTGAAGAAAAAAATCCATTTTTAAAGGGAAGAGCTTGAGGTCTTGGCTTCAGAAGAGAGTAGGGAGCTGCTGGTGGGACATGGGTGTCCCGGCACGTCCCTGAGATGCCGAGAGAGGGTTTATTTCCCGCTCACGTCGGCATTTCCTCGCTGGTCGGTTCAGGGCAGCTTCCCCCTCCGCTGTCTCCCCACACATTGCATTTCCCGGCACCTCGCGCTCCCCTTTGGTAGCAAGGGGTCTTGGTGCCTGACAAAAACGGTCTTGATTTGAGCCAGGAATGTGGTGTGGAGGAGACACAAGGCATTGCCTGGTGGCCGCAGTGAGAGGAGGTGCCTGGGCAGCCTACTGACTAGCCTCACTAGTCTACATTTTTTTTTCCTTACAAAACAAGGTCTTTTTTAACCAGTTTATTACCACTAAAAAGTTTTTTCACGGCGTTGGTTGTAATTCAGAGCCGTTCTCCCATTTCAACTCGGATGCTCGTACCGCTCTGATAGGGTTAATTAAGGCCGCCGGCGCGGCCTTCTGCGGTGTTTTGGATAACGAGAGGGACGTGGGGAGAGGGACGTGGGGTGAGCGGCGTCTCTCCCGCCGGAGCAGCAGATGGGACGCTGGGGAGGAGAGCTCCGGTTGGCAGATGCGAGCGTGTTTGCAGGGAGCTTTGCTCCTGCAGCCCCTGCTGAGCGGCATCTGAAAGGTCACGGAGATGGAGGCATCCAGCTGGGCGCGGAGACGGAGCCTGGGGACCAGGGAGCCTTCCTCCAGGAGCCTTCCTCCTCTGCGGAGGAGCCAGGGAGAGCCGACGACTCTGGGAGCAGGTCCAGTGCCAGTGACACCGTGCCCAGTCCTGAGCCTGGGGTGGTGGGCAGGAGATCAGTCCACCCCTGCAAAGCCTCTGATGCCTGCAGGGCAATATTTTGTGTGTTTGTTCTTCTTCTCCAGCTTTCCTCTATTGGGAATGGAGACATTAAGGGCCTACACGCTCATACCAGAGTCCTTCGGTGCTCGCGGCGTGGTCAAACAGACCCCCACGTACTGGAGAGACTGGTATGGCTCTGGTCATCTCTGCAGCACTGGGACACCTCAAACCTGGCTCAGAGCACAGGTCCATGCTGATCTGCCCTACAGAAATGGTCAGGGTTGGAAGGGACCTCTGTGGGTCACCCAGCCCAACCCCCTGCCCAAGCAGGGTCACCCAGAGCAGGCTGCACAGCACCGCGTCCAGGTGGGGCTGGAATATCTCCAGAGAAGGAGACTCCACAGCCTCCCTGGGCAGCCTGGGCCAGGGCTCCATCACCCTCAGAGGGAAGAAGTTCTTCCTCATCTTCAGCTGGAGCTTCCTCTGTTTCAGTTTGTGCCTGTTGCTCCTTGTCTTGTCCCTGGTAAAAATGTCGCTCGTAGAAATGAGGTCTTGTTGTTCTGGAGAGTCAAGGGCGTAGTCCGTTCTTCACAGCCGCGCAGCGTTAGCTATGTTAATGCGTCCGTCTTGACAAATAATTGCAGCAAATACTGAGGAAAAGCGTCTTTTGAGGTAATGGCCAGAAAAGAACACGCGACCTGACCTGCAGTCTCGATTTTTAAATGATTTTTTCTATGTGCCTGTAATCAAGAGAGCTAACTCCCCGTTTTCTGTGGGGCCAGACGCTGTGGTTTCTAGGTACAAAGCATTTTTTTCTGCCGTTCTCACTCAGTGCTTTGTGGTTGGGTGGGTTTTTTTTCCCCATTTTCCCTGGAGAGGTGTGTGTCTGCTTGCTGCCTGACACCCGTAACCAGTTCAGCCCCTTCTTTTCTCTGCTTCTTTCTTCTTCGCGTTGTGCAGCATCCTCCTCTTTCTCCTGTCACTTACTGTCCCAGGAGACTCTCGGGACCCCCTGTTAGTTCCTTTCAGCAAAGAAAGCTTTTTGACAGCTAGTCTGAGTCCTGCTCAATGGCGTGATACAAAAAAGAAGTGATAATAGGTCGTTTTCTCCCATTTTCAGATCATTTTCGTTGGCATTTCCATCTTTTTTTTTCTCTTTACCCCTTCATTTCAAGATGTTCGCCTCCTGCTGACGTCCCCCCGCTGTGATAAGCTCAGGTTGTCATATGGGGAACGTGTGTCTCCAGGCCACTTGGTGCCCTAAGCGTTGACACCGCTGCTCCTGTGGCTTTCTCCCCTTCATTTAAGGGGTGGGAGAGAAAAAAGTCCAGTATTTTTTTTTTTTTTAATTCATATTTTTTATTTTTTATTTTGATTTTTTATTACAGAAGTATTTCTGTTAAGCAAGTGAGTGGTCCAGAGCATCTCTTCACTGGCTCCTCCCCTTCATAGAGATAAATAAGGAGTTTTGTGGGAGCTGCAATTTTCTGTATCTTTTTTTCTCCAGCAGCAATTCTCCCAAATCTGCGTTATTAAGACAGAATTGAGAACTGTACACAGCTCACCTCTGTCTTGGGGTTCATCAGAAATCTACCGCTTGGAGCGTGCTAGTGGAGAGCGAGCGTTTCTGAAGACGTGAGGCAGGAGATGGTGGGGACTGGTCCCAGCCACGTGGTACGGTGTTGCTGCCTTCTTCCCTCATAAGGTTGGGTAACACCGGGGGCTTGAAGTCAGAGGGATCGCTGGTGGAACCTCTGAGGATCTCGATCTCCTCGCTTCACAGAATCACAGAATGGTCAGGGTTGGCAGGGACCTCTGTGGGTCACCCAGCCCAACCCCCTGCCCAAGCAGGGTCACCCACAGCAGGCTGCACAGCACCGCGTCCAGGCGGGGCTGGAATATCTCCAGAGAAGGAGACTCCACAGCCTCCCTGGGCAGCCTGGGCCAGGGCTCCGGCACCCTCAGAGGGAAGAAGTTCTTCCTCCTCTTCAGCTGGAGCTTCCTCTGCTTCAGTTTGTGCCCGTTGCCCCTTGTCCTGTCGCTGGGCACCACTGGAAAGAGTCTGGCCTCGTCCTCCTGACACCCACCCTGCAGATATTTATAAATATTTATTAGGTCCCCTCTCAGCCTTCTCTTCTCCAGGCTGAACAAGCCCAGCTCCCTCAGCCTCTCCTCGTAGGAGAGATGCTCCAGTCCCCTCCTCATCCTCGTAGCCCTCCGCTGGACTCTCTCCAGTAGCTCCTCATCTTTCTTGAACTGGGGAGCCCAGAACTGGACACAGGACTGCAGATGGGGCCTCACCAGGGCAGAGTAGAGGGGAAGGAGAACCTCCCTTGACCTGCTGACCACGCTCCTCCTAATGCATCCCAGGATCCCATTGGCCTTCTTGGCAGCCAGGGCACACTGCTGGCTCATGGTCACCCTGTCGTCCACCAGCACACCCAGGTCCCTCTCCGCAGAGCTGCTCTCCAGCAGGTCAGCCCCAGCCTGTACTGGTGCCTGGGGTTGTTCGTCCCCAGATGCAGGACCCTGCCCTTGCCCTTGTAGAACCTCATCATGTTCCTCTGTGCCCAAGTCTCCAGCCTGTCCAGGTCACGCTGAATGGCCTTTGAATGTGATTTAGCTTTGCTGGTCTTGCGTTAACAAAGAAGAAAAACTTCACTCATTTCAATCACTAAAATGAAGAAATTTAGGAATACCGGGATTGCATCTTCTGTCTCTTCCATGAAATTATTTTGGGCTTTACCGTATATGTTAAGGGTAAAAAGGTTCATTGTGCAGCAGGTTAAAGCAATACGTTTGTCAGGCAGAATGTCCTGTCCAGGCTTATGAAAAATGACAAATAGGTCTGATTTTTACCCTCTTTTAAGCTGACTTTCCATTCTGTTTACCCTCACCCCAAGGAACCTCTGTTGTCGAGAGGCCAAAGGAGCCTTTGGAGCAAATTATGCCAAGTCTGGACAGCCCACGAGAAATTCGCTCCCTTAGAAAACGCTTCCGAACCATGGAGGCTGAGGCTGGTGCTTGCTCTGTCGCCGAAACCCTTTTCTTTGTCTCTTTTCGACTGCAAGGCTTTGAGACATAGAAGCCGTGTCTTCATTTGAGGATTCTGTTATGCAAAATGATGTGAAGCTCGGGAACTGAAAGCTCCTGTCCTGCAATCATCACGTCATACAAGATGATTCCTCAGAGAACGAGGTCTCGCGAAGGTCCTTCCCGACGGGCTATCAGGACAGTTCTCTCTGCGCTAACACTGTGGTTCCGTGCGTTGAGCAGGGATTTTGGAGCTCAGTATATAAATAAATCAAATATTTTAGAGCGTTGGGTAGAAGGACGGAATATACATCTTTTCTCACAAAACAATCTTGGCTGGAGTTCAGTCCAGGGTGGCTTGGATCTAACTGTAATGTGTGTTGAATTTTGAAATACTGTGTTTTGGTGGTTGCATAGAAAACTGAAATTAGAACAAATAGTTCTGGATTCAGTCCCTCTCTCTAATTGTGTGCTGGAGATATTTTTCATCATCTTCTTGCGCTGTGTCTCCTTCCTGAACATGAATGTTTCACAGGTTGCATTCATTTTGTCGGGGAGAAATGTGAGCTGTAGAAAGAAGCAGGATGAGCGTGACTCACCAAACACCCTACTGAAGATTACATATTTATCATTGAGCTTTACCAGTTAAACCATCGTTTCGGTGGTTTTAGGTCAGCTTAGCCTGGCACGCCAGCTTGGACTCTGCTAATCGCTGTTTATCAAACATATTTAGTGAACAGCTCATAAAAAATTCCAGGCTAATGATGAGCCTCCAGTTGTGTACGGAGTGGTTCAAGAGACCGGTAATTGCGCATCCTTTCCCTTAGATTGCCAGTGTGGCTTTTTGGCCGGTCTGGTCGGATGAGATGTGGAATGGGACCGAAACCCCCTCCTCGTTTCTCCTGCCGACACGGAGCGGCAGCTGCCCGTGCGATGGGAATGAAGGGCAGCGCCAAGCGTCACATTCATTTGAAATGGGGCCGTGCTTTGTTGCTTCTGCAGGAGATTTTAATGGTAAACAGGCTGTAAATATTTCTGTCCCTTGAGATTTCTGAGGACAACGTCTTTCTGAATTTATTGATTATTTGTAGTGGAAAGGTGCAGAAAAATAATTAACAGCAACGCTCTAGTAATTCCTCCGTAGTGCAGTTTATAATGACCATCTCATTATGGAAACATACTCAGAATTCATACATAATCTTGTATTTTAAAAAGTTTTTTGGTTTTTTTTAAAGCTTTTTTTGGGGGAGACAGGTGGATTTTGAATAGGCGATTAAGCAGAATATTCCTGCTGAAGAAGGGAAGTGTCTTTTTTTCCACGTATGAAAGAAGAAATGTCAGCAGTAGCTGGCGACTGAAGGAAAAGCGAGCTAGCCCATAGCATCACAGAATCCCAGCATGGTCGGGGTTGGCAGGGACCTCTGTGGGTCACCCAGGCCAACCCCCTGCCCAAGCAGGGTCACCCAGAGCAGGCTGCACAGCACCGCGTCCAGGGGGGCTGGAATATCTCCAGAGAAGGAGACTCCACAGCCTCCCTGGGCAGCCTGGGCCAGGGCTCCGTCACCCTCAGCGGGAAGAAGTTCTTCCTCACGTTCAGCTGGAGCTTCCTCTGCTTCAGTTTGTGCCCATTGCCCCTTGTCCTGTCGCTGGGCACCACTGGAAAGAGTCTGGCCCCGTCCTCCTGCCACCCACCCTGCAGATATTTGTAGGCGTCGCTTGACTTCAGTTGGCGGTTGAGGGATCTGAAAACTTGACTGTGTTTCCAGGTTTGGAACTGATCAAAGATGTATTTATCATGCTAGACGTGAAAGACAGGAGTCCGAAACTACGATTACCCGATCCCTCTACAGTTGAATTTAGTGCTTGTGATGTGTGACTGGATAAAATCGAGGTGAACGTTGGGATGGAAGTCATGGGAATCGCTTTGCTTTGTTGATTTAAGCTGTCACATTTCAGCTTCCCAAATGTAACACGGTGCTGGTATTTTCCTAGCAGCACAGAGCTCAAACAAAATAATAAAAATTGCTACGTAGTATGCGGCTGCCCTGGTATTCTGCAGAAATCGTGGAGCCGTGTAGGGAGCGTCGTCTCAGACGCGTGGTCCAAGCGTGGGTTAAGCCGGCACGCGCACGTTGGGAGTTTTCAGCAGAAATGACTGCATTTCTGCCTGATAGGTTATGACACGGAGGCTAATTATATACCGTGTGCGTGATCAATTAGTGAATAGCTGGGGAAGATCAATGGAAGGAGCGTGATCTTTTCGGGGGCACATGCAAAGGGTCACGCTCACGCGGGGAGAAGCCTGCGTACTGTAATCTGGTATTAATCCCTTCGCCCGAGAGTGTAAAGAAATAATGCGTGTCGCTGATTTAGTGACTGTATGCTTTTAATTCGTGCCTTTTCTGCTGCTTCCATACGTAATAAACTCATGTGTAAATGTGTTTGTAATGAAAATCCTTGGAAGTGGAGCTTTTCCGTTCTTACTATATCCCTGCTTGCTGCAATCCAGTGAGAACATGGACGTGTCATATTTCATAGAATCATGGAATGGTTTGGGTTGGAAGGGACCTGAAAGATCATCTGGTTCCAACCCCCCTGCCATCAGCAGGGACATCTTCCACCAGACCAGGTTGCTCAGAGCTCCATCCAACCTGGCCTTGAACCCTGCCAGGGAGGGGGCAGCCACAGCTTCTCTGGGCAACCTGGGCCAGGGTTTCACCACCCTCATGGGGAAGAATTTCTTCCTAATATCTCATCTCAATCTGCCCTCTGCATTTGTGACCGTGGGTTTCCCCAGTCCTAGCAAAGCACCTTGACTGCGATGGCTACTTCGAGGTTTTATAGAGACTTGCTTTCCTTTAACGTATATCTTTGACAGATGATGTTTTATTTTTATTCCTTTTTTTCTTTCCTGAAGCAAAGCAGATTTTTTTTTTTTTTTTTTTTTTAAATTGAAAACTGTTTCTGAGATAATAAAATCCTTTCTTGCCCAGTTTCCCCAGGGCTGCTGGGGAGTATCAATAATGGTCATATCAGCTTGCACCTGCAAAATAACTATTACAGCCTGTGTCTGAAATTAATTACAGGCACAGAAAGGTAGCACTGGTATTTTACAGAGGAAAAAATGCACCTTGAAAGCCGATAGAACTTGTATGGTGGGCTGTGTGGAAATCAAGTTCCTCAAGTAACATCGTATTGGCTGCAGCGGAATTCATAACATCTGTAAGGTTTCCAAGTCAATTTAGTTTTTTAGCAGTAATTCTTCCCAACGCTGTCTTTTTTTTTTTCCCTTAGCACCATTTCAACTCGCACACAACCTGCTTCATAAATTGTCAGGGCACGGCAATAGTTTCTAAAATCCGAAATGTGGAAGAGTTCAAGAATCTCAGGGAGTGAATTATAAAACCGGACAGATTTAGGTTTCGCAAGAAATCTCCTGGAAATAAATCCAGTCCACCCAGTCAGTGCTTTCCTGGATTTAGAATATTTCAACGCTATAAAACTTTCAGAACTCTGGAGCCCCGGGAGCAGGGGATGAATTCACTGCAACAACTCTGTTGCTTATTTCTTTTTTTTTCCTGCTGTTGTGCTTCGCTGTGTTTAAAGATACAAACCTGTAGTCCGTCATCTTGTCCTTCGCTGTCAGAGAAGTAGGCTCGAGGTTTTTTTTCTTTTCCTTTCGCGGTGCAGGGTGTAACAGAGCAGACAACGCGTCGCTGAAGAGCCGTGATTCACGGCCGGTATTCCCTCCCCTATTTGAGCATTTTTACTGGCAAATATGCCACGTTTCCGATGAGGAAATCACGGCGAGTATCTCCACGCTGGGAATGGGCTGCCTTGGGTAGCAACAGCAGATATTGGTGCGGATGCAGGACGCATCTCCCGTGTGTTATTTGCGTCGGCCGCTCTCGGAATCTGCTGTTGGCGCGGCCACGCTTGAAGCTGGCGATCACAGAATCACAGAATAGTAGGGGTTGGAAGGGACCTCTGTGGGTCACCCATTCCAACCCCCCTGGCCCAAGCAGGGTCACCCAGAGCAGGCTGCACAGCACCTTGTTCAGGCGGGGCTTGAATATCTCCAGAGAAGGAGACTCCACAACCTCCCTGGGCAGCCTGTTCCAGTGCTCCGTCACCCTCAGAGGGAAGAAGTTCTTCCTCATGTTCAGACGGAAACAGAGGCGATAGATGCGCTGAGTCTGTCTGGTGATGCGCTTTTCTCTTCAGTTTCTTCTCTAAAAGTTTAGTTTGGGCACCAACTGAAGCAGAGGAAGCTCCAGCTGAAGATGAGGAAGAACTTCTTCCCTCTGAGGGTGACGGAGCCCTGGCCCAGGCTGCCCAGGGAGATTGTGGAGTCTCCTTCTCTGGAGATATTCCAGACCCACCTGGACAAGGTCCTCTACAGCCTACTGTAGGTGACCCTGCTTCGGCAGGAGGGGTGGACTAGATGATCCACAGAGGTCCCTTCCAACCCCTGCCATTCTGTGATTCTGTGATTCTCCCCGTTCGTTCAAGATGTCTGTGATTAGTACTAAGACGTGGTTTTCAGGGAAGAGGAAAGACACTGCTGTTAAAAATTGCAGTTCTCCATACGGTTCTTGCTGAAGCGATACGGACTGAGGTCGCCGTGTTGGGTTTGTTCCAGCGGTGAGACTTAGGTCTGGAGGCTTGGAAAGTTCCTACTGACTTCCTTGCTATAGCTGGACCTCCTCTTCTGCAGTTGTGGGTCTCTTTTGTCTTTTTAGGCAGTGAGTCACCAGAGTAAAGTCCATAGCTGGTACAGGAGGGGGAACTCAGGTCTCCAGGTCTCCCCCCCAGCTCCTTCTTGCCTGCCGTCCCTCCGCTCAGAGGGTGCTGCGTTGGTTGCTGTGCGCTCGTCCGATTTCACGTCGAGGTGTCCCGACGCGGACTACTCGGCACCGAGTAGCCTGCGCTCCGCCGGCTTTGTGAGTGGGAGGTAACGAGTTAGCGTTTCTGCGGGCGGAGAGAATTCATTCTCATATTTCTGAAACACAGTTCCTGACTGGCAGGCTGTGCCACGAACAACGGGCACGTCTTTGGCAGAAGCAAGCAGCCAACCAATAATCCAACCAATAATCCAACCAATAATCCAACCAATAATCCAGCCAAATCCTAGCAAACAATTCTGGCTGTACAACGCCTGCCAAACTGCTACGGCTCCTTCAGAAGTTGCCACGAGCGTCTGGGGAGATGTAGGCAAGTTCTGCTTGCTGGTGACCAACGTGGGAAGAGCTGAAGCTGCTGGAAATGTTGTGGAAACTATTGGGGATGGCATTGCCGCGGCTGCTCGCCCCGCACTGAAGTGCAGAGTGACGTGGTTTTAATTAGAGCAGAAAACAAAAGGCAGAACAGTAAATAGTGGTTGTCATTGATCAACAGTTGTTATTACTGAAGCAGGGTCACCCAGAGCAGGCTGCACAGGACTGCGTCCAGGCGAGGCTTGAATATCTCCAGAGAAGGAGACTCCACAGCCTCCCTGGGCAGCCTGGGCCAGGGCTCCGTCACCCTCAGAGGGAAGAAGTTCTTCCTCATCTTCAGCTGGAGCTTCCTCTGCTTCAGTTTGTGCCCGTTGCCCCTTGTCCTGTGGCTGGGCACCACTGGAAAGAGGCTGGCCCCATCCTCCTGACCCCCACCCTGCAGATATTTAGAGGCATTTCTAAGGTCCCCTCTCAGCCTTCTCTTCTCCAGGCTGAAGAAGCCCAGCTCCCTCAGCCTCTCCTCGTAGGAGAGATGTTCCAGTCCCCTCATCATCCTCGTAGCCCTCCGCTGGACTCTCTCCAGTAGCTCCTCATCTTTCTTGAAGTGGGGAGCCCAGAACTGGACACAGCACTCCAGATGGGGCCTCACCAGGGCAGAGTAGAGGGGGAAATGAAACCCTTACGAAACCCTTGGCCGCCACCCATAGTCTGCAGTCAGAGAGGAAAGCAGAACAGCATCGGTTACTCGTCTTTTGGAGCACAGGCTCTGTGCTCTCCAAGGTTGGTGCAGACAATCAATTACAACTCACCCAAGTAATTATTGATACACAAATAAAGCAGTAATTATAGTTCAGAATTAATTTGCGGCTGGAACAATGAAACAAGGCTGCTGAACGAGGAACACAAGAGCCGTGGTTCGACGCAGAAGGGAGCGCGGCTTTTCCCGCTCCAGCGAGTGGTTCTGTGGGGTATGAGAAAATTAACGGTGAGCAATTACTTCGACAACTTCCATCACAAGGGTTGAACACGAACCTCTTCAGTACCAGAGCTGCTGTTAGGGAAAGCAATCAACCTTATAATAATGAACAAGGTTGTTGGAAAACAATTGCTGTGTAAGTGCTGGGTTAAGGTTGTGTTTTGTCCCCGTGGCTTTAGAGAATTCCCAATTTCACTGTCCTCTGAGGTGTAAATTTACATCCCCCAAAAGTTTATACCGTGCCAGGCTGCTACCATTTTGAGCTGGGAGATGGTCTGAAACAAACCCTCCTACTTTTATAAATGAATTAAACTTAACAGTGTTAAAAAAACACGGATGGAGAGGTGAGGAAGAAGGTGAACTGTGTTAATCCTTGACGTTCTTCCAGTGTGTCAGTAGGAAAACGTGAGATATGTGAACCCTCAGAGCCAGCTTAAAGAAAAACGAAAGAAATCATAGTGGGCCTGAGTGCTGATTGAGGCATTTTGCTGCAGATTCTGCCAGGTAGATCTTGTGAGTCTTTGGATAAACCAGTTATGGTGGAATTGGGCTCATCTGACGTTGGCTTTGGCTAGCGGGACGATAGTCTAAGCTTCCTCCGCACCAGCGGTACGGGTGTCACAAAAGGATGATTAATCCTGGCCAAAAATAAGTTGTAAACTTGCCGTGTGGCCGTGCTTACCTGTTGAAGGGAGCGCACATAGCTAGCTGAGACTGAATGTCCAACTTCTGGACAGTCCTTTTTTGCCCTTGGTGCAGCGTTTATGCACGTCTGGTTTAGTAGGCATGGTGGTGTTGGGTTGACGGTTGGACTTGATGACCTTAGAGGTCTTTTCCAATCTTAATGATTCTAT
This sequence comes from Opisthocomus hoazin, assembly GCF_030867145.1. Lineage (NCBI taxonomy): Eukaryota > Metazoa > Chordata > Aves > Opisthocomiformes > Opisthocomidae > Opisthocomus > Opisthocomus hoazin. Next base: position 2,289,342 of record NC_134453.1, on the reverse strand, counting down.
GATCTCGCGCTCCTGGAGCAACGATTCCGCTCTCTACGCTTTCCTATTTAAAATTTGTCTTGTGCTCCAAGCGCAGTGGCCACTTTGTTCTCAGTGTAGCTCCAGCTTACGCTGAAGAAGACATTCTGCTCTTTCATCGCCTTCAAATTTGTTGCCCTCTTCTCCATCCGAGTTCGCAGTGCAGGAAAAAAAAGTTGTCTCGTGTTCCCTGGGTACAGCGTCGGAACGGGAGCTCTGGTGACCATCGTGCGTGATGAAGCAACGAAGAGCTCAAGATGCCTCCTTCCATCCTCACTCGTCATCGATGGGGCGTCAGGCCTCGAGAAGGAAGGGTCAGACGAGTGCTTGTGGGAACAGAAGTTTGGAGGTTCGTAGAAATGAGAAACAACAAATGAAAACAGTTGATTAGGAATTATTGCAAGTGTTCTTACAGTGAGAAGGCATTCGAGAGTTGTTGTCTTGGGAGAAGCTTCAACCCTGAGTTTCGTTACTTTTTTTTTTGTCGTTTCCCTGTAACTTCATTTTTTAAAATTCCCTCAGATAGAATTCTCAGTGATTCCTCTGAGGGTCTGCAATTTAGGTTCGTGCTGCTGTTCCTTTCTGCAAAATAAGTATAATAATATTTCACTTATCATGGGGTTATTCTGGCATGTCAAGTATAAATAAGAGCATAAATTCAAACAGAAAAGAAGATACACGTCCTGTAACAACACATTTTGAGTTGTTCTGCGGGACTGATGAACTCATTTCAAAGACAGAAATTGAAATTATGCGTACATGAAAGTTGTTTTCCCCAAGATAGGAGAGGTCCTTTGAATGTCCCTTCAGCATCCAGGAACAGCTGCAGTCCCTGGAGATACTGAAATAATTGTTATTTTCTGCTGCACCCCTTTAGTCAGGATGCTTTGCTCCTCAAAAAGGGCAGGGCAGAGGCAGAATTATTTTCAACTGAGAAATATATATTACCCCATGCACCAGTACAGGCTTGGGGTGGACCTGCTGGAGAGCAGCTCTGTAGAGAGGGACCTGGGTGTGCTGGGGGACGACAGGTTGACCATGAGCCAGCAGTGTGCCCTGGCTGCCAAGAAGGCCAATGGGATCCTGGGGTGCATTAGGAGGAGTGTGGCCAGCAGGACGAGGGAGGTTCTCCTTCCCCTCTACACTGCCCTGGTGAGGCCCCATCTGGAGTCCTGTGTCCAGTTCTGGGCTCCCCAGTTCAAGAAAGATGAGAAGCTACTGGAGTGAGTCCAGAGGATGAGGAGGGGACTGGAACATCTCTCCTACGAGGAGAGGCTGAGGGAGCTGGGCTTGTTCAGCCTGGAGAAGAGAAGGCTGCGAGGGGATGTAATAAATGTTTATAAATATGTGCAGGGTGGGTGTTAGGAGGACGGGGCCAGACTCTTTCCAGTGGTGCCCAGTGACAGGACAAGGGGCAACGGGCACAAACTGAAGCAGAGGAAGCTCCAGCTGAAGATGAGGAAGAACTTCTTCCCTCTGAGGGTGACGGAGCCCTGGCCCAGGCTGCCCAGGGAGGCTGTGGAGTCTCCTTCTCTGGAGATATTCCAGCCCCACCTGGAAGCGGTGCTGTGCAGCCTGCTCTGGGTGACCCTGCTTGGGCAGGGGGTTGGACTGGGTGACCCACAGAGGTCCCTTCCAACCCCAACCATTCTGTGATTCTGTGATACACGTGGTCAGTGGCACCCACTGCCTTGCAGTCCTGCTGAGTGCCAGCCCACGGGCGAGTTCAGGCTCATCTTCGAATCCTGCGCAGTGGCTCTGATTAGACCGCAGCATCCTGAGAAACGAAAATAAAATAAGTATGGAGAATTATTTTGGTTTGAGAGATGAGGAGCACGGCAGGGTTGCTCAGGGTGACCCGGGGTCGCTTGAGAAAGCCGGAAAGGGAACCCACGCTCCCAAAGCCAAACCCTGGTGCTGGAACCAGGAGGAATATTTCGTTAGGACATTTGTTCGGATGCGATGGTGAGAACTGCCCTGGCAGTAGATGAAGATGAAACGCTTCCATCCCTCTCCGTTCGTTAGGTTGGCTTTTCGCTTTGCTGTTCCTGATGTTCACGACAGCCATCTAGGAGGTGGCTTCGTTACCGAGAGTACAGGCTTGAAGGTCTTATACTACGGTGTCCATCAAATGGCACGAATGGGAGATCAGAGGTGGGAGAAACGATGACGACGTGTTCAGGACATCGAAGCCGCCTTGTTGGGGTAGGACAGCGTAATGCCGGTATGGCCGTACCGGGGAAACCCTCTCTGAAATCATCTGCCAAGGAGTGGGATAGCCATTGGAAAGCTTTAGCTTGTTTTATTAATATATTGCAAAATAAATCGCTGTTTCTTTCCCAAATCTGAAACATTTTTACATTTAATTGAAATGCTGCTGCCTCATTTCCCTAATGCCTCGCCGTAGCTTGACGAACGAAAGCCTCCAAAGATGGGCGGTTAATGAATAATGTTTTTTAATGCTATCCAACTAATACTGTTTGCGTTTTTGTACAATATAAAAGCTTCTAATGAAGAGAAATATTCTGGAAAATGGCTCTCCGGGGCTTGCTTGTAGCGCAGGCTTAGCTGCGGTGGGGAGGTCGGCCTGCGGCTCTGCAGGGCCCGGCGGCTGGCCGCGCTCGCTGATCGCTCTCTGGACACGGTTTCTACTGTCGCTTCACCGGCCCGCACGCCGTCGGGGACCGCGCTGAATTTTACAGCCTCCTAATTCATGGCTTTTAAAAGAAAACAGGCACCAGCGAGGGCTGGCGGTGCAGCTCTGTGGAGAGGGGCCTGGGTGTGCTGGGGGACAAGAGGTTGACCATGAGCCAGCAGTGTGCCCTGGCTGCCAAGAAGGCCAATGGGATCCTGGGGTGCATTAGGAGGAGTGTGGCCAGCAGGGCGAGGGAGGTTCTCCTTCACCTCTGCTCTGCCCTGGTGAGGCCTCATCTGCAGTGCTGTGTCCAGTTCTGGGCTCCCCAGTTCAAGAAAGATGAGGAGCTACTGGAGAGAGTCCAGCAGAGGGCTATGAGGATGAGGAGGGGACTGGAGCATCTCTCCTCCGAGGGGAGGCTGAGGGAGCTGGGCTTGTTCAGCCTGGAGAAGAGAAGACTGAGAGGGGACCTTAGAAATGCCTCTAAATATCTGCAGGGTGGGGGTCAGGAGGACGGGGCCAGACTCTTTCCAGTGGTGCCCAGCGACAAGACAAGGGGCAATGGGCACAAACTGAAGCAGAGGAAGCTCCAGCTGAAGATGAGGAAGAACTTCTTCCCTCTGAGGGTGACGGAGCCCTGGCCCAGGCTGCCCAGGGAGGCTGTGGAGTCTCCTTCTCTGGAGATATTCCAGCCCCGCCTGGACGCGGTGCTGTGCAGCCTGCTCTGGGTGACCCTGCTTGGGCAGGGGGTGGGACTGGGTGACCCACAGAGGTCCCTTCCAACCCCAAGCATCTTGTGATTCTGTGATATGTAGGGTGAGGGAACCGTGTGCCCCAGGGCAGTCAGGGATGACACCGTGGCCAAGCCAAGCCAAGCCAAGCCTCCATAGCTGGCCCCAGCTGTAACAGGGTGGGGGGGGGTGGGGGGGACGAGACCAGGTGAGGCTGCTTGGGCCAGCAAACACCCTTATTGCTGTGAGGACCCTCAACCTGGTGCCATTGGAAACCCCCTGTCTCTCACCTGTTGGCTGTTAATGAGCTGGAGCTCGTTAATGAGCCCCACCCATCCCTGGGGGGGGTTTTGGGAGAGGAAAGAGCAGCTACACCAGGGTTGCTCCTCAGTGTGGGTGAGGGAGAGGTTGTTGGCTGGGGCTTGACGCTGCTCATGAAGACACAAGGTAAGGAAAAAAAGCTGTTTTTCTTTCAGAAATGCTTTTATTTGAGCTTGTTGTGATAGCTGGGACGTGGCGAGGCGTTGTTGTGGGGGTTTGCTTTAGGTGTGGGTGAGTCAGAGGTGGGCTTGCTGGTGAATTTGCTGGGAAGTCGGTGGTGGGTGGAAGGGCTGCGTGGAGAGGAGGAGTGAGATGGATGCCTGTAGAATAGTTGCTATGTGCCTTTTCTGGGGGTTCTGTATCAGCAGGGGATGAAGCACCCCAGTTACAGCTCCATGAGTGCTCCTGAGAGAGGGGTGAAACGAGCTGGGGAGAGCGACCTTGCTGGGTTGAAACTGGGGAGGGGGTTTGTGCGGTTTGGTGGAGACCCCTCGTAGCAGAGCCATTTCTGTTGTGATGGTGGTGTTTGTGTGGAGGTAACTCGCCTGAGCTTGCCGCTGGTCTGGTCTCTGTCCTCGCTGCGTTGTGGCTGCTTAAGTCAAATGAGGTATTTTGTCAGATGTGTTCATACTGGGGATTGTTGTCGTGGTGGGGGGGAAGATGAAGGTGTGCCGGAGGCGTTCGATGAGCAATGTTATAGCTGAACATGGGGGAAGAGCGGTACAGAGTGGGTGATGGCTGGGGGCCACAGCAGCATGGGGGGGAAAGGACCGGTCGGTTGTGTGGTGATGCTTCTTCCCGGCTTGCTGCTGCTCCTGGTAGGGTCGTGGTGGGATGGAATCATGGAATGGTTTGGGTTGGAAGGGACCTTAAAGATCATCTGGTTCCAACCCCCCTGCCATCAGCAGGGACATCTTTCACCACATCAGGGTGCTCAGAGCTCCATCCAACCTGGTCTTGAACCCTGCCAGGGAGGGGGCAGCCACAGCTTCTCTGGGCAACCTGGGCCAGGGCCTCACCACCCTCATGGGGAAGAATTTCTTCCTAATATCTAATCTAAATCTGCCCTCTTTTAGTTTAGAGCTGTTCCCCCTTGTCCTGTCCCTACACCCCCTTGTGAAAAGATGCCCGTGGGTGATGGGCTGCGGTTTCATGTTGGCTTCTGAGCCCATGTGGGTTTTAAACAATAAACTCATTGGTAATGACTTGCTTTGGAGCTCAATAGCTTCCAGGTAGAACTTAGATAAAAACAATTTTATTGACAGTGCTCTGAAACATTTTTTCTTTTGGTGGTTTTGTGTGTTTTTCCTTAGCACTGGGTAGTAGTTTCCTGCTGCTGATTTAATCTAGTCTGGGAGAGAGGATAAAAATTGATATTACTTCTCCTCGTGCAGGTCTTCTGCTCTGGGTTTACACCTGCAGAAGCTTCACAAGTGTGGTGTGTGGGCTTTGAACTAAGTTACACCTACATGAAGACACATTTTGGTCTTCATAGGTGCAAGTCTAAACCTGAATGAAGTATGGAGTGTTTTATTTACAGGCAGGAAAAAGAATTGTGTAAATCTTCCTTTCTGTTTAGAGTTGGTCGCCTGCTTTGTGTAAATATTATGTGTACTTCTGATGAGCGAGATCTTGGTGTTTAAAGGTGTCAGGTGGCGTGTCCGTTAGCAGTAATTAGTGTAAGGTCTTCAGCTGCTGTGGTTTCCAAGGGAGGGGGGACAAAAGAAAGGAAAGAAAGGGAGAGAAGTCTAGGTTTGGAAAATGGATGTGGCCTGACACCTCCAGAAATACCAGCTTAAAATGTTTTTCATTAGGCTCTGACAAGAGATAAATGAATTCCCAGGAACAGAGCCGCGGATGAAACCTCTTTGTGCTTTTAGAAAATGAACATGTAGCATTCTAGAGCTAAAGAGAGCATAAATCTCTGCAGAAGTGACACCGAAAACCTGCTGAGCGTTTGCAGCGGGTTCTGCTGAGCGGTGGGAGTGTTTAGGAGAGCCAGGCGACGTGGGAGCCGGTGTCCTGAGGTTTCCTAGAACTCCAGGATCCTCACTTACTACTCGTCACCACCCTGATCTGAAAGGTAAAGCAGGGTAGCGCAACATTTAGTCACGCTGCTGGAAAGTGCTTTGTAGACTGCTTTGCTCTCTTTTCCTTAATGATACTCTGCTGACATCCTACGAAAACCTTAAATACAGCTCCGAATTAAAAGGGCTGTTTTCATTTTCCCGTGTTTATAATGCCAATCAATTGGTGCCTTGGAGCAATTATTGACTAATTAAAGACTATCTCGGAGAAGACGGAAAAAGCATTAGGAGCTCGCACGTGGCGCTAAACCATTTCATAATATTTGCCTAGTGCTGTAAATGGAAGAGCAAACAGAAATTTTGTTGAGCCTTTTAGCAATTGGAGCGCTGGTGACCAGACAGAAGAAATCTGTTACCGAAGCGGGAACCCTTTGTGCCGCTTAATCCTTTTAAATGTTATATACAAACGAGCTTTGGGCATCAAGGCTTGCCTGTGGAGCTGTGCAAGGATATCCATCAGCTGATAACATATTCGGTTACCTGCTTTTTTTTTTTAATTTACAGATGGAATCAAAAAGCTCAGCCCTGGAATTTAATCACCCTGTGGCGACGGGGTATTCGAATCCAGGGCGTGCGGTGGGATCTCTGTAGAAAGAGGGGGGGAAACCACGTGCAAAGAATCACCCGCTTGTATGGGCATGGGCACAAGTATCGAATGGAGAAGTGCAAAGAGATTTGATTTCTGGTGTCTTTTTATCATTATTTGTTTGGTTTATGCCTAAGCCTCTGTCTTTTACCACAAAAGGTTCTTTAAACCCTCTCTGACCTTTTCAGACAATCATAGGTGGTGCTTTGGACCAGCCGGAGTTGATTTATTGTTTTTCTTCATAATCTCGTGAACTTCATACCCTTTCAGAGCATAAGACCAAATCCATGGTTTTTTTTCTTCTGAGCTGCTGGAGTCAGCTGAGCTGGCAAAGCTGCTGGTTATTTCCCTGTAATTATGGTGAGTGAAGAACAGGAGATGGGCGAGTTGCTTGGCGTTGCTGTGGAAAAGCTTGTTGCTGAACTGAAATCCTTTTAGCCAGAAGGCAGGGTTTCCTTGGGCAGCACCATTTTTTTTTTTAAATGGATATTTACTAATTCAGAGGTATTTAAGAATCTCGCTGGAGTAAGTGGAAAGACATTGAATTCCCTGTCTAGAGACCAAGTCACCTAGCCTTCATTTCTCTCACAAAGTACACATTTGGTTTTTCTTAATCCTTGCTCCAATTAATTAATCCCAGTATCCTGATGAGAACACAGCTCAGTTCATTTATCCCAGTCTATGAATCTCCCCTATGTTTTCACCCAAGCAGGTGGAATAGGAATCCTGCCTTGGCTGCACCTGCTGTGAAATTTGTCTTCTGGGTGTGGGTTTTATTTTTTCCCTACCCTGTCAGCTTGATAGGTAACTGGTGAGCTGCTTATTTGAGCTGAGTTTTAGTGGTGCTTCACCTGGCGGGGTTGGATGTGGAGATCCAAATTGTGGAAATTTCTCTCTTTACCTTCAGCAAAATTCTCCCGACTCGCCCCTCTCTGTTATAACTCGGGTAGAGTTTGCACAGCGAAGTTCTTCTGGGTGAAGATTTGCAACTTGAAAGTACTTTTTTTTTTTTTTGTTGTTGTGTTTTAAAATCTTAAAAATGTTTGCAAAAACTGGTTTCTGAGCTAACTTCTTAAACCATTTTCAGAGGAAGATGAATAAGCTGCTTCACTGCTCAGGTGCTCTGGCAGGCTGGCGAGAGCAAGCAAGTCTTTTCAGTAAGAGGATGGAAATATTGGCTTAAAAATCTAAGATTTTTGTACACAAGAGGATGTCTGCCTTTACAGGGCTACAGGCCTTGTTATTAAAGGGTCTGTGTGCAGCTGTATGACTCAATTTTTTTTTTTATTCCTCTTTTTCCTAGCAGTTCTAGGTAAGTAGAAATAAGTGTTGGAATGAATCTCTGCCAGGAGGCTACAACAACTGTTGTACCAGTAAGAAAACAGCTAAAATATGGGGGTCTGTGCTGGTTGTGTTTATTATTGCTGGGGCCACTTAATGGTTTTCTTAATAATGTAATGCACAGCTGGTTGGAGCCCTTAAAAAGTCATTAATGGACTTTTCAGTAACTGAAACATGAAAATTATAAATTGTTCTTCCTAGGCTGAGACACTTAGCCAGTTGTTTACTCGTTCTATTAATAAAAAGAATATGGATTAGACAAGAAAAGTAGTTTGAAGTGCTGGTAGAGAACTTGTTTTATATTTATAGGAGATTTGACTTTAGAAGAGAAGGGGGGAAAAATGCTTTCCCTGTCTTTGCAATAGGGGAGGGACTTTTTTGTTACTTCCAAAAAAACCAAAAATTGTGGCAAATATAAGTGGTTATACAAAATATCAGGTTCTGGAAAATGGATGTGGAGCCTTAGCTGTCTCAAAAGGAAAAGTCACGTACTGTTTCCAGGCCTTTCCAAATCAGCTCGTGAGCTAATGCCTGCGAGGGGAGGGAAGGGGGAAGCAGGAGGGAGAAGGGGAAAGAGAAGATATTTTCTTTTGCAGCCACGGGGTTCCTGGCATCGCGCGGCTGAAAGGCGTCTGCAGCCTATTAAAGAGAGAATGAAATGCAATAATTGGCTTATCAAATTTTAGGTTGTTATGTAACATCTGGAAAAAAAAGTATATTTTTTGTGTGTGTGTAGCCTGAGCACAGGGATGGGGCTGCTTGCCTTGAAGCAGGCGGGTTCTCCTCCCGTCCTGTCGCGTTCGGGTGCTTCAGAGGAATAGCCATTGTCACCAACTCTTATTTTCATTATAGAGCACCAAGTGCTTTTTAATAATTGATACGCAACAGAGCTCTCCCTGTTTATCTCGGCTGAGGATCTGCCTGTTGACTGCGGTTCGCGTTCCAAATTGAAGCTGATGAAAGTCTCCACAGAGACCGCGGAGTCCAATTTTGCCTCATTTGGTGTTGCAATAATACGGAGAGCTAGGTGGCTGTTGGTTCACGGTCCTTTTACTCCAAAACATTCCTTTAATTTGGGTGGACTTGGTCAAACCCTGTGTGGGTTTTTAGCTCTGAAGTACAAACGCGTGGCAGAGTTACAGAGCTGGGATGCTGAAAAGAGACCTTTGGAGACCAGAAATTAAAAATAAATGCTAAAATGAGATCTTGACAAAGCACTTTCTACAGAAGGGTACCGCTCAGATATTACATTATTTATGAGGTTAATTTTTTAACTGTCTGCAATTGACCTACTCGGAGAAGACTTTCTGGAAGTAGCTCTGTCAGCTGTCCGCCAGTCGCTGCTGCTGAATGGAGCTGTGAAGTTTAGACAGATTCAGTTGTTAGCTTGGTTTGCTGAAGGATAATTATTTGTGGTGAAAAATCACAGAATCACAGAATTTTCAGGGTTGGAAGGGACCTCTGTGGGTCACACAGCCCAACCCCCTGCCCAAGCAGGGTCACCCAGAGCAGGCTGCATGGGACCTTGTCCAGGTGGGGCTTGAATATCTCCAGAGAGGGAGACTCCACAGCCTCCCTGGGCAGCCTGGGCCAGGGCTCCATCACCCTCAGAGGGAAGAAGTTCTTCCTCGTGTTCAGGTGGAAAATCTTTGGGGGAAGCCGTTGTGCTGTCCTGCCTAGGGAACTCGGCTGCTTTTGCCTCAGTGCCCTCAAGCACCTGCATCTCCTACGTGATTTGTGGTGATCTTGATCACGGTGGCTTGGTTGGTTTGGGGATGGGTGCCAGGAGTTCAGCAATTTCATATCCATCCATCAATTTGCTTCCTCTGAAATTGGTGAGCGAACGAGGCTTCGTCGGTGGAGCAGACCTTTTTGCTCCGAGGGGACGGTTGCGTCGCCCGGTCCAGCTGGGGGGATTGACTCTTCATCAGAAGCGTTTCTGCTTTTTCATCCTCACTTGATGCCCGCTTTCCCTGCTCGGCTCTGTGTTGGGAGCTGGTTCGTTACGGAGTCTTTTGCTCCAACCCCATCTTGACATTTCGCAGTCAGCTGGCGGCGAGCGGTCAATATTGCTGCTGTCGCTTCTCACAAGGCAGAAAATACACTATCACACCAATTAGGATGTTTACCCGAGCTTTTCTCTGCGCTCCTCCTTGCTGGCAAACGTGGCTCGGGATTTTAGAAGGGGAAAAGCACGTTAAAAATCCTGCTGGCTGGAGTTTCTGAAGCAATTGGCGTGGCTGCAGCTTCTGTGGAGTAGGGAACAAGATGGTGATCAAATCCTGCTCTCACAGCTTTGCAGGTCTGTAGTAATTCCTCTGGGTTATGTTTTGGGCTCGCTTGTGCTAGACAGTATCTCCATGGGGTAAGGGAAGATACTTGCCTCGTGGACTGGAAATTAAAACAAATTACAATGGCGTGACTGGGAATAGAATTGAGCGTGTTGACCGTAACAAGCAAGAGTGCTGTTCCCTCTCCCTATTTCAATATTTTCTACTTGATTTAATCATCCCGATTCATATCATGGGTGTGGAGGCTGCACAGATAGCGTGTCTTCGTGGCACAACGCAGGGCGGTTTAGATGATGGAGCTGAAATAGCTGCCATGAAGGTTACGGAGGTGCTTGAGCTCGGATCCTGGATGTGTATCTCTGTTTTTTTTATTTTTTGTGGCAGTGGTGAACTTCACCCAGACCTGGTGCTCCTCCGTTTCAGTTTAGGACGTAAGGAAACAAAGGTGTAAATTTAATTCTCACTGCTGGGAAGGATGTGTGCAAGATCAGCGAGAGCCGTGCTGTGAGTTACTGGGGAGCTCGTGGTATTGATGTGATGGGGATTTAATAATCTCCCTTCTTGTTTCTTGCTCCTTTTCCCGGTAATGGATGTAGGGGAGAACCACGAGCTTGCCAGGACAAGATCCCTGAGTGTTGCAGTTTGTTTTGGATATTTGCAGCGAGATTCAAACCAGCGTGAGGGTGGGTGTGGAGGATGTAGGTGACTGTCATGGCGTGAGCTGGGGGAGGGGGTGAAAATCTAACCAATATATTTTGGAAGCCATCTATGCAGCTTTTATTCTTGGAAAATAAGCATAATTCCTCCAGTGCAAACCCTGGAGTCCGAGTTTCTCGCTAAAGCTGAGAACAGAATCACAGAATGGTCGGGGTTGGAAGGGACCTCTGTGGGTCATCTGGTTCAACCCTCCTGCCTTGAGGTTGATCTCATCAGAGCTCACTTGGGTGTCTCCAGGTTGGTTTTTGAAGGCACCCATCCGTTGCGTACGCTGCGCTCGTACCGACTGGGCAGGGCTGGGCTGGTCAGCTGGGCAGCTTTGCTTTGAAACACCTCAATGCTGCTCCAACCTTGCTCAGTGGTGGGAAAACCTTGGTTAGGGTCTTGTATCGGGGTTTTTCCTGACCTCTGTGCGGTGGCCTTGAGCTCTCTGAAACAAAGTGAAGCTCTCAAACTCTTACACCAGAATTAATTTTGGTATGGTGAGGGGGTGTTGGAGGAGAGGAAGAAGAGGGAGGGAATTCCTGGGAAGTGGCTTTTTCCCAGCCGTTGGTTCTCTCGCTGCCGCTTGGGTTGGCTGCTGGGCAAAGGGTGCGTGGGCTGCTTGGACAAGGCACGGGATCTGAATATAATTTTTATTTCCTCTGCGGGAAGTTTTAGTTAAAGGTAATTGAATTAAATGGGTGTTTAGGTCCTGTGAGCAGAGAAACTGGTTTTTTTGTTGTCTGTCTTTGCAAGCAATGCTTAGTGCATGCTTCATTGCCTTTTTTAAAAAAATATAATTAAAAAACCCCCCAAACCACCAAAACCAAAAAGAATAAAATTTAGAAACAAATGAAAGAATCCTTCAAAAAAAAAAAAATCCTTCATTTTGAAGTGGAAAAGGAAACAGGAGTGCCCTAATATTGCCCTTGAAGCAGCAGAATAAATTCCATGCAAAATAAAGCAAAACTTTCTTCAGAGGTTGCGCGTGGAGCGGTATCATCTCCGACTTGCGCGTTTCCCAACGTGGTTGTCTCCTTTGTTTCTCCATCAAGTTATGAATATCTTCTTAGGAAAGGAAAGCCTCTTTCCTTTTGAATTTTTAATTCGGTCCCTATTTGCAGCCGAGCTAAACTGAAGCTTGAGCTGTCACTGTTGAAGAGGCGGATAGCGGTGCTTAGGCTGTTCAGTTTGTATGATCAAATGTAGCTCGTTAGACGAAGGGAAATACGGTGCCATTCAAAATAATGAGTTTGTTTAGTAAAAACCCGTTTTCCCACAATGGAGGCTTTGTAGTGCGGTAGCTCAAATTGTCATTGGCAGAGGTTGCTTTAAATTAACTTGTCATTAGGTTGTACAACAGAACTTTCCTCTAATAACTCATGACAGTGTGTGAGCGTAGATTCTTTTTGACTAGAAAGAAGCTGAAATCCTAAGTTGTAATTGGAAAAAGTTAAACTTTTCACTGCTTTTTTTTTTTTTAACTTGTTGAGGTGTTACTGAAATGGTTGGGGATGGCTTAGGGCAATGAAAGAACATAATAAATGTAGGGTGCAACTAATCATGAGCCCAATTTGATAGCAAATGGATGAAATTCCACAAAGCGGGTTGAAAAGTGTCCGGAGCCACCAGCCTGAAGTGATGGGTATTGGCATTTCTATAATACACACTTTATTCATAATTCTTCCTATTTTTAACAGGCTGTTGTCTGGCTCTGGGCTGTCAGCTGCTAGTTTGCCTCCTCCCTGCAAATCTTCCGTGGCTGTGTCTTGACTTGATTTTGGATGTCATACAGCGAATGTTCCGTGATTAAAGACATAATTGATTAGGGATAATGGGAGTAGTTAAATTTTAATCCAGCACTCCATCCTGCCATGGTGTCCTTCAGAAAGCCGATCGATCCGGTTGCTTCGGTCTTCGCTGCGGTAACGACGTGGGTTGCCGTTGGAGGTCAGGGCTCCTGTCTTCTGGCAGTTATGGCAAGGCTGCCTGGGAGCCATTTGTCACGCTAATCATGATGGCTGTTTTTGATAGAAAGCACACAAATGTGTATGTGTAAATGTGCCTTGTATGGAAAAACAGACCTGTAATTACATTTCGGGTGTACTAATTGAGTATCCTCGAAACTGCGTTGAGTATTGATTAGGAGGGGGCTCCTGTGCGGTGTTTATTGGCGTCGTGTGGTGCTCGGGCACAGCATTTAAGACCCCATGTGGTTTGAATCTGCTGAACGTAGCCACGGAGCTGCCCAATGAGCAGCAGCCCAGAACAAAAACGGGTGCCTGAGAGCGGAGAGTTAGTGTCAATAGTTTATCCCTGTTAAAATCTGGACGCATTTTTCGGCTGTCATGTCAACCGCACGTTGCTCCTTGCCAAAAGAATACGGGATAGATGGCAGTCCCTTGACGGGGCCCTAATTCAACTGTGTCTCCTCACTTGTTTTCTCTGCTGGGGAATTCAATATCTTGTTTAGTGGTGATTTCAGCGCTGCTCAGGTGGCTGTCAGAAGTTCCCTGTCCTGTAGCTTTTCAGCGGGCCTTATTTCAAGTCTGTGTTACCCGTTCTGGAAGCGTGTCGCTAAGGCGGCGTCACCCGAGAAGATGGCTTTTGATGTCAGCTTGAAATATTGACCGCGCTTCAAAATTGTCCGTTCATAACTGTGTCGCAGTTCGAAAGCTGGGTCAGCGTGGAGGAGATGCTGAACAGCAGTGTGTCACTGTAGCCTCGTTAGTAGGGCTGGTTGCAGCTTACTCGGTGTCAGCAAGGTGTTGGTGATGGGTAGATAGTTTTCACGCAGAATCACAGAATGGTAGAGGTTGGAAGGGACCTCTGTGGGGGTCACCCAGTCCAACCCCCTGCCCAAGCAGGGTCACCCAGAGCAGGGGGCACAGCACCGCGTCCAGGCGGGTCTGGAATATCTCCAGAGAAGGAGACTCCACAGCCTCCCTGGGCAGCCTGGGCCAGGGCTCCGTCACCCTCAGAGGGAACAAGTTCTTCCTCATCTTCAGCTGGGACTTCCTCTGCTATGTTTTATTGCTAGAATTCTAATGTGAATCCTTAATTACGTTGCCTGAGGTTCCAGTGTCACTTAGCCCTGTTTTAAAGATGGAGAAACAGACTCCTGGAGAGGTTTGAAGAGAGTTGCTCGTGATGGCCTAGCATTCCAGAGACAAAAATGAAGGATGTCTTTGGAGGTTGTGGGACACTGGTAATTGGCATCGACAGCCAGGTTGTCTCTGAGGGCTCGTACATGGCTGTTACTCCAACGCAGGGCAGGCAAATAGCTGAGGGGTACAACTGCGATCAGCTGACTGTTTTGCCATGGGATGGTTCAGGCTGGGAGGGACTGGGAGGTCAATCTGGTCCCACCTTCTGCTCAAAGTTCATGGATTGACTGGTTGGGTCCTCAAAACCTCTGAACCAGCCTTGCTGGGTGACCTGTCCCACTGCCTAGCTGCGACTTGGGTTCTGAAAATCCCAGCTACAAATGGTGTCTATCTGCAAGGCGAGTCAAGCGGTGAAACAGAATTTCTGAATGGTGCCCGTGACGATGCGTTATCATAAATGCTTGCACTGAGTTACAATAATGAAGTATGTGCCGGGATGAGAGGCTTGCGCAGCATCCCTGACTTCTGCTGAGGTCATCCAGGGCTCCGGCATCTGTCTTGTATTCCAGGAGTTCCTCGTTAACCTCTGCTCCGCTGGGAGCTGGTACTGCAAATTGCTCGGCAGAGTTTGTCTTGAAAGAAAGATGAAGTACCTGGTCCTGAGAATTGAGCTTCTAGGGCATTTTCATAATTGGAACCAATTTTCTAAATGATCCTTTTGTTTGGGTGCATACTTGCTTACTGTTTGGCAACAGGCAATCACTTGCATGGAGTTCAACGTTTAGTAATAGCATATCAACTATAGGTGTTAAATTAGTGGCTGTACATTGCTTTACTTAATATTTTACTAGAATAGGCAATTACATAAAATACATCTAAAGAGTTCACCCTCTTATTGCTTGAAAGCAATATTACGTGTCAGTTATTAAATACAGGTGGGCATAAGGAAACTAGGATTTGATTGCTTAATTCCTTTAGGTGCTAGTAAAAAATAAAAAATTCAGAATGGGGAATACTGTAAGGAAGAAATCCCTCAAAATATTTTTTAAGAATAATTAATTCTGACTAATTAGAACTCATCAAAGCACATAAAAGGTTTAAAAAAAGGGAGGATTAACTGAGAATGCTGAGCTTTCACCTCTGTATCTAAGGGAGAGAGGGATTCACACTGATTTGCTTTATTTTGGTATAGCTTTAAGCAGTGTCAATTTTTTTCCCTGTAACAGTGTTTTTATAGAACGATGGGAGTACACTTTTATTTCTTTATTAGAAGGTAATAGTAAAGCTATAATATAAAAAGGAAAGCATTTCTCCTTTAGCAGAGCTGTGGGTTGGTGAAGTGGCTCTCTTAAGGTACGGTGAACCCCAGGCAGGCGGGGTGCCTCATCCTGTGCGGTCCTGTGCTCGGCTCTGAGCAGCCCCTCCACCAGGCACCGAGGAGGCTCAGGATCTTGAAGAACAGTCCCTTAAGAGCTAAATCCTCCTATCCAAACAGCAGGGTGGATCTGCGATAAGCAGCTCAAATGAAGGATTATCATGGCTGCAATGCAGACGAGTTGATCTGCAGGACGCTTCCGTGCTTCAAGTCAGGATTAAAGCTGCTTGGGCACTGTCTCGGTGGTGGAATCGCTGTGGGTTTTCACCTGCTGCATTTAGGGGCCAAATTCAGATCAGAGGAAGGAGACTGTTTGATTTGGTAGGGTTTCTTAGAACCCTGGCTCGCGGGGGAGTTCGTATCAGTTTTAGTTCCGTTGGTTTAGAGGTCTGCTAGCACGTAGCTAAAGGTCTGGTATGAAATGGTCATCTCAAAGGCATGGATCAAAATTAAACATGGAGAGCTTAAAAGTTTCCTGAGATCATATTTGGCCTCTAATGGTGGTGGCCAGTGGAAGATAGTGGGCAATAAGGCCAATAAACAGGATGATTTGGAAACAGAAAGATACGTGGACGTGGGCATGCCGTGTGGCTTTGCGTGCAACCCTAAGGTTTGTGTGCAGAAGGCTGGCTCAGGACGTCTGCCATCGTCCCCTCCTGAGGGCAATCTGTAGGAGGGCGCTTGTGGAAAATGCATATTCTGGGTTGGTTTTTTTCCTTAGGGAAGGCTGAGGGCAAGAGGCCTTCAATGACAAGTGCTAGTTTTCAGGCCATTTTGCCTGTGGGTACTGAAGAAGTGGTAAGGGCAGCGTTCAGCAGGCGAGCAGCTCTTCCCACAGCGTGGAGTTGTGGTCTGATGCAACGTGGGGCTAGATCTCTGCAGCTCTGGTTTGCAAAATAACCGTGAGCCTGCAAGGAGTAGGGCTGGGCAGGTGAAGAAAACCTGGGGAGTCTGACTAGCGTTGGAGCGGGTCCAGATGAGGGCCACGAAGATGATCCGAGGGCTGGAGCACCTCTCCTCCGAGGACAGGCTGAGGGAGCTGGGGCTGTTCAGCCTGGAGAAGAGAAGGCTCCAGGGTGACCTTAGAGCAGCTGCCAGTGCCTGAAGGGGCTGACAGGAAGGGTGGAGAGGGGCTTTTCACAGCGGTGGGTAGTGATAGGACAAGGGGGAACAGCTCTAAACTAAAAGAGGGCAGATTCAGATGAGATATGAGGAAGAAATTCTTCCCCATGAGGGTGATGAAACCCTGGCCCAGGTTGCCCAGAGAAGCTGTGGTTGCCCCCTCCCTGGCAGGGTTCAAGGCCAGGTTGGATGGAGCTCTGAGCACCCTGGTCTGGTGGAAGATGTCCCTGCTGATGGCAGGGGGTTTGGAACCAGATGATCTTTAAGGTCCCTGCCAACCCAAACCATTCTATGACCTGTTGAAGTTGGGGCTCTTTGCAGAGCTTCAGTCCTAAATGCTAGCGAAGTTCGTTGCCCGTTGCCACAGTTACTTCCACTGCCTTGGTTAAATGCTAGAAGAAGGCTTTATTGTCCCAGCTGTGTAGCCAGTTCTACATCCACAGCTGTAGTCTTAGCATGGCTTTTGAACATTGGATGTTCATCTGAGTACCGCAGACTTTCTACGGCCCGCTAAGGAAGACGTAGTGGTGGTTCTTTTTCTAATCTGTAAATTCCATTTAATGTTTTCCCAATGCCGGTCATACTCACAGCCCAGCAATAGTGGTTGAAGGCTAAAAATTTATTTGTCCAGCAAATAGCAAAATCTGATGAAACTCAAGCTGGTTTATGTAAGTGAAACTCAATGTGTTTAGTTTTTATTTTTTTATTTTCCTCCTTCACACATCCTTGTACAAATTCAGGTCACGAAGAGGTCTCTAAACCTGGTGTGCTGTAGAACAGATGAGCCTAATGCTGCCCTGGAGCTGTATTACCAGACTGCAAGAGTGCATTGCAGCGGTATTGCCCGGCAATATGGAGGGAGTTCTGTGAGTCAGTGTTATAGGAAGAATAAATTCTGCCCTCAAATCCGTTCAGCAGAAGTGCAGACCAGTTGTGATAAATGAAGAGGAGGCAGCTGCTGAGCAGCTTCTACCAGAGATCTCCCATGACCTTGCCCAGTGTGTGGTGCAGTTGATGAGAGACCAGGGACGTTCCGAGTTAATTGCTTTTACATGCCTCCCAAATACTTGAACTAAAAGAAAAATGAGATTGGAGCAGCTCTGTGATGATCTATGAAAAGTATATTTTGGCTGGGCTGTGGGGAATATTTACTACACAAATGTATTGATTTTAATTTGAGCTGGGTGTCAGGAAAAAACAAGTAGGGGGAGATGGAACAGCTTAAAATAAACTGTTCTTTGGTAAGCGCTGAAGTGCTAGTAAATAAAAGTGCTGGATTTGTAAGAGTTGGTGCTTTTCCCCTTTGGTCTCTGTCAGACTCGAAACTGATTTTGTGGAGAAGGGTCAGAGAGTTTGTGTGAAGTATTGATGTTCGCAGGTAGGTGCCCAACTGGGAAGATCTCAAAATCACAGGTCTGCTCGGGTTATTTTCATGGTACAGTAAGCATTAGAGGAAAATACAGATGCGTAGGTTTGCCTTTGGTTTCTATTAAATGCTTTATTGCTAAAATAAATATACTTTGCTTTTAAATGTTATTTTTGAAAGCAACTGGCACTCGTGAGATCGTAGAATCATTAAGGTTGGAAAAGACCTGTAAGATCATCAAGTCCAACCGTCAACCCATCACCACAGTGCCTGCTAAACCATGTCCTGAAGTGCCAAATCTACATATGTTTTGAACACCTTATGCATAAAGGAGTGTTAGTTATGTTTAAATTCAAATAAAGTCATCAGAGCAGAATAGTTCATAGAAGGAATATGGTATTTCAGAAATGTGAGAAATCTGGAACATGAATGTAATTTGTATTTAAAAAAAAAAGCCACTGTGGACAGGAATCTGGGGTTCCAGATTTCCTCCTGTTGTTTTCCCTGCTTGTCTTTGCCACGTTGTGCAGTGGCACGGGGTGAGCAGAGTCATAGAATCATGGAATGATTTGGGTTGGAAGGTCCCTTAAGGATCATCTGGTTCCAGCCCCCATGCCATCAGCAGGGACATCTTCCACCAGCCCAGGTTGCTCAGAGCTCCATCCAACCTGGCCTTGAACCCTGCCAGGGAGGGGGCAGCCACAGCTTCTCTGGGCGACCTGGGCCAGGGTTTCACCACCCTCATGGGGAAGAACTTCTTCCTCATATCTCATCTCAATCTGCCCTCTGTTAGCTCCTCTTATAAGCAGAAGAGGTATGTGGTCTAATCTTCAGGCACCCCTAGTACAATTTACAGCTTTCGAAGATGGCTGGATGGGTCAGTAGTTTCTAGGTAAGGTATTTCGTGGTTTTTCCTTTTACTCTCTTGAAATCTCCTTTTTTTTCATTTCAGTCATTGTATCCATAGTAGAATAGATCACTGCCTGTACTGAAGCCTTCAGTTCTCCCTTGTTCCTTTCCTGCTATACCCTTGACACTCTTCCTTTTTCCCTTCAGCTGAGGTTACAAAGCTGTATTTGTTCTAGTAGCAGAACAATAACGGCTGTAAAAAAGGTTAGTATCATTTCTCTGAAACCCTTTTTAGAAATACAGTTTGTACGTGGAGCTTGAGGAGCTGTTTCAAAAACAAAGTTCTCATCCTTTGGAGAAGAAGAGACTGCATACTTCTGTTAACTGGTGTGGTGACAGTGAAAGGACAAAAAGATAATCTGAAACTAGATCTGAGTTGCTCCTTTGAGAAGAATATGCAGTTGTAGTAGGAACTCTAAGAGCTGTAGCAACTTAGGATCTGTGCAGTAAGTGGTAGAATATAACAGCTGTGCTGGCATCCACGAGGAGGGTGCTACTAAAATACTCTTTCTCCAACGCAGGCTCAAATTAAAACAGCTAAATAAAGGGATGAGCTCCATCTTGTTTGATAGAAAATGTCACTTAAATGTCAGATTGCCACCTGCCCGACAAGGGCTTTCATGACAATACAGCGTAGTTCAAACACCTCTGGAACATCAGTTCTTGGTTGAAGAATATGAAGGCTGTAGGAATAGTACATGTGCGCTGGTGTGGAATTGTGGTGGGGTCGGCATTTGCCATCTTCTGGAACAGTTCAGATCTCTAGAAAGTCTTCTGTCTGCTGTGGACACGTGACAGGGTTGAGGTACATGAGACTGCTTTACCTAAGCAGCTGTTTCTTTTAAAAGCTGATTTCTCCAGATCAGTCACTCCACGTCCATTCTGTTGTAGGCAGTTGGTCTGTGATGTCTTTTTGGGTGTTTTCATAGAATTACAGAATGGTTCGGGTTGGAAGGGACCTTGAAGATCACCTGGTTCCAACCTCCCTGCCATCAGCAGGGACATCTTCCACCAGCCCAGGTTGCTCAGAGCTCCATCCAACCTGGCCTTGAACCCTGCCAGGGAGGAGGCAGCCACAGCTTCTCTGGGCAACCTGGGCCAGGGTTTTGTTTGGTTTTGTTCCCTAGTGTGACAGCAGGACAGGGTAGGGATCTATGTGAGAAGCCAGTGATGTTTGAAATGTTGTTATAACTTTAAAAAAGGTAATACAGTTCATAAAACAACTTTGTTCTAGTAGGACAGGGTGTTCCTTAGGTTTTGGATGGCTTCAATGACTATTACTCGGGATCTGAGACTTTGAGTATCTTATGAAGTTGTGGAACACACTTTTATAAATTTGTTTGATGGGTGAAGGCCTTTAGTCTCAGGTCTCCCTTGTTCAATATAAAGGCTCTAAGTCAAAGTTGTAATAGCTGCAGGCCACTGAAGTGCAGAAAAAAATGACATGGTTGTGACCTTCAGACGTTCAGGTGGTTGTGATCAGCATCCTAAGTAGTTAGTTCAGAGGAATTTCTCAGAGCTGTGAGAATTTTGGATAGTGTAAGGGGTCTCCAGTGGAAGCAAAGGCCATGTATGGGCAGCCAAATGGTGCTTCTGGAAGCTGGTCAGTTAAATTGATGTCTAGATCTTGGTTTTTTTAGCAGACTAATTGGGACTTAGGTACCTGGTTTGCATGTAGATGCTTAAGCTGTGCTCCACCTTTGCTTGCCCCATGTCAAAGATTCCAGCTGGCAAAGTCTTTGTTATTCTGCTGATGCTGTGCTAACTCATTCTTCCTCCTAGTCTGAGTGTCTCGTCGATATTTTACTTCTGGATCCTGAATTCAAACTTCTCACCTTCACAGCGCCCTTGAACCTAGGGAGTCTGACATGGAGGGTGATGGGGGATAGAGACCCATAGGGAGAGGCAGAAGAAAAATAGAATGTCTGCAAGAGTACTAAAATACCACGAATTGCCTTATTTGGGGGGAAAAAGCCAACACTTCAGTGTCATAATTATTTTTAGTTACATTTTTAGCACTTTAAAATGCGAGGGGTGTATACTGTCAGGTGGAGATGTGCGGAGGGGTGAAGGGTGATGGTCATCATCTTCCTTGATGGATGGGGATCCTGATGGAGAGAGATCCAAGACCGGCACCCTCCTGCTGTAGGCAGGTTCTGCTGCTGTGCTGCAGAAAGGCTGGTGTGTAACGGTTGGAGAACGATGTAGGCTTGGGATGGACCTGCTGGAGAGAAGCTTTGCGGAGAGGGACCTGGGTGTCCTGGTGGATGACAGGTTGACCATGAGCCAGCAGTGTGCCCTGGCTGCCAAGAAGACCAATGGGATCCTGGGGTGCATTAGGAGGAGTGTGGGCAGCAGGTCGAGGGAGGTTCTCCTTCCCCTCTACTCTGCCCCAGTGAGGCCCCGTCTGCAGTGCTGTGTCCAGTTCTGGGCTCCCCAGTTCAAGAAAGATGAGGAGCTACTGGAGAGAGTCCAGCAGAGGACTATGAGGATGAGGAGGGGACTGGAGCATCTCTCCTAGGAGGAGAGGCTGAGGGAGCTGGGCTTGTTCAGCCTGAAGAAGAGAAGGCTGAGAGGGGACCTTAGAAATGCTTCCAAATATCTGCAGGGTGGGTGTCAGGAGGACGGGGCCAGACTCTTTTCAGTGGTGCCCAGCGACAGGACAAGGGGCAACGGGCACAAACTGAAGCAGAGGAAGCTCCAGCTGAAGATGAGGAAGAACTTCTTCCCTCTGAGGGTGATGGAGCCCTGGCCCAGGCTGCCCAGGGAGGCTGTGGAGTCTCCTTCTCTGGAGATATTCAAGCTTCACCTGGCCGCGGTGCTGTGCAGCCTGCTGTGGGTGACCCTGCTTGGGCAGGGGGTTGGACTGGGTGACCCACAGAGGTCCCTTCCAACCCCGAACATCCTGTGATTCTGTGATTCTTTTGGGGAATGTTGGTTACAAGTGAGGAAGCAGGGGACTTAGTGGTTGTGGCCAGTTTTGGCAATGTTGTCACCTAGAAATCACCCCACAAAAACCCCCTTAATGATCAGCTGGAATATAGTATTATTTAAGGAACAGAACTTCAGGAGAAAAAAGTGTTTGTTCTGGAAAGCACTTTGAGAGTGGAAGAAATATTCATTAAGTCCAGTCAGCTACATTGTGTACCTTTTGAGAACTGAATAGCTTGCACATAATAAAAAGATATGATACAGAAATAACCGAGGCTAGGAAAACGATGCAAGAATACGCATGAAAGTGTGGCGATACAAAAATGCGTCCTCACAATCTTCCTACTCCGTTGCTTTTGACTTAAAAATAGACAACGTGGTATTTGTCCATGTAGGGATTTTTGTTTTGGGTTTCTTTTGAACTCCCCAACTGGGCAAGCTGCGGCCGGGCATGTTTGTTTATGTGGCTTAATCACGTTACACAGTTCCTCCGCGTAAAGCCTGTAAGCTGGCGGTTTGTAACGGGATTACATACGTTGGCTTATTTGATGCAATTTTCTAACAAGGTTATTCAAGGATGCTGTGTTTGGATAGAAATTTTTTTCTCGCACCACTTTCATTTTCTTCACAGTCAGCCTTTCATTTTTATGTTTTCATGTTTGTCTGTCGTTGCCCTCCCTTTCTTGTCCGAAAAAATCATTTTCTCGAGTTTGGCAGTGCAATGCATCATCTTTTCATTGCCAGACTGCTTTAAGGCTTGTGATAAAGTCAGGGAGGGCAGCGGAATGAATCGGTGGCGTTGGGAAGGTATCTCCATCCCCGCCACAATAAACGAACAAACTGGAGGCTGCTGGGGTGATGCTGGCTCTTTTGCTGGGGTCGAACTTGAATTTGCTGGTTTTGCTCAGACTGGCAGCACAGATGTTGTATCCTCCCGTGGTCCCCAAGCAGAAATTTCACTTGGAGGGCAATGATCCACCTCTGGCATCAGGGGAGGGGAAGGGAACCCCAGCTGGAGGAGCTTAATTCCACGTAGTAAATTATGAATGTGAAATTCTCCCAGTAAAGCATTTTGAAGTGCTCCAGTGCAAACTCTGTTAAATGAGTGCATCCTCGTAAATCCCAGCAAGAATTAAATGACTCAGTTGAGACTTGCATCCTGTAATTAAAACTCTGAAGGTTCCTCTAGACCTAAATATAAATTGACGCTTCTATTTCCTTTTTTTTATGGGGCCCATATTTTTGGAGATGAAAGATGCCTGTGTGTATGGGTATGGGGTAGTAGGAAATGGCTCTCCACTACCAAGCATCTCTCAAAATGAGGACAAAAGGTCTTATTGCAATCCCAATAGCAACGGCTTCAGATAAAAATATTTTTGTAACAAAGGAAGTGTGAACGTGAAAATCTCTAAGGATGATGGAGCCTCAGGTCTTTAAAAGAAATGAGAAATATAATACTAGTATAGCACAGTTTGAAAGCCTAGGGACATTACCGGCCTTTAGACAGGGATCTTAAAGGAGTATGGCTTGCTGTGAAGGGCTTGGAGGGCAGAAATGGCTTTTTGTCCTCCTGGATAAGGCAGCCCCTGGAAGCATCTTTGTTCCGAAGCTCCAGAAATGCCGTTGGTGGGTAACAAGCTTGACCCCTTTGTTTTGTGATGGGATTAATAACCATGGAGATAGGAAATAATCCCTCTTCTTATCAGCCGCTGGCATGCTGACGGGCTAATGATGGGTTTCATTCCTGACCTGGAGGCCGCGTGTGGGGTCAGAGGGTATCTCGGCTACTGTAGACTCAGTGTCCTTCACTCCTTTTCCAAGGCTGCCCTCAACAGAGCTGGTTTTTACCGGTGGCTTTTGTCGTTTCCCATTGACTCCTGCAGCGGCTTCTCTCTGCTGCTTGCAGCCCGGAAGGGTGACAAGGGCTGCGGTGGCTTCCGAGGTCACCTTCCCCTCTTGAAAAAGATAGTGGCTTTCAGTCTTTGGCCTTGATGGTGGGTCTGTCCAAAGTCTACCTGCAGCTGGGGACCCCCCACCCCTCCCTTAATCACAGAATCACAGAATGGTAAGGGTTGGAAGGGACCTCTGTGGGTGATGTAGTCCAACCCTCCTGCTGAAGCAGGGTCACCTACAGTAGGTTGTAGAGGACCTTGTCCAGGTGGGTCTTGAACATCTCCAGAGAAGGAGACTCCACAACCTCCCTGGGCAGCCTGGGCCAGTGCTCCGTCACCCTCAGAGGGAAGAAGTTCTTCCTCATCTTCAGCTGGAACTTCCTCTGCTTCAGTTTGTAATCTGCAAAAGCTTGAGTTGATTTTTACCAGGCATAAATGTTTCTCCTATAATCTTCCCTGATAACGCTGGTTTAGTAGCTGGGAAAAACTCCATCAGTCGTTACTGGAATCCAGTCTGCTTTGGAGAGCTGTGCCTCGTGTTTTCTCAACAGTCGGAGGAAGCTCAAGGTACCATTCAGATTTTTCAACTGGAACGGAGTCTTTCTGAAAAAAATAGTTTGATATTTGAACCTTATTCGCCTGAGCTCCTCTTAAAATAGGTTTGCTGCTTTGGGGAGAACACTTACAACTCCCGTTTTCCACATCTAATGGTGGAAATAATGAAATAAACCCCTGAACTGGTCAAAACTTTGGCCTTCCTTGCACCTTCCTGAAGGCTATGTAAAGATCTTGGGGGTTGAAAATGGCCAAGTTATAAAGAAACTGAACTGGACCAGCGTAGTTGTATCACATCATAATTTGGCTACAGTTCATCTGCTAGTATAGATGGTAATAAGTAGTTTTATTGACAATAATCTGGAAACACATTAAATAAACCTGCTCCATTTAGTGTTTTGTATTTAAAACGTGTCCCTGATTTATGTGTTTCATTAAAGAGCGCGTTCTGATTTACAAAGAAAATAGTATTCAACTGAATTGCGTTACTCACTGTAGTTACCTATTATCTGTTATCTCTGTGCACTCTGGTTCTATGAAGAAATATAAGACAGTATTCTGGAAATACGTCCTTTATAGTTTTGATTTCAAATAGGTCTCTCAGCTTTATAAGATCAATTTTATTACATTCATGGAGGTCCAGAAGTTTATTTTGAGAGAAATGGCACCGAAAGCCTTTACTCTTCCATCTGAAGGACGCTAATGAAATAAGTCGGAGAAAATCCCTGCTGAAACAACAGTATTTCACAATGCTTTAGATTAAATGGTTGCAAGTATTTTTAGAAAAATCTGTACTACTTATTCCTTGGATCGCGATCTCTAGTGTTGATGGATACCTTTCAGCATAATACAGTAAACCTTAATAGCTTTCATTTTATTAATATCAACATTTTTATGCTAAAGGAACAGGGGCCCCAAAAATGAAAAGTATGGAAGGTTCTGCTTTTATATTAAAATTTTTTTTGGTGTTTTCGTAGCATGAAAGCATATATATTTTTGTCTGATTTGTAGGAGTTTACGATAAAACTGCCCATTCAGTGATTTGGGCACAGTGGTTAATGTCGCAAATCTTCATACTGTTCATTTTTAGCCTCGTGTCGTGCTTGCGTTGTCTAGGAGGCTCCATCTGTAATCTCTGTTCCGGTGCAAAAATACCTGGAAAATGAGAGCATTCAAAACAAAAAAGAAGAGATCAAGTCAAATAAGCTGATAATAGAGTGTTAGGTGTTGCAAACCCAGTAGTATCTTCCTATTTGGCTTTTGTCGGGCTTCTCCGTTGCTGCTGGAGGAGCTCTTGGCAGGCTGCATCTCCCTGAGCGAGGGATGAGGTTTTCTCCAGACAGCTTCAAAGTCATTGAGAAATCTCCGTTAAAGGGCTGTTGACTGAAGTGGTGACTGCTGAGCGTACCTGCCGTGGTTTCTCCGATTCCTGGGATGGGGACTTGTGCAGGTTAGCGTATCTGGTGGAATAAATGTCTGGAGATGGTTCTTCTGCATTCAGCATTTTTTTTGTTCTGCTCAAGATCCTTAGTCCGTAGATCGTCAGTACCCTTTGTGAAAGTTGTGTGTATTTTCTGTAAAGCTTTATGACTGATTATGCTAATCTCTAGATCCCTGCTTAACCGTGCCGGTCATTGTTGCCCTTTTCATTTCCGAAGCGTAACTACAATGAATTTCAGCTGAACTCCTGCCAAATGCCAGTTTAAACACAGAATTTTCCACCCTCTCTTCATTCCCATCATGTGATCTAGCACAACACGTGTGTGATGAGTTGTGGTTTTGGAGTTGGAGCTTGGTCTTGTAGACATCCATGAAGCAGGTCCTTAGTTGAACATCACTTGACCTTAATCCCTGGGGCTGATCCAAGCTGCCACAGCCCTGTTTTGGGAATTTAATTCTAGGAGCATGGGTACCAGGCCCAGGAGTGCTTCTCGCTGATGAGATGCTACAAACATGGTTCTGTCTGGGTGTTGGTGTTTATCAACAGCTGGAAACCCTTTTGCTTCAGAGAGGGTATGTGGTTTGTGAAGGAATTTAGTTCTGTTGGGCCAGTAGTCTTCCTGCCTTTGGTTTTCTGGTGTAATTAATATATTGTGAATAAAGCGCTGGTTCTGCAAATGCTGAACTTTGGAATTGAATCATTAAGGTTGGAAAAGACCTCTAAGATCATCAAGTCCAACCATCACAAGGCATTGAAAAAGACCCTGAAGAACTTTGGCAATGTTTTATCACAATACTTTTCTTCAGGTGTTCCTCTGCTCTCTTTTAGTAAAGAAGGGTTCTTAGAATAAGATCAGGAATTAAATGGAGAAGTTGGTTTCTTCCAGTTTGACTTTGTGATGGATAGTTTTGGCAAGCTGCCTACCTTTAAAATTAGGACAATATTTTATTTCTCCATTTTTTTCTGTTCTTGATTTTGGACTGAGATCTGTGCAAGGCAGGTACTTCAATCGTGACAGGTGCATCCAGTACCCAGTATGACCAGAACTGAATGACCAGATCATCAGTTGAGATCAGTACTGCCTGTTCCAGGTGAATCTGTCGTTTTTGGATGCTGTAGGCTTTCAGTTAACTCGTAGTTCATTTTCCCTATTGAAATTTCTGTTGGTAGACACTTCTGCTAGGAAAAAAACCTTTCCTTTTGGGTTCTTTCTGGATGACTAAATTTTTCCCTTATGATGGTTTCGCTGGAAGTAGCTTCTGAAAGTCGTCATTAACTGGTAAGGGTTTTTTCCCAGCCCTTCAAAGGCAGCTGAATGATCCCGTAACTGGTGTGAAGGCCAGTGTCTGACTACTCTACATAGTGTGGCATTCTATTGCTGGCTATAAATTGAATTTGATGACTACTTTTGAAGTTTATTACTGTATGTCAGTTGCTCCTTTTGGCAGGATATTGTCCCAAGCCTCATGAATAAAGTATAGCGTTTCCACGGTGGTTTTTATGGTATCAGCCCATCAAATACCCATCTGGAATTTTGCAAACACACTGTCAAATATGTTAATAAATCTAGTAAGAAACCTGTCATCATATATAAGGGGAGAGAAATACAAACATACGTGCGGTGGGGAAAATGAGAACAGACTATGTAACAGTTCAAATGCCGAAGGTTTATTAGCTTGTGTATTGGAAATCCAGTTCAAGGACTGAGCTCAGAACTTGAGGACAGGTTGTCGCTGTAGGCCAGCAAACCTCTTTGAAATGTCCTGCTTTCTCTCATCGATCTCCAAATGCTTTTAAGGATGTTAAGTTGAAATTTCGTAGGTGGGTAGGTTCTCATGTTCTTTGGGGAGGAACAACCCCATGCACCAGTACAGGCTTGGGGTGGACCTGCTGGAGAGCAGCTCTGGGGAGAGGGACCTGGGTGTCCTGGTGGACGACAGGGTGACCATGAGCCAGCAGTGTGCCCTGGCTGCCAAGAAGACCACTGGGATCCTGGGATGCATTAGGAGGAGTGTGGCCAGCAGGTCGAGGGAGGTTCTCCTCCCCCTCTGCTCTGCCCTGGTGAGGCCCCATCTGGAGTAGTCTGTCCAGTTCTGGGCTCCCCAGTTGAACAAAGATGAGGAGCTACTGGAGAGAGTCCAGAGGAGGGCTACAAGGATGGTGAGGGGACTGGAACATCTCTCCTGTGAGGAGAGGCTGAGGGAGCTGGGCTTGTTCAGCCTGAAGAAGAGAAGGCTGAGAAGGGGACCTGATAAATGCTTATAAATATCTGCAGGGTGGGGGTCAGGAGGATGGGGCCAAGCTCTTTTCAGTGGTGCCCACGACAGGACAAGGGGCATTGGGCACAAACTGAAGCAGAGGAAGTTCCGTCTGAACATGAGGAAGAACTTCTTCCCTCTGAGGGTGACGGAGCCCTGGCCCAGGCTGCCCAGGGAGGCTGAGGAGTCTCCTTCTCTGGAGATATTCAAGACCCGCCTGGACGCGGTGCTGTGCAGCCTGCTCTGGGTGACCCTGCTTGGGCAGGGGGTTGGACTGGGTGACCCACAGAGGTCCCTTCCAACCCCTACCATTCTGTGTTTCTGTGATCTCCAGCCCATGTCAACTGGATGCAAGGGGAAGAGGAGAACAGGCGTGTGTGTGTGGGTGGGCGCACGCTTGCCTGCTCACAGCTTGGGTGCGCTCTACCCAGGTGGGATGTGGTGGCATGAGCTTTTGCCTGGTTACAGAAGGGTGAAATGCTTTGTTCCTTGCATGGCCTCAAGTTGCATCAGGGAAGGTTTAGTTTGGATATTAGGAAAAATTTCTGTACTGAACGAGTGGTCAGACATTGGACCAGGCTGCTCAGGGCAGCGGTGGAGTCCCCATCCTTGTGTGAAGCTCTCTAGAACTGTAACGGTACTTCAGTTGTGGCTCAGAGGTCTGTCCAGAGGTCTTCAGAGAGAGGAGAAATCACTGTGTGCTTCGGCAACAGACAACAGATCCCTGCAAACCTCTCAAACGGAGGTTTTTTGATGTGTGCTTTTCTTCAAAGCCATGGAAAAATCACTCCAACAAGGAGAAGAATCAACGTATCCAGTCAGTATTGGTGCCTTGGCAAACTGAGACTGCTCTGGTCTTCATCTCTGGGATGAAGCTGGTGATGGTTAAGAGGATGCTCGCAGAATAATACTTGGCTGTTGTGCAGAAGGTTCTCTTATTTCGGTGTGATCTCCACACCTTATTGGGTTCTTGCGGTGCTTCTTGCCACTCCGGAAGGGTTAGCAATCTCTTCTCTTTTGGCGTGGGCAGTGGGATGCGTGATGCGTTACGCAAATTGCCAGGCAACGAAATTGTCTTTCCGAATGCCAAATCCTTCGCTGGCGAAGTACAGTTTGGCAAACGCCAGGGGCAACCTGCTCGAGAGGGATCCCTGCTGTCACCTCTGCGGCAGCCGGGGCGGAAAAATCCAAATTGCGTATTTTTAGGCTGAAGAAATGTTAATTCCCAGGGTTTCTGCTCTACACCCAGAGGCACTCAGGAGGTTAAATGCCCGTGTCCATTGATCACCATGGAATTTTAATATGAGCCAAGGGAGATATTTTTTTTAAATCTTTCTGGGATACGGAGCAGGCTTTTTAAAAATACACTTTTGTGCTGAAGTAATTTTGAATAAACATGTTCTCTATAGAGATCTCATTAGGTAAGCTTTTTTTAACATTACTGTTGAGATTTAGTACTTTTCCAAAAATATATACAGCATTTTAATGTAAAATTAATAATGTGGTAGTGGTTACATCTTAATGTTTACATGTATGTATACACTACATAAATGTGCATGTATTTGTGTATACATGTGTAATTATTTTAATGGGTAGACTTTTGGTGATAGTGATCCTATTAATACTGGAAAGAGCTTTATTTATTAATAATGATTTGTGATGTGAATAACATCAGAGGCCACTGCTTACCCCTGAACTGTATTTTTTATATATACATATGCATATATATATATATATAACCTCTCTCTCTCTATATATATATATATATATATGGAGCTCTAAGCAACCTTGAGTCTTGTGGAAGATGTCCCTGCTCATGGCAGGAGGGTCGGAACGAGATGATCTTTAAGGTCCCTTCCAACCCAAACCATTCTATGATACTTCTGAACATGGTATCAGGCTTTGAGGACTCGGGGGGAACATGAAATGTACCTCATTTCTAAATAAAACAAAATTTTTATTTTGCCCCCCCCCGCAAACCCCATACAAAGCCAAAAAGCAAACCCACCGAGGATCTTAGTGCAATTTTACAAACGGGGAATTTGCAGGGTTGACTTAGCTATAAACTCTTTACTTTTTTTTCTTAGTCCTTTAAATCAATAAATGGGCTTAAAGTGAAAATTTGCAAGGTGAATATTATGTTGCTTAGTCCTCTGATTTTTTTAGTCTTCGCTGTTAACTTTTTACAACACTGTGCAGCGTGCTACCCTTGGGTTAGCGCTGTGGTTACCATTTCCTTAGGCTACGTCGGAAAGAATCCCTTACGTGTTATCTTTATCGTATGATAACTATGTAACTATGAACAAAATCCCGTTGTTGCAACTTTGGGGCCATACGCCATTAAACTTTCATTAGATGATTATTGCTGACTGGAGCTTGATGAAATAGCGAACTAATCGGGTCCGTTTAGAATCAAAGCGCTGTTCTGTGCGTGAGGTTTTGCGGGACATCACACAACATAAATTCCGTATACGGTTCCATCCCGATGATCTTCAGAGACGGCACCAGCTTGTTTCCTTCCGTCTTTTGGGGCAATTAATACAGAATCAAAGGAAATGGAAGAGAGTGAGGGTGTAAGGGAAGAAATTAAAGACAGTGGGCAAATCACAAAATCACAGAATGGTAGGGGTTGGAAGGGACCTCTGTGGGTCACCCAGTCCAACCCTCCTGCCGAAGCAGGGTCACCTAGAGTAGGCTGTAGAGGACCTTGTCCAGGCGGGGCTTGAATATCTCCAGAGAAGGAGACTCCACAGCCTCCCTGGGCAGCCTGGGCCAGGGCTCCGGCACCCTCAGAGGGAAGAAGTTCTTCCTCATCTTCAGCTGGAGCTTCCTCGGCTTCAGTTTGTGCGCATTGCCTATCGCCGGACACCACTGGAAAGAGTCTGGCCCCATCCTCCTGACCCCCACCCTGCAGATATTTGTAGGCATTTCTAAGGTCCCCTCGCAGCCTTCTCTTCTTCAGGCTGAACAAACCCAGCTCCCTCAGCCTCTCCTCGTAGGAGAGATGCTCCAGTCCCCTCCTCATCCTCGTAGCCCTCCGCTGGACTCTCTCCAGCAGCTCCTCATCTTTCTTGAAGTGGGGAGTCCAGAACTGGACACAGGACTCCAGATGGGGCCTCACCAGGGCAGAGTAGATGGGAAGGAGAACCTCCCTCGACCTGCTGGCCACACTCCTCCTAATGCACCCCAGGATCCCATTGGCCTTCTTGACAGCCAGGGCACACTGCTGGCTCATGGACAACCTGTTGTCCCTAGGACACCTAGGTCCCTCTCCGTGGGGTTGTCTTAGCATTAGTGGAGTGTACGTGGGGTTTTCTTAGCATTAGTGGAGTGTGCTCTTCAGTCTGTATGTCAGGCGATTCCCGTGGGACCTGGACGAATACTGAGCAAGCTGTGAGGCACAGTTTTTCATTTCTGGATGTTTCATCCTGCATTTGCAGCTGACAAATCTTTCCCTGGGAAAAAAAAAACCACTCCCATCGCTTTCATGGGAAGCGTGTGTGTTCCTGCGGCGCTGATGGGCGCGCGCCCGGGGACATGCGAAGCGCTCTCCTCTCCTGAAACCAGTTAGCCCATTACTGACTGGGTCGAGCTTTGCGTTTCCTCTGCCTCTTCAATACAATCAGCCTTACTGTAATTGAGGGAGTAAATTATGGCGAGGATTTTTACTAAAGGGAATGGCTAAAATGTTTCCCTTCCGAGGAGGCAGATTGAGTTTGCCTTGCACGAAAAAAGATCCCCAAGAATCCCTTTTTTCTTTTTTTTTATAATATTAGGGCAAACCAGTGGCCTAATAGGTTTTTCAGTCATTTTGCGTGTCATCGTGCTCCTGGCTGTTAAATCTAGATGGGGAGGTAAGATTTGTCACTGAAGCTCAAAGAATGATTCCATCTAAGATAGCCTCTAGAAAGTCATCTGGAGCATCCGTAACCTTGTTTGGGGCAAAATGGGAAGATGGGAGCCCAGGAAAACATAAATTTTGGATACTCCTGTCAGAGCACTGCCTGGTTCTGAGGGTGCTGAGAAGGGATGTGCAGCGAGTGTCTGAGTTTTGGTTATTTGAGCATTATTTATCTTTTGTGGTGCTTCTTGGAAGGTATCCTGAGGGAAAGCTGTCCCTTCTCCCTCCAGCAACTTTGAGGGAAGGAGGGAAAGACGCACACTGCTCTTGGAGCAGAACAGGGTATCGTTTCTGAATGTCACAGAGCAGGAATGCTCATTCCAACAGACACGGCTCCGATGCTGCCTGTGATGTTGTGCTGGGTCCATAGAGATTGGCCCACCAAGCGTCACAACAAGCTGGAGATGCAGGAGCCTGGTGCCAGACCTGCCTGCGTGCTGCTTCTGGGCAAAGGAGCCCTGCTCGATTCACGAGGTCTTTCTGCAGTGCCTAGCTCAGGCGTATGGAGATTTAGCATCCTTTAATAGAAAAAACGAAGAAAAAAAATCTTCTATCTAATATTAACAATGATGTCTCTACTAGTATTGTGTGCTTAATTAGTGGGTTATCATTATTTATTTCTTTTTTTTCCCCAGTGGTGAACATAATAGAGAGCTATAAGCCTGGTTTGTTGGTTGGCAGGAAGGTCTGCAATGGATTTTTTCCAGTTCTTGGTGACTTGGGAGGCAAAATGATGACACAATGGAGAATGTGCCAAAAACTAGTGACTTCACAGAATCACAGGATGGTAGGGGTTGGAAGGGACCTCTGTGGGTCACCCAGAGCAGGCTGCACAGGACCATGTCCAGGTGGGGCTTGAATATCTCCAGAGAAGGAGACTCCACAACCTCCCTGGGCAGCCTGGGCCAGGGCTCTGTCACCCTCAGAGGGAAGAAGTTCTTCCTCATCTTCAGCTGGAACTTCCTGTGCCTCAGTTTGTGCCCGTTGCCCCTTGTCCTGTCCCTGGGCACCACTGAAAAGAGTCTGGCCCCATTCTCCTGACTCCCACCCTGCAGATATTTAAGAAGCATTTCTAAGGTCCCCTCTCAGCCTTCTCTTCTCCAGGCTGAACAAGCCCAGCTCCCTCAGCCTCTCCTCGTAGGAGAGATGCTCCAGTCCCCTCCTCATCTTCGTAGCCCTCCACTGGACTCTCTCCAGCAGCTCCTCATCTTTGTTCAACTGGGGAGCCCAGCACTGGACACAGCACTGCAGATGGGGCCTCACCAGGGTGGAGTAGAGGGGGAAGGAGAACCTCCCTCGACCTGCTGGCCACACTCCTTTTGATGCACCCCAGGATCCCATTGGCCTTCTTGGCACCCAGGGCACACTGCTGGCTCGTGGTCACCCTGTCATCCATCAGGACACCCAGGTCCCTCTCCACAGAGCTGCACTCCAGCAGGTCCACCCCAAGCCTGTACTGGTGCCTGGGGTTGTTCCTTGCCAGGTGCAGGACCCTTCACTTGCCCTTGTAAAGTTCCTAAACCTGATGCTGAGGAGAACATTGGGAACGAAGAGCTGGAAGTTAAAATGAGAGAAACTCAAATGCTAAGCAAGGTGGGCGTTTGAAGTGAGGTTGACTGGCCGCGGGAACGGTTGCTGTTGCTCTCTGAACGCTGCCACCTCCTTGTACGATCTGCTTGGTTGGTTAAGGGTTCTGGGAATTAAGAAATGGTTAATTGAATGATCTTTGTTATGGTTGAACAGATGAGAAGATGAAACTGTCTCATCCAGCCTTAGGGTCTGGGTGGCATCACGGTTATTAAATGCACTTGTTAATGGAAAATGGATATAGCTGTGGGGTTTCTCTCTGGTGTTTACAGATTCTCTTGGTATGTACGTAGGGGAAAAAGCTGATTGCGTATAGGAGTGAAACAGTTCATGGATTTCAATAGCAAAAATCTCATTCTGAATTTGGGTTTGCGTTTCATGCGATTTCTCCAGCTGAGCACCTGTTTTGCTTTCCTTTTTTCAACGTGCGAGTGGTGGTAGCTTCACATACATTTGTTCTCGGTGAGTTGTCCTTGGCCGTTAACTGGGTCTCCATCCTAGACTTACCTGCTTATGTGTTGTTCCACAGGACTATTTTTTGAGTGTACGAAGGCGAGCTCATCTCAGAATTCCATAAATTAAAAAAAAAATTCCAAAGGATGAAACTTTCCTTCTAAAACTGATACACTAAATTTTAGTTTCTTTATATTCAGTGTGAAATCCTTGAATTGTAAACAGGAATTTGAGATGATTATTTGAAGAAAAATGACTTTGAAATGCTTTACTGACCGTATGTAAAACTTTCGGAGGTCTCATTTAGAATGAAGTTGCAACTCTTATTTTCCATTCTAATTAAAAAAAAAAAAAAATCAGATGGAGGTTTGGGTGCTCTGGAAGTATTTTCCCAAGCAAAGCTCCCTTACCACCTGCACGATGAAACTGCTGATGTTTATTTTGCAACACGCCGTAAATACAAACCTGCCAGCCTTAAATCCTCCGTGCGTGACTGCAGGAATAAATTTTCCGGGCCGCGTGGTGGAATTGAAGCGCTCGTAAAGGGTGAATGCGCCGTGCTGAGCAGTTGAACCCTTGCCTTTTTCCATTAACCTGTGTTCCTCCTTTGCCTTTCAAACAATTACCTGGAGTTTTTTTTAAGGCTGATGCTTTCAGCGTTATAAATTAAAGCTTATTTGGCGGAGTTGTAGGTGACGAAGCACTAAGACCTTTTATTTTTCTTCTGTAAACAGAAGGTTTTATGCTTCAGGGGATACAACGCTGGAAAAACTGCTTCAGAGTTGTTAAGGCACGCGGCGGAAAAAATCAGAGCTCCTTTCTGCTCCCCAGCCTCTCTCAGATTTAAATAGTTTATGCAAGTACAGTACACGAGTGTTCAGCAAAGTGTCTCGACTAGAAGGGTCATGTCCTTACAAATGAAAGGTACTCCAAGTGCGAGTGTCATCGTGTGGGAAGCTGTTGTAGGGGGAGGCCGGAGCTGGAGTGGGCTCTGCTCCTGGCTGAGCCTCAGCCCTTGGGGCTGAAGAGCCAGGCAGCAGCTGACGGAGCTCAAGGAGTAACTCCCTACTTACACCTCCTTGAATGGATGGAGGAGATGACGTGTAAGATGTGAATATCGAGCTGCTGATTACTGACTTTGACCTCTGCTGTGTGTTTAAACCTGATATGATGTTAGCAGCTTCAGTCCTTTAGAGAAGTGTGTCCCATGTTGTACATTTCTGATTTTTTTTTTTTAAAGGGAAAATAAACCCCAGCCTCGATGTTCGTTCTTTATCATTACGGTCTCGTAGCAACAGAGCTTCCTCTTAAATGACCCTTGCCATTTTGGTAGGTTTTGCATCCACGATGCTTTAAATAACCTTAATTCTTCTTGCAGTTTCTGGAACTTGGACAGAAAAAAAGTCGATTTACTCTTGGTTTCCCAGCAAAGGATGCGTTATTCGTTCAGACTCTTGTCAGGGTAAAGCAAGGTTATGAATATTAAGGCATTGTTTTTGTGTAAAACAGTTTCCAGAGCAAGTTGCTCACTTCATAAATATTTCAGGAGTTTGAAGGTAGCAGCTCTTACTAAGTAAAGCTCATTGACTGCTGAAAATAATTCTGCTTGCAGCAGCTGGGCCTCTGCCCAGTGTGTTACTGGTGTAGGCACGCCGCCTGTAATTAAGATTATTCAAAGCTTCCCGTTGTGGAATACAGTTTTTTGTGTTGCTCGGTATGTTAAACTTCACTGTGTGACTCATGCTTCTGTCTTGTTCTGGTTTTATTTATTACCTTTGGCTTGTTTAAATTGATTTTTCACGTGATCTCTGTAATCAACCTGTGTAGGAAGCTGTGGAACGTCTCGATTCGGGTCTCCTCCTGATCCCAGCAGGGTATGTGGCTCTGTTTACAGAGGGAGGACTTCTGTCCGCGTGTGGCTGGGAATTCCTCTTTCCCTTCATGCTGCGTGAAGCTCTCCTGAAAAACACGTTTACTTGGAGGGTTGGTCATTGATCGGACAGAGCCAAGAAATGGGGTGGTTTGATTACCTCGAAGAAAGGCGTAATCAATGCAAATTGTAAATCTGGAATAAATCTATTAACTTTCCTTTGCCTTATCAGTACAGATGGGATCAGACTCTTAGCCGTTGCGTCTTTTACACTGATTAACCGTAATTCTCAAATAAGGAAAGTCACTTTTTTGATGGAGGAAACTATAAATTTAGTATTTTATTTGCTCCCACTGCTGATTTCAGGTTCTCCTTAATGGAATTAAGTTAGTAATGCTGACACTGTGTAGCCGAGAGCTGTGTTAGGTCGTGGTGATGTTGGATGGACCGCAAAGCTTCCTGGCATCTCGGTGGATTGGCCAGGTCCCGTGTTCCAGTTTTCGCTTCAGCGCTTACTGAAATCATAGAATCATAGAACGTTTTGGGTCAGAAGGGAGCCCTAGAGGTCATCTAGTCCAACCCCCCCGCAGCGAGCAGGGACACCGCTAACTAGATCAGGTTGCTCAGAGCCCCGTCCAACCTGGCCTTGAATGCTCCTGGTAGGGCTGTGGTGGGATGGAATCATGGAATGGTTTGGGTTGGAAGGGACCTTAAAGATCATCTGGTTCCAACCCCCCTGCCATCAGCAGGGACATCTTCCACCAGACCAGGTTGCTCAGAGCTCCATCCAACCTGGCCTTGAACCCTGCCAGGGAGGGGGCAGCCACAGCTTCTCTGGGCAACCTGGGCCAGGGTTACACCACCCTCATGGTGAAGAATTTCTTCCTTATATCCAGCCTAAACCTACCCTGTTTTAGTTTAAAAGCATTACCCCTCGTCCTGTCACTGCTGTCTCTACTAAAAAGATTGTCCCCATCTTTCCTGTAGACTCCCTTCAAGTACTGAAAGGCTGCAATCAGGTCACCCTGCAGCCTTCTCTTCTCCAGGCTGAACAAGCCCAACTCTCCCAGCCTCTCATAGGAGAGGTGCTCCAGCCCTCAGATCATTTTTGTAGCCCTCCTTTGGACCCGCTCCAACAGTTCCATGTCCTTCTTGTGCTGAGGGCTCCAGAGCTGAATGCAGGACTCCAGGTGAGGTCTCACCAGAGCAGAGTAGAGGGGCAGAATCACCTCTCTGGACCTGCTGGCCACGCTTCTCCTGATGCAGCCCAGGACACGGTTGGCCCTCTGGGCTGCCAGCGCACATTGCCGGCTCATGTCCAGCCTTTTGTCTATCAGTACCCCCAAGTCCCTCTCGGCAGAGCTGCTCTCGATCCTTTCATCCCCCAGCCTGTATTGATACTGGGGATTACCCTGACCCGGGTGTAGGACCTTGCACTTGTCCTTGTTGAACCTCATGAGGTTCCCCCAGGCCCACCTCTCCAGCTTGTCCAGGTCCCTCTGGATGGCATCCCATCCTTCTGCTATATCAACCGTACCACTCAGCTTGGTGTCATCTGCAAAGTTGGTGAGGGTACACTCGATGTCGCTGTCCATGACATTGATAAATATATTGAACAGCACTGGTCCCAGTACAGACCCCTGAGGGACTCCACTCGTCACTGGTCTCCATCCGGACATCGAGCCGTTGAGCACTACCCTTTGGCTGTGACCATCCAACCAGTTCCTTATCCACTGAAAGGTCCACCCATCAAATCCATGGCTCTCCAATTTGGAGAGAAGGATGTTGTGGGGGACCGTGTCAAAGGCTTTACAAAAATCCAGAGAGACTCTTTCAGTTTAAAGCCATTACCCCTTGTCGTATCACTACATGCCCTTGCAAAAAGGCCCTCTCCAGCTTTCTTGTAGGCCCGTAAGTATTATTTATAATTCTTAGAGGATACCGACGTGCCAGCTACCAAACTAGTTTAAAGGCAAACAAAATCAGTGGAAGACTTTTGTTATGAATGTTTTTTTTTCTAATAAAAACTAGATTCCCATGGTTTCTAAGTGTGCTGTAACAGTGAAACTGTTCCTATAAAGGATGGAGCAGAATCTTCAGCCTCGTGTGACAGGATGAGACAAGAGATTGTTCAGTCTGGAGAAGAAGAAGCGTAGGGGAGACTTTATTTCTCTCTACAGCTACTCAAAAGGAGGTTGTAGTGAAGCGGGTGTTGGTCTCTTCTGCCAAGTAACCAGCGATAGGATGAGAGGAAATGGCCTCAAGTTGCATGAGAGGAGGTTTAGGCTGGATATTAGAAAAAAGTTCTTTACTGAAAGAGCGGTCAGACATTGGAACAGGCTGCCCAGGGCACTGGTGGAGTCCCCATCCCTGGAGGGGTTCAAAAAACCTGTAGATGTGGCACTTGAGGACATGGATTAGCAGGCATGGTGGTGTTGGTTTGACAGTTGGACTTGATGATCTTGGAGGTCTTTTCCAACCTTAATGATTCTGTGGTTCTGTGCAGTGTGACTCTGGACTGTGCCTAGATCTCCAGAGAGAAGGTGAGACAAGGGTGGTGGTATTGAAGGGATCAGGTGTCCGGTGGCCCAGTCCAAATGCCGGGCTCGTTTTAGACTTGCCCATCTAGTTTGGTGAGAAGACTCCAAGAGGTCCCTGCTGGGGTGGGTGTAGGAAGGGTTTTGTTGTGATTGTCCTAGTGGAGGAGGAGGTGTGCTCCATAGTTAGTCATGTTGAATCTACAGATGGTGCTAACCCCTGGCAAATGTGAGGAGGAGCAAGGTGGCTGAGCCTGAGATGAAACAGGCTTAGGACCATCTATGTCATCTTGTGTTTGTTATGAAGTAGGACATCCACAGGCAGCTTACCCAAAGTCTGCTGGCGTGCAGAAACTTGTTCTGTTTAGGCATTTGTCTCTTCATCAAGTTACCCCAACTAGAACAAAACTTAAACTTGAAGTACAGGAGGTATCTGCGAAGTGAAAACTGTTTTCTGCAGATCTGTAGGTCAGGGAGTGTGGAAGGAGGTGAACAGTGCAGGAGAACCAGCCATGATAAGGAATGGGCGGCTGCTGAATCCAAGTTATCCGTTAAAAAAAGCAGGTTGGGTCATTATAGATAACAGTTCTGCGGTCATACGGAAGCCGGTAAGAGCTTTTTATTAGATAACTACCTCATAAATCAGTCCAACAGAAGAGAGGCCTCAAAACTGAAATCTTAGTGACACCTCTTCATTGCTGTTCTCGGTGATATATGACACGGGCCATTAGTTTAAGTGCTGCAGGTCTGCTGGGATGGTGCCGGTGGAGTTGCACTGCATGCATCTTCATCACGCAAACGCGGGCGTTAAAACACCGAGACGCTCGGGATGCGAAGGTGCGGCTGTAAATAGAGGGGGGAGCAGCCACCAAGCAGCTGCTCTCCCGGTGCCGCGTGCCGATGAGATGCCAGATGTTGGCAGGTCCATGGCGGTGGCTCTGGGTGCGCCCAGCGATGGCATTCCTGGGAGCTCTGCCCATCTCTGGTGGGTGGGGAGAGAGGAGGTGGTGATGCTCTTGTCCGAGAGCTGAGCAGCCTGCATGGAAAGTCGTTAAAATTAGCAGCGATGTGCTCGTTGGCGAGGGGAGAGCGTGTGTGTACACAGTGGCACAATTATTTAACGAATGCTGTTAACTATGTAAGGTGATACAATTACAGAGTCACAGAATGGTCGGGGTTGGAAGGGACCTCTCTGGGTCACCCAGTCCAACCCCCTGCCCAAGCAGGGTCACCCAGAGCAGGCTGCACAGCACCGCGGCCAGGAGGGGCTGGAATATCTCCAGAGAAGGAGACTCCACAGCCTCCCTGGGCAGCCTGGGCCAGGGCTCCGTCACCCTCAGAGGGAAGAAGTTCTTCCTTATCTTCAGCTGGAGCTTCCTCTGCTTCAGTTTGTGCCCATTGCCCCTTGTCCTGTCGCTGGGCACCACTGGAAAGAGTCTGGCCCCATCCTCCTGACCCCCACCCTGCAGATATTTAGAGGCATTTCTAAGGTCCCCTCTCAGCCTTCTCTTCTCCAGGCTGAACAAGCCCAGCTCCCTCAGCCTCTCCTCGTAGGAGAGATGCTCCAGTCCCCTCACCATCCTCGTAGCCCTCCGCTGGACTCTCTCCAGTAGCTCCTCATCTTTCTTGAACTGGGGAGCCCAGCACTGGACACAGGACTCCAGATGGGGCCTCATCAGGGCAGAGTAGAGGGGGAGGAGAACCTCCCTTGAACCAAACTGGTTTGTGATCTTGGAGTGGGGGGGAATAGTTTGTTGACACTACAGCAATTAGAAAATACTTGCCTTTTAGAACACAAATGTAGTGATGTTAATTTTAATTATGTATGATTACTTCTACAAAACATTTAAATTGTGGTGTTGAATCGTGCGGTATTGGTTGCTGTGCGTTTTGTTGATGTGTGGAGCAGATGGGCGTGAAAGAGCCTGGAAGTCATCCAGAAGTTGGCAATTATTAACTGGGTCATCTGATACGGATTTATTCGAACACTAGTTAACATACCTACATAAACATCTGTCTGCTCTCCATACGCATGTAGATGGTACATGTAAAGACAACTTAATTCCATGTAATGGTTTTAATTGTGAGATCATAATTAGCAGGAGTGTGAGTCCTGATTCCCAAGACCCAATCCCCCTTTTCTGTTTGCCAGTGTTTGGCATTATGTTATTTCTGGATCCCTGTCTAATGAGATGTTTCATATTGCAGGATTATGTGACTACAGCTGCAAAATAATAACTGTTGATGGAGTATTAATCCTTTTTGAAGGTGCTGAGAACTTAGGCGACTTCTGTGTTGCTTAATTGGGTGCTTGTATGAAGTCAGAAGGAGTTAACCTCATCTCCTCCTGTGAACTGAACCAAAGGTCTGTGTAAATCAAATAGGCCATCATTTAAATACCTGGTGACTTGGGGTCGTCAGCAGCCAAATGGCAAAATATTGAACTGCGATGACCGCTGCAGGGGATCCACAGGGGAAGGGAAAGGAGGAGTGAAGAGAGAGCTCCCGTTCTCCACCACGCGTGTCACCAGGTCGGGGTCTCGCTTAGCACTGGTTGTGTGATGGAATCCACTATTGAGCCTTCGGGTGGGTGGGCAGGTGGCTGCTGGGGAGGGCAGTGACTTCGTGCCCGGGAAAGCTGCTGGCTCCCTGCCTTGGGCAAGGAGAGGTGTGGGATCCTGGTTTGCTCTTGGAGCATCGTGTGCCTGTGTGTCTGCAGCACAGGTCCAGGCCAAGGATGCTTCTGTCGCAGGGCAGAGCGAGTGGAAGAGGTCTGTGCCAAGGGCTGGGTCTTTGCCTAGTGAAAGAACAGTCACCGAGACCTTCTCTCTGCTGGGTGCTCCTTACCCTGTGCAGAACATGGACCTTTCCTCTCTCTGTCAGCTTCCCTTGCAGTGGGGCACGCCAAAGAGGTTCTCTTTGACGCTTTCCAGTCACATACTCCTATCCCTGCATGCTGGGCTGATTCACAGAATGGTCGGGGTTGGCAGGGACCTCTGTGGGTCACCCAGTCCAACCCCCTGCCCAAGCAGGGTCACCCAGAGCAGGCTGCACACGACCGTGTCCAGGCGGGTCCTGAATATCTCCAGAGAAGAAGACTCCACAGCCTCCCTGGGCAGCCTGGGCCAGGGCTCCGTCACCCTCAGAGGGAAGAAGTTCTTCCTCATGTTTAGCTGGAACTTCCTCTGCTTCAGTTTGTGCCCGTTGCCCCTTGTCCTGTCGCTGGGCACCACTGAAAGGAGTCTGGCCCCGTCCTCCTGACCCCCACCCTGCAGATATTTGTAGGCATTTCTAAGGTCGCCTCTCAGCCTTCTCTTCTCCAGGCTGAACAAGCCCAGCTCCCTCAGCCTCTCCTCGTAGGAGAGATGCTCCAGTCCCCTCCTCATCCTTGTAGCCCTCCTCTGGACTCTCTCCAGTAGCTCCTCGTCTTTCTTAAACTGGTTATTTTTCTGCAGTTGCCCTTGGAACACAGAGTTTCTTGGGGATGTGGTTCCTGCCACAGCACCCAAGAGCCTCTGTCCTCGCTGTGGTGGTGGGACCCTTCTGCTGGCGCTCTCTGGGCATTCACCCAACTCTTGGGAAAGCACTTGTGATGCTGTGCCTGATTCGGGCTCCGTCTGCCTTTTGCCTTGTTCTGTTGGGTGGCAAAGCTCAGGAAGAGAAGTAACATTTTTGTTGTGGTTTAACTCGGCAGTCGGACTAGCACTCGACAGCCTCTCGCTCACCCCTTCCCTTCCCTCGAGTGGGATGGGGAGGAGAAATGGGCAGAAGGGAAAAGTTGTGGGTTGAGATAAAGACTATTTAAGACAACAAAGAAAACCATAATAATGAAGAATATGCAAAAGAAACTATTTAGAATACAGTTTTGTCGCTGTCTGGCAACTGATTCACAGCCGGTCCCCAAGCAGCGACTGCAGAACCTGAATCTTCTGAACTCTGAATTTTGCAAAACTCCCCCAAAGAGACCCAGCTCCTGGAAAAGTCTGAACTCCCGGGCAAGGGAAGATTTGAACTTGGGAAAAGGAAGATTCCTGCCCCCCAGCCAACCCCATTTATATACTGAGCACGATGTCTATGGCATGGAATATTTCCGTTGGCCAGCTTGGGCTAGCAGCCTGGCTGTGCTCCCTCCCAGCTCCTGCACGCCTGCGCATCTGCTGAGCATGGGAAACTGGAAAAAAGTCCTTAATTTCTTAGCAAAAGTTAAAATCATCAGTGTTATCAACATGGTTCTGGTACTAAATCCAAAACACAGCAGCTACCAGGAGGGAAATTACCTCTATCCCAGGACAGGTATTTAAAGGTGGATATGGAGAAGTGACAGAAGCACATCCCTCACAGCCGTATCTTGTCCGGCTTTGGCATCAAGGTGATCCTGGTGTTCCCCGCTGATAGCGGACTCTCCAGCTGAGACAGATGGCAGGGTGGTTTGAGCAGGTCCATAAGGCTGAGATTTGCTCCTTGAGGCAGCTTTATTGTTACCTGTGCCTGTCCCAAGCAAGGGCTCGTTTGGGGTGAACTCTCCCTTTCTCAGCAGGGTTTGAGTGGAAAATATCTTTATGGCTCTCAATGCTGAGAACTGAATCGCAGCACCGAGGTATGGTTGGAGGCTGCTCTGAAGAGAGATGCTTCCAGTCCTGGTGCCGGGGTGGGCACGGCTGGCTCTGCGGCTGGGCTGGCTGTTAGGCACAGGATCTCCATCTTCTTTGGAGATGCGGGAAGGCGAGGGCCAATTTCAGAAATACTCGGTGTGCAAATGTAGAAATGTCAACTGAGCTGTGGGTAATGGGGACAAGCAAGGGTGTGGGACTGGTGTGGGGCGGTGACTTCTGATAAAGGCTCCCTGTTGCCAAGGGCATTGTGAAAAATTAAGTATATTGGTTGTACAACATGGATGTATGCGTGAATGACTCATTTGCCCAACAAGACTTGGGAGAAACTATGATTAGTAGAAATAATACAGAATTCATTAAAAATATAAACCTTACATCTTTCTAATAGGTCCTTTGGAGGAGGTGGGTTCAAGTACTTAATTGATGTGTTTTTGCTGAAATACATGGTGAATGTGAGTCATAATTAATGTTCTCACGAAGCCGAAGGAGGACAGGATAGCGTAGTCCTCGTCGCACATCTTGAGCGCTTTCACCGAGATCAAAGCTTGTCTTCCATTTAACAAGACAAATTAATTTCCTGAAGAATTTGTGTCAAACCCCTTGATAACATTTAGATTTATAGGCCTTATAGCAATATTAAATAATTAATAAGTCAACAAAGTACTATCACTACGGCAGTGTATTTTTGAATCTGCGTTATTACTGTAAAGAAATTAGATGTCTAGCGACGTTATTCCCCAGTGCCTGTAAGTGGGTGCTCTGGGCTGGGATCTTCTGGTACAGAACTACTCATTCAGTTCGCAGAAAATGGTGGAAAAGCAGTGGCTAACCCTAATTTGGGGGGAAGGAAAAAAGGCCAAACCACCATGAAGCCAAGCAAAAAAAACCCTATTAATGCGTTAGTGTAAGAAAAAGTGCTTGGAGTTTCCATTTTTGGTCTATACAGGAACAGATTGCCTTAACTATGAAGGCGAAGAGTCTAATTTTAAACTTTTCTTTCCCTTGAAGTTGTGTTGGAAGATACTATTTTCTAATAATTTATGGATTTTTTTTTTTTAGAAGCATTTCAAGCAGTTACCCTACTGGAGTGAATGAATTTGACCATTTCAGAAAGGGTAGATTTAGGCTAACTTGTGATATTGGATTTTTTTGAGATCTTTTTCCTTGTAGAACAAGAACACTTTGGTATAGGGTCCTTGGAGTTGTGTGATGTTGTCACTAATGTAGTGGAAATGCAGTTAGGCTGCTGGACAAAGCTGTGCAGCTGGTGGACTTCTCACAAAGGCCTTGACAAGGGGCAATGGGCACAAACTG
This sequence comes from Opisthocomus hoazin, assembly GCF_030867145.1. NCBI lineage: Eukaryota > Metazoa > Chordata > Aves > Opisthocomiformes > Opisthocomidae > Opisthocomus > Opisthocomus hoazin. The sequence continues at coordinate 2,245,402 of NC_134453.1, read as the reverse complement.
GGGCACAGGAAGTTCCGTCTGAACATGAGGAAGAACTTCTTCCCTCTGAGGGTGACGGAGCACTGGAACAGGCTGCCCAGGGAGGTTGTGGAGTCTCCTTCTCTGGAGATATTCAAGACCTGCCTGGACAAGATCCTGTGCAGCCTGCTGTAGGTGACCCTGCTTGGGCAGGGGGGTTGCACTAGATGACCCACAGAGGTCCCTTCCAACCCCTACTATTCTGTGATTCTGTGATTCTGTGACTTCAAAATGTAGCTTAATTTTAAAATATGAGGAAGCCAATGTGTCAAAATTGCCCATATGTGAAAATGTTAAACACCTTTGGGGGCACAAAACTTAACTTCATTCTTCTATCTGCAAGTCCTTCTCGCTGCCAACAACTCTCCGATACGTTGTCTGATTTCAGCCAGGCTTGGTGGAGGAGCAGGGGTTTAGGAAATGGTGAGTTCCTGTAGGGTTAATGAGGATCAATAGCTCAGCAAAGGAGAAATGCATGCGAGTTCTGTGCCTGAAGAAGGGGCAGGATGGAGGTTTTGGGGGTGTGGGGGGCTGTGGTTCTGTCACAGAATCCCAGAAAGGTAGGGGTTGGCAGGGACCTCTGTGGGTCACCCAGCCCAACCCCCTGCCCAAGCAGGGTCACCCAGAGCAGGCTGCACAGCACCGCGTCCAGGTGGGGCTGGAATATCTCCAGAGAAGGAGACTCCACAGCCTCCCTGGGCAGCCTGGGCCAGGGCTCCGTCACCCTCAGAGGGAAGAAGTTCTTCCTCATCTTCAGCTGGAACTTCCTCTGCTTCAGTTTGTGCCCATTGCCCCTTGTCCTGTCGCTGGGCACCACTGGAAAGAGTCTGGCCCCGTCCTCCTGACACCCACCCTGCAGATATTTGTAGGCATTTCTAAGGTCCTCTCTCAGCCTTCTCTTCTCCAGGCTGAACAAGCCCAGCTCCCTCAGCCTCTCCTCGTAGGAGAGATGTTCCAGTCCCCTCACCATCCTCGTAGTCCTCCGCTGGACTCTCTCCAGTAGCTCCTCATCTTTCTTGAACTGGGGAGCCCAGCACTGGACACAGGACTCCAGATGGGGCCTCACTAGGGCAGAGCAGTGTCCCCTCTCCCCGCGTGGCTCTGGCTGGGGACGGTGGCTGGCGTGCCAAGGCTCCGGAGGCAGCCGTGGGGAGAGAGCTGGGCTGATGGAGGGGGCTCGCTGGGGAGAAGAGGAGTTAATGAGGTGGCAGCGTAAGAAAATGGAATGTAATTTATCAGGAAATTATATTTCTGGAGTTCTGATGTGTGCGAAGCGGTGCGTTGCTATTCTAAGAAGAGCTGTGGTTGTACGTGATTAGGTGATGCAAAAAAAAAAAAAAACCCTTGAAAATGAAAAAATGAGAATGTTGCATTCCAGAATGTCAGGATGTCTTCTGATGCTGGCAGATTTTCTTGGTTTTTTTCTGCTGAAATTACATTGATAAGCCTTCAGGACATTGTGGGTTTTTTGGGGCTATAATTCCTATGGAATACCTAATTTTTTTTAGAATAAAATCTCTTAATGGCTTTGGTTTTGACCATAATAGATGCACAGACAATGTGCGCTGTACCCATGCCGTGTCCTGTGGACAAAGGATGAAGAACAGATGAACCTGTGGAATTTATTGCAGCTATTCCTTCCTGCCTATCGGTGCCTAATGAAGTATTATTTTATTATTAGCATAATAAACGATGGTGCAGATGGGTATGATCCCTATTTGAGTTCTTATGTAGGCTTTAGCCACTGGATGCAAGCTGCTGAAGGCTTGGCGTCACGTTCTCCATCGCAGCAGCCGCAGTGTGGTCGCCACGCTCCCATTCGAGGGGTTCCGTACTGGGGTGCTGGGGACACTGACTGGGAGAGCTGGTAGAAAGCGGATTTTTTTTTTGTTTGTCTGTTTTTTGTTTGTGTAGAAGTAAGCAAAGTCATGGGTGTTTTGGGTTTTGGTGGGGTTTTGGGATTCCCCCCTGTATAATATATTTACTTTTGCTGTGTTTGGGAAATCCATGGGACGTATAATGAGTGGGAAGTTGAAAAATAACCTCAGGCTATTATTATTTTCATCATGTTTAATTAGCATTTTTGCGAGTTGTTTGTAGCTTCCCTTTGGAAGGGCTTCTGGTTTTATTTGCTAGAACTTTTTCTTTGTGATTTTAATGGGAAGGGAAGCTGAAATGTCAGGTTTGGGGGGTGGGGGTGAGATTTACTCTTGGCAGATGGGGAAGATTTTTATTTTTCCATTAGGAAAGCGTTTTAAACCCACTACATTTCACTTCAGGCCCAGATTTTGCGGGAGAACCAAATCGCTTTTCTCCCTTTAACCTTTTTGCTGCTGTTCCTTCGGCATACTAATGTCTGTGGCTGCTGACTGCTAGTAATTTCCTCCTGTAGTATCTCTATTTTTAGCCAGGCTAGCTAGCTGTGAAGTGGTGGCAAGGTGTAACACTCTGGAGTCAGACTTGCTTTATGCGTGTGCATCAGAAATGGCTTTATTCAGCTAACTGGGAGCTTGAAAGCTTTCTCTAATTCATAGTATAAAGCAGATGGTGCTTATTTTTTCCTTCCATTCTCACATCTCGGAGTTTTGGTTAAGCGGAGTTTAATTCCAGCTGATGGGAGAAGTGGAGTTGAGTGAGTTGAAGGATGCTCATCCAAGCTCCGAGCATCACCCCGTGACTGCCTGAATTCTTTCCCGTTCCCCTGAAAATCGTCTCCTGCAGGAGTGAATGCTCTGTTGCAGCTACCAGTTTACATCTGCTTTACACCTCCCTTTTGCTAGGGTTTGTTCTGCAAGCGTAACGTCTTAGCAAATGAAGTCCAAAACCTTTAAATGTATTAATTCAAGTCAGTTTAGAGCAAAAATGGGTTTTCACAGAATCACAGAATGGTCGGGGTTGGAAGGGACCTCTGTGGGTCACCCAGTCCAACCCTCCTGCTGAAGCAGGGTCACCTACAGTAGGTTGTAGAGGATCTTGTGGTCGGGGTTGGAAGGGACCTCTGTGGGTCACCCAGTCCAACCCCCTGCCCAAGCAGGGTCACCCAGAGCAGGCTGCACAGGACCACATCCAGGTGGGGCTTGAATATCTCCAGAGAAGGAGACTCCACAGCCTCCCTGGGCAGCCTGGGCCAGGGCTCCATCACCCTCTTCTCTTAAAGTTTCTCCTTTTTTAAGCTAGCGTTAAGACTGAACGCTACACCTGCCCGTGGAAAATCCAAACCTCATGAAGAGGGCACGTGGTTTGGGTGCAGTTGCTGGAAACTGTGTGTAGATAGATCAAATTTCAAGGCTAGAAATGGTTATTTAGAGCTTTTTCTCCGTGCCAGACTTTTTTAATTATATTTTTTTCAATTCCTATTTGGGAAGAGGGTTCTGCTGGGTGCCGGCAGTCTCTGCGCAGCCGTGGGTACGCGTGGGCTTGGTTCCCTCGCGCGTGGCTGGGAGCCGTGGGGACAGCACCCTGCTGGGAGGGAGCATCTGCATCGCTGCCTTGGGGCGGTGTCGGGGTGCCCTCCGCTTCACAGTTGTGGCAAAGAAGAACAATTTATTCCTGACAGCTTCAGTAACAATATTAACTGATTAATGCCGGAGTTCTCTCGGGATAATTGGGGTATGGACATGCTCAGCATGAAAGCCGAGGGGTAGGAGGAGACCCCCGGCTTCCCAACTGCCGCTCCGGGGGCGAGGCAGTGGGCCGAGCAGATTGTCCCTTTTCCATAGAAACGAAGGGTGCTGAGGAGGGTGGGAGACAAAGGCGTGAGCCCCGCGTGGGTCAGCTGTCGGGAGCCCTCCGAGCTGGGGGCGAAACAGCGGGGACGACTCCGGCTCTAACAAAGCGTCTTGGAAACGCGCGGCTTTGTTGGGAAAGGGCAGAGAAACGTGGGCTCTCTGGGACTGTTTGATGGAGAAACACCTTAGTTCCCCCTCTTTAAGTTCAAACTCAAATAAAATTGACGGAGTGGAAACTTTCCTACTTGTTTTGGTCTTGTTTTGGAACGCTCAGAAAATAAATTATTCAAATTCTGGCTGACGAAGGTTTGCAGAAGGACGACGCGCTGCGTAGATGGGAAAAGCGGCAGAGGTGACGATGCTAGTTGAAGTAGCTGGTAATAAAAGTTAAAGAATTGTTTAAAAACACACTAATTCCCTATGAACTTTCTCTTTCGGAAACATTGAGCTTTCTATTTGGATAGCAGACACAATGAGACAGTTTTGCCTTTGTTTTTCCAGCAAGATTGGGTCCAGACCTACAGATGGGAAATATTTGCATAATTCTGAAGTCTTGGGTGTAAGGCTGCAACTGTGCTAATTTACGCTAGCTGATGCTCTGCTGCTTTTTGTGATCCTGGAAAAAAAGAAAAAAGAAAATAAACTAGATGAAATAGGGAGAAGAGACGTGGTTAAATGGGATTTCAGCTGCTGTATCCGATGGGCACCTGCTGGTTTGGAATTTGTGGGAGTTCTGTGGTGTTAATGATGTGTTTATTACTTTGCTCCTGAAGCTGAATCTGTCAGGTTTGACTCGGATTTTTGTTAACGACTTTCGCACAGAGAATTTGCTGTTTTAAGGGGCATCTCTGCAAACACAAGATTCAAAGGCAGCGAGAAGTTTTTTTAGAAGAACAAATGTCCACGTTCTGGTCGTATTTCCTATTTTTTATTAATTCAGTGACCCCTGCTGGGTAGGACTTAGAGAAACAGTCAAGTATATTTGTCTCTTTTTATGAAAAATAATGTATTTTTGGACTGTATGATGAGTTTTTGTAAAAAAAACTCCCCCTTTTCACTGGGTCTTTCTGGTCCTAGGCTGTGGGATTGGTAATCCTTGGGGAAATGACCTGGCGTGCCACACGACCCGAGCCACTGCGGCCGTGGCCACTTAGAGTAGGACGTAGGTGGTAAAACAGCAGAGCTCTGCTTCCTCTGGATTCCCGCGGATGAGCCGATGGTCTTTGGTCCCTGGGATGCGCCAAGGGTGGTTTCGGATCCACTGTTCTTCGGTGTTGCTTGCTTAAAAACAGTAAAAGGTCTCTGTGATGGCGTTTTTCTTCTCTGAATGCTGCTTGTCCTTCTAGGACTTGCGTTCAGGCACATCTGCCAGCATTGCTTTCTGCAAGGGTGGTGTGAAGGAGGATAAAAATTCTTAATGGAGAGGAAGGGAGGAGTGGAAACTTCGAGTTTATTTGCTCTTCTCGCCCTATAAATACAGTGGAATCATTTAACAGTTGCTGTGCATGAGATTAAGTGGTTTTGTTAGAGTGTAGTGGGAAAACCTTCCATTTCTCGCCTCCGCTATTCAAGCGTATCCAGAGAAACATATAGGAAAAAAAATAATACTAAAGACTGAGGTGTCTTCTCACGCCGGCTGTGCAAGTTTCTCATGCAAGGGTAGGTGTGAGCAGGTAGTAGAGGCGGTGGAAGCCCGGAGAAGAGGGACCGTGCTTTGGCACGTAGTAATTATCAGTGACCAGTGCGAGAGAAACTCGGCTTTTCAGGACTGGAGGTCGGAAGGGGTTACCTTGTTAGTTGTAGATTTATGTTCAGCTTTTCCAAGCTGACCCAAAATACCATTTTTCCTTCACCTCACCCTGAATGCGGGTCTTTCCACCCTGGGGATATGAGCCACGTACGCCAAGAGGAGACACACCAGCTACAAAAGTGGCATTTTTATGTGTTAAAACAGTTGTGGGTTTTTTTTTATCTGGAGCCTTTTGGGAGGCTTTGCTCCTTCTTAGCCTGTGGAGGACAAAAAAACACAAAGGCAACAGATGCTGGACGCGGATATTGTGTAATCACGTATTTCACGGCTGTCACTTGGTTGTCCCCGCGGGAAACCTGCGTCGGCTCCGTGAGTGCCGGCCGGGTGAGATGGAGGGGATGCTGCCTGCCCGTGCTTGTTGCCAGAGTGGGGGGACCTGGTGTCATTGGGGTGGTAGCATCTGGGCTGGGTTGGTTCTTTTTCCTTGCCCAGCTCTTCATAATCCTCAGAGCATCTTGTAGAGATGACTTTCCTCGGCCCTTTGCTAAGTGGTGGCAGGGCTTAAATTATCACAGAATCACAGCATGGCAGGGGTTGGAAGGGACCTCTGGGGGTCATCTGCTCCAACCCTCCTGCTGAAGCAGGGTCACCCAGAGCAGGCTGCACAGCACTGCGTCCAGGCGGGGCTGGAATATCTCCAGAGAAGGAGACTCCACAGCCTCCCTGGGCAGCCTGGGCCAGGGCTCCATCACCCTCAGAGGGAAGAAGTTCTTCCTCATCTTCAGCTGGAGCTTCCTCTGCTTCAGTTTGTGCCCGTTGCCCCTTGTCCTGTCGCTGGGCACCGCTGGAAAGAGTCTGGCCCTGTCCTTTTGACACCCACCTTTGAGATGTTTATAAGCATTTCTAAGGTCCCCTTGAAGCCAGCAGGGTGTAACTGCAGATCTTGGTTCTTCTGTCTCTCCTCCACCCTCCCCGGAGAAACACCAGCGCTTGGGGGGAGCTTTGAGCCCAGCTCAACCTTTTCTTCACTGACTTTGTGGTTTTTCAGTGATGGTTAAATACCTTCTCAGTCGCTGGAAGGGCGTGATGGCTGCCTCTTGAGAAGATGAAGCCGTTACCATTTGTTTGTGAGGCTGAACCAAGTAGCTTGTGATACCACATTTGGATAGCCCGACGTGTTTGCGTATGGCTGGCACGAGCTCAAGGAGAGATCAGCTCGGCAGTGAAACTGCATCCCTCCGTTTTGATTTTACACATGAGAGGTTCCCGTTCAAGCGTGTGAGGCTCTCTGAATCTCGGAACAATGTTTAGGGGAAAAAAGTACAGTAATTTTCCTCTTTTTCTTGCCTGCCTCCCTCCCGCCCCGCACCTCTTGCAGCTCCATCACATACAATTATTTTAGTAGCAGGAGGACTCTGTAATTTTCAAAATACAGAAATGGAGAATAGCGTTGAAAATGATCCATTACTGAAGATACAACCAAAACAAATTGGAGGCTGGGTCTGGGGTTTTTTTCATTCTTAAATTGTCCCGTTTTCACCCAAATGGCACGACCCACTTTTGTGCACCCTACGGGCTTCTCCGGGTGGTGCTGTTACTGGGTGGATTTCCATTCCCCAGTTGCTCTACCATGGCATTTTTCCTTGAACATCATTTTGGGGTGACTTGAAATCTTTGGTTTTCCAAAACGGCCACGAAGATGATCCGAGGGCTGGAGCACCTCTCCTGCGAGGACAGGCTGAGGGAGTTGGGGCTGCTCAGCCTGGAGAAGAGAAGGCTGCGAGGTGACCTTAGAGCAGCTGCCAGTGCCTGGAGGGGCTACAGGAAGGATGGAGAGGGGCTTTTCACAAGGGTGTGTAGTGATAGGACAAGGGGGAATGGCTCTAAGCTAAAAGAGGGCAGATTGAGATGAGATATTAGGAGGAAATCCTTCTGCATGGGGATGTTGAAACCCTGACCCAGGTTGCCCAGAGAAGCTGTGGCTGCCCCCTCCCTGGCAGTGTTCAAGGCCAGGTTGGATGGAGCTCTGAGCACCCTGGTCTGGTGGAAGATGTCCCTGCTGATGGCAGGGGGGTTGGAACCAGATGATCTTCAAGGTCCCTTCCAACCCAAACCATGCTATGATTCTATCATTTACAGGGGTAGTGAGGGTGGTGAGGTTTGGCTGAAAGGGGGGGGTAGAGAAATCGCTGCTCCTGCGATGTTGCTCTTGACCTTTGAAGATGATACACTACAAGTTCCCTGTTTCTTCAGTTTATCAAATTGTGTTCTGCAGGCTTTGGAGAAGTGACTCGACTGCTCTTTCTGCACAGATTTATGCGTGCTGGTCTGCTCAGATCCTTTCTGATAACCATAATCCTACGTTACAAGCCTCCTGTTGTTGTTTAAAGGAAAGAAATGCCTCCAGTAGTTACAGTGCCAGGCAGAAGGGGACACGTCTCGCTGCTGAGATTTATTTGCAGGTCAGCTGCTATACAGTCACACCGCTTTACCTTTCAGAAAGCGAAGAGGTGATTTATTGCGGGGGGATTTTTGTATGCATCAAGTATTTTTGAGACCGGAGCCTCAGAAAAGGGCACTTAAATATATTTACATTAGGAAAAGTGACTACCAAAGTAAAAGTCTGCAAAAGATTCAATTAACCTTTTCACTATAAATCTAACTCCATCGATTGTTATCTTCCTCCTCCTCCTTTTCCTCCCTTTCTTGTTCTGTTTGTGGTCGACCAGTTTTGTTGCCTGCTTTTAGATATCGTGTGCATCAACTGCTTTTGCTAGCTCCAGCCCAGCTCGGTGTCTGCAACAACCTTATATTTTCATCTCCGGGTCTCCCATAGTGATTTTGGCTGCTTTATTACTTCCTCTAGTCCTGATAAATTTTTAATTGAAAAAATCAATATAGACCCAAGGATATAGGGCCAGCGGAGAAGTTTTGTAACCTACCGGGGTAAAACTTGAAAATATTAGTTTTACCTCGGGGCTTCACGATTTCCCTTGAAAGAATATTATTTATGGGAGTGAAGGAGGAGAGAAGGTGCGTTCTAGCAGTCAGAGTCTTGCTTTTGAAGGATCGTCAGAATTGTTTATAACATTTTGATTTGCCCCCTCTTTTAAGATATTTTTGCTTCAGAGAGAGGTAACAATATATGGAGTCCACTGTTGTGGTTTTTTTGTTTTGGTGCCTGTTTGTATGAACTGTGTTGTTGTTCAGCTAAATACTCCTCCAGATGTCAGGCTGGATCCAAATGAAGCACTTGCTGAGATCCAGATGATATTTTGATTTTTTTTTTTTTTTTTTCCTGTGGTAACTCACCTCTGCTCCTCGATGATGCTGGGGATGGAAACATGGCGGACCTGCTGGAGAGCAGCTCTGTGGAGAGGGACGTGGGTGTCCTGGTGGGCGACAGGGTGACCATGAGCCAGCAGTGTGCCCTGGCTGCCAAGAAGGCCAATGGCATCCTGGGGTGCATTAGGAGGAGTGTGGGCAGCAGGTCAAGGGAGGTTCTCCTTCCCCTCTACTCTGCCCTAGTGAGGCCCCATCTGGAGTCCTGTGTCCAGTTCTGGGCTTCCCAATTCAAGAAAGATGAGGAGCTGCTGGAGAGAGTCCAGCGGAGGGCTACGAGGATGGTGAGGGGACTGGAACATCTCTCCTAGGAGGAGAGGCTGAGGGAGCTGGGCTTGTTCAGCCTGGAGAAGAGAAGGCTGAGAGGGGACCTTAGAAATGCTTCTAAATATCTGCAGGGTGGGTGTCAGGAGGACGGGGCCAGACTCTTTCCAGTGGTGCCCACGACAGGACAAGGGGCAACGGGCACAAACTGAAGCAGAGGAAGTTCCAGCTGAACATGAGGAAGAACTTTTTCCCTCTGAGGGTGACAGAGTCCTGGCCCAGGCTGCCCAGGGAGGCTGTGGAGTCTCCTTCTCTGGAGATATTCCAGACCCGCCTGGAAGCGGTGCTGTGCAGCCTGCTGTGGGTGACCCTGCTTGGGCAGGGGGTTGGGCTGGGTGACCCACAGAGGTCCCTGCCAACCCCGACCATTCTGTGGTTCTGTGATAACGGAAGAGCAGGGCAGGAGCCGTGTTTGCATTGACTTGGCTGAGCAGCACCAGAGCAGGAGGTCTCATGGAGAGGGCCTGGTGTCCACAGCCTGAGCATGTGAGCGGTTTTTCTGGAGCGAGCTGTAGGCTGTTCCCCGGAGGCCTGATGCCTGTGGGATGCTTAAAGAACAGCCTCAGGCTTGGCTTCAGCTGGAAGGGGTCCGGTTTATGTGCTTGAAGGCTGCTCTGCCATGTGGATCGAGCACGTGGAGGTCGGAGGTGCAAGGAGCTCCAAAGCATGGTCGAGATCCTAGCTGAAATGTTGTATGGGTGTTCTCCTTCCGTCCATGAAGCTCTGGAGTTCTGGGAGAAATCCCAGTGCTGTGAGATGGCAGCTGACTTCTGTATCTCATAACTTCTGCCACAGGTGAACCATGTGTATATACATCATCATGTATGTTAGTGTTTAGGTTAAGTGGTTTTTCAAATGATAACTACCAAGAAAAACAATGGTTTTTTTCAAGCTAGGTACATCTCACTTCAGTGCAGTTATTAGAAGTGCTATATACAGTAAATTGGTCTTTTTTTTTTTTACTGTAGACATTTGAAAGGGTATGACTTTGCACATATTAGCACTAATATAAAATACAAGAACCTACCCTGTTCTGCTAACGGTGACCAAGCATAGCACAAGCTCAATTATGTTGTAAACTTGGGTTAGTTCATCTGATTCTTCTTCAGGCTGGGTAAAAGCTCCAGACAGGAGCTGACTTACAGATTCGTATCGCAGTCAGGTGCCAGGTTGGATGGAGCTCTGAGCACCCTGGGCTGGTGGAAGATGTCCCTGCTGATGGCAGGGGGGTTGGACCCAGATGTTCTTTAAGGTCCCTTCCAACCCAAACCATTCTATGGTTCTATGGCTGCTGTGCAGATTTTTTTACTGCAATCAAAAATTGCATATTTTGACAATTCGAAGTGCAGCTAATGTCAGAAAGATGTAAAAAGCGCTTTATAAATTCTGCATCAAAATGGGGAGATGCTTTTTGGCTGTTTGCAGGTTGTTAAATTGTGGAGTGCTGCTGGTGATATGGAAGATCCTTACATGTCAATGTTCATCGAGGAGGTTGTCCTCTAATAAAGCAGTGGTGTGTCCAATGTGCCCTGTTATCTCTAGAGATAAATCAGTGCATGGCTCTTGGGGCCAGCTCCAGCTGTCTTGGTGTGAAGCACCTTGGAAGGCCTTCAGATGAGTTCCTGTTGTTTTATTCTATTCAAGAGCCAAGGACGGGAGTTGGGGTGGACCTGCGTGGTCACAGCTTCACGGCTGTGGGGAGGCCCAAGGCGAGCAGCCCCGCATGGGTGAACTGGGGGAGAGGCAGGGCTCTGGGTGCCAGCCTGGTCTGTGGTGGGATTAACTGTCGCGTGGTGCGGCTCACAGCTGCACACGTGCTTTTTCATGAAACCCACCAAAATGGCAGTAAGTTACCCTATATGTAGTCTATTTTAATTATTTTTTCCTCCCTCTAGTTAGGCTGGAGTTTTCAACCGGTGCTTTCAGCTGGTTTTGCTGTGAGGGTGCCTTCAGCTGTGTAAATACTGGTAAGGTGCAATTAGTAAATACGTAAAAAGTGGAGCTGTCTGTATCTCACAAGGGTTTTAGAATTGGAATGTCTTGAACCTGAACCTGTCTATTAGAAATAGTCCAATGGTAGAATTTGGCTGAAATAAAATTGCTGTTCCTTGTTCAAATGTGTTTTGGAGAACGATCACCAAGTCGCATCCTTCCGGCGAGGGTGCTTGGGACCCATTCGAAGATGACAATGTCAAGCTATAAATTGTAAATCCTATTTTTCCTTCCCAGTAACAGAGTTTTCTTTTAATATGCGTTGCAAACAACCGTTGACCGATTACTGAGTGGCTTTGATGTGTGAAAGAGCGCGCAGTCGTGTACCCAGTGATGCAATTCCCTCTCTGCGTGATGCTCGACTAGCATTTGAATAGAAATTCTCCTGCACAAGACCCTCTAAAAGCTGTCTTTTATCCTGGATCTGACAATAGTTTTTCATTCACCTGCAAATTAATTTGTGTGTGCCTGTATATTTGAGCACAGGGATCAAGACAGTTATTCGTGCTTGAGTGTTGTAGAACAACGCTGTGGTTTGAAGGAGCAGAAGAGTCTTCGTGTCTGAGTGACAAGCGGAGTTTGGATGGTGTCTGTGACGGCTCTATAACCAGTAATTTAAAAAATGTGACGGATTTCTTCCTTAACTTAAATCTTTCATTACACTCCTTCAAAGCTAATTTCTTTCGTATTTTCCTGAATGCTGACTTCCATTAATTTCACTCTAGGTAATGATACAATTATATGTCATCAGTGACACAATTCCATATGCAATACATCAGCTCCTTTGTGTGGCGGGCGCACTGCTGGAGTTTGGACGGTTTCCATCTTGTGCCTTGCCAAGAGCAGTTCTGGAGTCTCTGGCAGTTTGTCTGACATGAGTCAAGACTGGTAAAGCAAAGCTTCTTTGGCAGAGGGTTCTGCAAACTTGGCCATTTTGTAGGTGGCCATTTGATGCCTAGGAGAAGGGGACGAGCCAGCTAAAAAACTCTATTTCCCATAGAAAGTAATGGCTAAAATATTCAGCTGAGAGAAATAAGAACTCAGCTAGCAAGAAGCCTCCTGGAGATGCGGGCGGTACATCTGTTTCAAGTGCTAATGACAAAAAAAAAAATTCATATTCGTTCCCTTGAGCTATGATTTTGAAAATAGAAAGTGAATATTGAGAAATCAAAGACTCTTCTATTTTTTCAAGTGTATGGCCTTGCTGTGTGAATGAAGACTGCAAGACTGGCTGCTCGTCTTGCTTATCCGAGCCAAATTTTGCTTTCTATTTAAAAAGTCTTATTGGATGCAGATCTCCACTAATGGGACGAGAGGTTGGCCATGAGCCAGCAGTGTGCCCTGGCTGCCAAGAAGGCCAATGGCATCCTGGGGTGCATTAGGAAGAGTGTGGCCAGCAGGTCAAGGGAGGTTCTACTTGCCCTCTACTCTGCCCTGGTGAGGCCTCATCTGGAGTGCTGTGTCCAGTTCTGGGCTCCCCAGTTCAAGAAAGATGAGGAGCTGCTGGAGAGAGTCCAGCGCAGGGCTACGAGGATGGTGAGGGGACTGGAGCATCTCTCCTACGAGGAGAGGCTGAGGGAGCTGGGCTTGTTCAGCCTGAAGAAGAGAAGGCTCAGAGGGGACCTCATAAATGCTTCTAAATATCTGCAGGGTGGGGGTCAGGAGGACGGGGCCAGAGTCTTTTCAGTGGTACCCAGCAACAGGACAAGGGGCAATGGGCACAAACTGAAGCAGAGGAAGCTCCAGCTGAAGATGAGGAAGAACTTCTTCCCTCTGAGGGTAACGGAGCCCAGGCTGCCCAGGGAGGCTGTGGAGTCTCCTTCTCTGGAGATATTCAAGCCCCACCTGGACAAGGTCCTGTGCAGCCTGCTGTGGGTGACCCTGCTTGGGCAGGGGGTTGGGCTGGGTGACCCACAGAGGTCCCTGCCAACCCCTGCCGTTCTGTGATTGTCTTAACTGGGAGGTGTGCTCTTGAGCCCCAGAATCCCACCCTTTTTCCAAAGTGCAGGCACCTGGACTCATTGCAGATGCCTGGGTGTGTTAATTGGATCAAAACCCAACCTCTGCGCAGGAAATCTGGGTCTTGTGGGTTCCAGCAGTGCGTGGGCGATGCTGGGCGACGAGCAGTGAGATCAAGGCGCTGCTAAACGGGAATCAATAAATGCAAGACTGTCTCGAGCTCCTTGAGGAATCAGAGTCAGGACTCTCCTGGCGTTTTGAAGGACTTTATAAAGCGGCTGGGGAGTCTCAGGCGCTGACTGGCAGATAAGGCGATAATGATTCCTTGCACTATGGGAATGAAGGAAACCATAAAATCCATCTCCTGTTCTTTTCACATGTTGTCTGATGCCTTTGATCATCCAATTTTGGCATATTCCTCTCTGAGGTTTGCCACTTTCAAAGCTACCTTTGATATGATGCTGTCCTATAGACTTCAGGGGAGTCCCTGGTGTGCGGGAGCGGAATTCTCTGCTGCCTGCCTAAGCCCGTGGGCTGGATGCCTCTGGCTGCGGCCCCTGCGGAGGTGGTTACGGCTCCACTTTCCGAAGAACCGGTGCAAAAATACTCTGCTGTCATTCTTCTCTTTGCTCTGGGTGGCTGGGCCAATCACAGAATCCCAGCATGGCAGGGGTCGAAAGGGACCTCAGTGGGTTTTCATAGCAGTTGCTGTGCCCGTTACCATGGTCTTACCCATCTGTGCAATTTCTTAGCTTGGTGCATTTGTATTGTGGTTTTTTGTTTGGATTTTTTTTCTCTTAGGGATTCTTCTCCATTCTTCTCCCCTCTCTCTCCTTAGGACCTGCTAGTTATTTGTTTTATCTTTTCTATGCATCTTTCAGTAGTTTTCCTGTTGACAGTCCTGGAAGGAAGGATGGCTCCTCTCCCTGAGGCTATGGAGGGGGATTACCGTAATCAGGTGGGCAGATGACAGCCAGGAACAAAGGCGGCTTTGACCTGGCCCCACAAGAGCCCTGTGGCAATTGCGCCTGTCCCCAGGCTGTGGTGATACCTGCTGGGACACCAGGCTGCCTTCAGAGCCTGAGCAAAAGCCCCAGGTCCTGCTCTGTGCAAGGGAAGGGGGTGTCTGGATGAGCAGAGGACATGATGGAAGCATCCCGGGTTGGGGTTTTGGGGTGTTGAAGCTCTCATGCCTGCTGGAAATGGTCTCAAGTTGAGTCAGGGGAGGTTTAGGTTGGATATTAGGAGACATGTCTTGACTGAAAGAGAGGTCAGGCATTGGACCAGGCTACCCAGGGCAGTGGTGGAGTCTCCACCACTCCAGTTTTGGAGGATTTCAAAAAACGTGTGGATGTGGCACTTGGGGACATGGTTTACCAGGCATGGTGGGGTTAGGTTGATGGTTGGACTTGATCATCTTAGAGGTCTTTTCCAACCATATTGATTCTGTGATTTTATGGTTCTGGTGAGAAAGGGGGTGTTGGTCCAAGCCCCGCTCATCTGGGAAGAAGTTTTTCAGTATCAAGACGAAGGTGGTAAGGGTTTATTCCTCCTGTGTCATCTCTTTTTGGCTGGGTTGCTGGTTTTGATGGGTAGCTTTGTTGCTCTAAGCCGTATTTCTTGCAGAAATCCCCGCTGCCAACCACTGTCACCTTCGCTTCCGCTTGGTTCTTAGCTCAAAGCTGGCACCTGCCAAGCTGCTCGTCTTTTCCGGAGGGGTGTGATGCATGGGAAGCCTGATATTCTAGGGAAAGTTACAGTGCAGAGATAGACTTATCTGTCCTCAGAATAATTTGGTTGACAACTGGATTTGGCTGTTGAATGATAACCCTGGTTAGCAGGAAATGGGCTTGTCACTCAGCCGGCTGCGGGAGTTTTCAGCGTCTCTAATTAGGAAGAGAGAATTTCCTCCGAGCAAAATCAGCTTTGTGTAATACCTGTTCTCTAGGATATGTAGCATTTAAGGTATTCTACATATCCTTAACACAATATTATTTGGACATATTTTGACACCCGTTGCCTTAGCAAACCATGTATTTTTCACTGTACTTAATTAAAAGAACGAATGGCCATTTAAGAACTATATATTTATTCAGTCTTCTGTGATATAGCAAAAAAAAAAAAACCCTCAGGTGCTGGTAACAGGGAATTAACGGTAAGGCTGTAGCTCTGGAATAGAAAACTGTTCCTTTTTTTAAAACTAAAGAGTGCTCTGAAATCACGTTGTCTCGAAGCCGCCTGCTTTTTGTTTGCCTGCAGAGACGCTAAAGCTGCGTTTTGCAGAAGTGCTACGTGTACCAGTTGGGTCACTTGCCGTATATTAAACAGCTTTTAAAGATCACAGTGCCCATTTACTGTTCTGTTTTCCAAGGAAATATAAGCCTTGGAGTGGCACTTCCAGACCTCAAATGCTGTGCTGCACATGTAGGCTGGAAAAGGAGTCAGGGTCCTGCCTCGAGGTTTGATTCAAACCTGCTTTGATGGTCACATTAAGATTATTATTATTTTTTAAATACGTTCTGGACCAGTTTCTCGTTGTGAAGCTAAAAGCTGGGAGAAATCTGGTGAATAAAAGCATCTAAATTATAAGCGTGCATTCCCAGATTTCTTTCCTCTGTCAGGTAATCAGCAAGCCCTGTTCCTCAGAGCATCCTGGTGATTAAGAGCCTTAATTCATTTAGTATTAATTATTTAGAGAAGAAAGGAAGGTCTTGCAATTCAGCTGGCAGGAGATGGTGCCTCTCCAGGCCTGGTGCCTTTTAGGCAGGCAGTCGTGGTGCCCCTGAATCACAGGATGGTTGGGGTTGGCAGGGCCCTCTGTGGGTCACCCAGCCCAACCCCCTGCCCAAGCAGGGTCACCCACAGCAGGCTGCACAGCACCGCGTCCAGGTGGGTCTTGAATATCTCCAGAGAAGGAGACTCCACAGCCTCCCTGGGCAGCCTGGGCCAGGGCTCCGTCACCCTCAGAGGGAAGAAGTTCTTCCTCATCTTCAGCTGGAGCTTCCTCTGCCTCAGTTTGTGCCCGTTGCCCCTTGTCCTGTCGCTGGGCACCACTGGAAAGAGTCTGGCCCCATCCTCCTGACCCCCACCCTGCAGATATTTATAAGCATTTCTAAGGTCCCCTCTGAGCCTTCTCTTCTCCAGGCTGAACAAGCCCAGCTCCCTCAGCCTCTCCTCGTAGGAGAGATGCTCCAGTCCCCTCCTCATCCTCGTAGCCCTCTGCACTGAAGTGTTCCAGGGCACGATACCCGATTGATCTTAAATGTTATAAATTGTAGCCTCTCTTTTTTAGAGAGCTGCAGAGCATCGGTATCTGTGCTTTTTGCTGGATGGCTTTCAAATCCTGCCATAAATTCTCCTTTCCCGCTGTCCTACTGGTTGCCTCGCTGAATCACGGCGGCTGCCGTGAGCTGGGTGCTCCAGCCCTGCCCTGTGTAGTCAATTCTACCTGTGTAAAGTGGGTGTCAGGCGTTGCCAGATGGTCTGGTTTCATCCGCAGCGAGCCCAAATCGCCGCTGCCCTATATCTTTTGCAGTTGTCCACGTAGGTGTGAGGAGGGTGTAAAACATATATTAAAGCTACTTCTGGAAAGAATGATAAATGCATCAGCGGGAAGCGAGGGAGCCAATTACTCAGCGTGATTAAAAGCAAACAGATGACCTATAATTGCATTTCATAACTAAAAAATTCACTGCGTATTGGTATATTTTTATTATGGAGTTTATTAACACTTCGTAAAACTGTACAACGTGTGTTACTAATAGCTGCTGTATAATTGCAATATATTTTAAGTTTTCGGCTCGAAATGCTTTTTAAAGGGGATTTAGTATAAATGCAGATAGTAATTTTGAAATGGGATTTAGTACAAAGGCAGGTAGTGATTTTGGTCAGGTGATGTTTATGACCGCGTGGCTCTTGCTTTTAATTCGGTGTCTGGCTATTCAAAGGACCCAGCAGTGAAAAATCTAACCCCGACTCCGGCATGGTGGGCCATCACCTCTTGGCGTGCAGATGTGGGTCAGTGGTGGACTTGGGGGTGTTAGGTCAACGGTTGGGCTCTGTGATCTTCAGGGTCTTTTCCAACGCCTTATGATGGTTGGACTTGATGATCTTAGAGGTCTTTTCCAACCTTAATGACTCGATGATTCCATTCCTGCTGATCTATATCATGTTTTTGTAAAAAAAAAAAAAAAAACAAACCCAAAAAAACCATACAAGCACTGACTTGGGAGAGTTCCTGGCGGTGACAAGACTGCTGTGTTACTTAACATCTTCCTTCAGCGCTTGTGCATCCAGAGATGGAATAGATGGGCTCTAGCAGAGCTGCGAGTGGATGGGGCTGGTGACTTCTGTGCTCTGAAGTGCCTGAAATGATGTAGAGGAGGGGGGAAAATTGACCATAGTGGTGTGGAAAATAAAAAGAAATAGATCCGAAGTTTTGAGAAGAAATGTCGTGGGGCGTAAGATTGAGGCGTCTGCCAAAGCGGGCTTTTGTAGATGGGTGAAAATAAGGCTGAAGGATGCTCAAAGCCTGTGTGGGGGGCTTGGCTGGGGGAAGGGAGAGCAGCAGCCGTACCAGAACGCTGTCGCTGAGCCCAGGCTCGCCCTGCATCGGCACGGGCTGCCCCCTCTGCTATAGCCAGCAGCTCCTTGAAATTCTGGCTATAAAACCTCAGTTCCCTTAAATTAAAAAAACAAAAACAAAAAAAGCCAACCAAACAAAAAAAAAAAACCCAAACAAAAAAACCTCCAAACCCCAAGAAACCCCCCAAAATCTCCAAAACCCAACAAAACCCTAAAACCCCCCCGAAAACCCAACAAAACCCCCAAAACCCAATGAAACCCCCCAAAATACCCCCTCCAAACCCAACGAAACCCCCCAAAAGAACCCCCCAAAACCCAACGAAACCCCCCAAAATACCCCCCCAAAACCCAACCAAACCCCCTAAAATACCCCCCAAAACCCAACCAAACCCCCTAAAATACCCCCCAAAACCCAACGAAACCCCCCAAAATACCCCCCCAAAACCCAACGAAACCCCCCAAAACCCAACGAAACCCCCCAAAATACCCCCCAAAACCCAACAAAATTCCCCAAAGGAACCCCCCAAAACCCAACGAAACCCCCCAAAACCCAACGAAACCCGCCAAAAGAACCCCCCAAAAGAACCCAATGAAACCCCCCAAAAGAACCCCCCAAAACCCAACGAAACCCCCAAAAGAACCCCCCAAAACCCAACAAAACCCCCCAAAAGAATCCCCCAAAACCCCCCAAAAGAACCCCTCAAAACCCAACGAACCCCCCCAAAAGAACCCCCCAAAACCCAAGGAAGCCCCAAAAGAAACCCAAACCTATTCAGCAGGCAAAGTGAATTGCCGTGTTCTGGAGGGATATGAGTGAAGCTGAGTATTTGGGAACACGATGTTTGTAAAATATGGATTGTCCCCATCCCGAATCATCCGAGACGGAACCCTCGGTGCCTCCTCGCCCCCCGGGATCCCGCTCGCTGGCAGCGATGGCCCGGGGGGAAGGCTGGGAGCTGCAGTTCTTGAAGTGGAGAAAGCTCAGGCATAAAACTAACACAGCGCTAAACATTTCTGTGGTGTAAATGTTATGTGATCACCAGCTACTCCGCTGAATTATTTTCCTTCAATTTTCTGAGTGTGTTTATATTTTTTTCCTTGATAACTGTGTTTTTAACTGCATTTTCTGGTGTGACGGATGATTGCGTTGCTTTGAAGTTTCACTTCAAGCTGCTGTTACTCCTGTATTCAAATAAAACTGCAGGTTTCATTGTCCCTAGGTGTATTTTACTACTTAAAACACATTGCTGTGCAGTGAATGCAATTGCATTACAACAGCAGCGATGCTGTGCGTTTTGCTTGGAAAATACACAGATTTATCATTTGTGGTAGGTGAGTGTTTTGGTTTGGGCTGGATAAAAGCCAGGTGCCCACAAAAATGGCTCCATCACTCCCCTCCTCAGCTGGACAGGGGAGAGGAGATATGATGAAAGGGTCGAGACAAGGACAGGGGGAGATCACTCACCAGTTACCATCATGGACAAATCAGACTGAACTTGGGGAGAAAACAGAGTTTAATTCACAGAATCACAGAATGGTCGGGGTTGGAAGGGACCTCTGAGGGTCACCCAGCCCAACCCCCCTGTTGAAGCAGGGTCACCCAGAGCAGGCTGCACAGGACCGCGTCCAGGCGGGGCTTGAATATCTCCAGAGAAGGAGACTCCACAACCCCTCTGAACTCTCTCCAGTAGCTTCTCATCTTTCTTGAAGTGGGGAGCCCAGAACTGGACACCAAATCAGAGTAGGATAGTGAGAAATAAAACCAGATCTGGTTGGGCTCCTCTCCTCACAGATCCCCAGGTCCTGGCAGGAGCCTGTTCCAGCAAGGGCTCCCCATGGGGTCACAGCTTCTTTCAGGCTCTGGTGTGGGGTCCCTTTCATGGGCTACAGGTGGATATCTGCTCCACCGTGGACCTCCATGGGCTGTAGGGAGACAACCTGCGTTATCATGGTCTTCATCACGAGCTGCAAGGGAAGACTCTCTGCTCTGACATTTCAGTCACATCCTCCCCCCCTCCTTCGCCCCTGCTGTTTCACCCCAGAGTTTTTTTCTTCCCTTTCTTAAATATGTTATACCAGAGGTGCTACCACCGTTGCCGATTGGCTTGGCCTTGGGCAATGGTGGGTCCGTCTTGGACCCAGCTAGGACTGGCTTTTTCAGACATTGGGGAAGGTTCTTGCAGCTTCTCACAGAAGCTACCCCTATAGCCCCCCCACTACCAAAACCTTGCCATGCAAACCCATAACAGTGAGGAAGGGGAAAAATACCGTCTGGATGCTCTTTCATCTTCTGACACCCTATTAAAATGGAGCAAAATGTTCCTCGTTTCCCTGTGAAGTATCCTGAGAGCTAGCAGGGGTTTCAAGCAGCCACTTCATCACCGGTGGGTTGCAAAGGGCTGTCCTGCTCAGCAGCTGGTAGGGGTGAAGAACGGACGTTGGAGTGCGAGGTGCGCTTGTGTTGGGTCATCCAGGGATTCCCTGGAGCCCAACTGGAGGAGGGACTGATGGATGATCCATCCTCTGGAGCAAGGATCGAGCCCTGCCTGATCCAGCTCTTCCGAGGTTGATGTCCAAGCAGGTTCTGATGTTGCTGGCTTGCTCTTCTGAAAACCAGCTGCCAGGAGCTCTGGAGCCTGCTAGCTATGGCCAGGGCTATCAATACATGGACGGACGCGTCAAAAGAGAGTATGAAGTTCTTGTATGGTATTCTACTTGCCATTGCCTGTCCTACTTCTGGTTGCTTGTTCTTGATTTTTTTTCTTAAAAAAAAAAAGCTTAAAGACTTGCAGGATAAATCAATACTTAAATACTTTCACTAGCTAGTATTTTTATTATAGCATTTTTTCTCTGAGCTGAAACCTATATAATATGAAGCAGAAAAGGAAAGACCAGAGTAGGGAGGAAAACCAGAAGATGCATTCCAAATGGAATAAGCTACGGGTAGGTTTTCAACGCGCCTGACTTCACAAAAGAAAAGGCGTTGAATCAAGATGGTGCTGGAAAGTCAGGTCAGATTTTGAACAGATAGTTAAACTAAAGCCCATACTTGGGGGAAGAAGCGCAAAAGCTGGATGGATTAAATCCTTATCTGGGTTGCTGGAATGTGCGCTCACCTCTCCTTGAGGGGTTCATAGAATCACAGAATGGTCAGGGTTGGAAGGGACCTTCAAGATCATCTGGTTCCAACCCCCCTGCCATCAGCAGGGACATCTTCCACCAGACCAGGGTGCTCAGAGCTCCATCCAACCGGGACTTGAACCCTGCCAGGAGGGGGCAGAGAAGCCTCTGGGCAACCTGGGCCAGGGCCTCACCACCCTCAGGGGGAAGAATTTCTTCCTAATATCTCATCTCAATCTGCCCTCTTTTAGGTTAGAGCTGTTCCCCCTTGTCCTATCACTGCACCCCCTTGTGAAAAGCCCCTCTCCATCCTTCCTGTTGACCCTTCCAGGCACTGGCAGCTGCTCTAAGGTCACCCCGGAGCCTTCTCTTCTCCAGGCTGAACAGCCCCAACTCCCTCAGCCTGTCCTCGTAGGAGAGGTGCTCCAGCCCTCGGATCATCTTCATGGCTTCCTCTGGACCCGCTCCAACACATCCATGTCCTTTGATGGGGGGGGGGGAATCAGTTCTATGTGATGATCGTTTCAAACTTTGTTTGAAATGGATGGCATCTCTGCCATAAAAGATAGAAAAAATATTTAGGTACCAAAATGTAAAAAGGAGAAACTAAATACCGTTAGTGGCTGCAGAATGGCACCCTGGCCTCCTGGTAAGCTGTCTGTGCCCTCTGTCTCCGTAAGCAGAGATGTAACGTGTTTCTGTTTCGTGTGGGTGTTTGGAAAGGGACCTGGGAAACAATATTCTTGCATGAAAACAGAGGTCTGATTTTCTTGAAACAAAGCAGTTAGACCAGAGAACACAGACATTTGCTTTTGTTGCATGCAATGAAGCTTTGCACAGAAATTGCTGTAATTTTTCAAGATAGATAAGCTATATAATTATCTAAGCTTAATCTTTTTTTAAACGTTGTCTATAGTTTTACAGCACTTTACTGAAGTGTGGGGAACAATTTGGTTTTTCCCTTGCTGGGAGCTCTGCTTTAGGGAGCCAGAACAGGCTCTTGATCGAAGCTGTCCTCTCAAATGAGCTGATTCCACACAGTGCACATGGTACAGTGGCTTCAGGAATATGAAATTAAATTATACTGTGGAGTCTGGCATCCATACCATCTCTCGCGAGCAGTCTCCTCTTTGAAGGACACCAGGCTGGGTAACTTTCTTTCGGTTGGCTATGGTGGACTTTGCGGGGCTTCCCCCGTGCCACAAGCCACCTCGCGCTGGCATCCCATCGGCTGACTGCTCTGGTTGCCTTGTCCCCGAGGCTCCCGCAGCCCTTGTCACTTGGCATGGCACTGGGCACCTCTGGGTTAGGTCGTCTGGAAGTTCTGGGGGATGACAAGCTGACCATGAGCTGGCAGTGTGCCCTGGCTGCCAAGAAAGCCAATGGGATCCTGGGGTGCATTAGGAAGAGTGTGGCCAGCAGGTCGAGGGAGGTTCTCCTTCCCCTCTACTGTGCCCTAGTGAGGCCCTATCTGGAGTCCTGTGTCCAGTTCTGGGCTCCCCAGTTCAAGAAAGATGAGGAGCTACTGGAGAGAGTCTAGCGGAGGGCTACGAGGATGAGGAAGGGACTGGAGCATCTCCCCTACGAGGAGAGGCTGAGGGAGCTGGGCTTGTTCAGCCTGGAGAAGAGAAGGCTGCGAGGGGACCTTAGAAATGCCTACACATATCTGCAGGGTGGGTGTCAGGAGGACGGGGCCAGACTCTTTCCAGTGGTGCCCAGCGACAGGACAAGGGGCAACGGGCACAAACTGAAGCAGAGGAAGCTCCAGCTGAAGATGAGGAAGAACTTCTTCCCTCTGAGGGTGACGGAGCCCTGGCCCAGGCTGCCCAGGGAGGCTGTGGAGTCTCCTTCTCTGGAGATATTCAAGCCCCACCTGGCCGCGGTGCTGTGCAGCCTGCTCTGGGTGACCCTGCTTGGGCAGGGGGTTGGGCTGGGTGACCCACAGAGGTCCCTTCCAACCCCGAACCTTCTGTGATTCTGTCCCAGATGTGTTGAACCCAGATCACAGATGTGTGTGTCAATGCGGTTGCTGTTGGTGTGCTACCACCTCGGACCACTTGTGTTAAAGTACTTTGAGTCTGTGTGTGTCTGGCTTCACCACACCTACCCCAAAGACACCCCATCTTCTCTGTGGGCTAGGAGATCCACACTGAATGACAGAGCTGAAAAAAAGTCAATAAAATGATGTCTGGCTGAAGAAGGAAAGCACCATGAAGGCATGGTCCTGTTTCAGCTGGGTGCCTGACACCAGGCAGTGGTCGCTTCGTGCCACAGCGAAAGCTTGGCCAGCTTGAGGATCTGGTCAGGAGA
This sequence comes from Opisthocomus hoazin, assembly GCF_030867145.1. Lineage (NCBI taxonomy): Eukaryota > Metazoa > Chordata > Aves > Opisthocomiformes > Opisthocomidae > Opisthocomus > Opisthocomus hoazin. The sequence goes on along the minus strand of NC_134453.1, from coordinate 2,222,275 downwards.
CACTTGCCCTGCTTTGCTGCTGCTGATTGCATGTCGTTTAAAATACAGCATTGTGGGGAAAGTTACTGTGGAAGTGGAAGAAAATTTTGTTTATTATTACCACGATAGTGTTTCTAAAGAAGTCATATCTGGAATTAGCATAGGGAACTGGGATTTTTAGGAGATGCTTCATGATGGCAGAAGAACATCTGTTCTTGATAGATGCTTCCTCCTGATCTGATCATTAAATAAGCTAAAATATGAGGTGTGATATTTTCTGACTTCGGAGTGAGTCCCCTTCTGACAGCGAGAGCAAAATACTGATTGGAAATCATGATGGGTGGTCAGATTGGAGGAACCCCTCCCCGCATTTGCTCTGTACTTTTTTTTTTAATAACGTGGCTGCGTCCATATTTAACAGGGCAATGGCAATTATTTCCCGTCGCGGAGAGGCTCCCGTGGCAGAGACGCGGTGCCGGTCGGGAGCCACGTGTGCTGGAACTGCTCTGTTACGCTCCCTGTCAGTCAGGGGATGCTGATGGGTCCTTATTAATGTAAATGGCTTTCTGTTCCTTTTAGCTTTGTGGGTAGAGAAACCCAAGCAACCTCTCTTCCATCTTTCTTCTAGTTAATTGACATAATTGGTAGAAATGGGCCATTTGGGAGTGCAAACCCCTTTAGTACCTAAGTGAAATTACCAAATACTGTTTATCTACACAAGTGCCGGTAATTTAAATTGAAGTGTTTGGTCCTAACCTTTATTCTTTCCCCAGCAAGTGACTTCATTCAGGTGTTTGGTCCAGTGTCCTCTAGTTTTTATATTTCACGTCTCCTGCTTTCCCTGCCTTGTAGGAAGACCATCGGTATTTACACGCTTTTATTTACACGTAGCAGTGGGGGAACACGGGGAGCTGAGTCTCCAGGGGCTGTGATCGCGATGGACTGGGCTTTGAGAAAGCTGCTGTGGAACTTGCCAAACCAAGGAGAAAATTCCAATGTTTAAATTGGTTCATTAAAGGTGGGGCTTTTAAAGTGATGATGTTCTTCAAGAACAGGCTGATGGGGTGGTTGGTGTTTGCTCTTTCTTTTTGCTTAATTCTGTGAGAAACCAAAACAGAGGGACCTGATGGAGCTGCCGTTGTGTGGACTCTGGTTTCTTCTCCTCCCACTCCTTGCTGGTGATGCTTCTAAAATGTGTTTCTATACTGGAAAGGGAAAGGGAGTGCTGGTGAACTAAGAGTTTATTTAAATAAATGATGATAGTGTCTGAAATAACGTTCGCACCGCGGTTTCACAACTGTGCAAGTCCCAACCTCTTCTGTTCTTCTGCTTTTAATTTGTGAATCAAGTTCAGAACAACTTTATATCATTAATTACGCTGCGCTGGCGAAGGAAGCACTGTAGAGTAAAACACGTCCTGACCTACTCGTCACAGGGAGCTACATGCTCTTGGGTTCGCCTAGTTCCTTCTTAATCTGATTTTTTTTCTCGTTGTTCATAAAAGCATGAAATATTTCTCTACTCCTTAAAGATTATCACACACACAGAATGGTAGGGGTTGGAAGGGACCTCTGTGGGTCACCCAGTCCAAACCCCTGCCCAAGCAGGGTCACCTACAGTAAGCGGTAGAGGACCTTGTCCAGGTGGGGCTTGAATATCTCCAAAGGAGGAGACTCCACAGCCTCCCTGGGCAGCCTGGGCCAGGGCTCCGTCACCCTCAGAGGGAAGAAGTTCTTCCTCGTGTTCAGCTGGAACTTCCTCTGCTTCAGTTTGTGCCCGTTGCCCCTTGTCCTGTCGCTGGACACCACTGAGAAGAGTCTGGCCCTGTCCTCCTGACCCCCACCCTGAAGATATTGAGAGGCATTTCTAAGGTCCCCTCTCAGCCTTCTCTTCTCCAGGCTGAACAAGCCCAGCTCCCTCAGCCTCTCCTTGTAGGAGAGATGCTCCAGTCCCCTCACCATCCTCATAACCCTCCGCTGGACTCTCTCCAGTAGCTCCTCATCTTTCTTGAAGGTGGGAGCCCAGAACTGGACACAGCACTGCAGATCGGGCCTCACCAGGGCAGAGTAGAGGGGCAGGAGAACCTCCCTCGACCTGCTGCCCACACTCCTCCTAATGCACCCCAGGATGCCATTGGCCTTCTTGGCACCCAGGGCACACTGCTGGCTCATGGTCACCCTGTCGTCCACCAGGACACCCAGATCCCTCTCCACAGAGCTGCTCTCCAGCAGGTCCGCCCCAGCCTGTACTGGTGCCTGGGGTTGTTCCTCCCCAGGTGCAGGACCCTGCCCTTGCCCTTGTTGAACCTCATCAGGTTCCTCTCTGCCCAACTCTCCAGCCTGTCCAGGTCTCGCTGAATGGCAGCACAGCCTGCTGGTGTATCTACCACACCTCCTAGTTTGGTGTCATCAGCAAACTTTCGGACGGTGTGTTGATTTTTAGATGCTATATGCTAATCAGCTTATTCAGTGCTTAGGAGTTTTAATAACCCTGCGGCGTGGTGTTACCCCAATATTCATTCATCAGATGGATTTCTGTTCTTCTGCTGGGGACAGGAGACTGGTGGGAGGGTGAGGTGTCCCCTCCTGGTTGGAAGCTTTTTGAAGACTCAGCTGTACTGTTACCAACGCGCGGCACGGGATGTTGTTTCAAGTGTGCTGCTCTAGCAAGCAGACTAGCGGGCTGTTGTTTCATTAATTACCATGATTAGTATAAACCTAAGCAGGCCATTCAAGGTGTGGGCTGGCGCTCTGCTCTTGGCAGCTGCTTCTCCGTTCGGCGTTGTCATCTCGGCGATTTTAGCCTGGAAAACATCGTTCCCAGTTGCACCAGCGCGGTGGTGGGTGGAGCGGCAGCAGTTCACGGCGCACACAACGGCCTTTCCAGCAGAGATTGTTTCCGACAACGTTAGAAGCTTTGCAGCGAGAGAAGCTGTGTGGTGGACAGATGACCTAAGGGTTGTTGGTGTTCAGGGCAGGCAGAGGGAGGCGGATGGCTTTCACCAAGCTGAGGAGTGATGCTGGAGGAGGTTGGGGGAAGAAGGTCGGTATTGTGCGCTCGCCCGGCCCTGCTACAATGGGGCCCTGTCTGGTGCCTGCTGGGGTCTCGAGGTAATGGGATCCTAGGATGCATTAGGAGGAGTGTGGCCAGCAGGTCGAGGGAGGTTCTCCTTCCCCTCTACTCTGCCCTGGTGAGGCCCCATCTGGAGTCCTGTGTCCAGTTCTGGGCTCCCCACTTCAAGAAAGATGAGGAGCTACTGGAGAGAGTCCAGCGGAGGGCTACGAGGATGAGGAGGGGACTGGAGCATCTCTCCTACGAGGAGAGGCTGAGGGAGCTGGGCTTGTTCAGCCTGGAGAAGAGAAGGCTGAGAGGGGACCTATTATATACTTACAAATATCTGCAGGGTGGGTGTCAGGAGGACGGGGCCAGACTCTTTCCAGTGGTGCCCAGTGACAGGACAAGGGGCAATGGGCACAAACGGAAGCAGAGGAAGCTCCAGCTGAACCCGAGGAAGAACTTCTTCCCTCTGAGGGTGACGGAGCCCTGGCCCAGGCTGCCCAGGGAGGCTGTGGAGTCTCCTTCTCTGGAGATATTCAAGACCCGCATGGACAAGGTCCTGTGTAGCTTGCTGTAGGTGACCCTGCTATGACTGGGGGGTTGGACTAGATGACCCACAGAGGTCCCTTCCAACCCCTACCATTCTGTGATTCTGAGGTACTGCTGTGGTCACAGGAGGCATTCACGTCACAGTTGGCCATATAAAAGAAGCTGTTACGGATGGTAAAAGTTATGAAACAACATAAATCACAGAATCATTAAGGTTGGAAAAGACCTTGAAGATCATCAAGTCCAACCGTCAACCCAACGCCACCATGCCTGCTAACTCATGTTGTGAAGTGCCACGTCTACACGGTTTTTGAACCCCTCCAGGGATGGTTTGTCGTTGTGTTTTCACAGCTTCACTGAAAATTTTCGTTTTTGTTGTCAGGAGGATGGGGACAGAGTCTTTTAAGTGGTGCCCAGCGACAGGACAAGGGGCAAAGGGCACAAACTGAAGCAGAGGAAGCTCCAGCTGAACACGAGGAAGAACTTCTTCCCTCTGAGGGTGACAGAGCCCTGGCCCAGGCTGCCCAGGGAAGCTGTGGAGTCTCCTTCTCTGGAGATATTCAAGCCCCGCCTGGACGCGGTGCTGTGCAGCCTGCTGTGGGTGACCCTGCTTGGGCAGGGGGTTGGACTGGGTGACCCACAGAGGTCCCTTCCAACCCCAACCGTTCTGTGATTCTGTGAAACCACAACAAACACTTCCTTTTCCTGTTACCTGCCTCTCATGTAGCTCAGGGTTTGGATTATTTTTTTTTCCCTTTTGTTTTTTTCCAATGAAATTTTGCAAATTGAACCTTTGCCCGGTTCAAATCAGATGGGAGAGCTGGAAGGCCCCCAAGAGAAATGTTAAAGAAAACCCGTCTTCTCCCGGCTGGTAGTGGGAGTTTGCGGTGGGATGTGCCAGCGTGGCTTTCTGTAGCTCGGCCAGGCTTTGCCTGAGCAAGCAAAGAAGGTGCAGAAACCAATTACACAGCGTTAATGGCAAGAGATGTGTGGAAATTGTAAAGCAAGAGAAGCAGTTCAGGGATGGGATGGGTGAGGGGAAGCAGAGGCTCCCTCTTGTCTGTAAATCAATTGGCACGTTTGGTTGTTCTGTGCTTGAACACCTCTTACAGCTCGTTAAACCACAGCGTAGTTTGTAACATCATCGAAGTGAGTGAAGAGCCTTTGTAATCTGTAGTAGAGTTGGAGGAAATCCTCTCGCCTGGGGTCAGTGGGATGCTTCTTCCCCAGGTCAGCCTCCTCATGTAGAGCATGATTGGAGGCGGGAATGGAGATCTGGGAAAAAAAAGACTGTTTTTGAGGAGTTTGATGTTCTTTTGGACTGCAGGGCTTCATTTGGAGCAGTTTAGCAATTCCCCGTCTTACCTGGTGGACCCGCACCACCCATCCTGGCTCAGGTGCTCAGGAGCGAGGTCTGCAGGGCTTTGGGTCTGGGTGTTCTGGTGCCTGCACGGGCTGGCAGGGTTTTGCTGGGCCGTTTTGCTTTGCAAGCCTTGGTTTGTTCATTTACTTTGAGCCTGGTTTTTACTTGAGGGGGAGAAGAACAAGAAAATCCCAAACCTCCCAACCACACCCTGGATTTTTGATTGTTCTGGAACCTCAAATAGAGAAACAGGGCAGACCTATAGAATCATAGAATTATTAGGGTTGGAGAAGACCTCTAAGATCAAGTCCAGCTATCACCCCAACACGACCATGCCTGCTAAACCACGTCCTGAAGGGCCACATCTACACATTTTTTGAACTCCTCCAGGGATGGGGACTCCATCGCTGCCCTGGGCAGCCTGGTCCAATGCCTGACTACTCTTTCAGTAAAGAATTTTTTCCTAATACCTAACCTAAACCTCCCCTGGTGCAACTCCAGGCCATTGCCTCTCGTCCTGTTGCTAGTTAGTTGGGAGAAGACCAACACCCGCCTCACTACAACCTCCTTTCGTAGGGTAGAGTCCCTAGCTAAGGGATGTAAAACTTTTTGATGTGTAGCCCCCTTTTTCCCTCCCAGAAACACTTCTAATTAAAAGGCATTTAGTTGCAGGGGTGGCCAAGAGCTGACATAGCCTTGGCAAAAGGCCCTGAAGCCACTGCCCCATCTGCATAGCATTATCCACATGAGTAGGTTTTCTTCATCGAAGTCAACATGACCGTATGGCAATATTCAGATTTGAAATTATTTCAAATGGATTCCCGTGTAGTTACAACTCTGTATTTGCAATCTTAGTGATTTCAATTTGGAAACTCATTCAGGTGAATAATATAATGTCGGACTGTTCTTTCTGTTTTCCTTTGAAGCCAGCGAACTTCAAAAAAAGACTTTATTACGAGTAAACTTCTCAGGTTGGAAATAGTACACCAGGATGTTTTGGATTTATTTGCTCCACGCGTCAAATTGAGCGGAAGTTACTGTTATTGCATAATGTTTTACTAAGAGCGACTGAATTTTGTGCTCGGAGTTCTAAGCTTTTCCTAGTCTCAGCAGATACATTTAATGACTGAGCTTTCACGTGGGAGTTCTTTTGTGGTTATATGGGTGAAGGACCTCTCCTTCCACAGCTGCTGTGCTGCTCCTTTTGCCTGATGGTTCTTAAAACACGTGTTCAGCAGAACTGGAAGTGAACTTGCACGATAAGAACTTTACGTCCAAGGGTCTGGAAGAGCCATGCAGGTTGATCTCTGGTTGGTGAGACAATACAGCAGGACCTGTGGTTACACCAAAACCACGCAGCAGACTCGATTGTGTGTCTTCTGGGTGTTTCAAGCCTCAGCACTCAGTGGTTTTTGGACCCGCTTGCCCGAAGACAACAGGGCGCTGTGTCTTGGTCAGAGTGACTCTGCGGTGATTTGACGGTGAGCTGTCATCTTCAACAGACCTGCAGTAGGAATTGGGCATAAATCAATGCAATGCATGACGAAGCGTTTGGGCTCTAATCAAGCATCTTGGTGCAAGTCACTAGGGAAACTGGGTGCAAGAAGTCATCTTGAGTGACTTAGCAACCACTGATCCCAGCCTGGGGGGGCCGAGGAGTGGCGGGAGGGCTCCTTGTGCGCTTGTTCCTACACCAAGTGGATGCTTGGTGGAGACTTGAGTTGGCTTTTCAACCATATCTGGGCTTCTTCTGTGCTTACTCAGGTGGTAGGGGGACCTGAGGAGTATAGTCCGATTCTGTTGTTGGCCGTGGTTAGATAGGGACAGAAAAATGATCCGGCTCCGGAGGTGCTTGAGGAAAGTGTTCTTCAGCTGTTGTGAGAGCTTGGAAGGAACATCTTCACCTTTTTATAAAGAGAGATGGGAAGAGGGAAAGTGGTAGGTAAAGCACAGCGGAAAAACTTTTGGTTGAAGAGAGCCTGAGACTTTGTCCTTTGGAGGACAAGCAGCTCAGAGCAGAATAAGGAGGAGAAAATGTACTTGGAGTGAAGTTATGACTCTTCATCAGGAGACATGTATACCAAGGAGGAGAGGGAGTGGCAAACCTTACCTGGGGATTTCCTTCGTATTCTTTGGTAACGTTGAAATACAGCGTATGTTCAGGGAGTGAGCAGGAACAAAACACCGAATAAAAGCTAGATCCTTTCCTACAATTTGATCAGAAACTTTGCAAGAGTATGAAAATAAATGTTGTAGCTAGCCCTGTACACGCGAATCCACTGTTCTAGCGTGTTTTGAAGTGGGAATGCTGGAGGGCTCCTTCAAGGTATTTCAGTTCCTGGGCAGAAATGGTTTCTTTTTCCCCCGTAGTAGTGAAGTTTTGAGTAAAATAAGCTTCTAACAAGGAGAGGTGGCTGCTGGATCGCAAAATAATTGTTTGGGATTGCTGATCCCCTTCCCAGGTCCAAGCTGGAGGCCTGAGTTGAGCAGCCACCAAAGCTGAGGCAGATGAGTTCTGCTCTTTTCTGTGCTCAGTGATCAAAATTTGCTGAGCTGATTCCTTTTTCTTTGGTGTGGTGTTTTTTTTTTTCCTTCTGTTTTCTCCTTGTTAGGAAAGAATTCATTAGTATTTGGAGGTGGCAGAGAATGAGGCTTGGGCTTTGAAGACATTTTGAAGTACAATGGTGTTTAATACATTTTTCACTGGATCTTTATGAATGGCTTCTGAATATTGATCTGCCACAAAAGCTGGTCCTCTTTCTTTTGTGGTTTTCAGGAAAAGCGCTCCATCATGTCGCGACGCAAGGCTTCAGAATATAGGCTCAGATACTTGGTGGATGTAAATTAATTCAACACCACTGTCCAAGTCAACATCTAACCCATGGTATATTGGGCTTGATCTCTAAAACATGCAGGACTCAACTTTTGGTCGTTACGCTTACCCGGTGAAACAAAAATTGTGCCTCTGGTGCTGTTGGAAGAATGGAAAGTAAGAGATGTTGGGGTGTGCTTAAATTATAAGGTGCTCAACCAGAGACAGCTCCATTGTCCTGGGGCTTGTGGTATGTGACAAACCCCCAGAGGAGATGTTTATTTTCTAGCTAGTGATTTTTTTTTTTTTGTAATTCAAGTTTTTTCCAAGGGTCTGGATTATTCCTGGAGTCGGGGGCGGCGTGTTGGCTTTTTTGTCTTTTTTTTGTTAAACTAATAGTTTAGGTTGGAAGGGACTCGGGAGGTCATCTCGTCTAGCCCCTCAATTTTTCTGTTCCTGCAGTTGAGAGACATGGAATTAAAGTAAAACAAGGAAACTGTGATTTATGATGAAATGGAGTAGGCTTTTTTTTCTGCTGGAAAACCTGATGCATTAAGGGAGCGTGATGGGAGAACGGTTTGGTATTCATTGGTTATCCCTCACAACAGCGGTCTCAATTGCTGTTGGGTGTTTTATGACTCAGATTATGCTCCGATTAGCCTTTTTTTTTTTTTAATCTTCATTCTTGTGGGTTTTTCAAAAGCTGAAATGAAGCATTCCGGGCACACAGTCCAGCAGCTTTGCTGGCGTTGTGCGAGGAGGGAAGGGCTCTGCGTCTGCGCTGCGCTCCCCATTCGTTTCGTTAACGTTCGCGTACGTTATCGCGGCGCTGCAGTTTGTCTCCTTAATGACCACCGGTCTGGTGTTCCCAGAAGCCTTTCACTAAAGAGAAATGGGGGAGCTTTAATTTCAAGGATTGAACGAGAAACTCTCTTCTCCATTTCGTAAATGGGAGTAGAGAGGATATTACTGTGCGTACAATATCTTTATTTAAATAGGAGGAGGGCACAGCCGACCTCCTGCTGCCCCACCTTGGGTGCTGCTTTGCTTTATGCACGTGTGTGGGTGGTGGCTACGTGTGAGGAGATGCTCGTGTGGGGTCTTGGTGGCTGGGGGGCCCTGGGTCGCCCAATATGTGGAAGGAGATAACCCACCCCCCCCGGGTCGGGTGTGCCAGAGCAGTCCCGCTCGTCCTTCGGTGCAAACACAGCTCTGGTTTCTCGCAGAACCAGGAGGGGACGATTTGTCTGTGTATCATTAACATCGTGGGGATTTATTACTTTCTTTGTCGTTTTCCGAGTGGTTTTGGGTTGCGGGTGCTGGGGTTACATCGCCCCCGCGACGGGCGCTGTTGGTGCGTCGGTGTCTGTTACGTTGTCCCGATAAGCTGGGCTGGTGGTTTTCACCTTCCTGGTTTTCACCAGTTACTGAGATTGATTGAAGCTGTGTGCTTGTCCTGTCCAAAATGCTGCGTAATTAATGCCTCGTTATGCTAACACATGCAAATGCAGTCATATGCATGTGATGGAGAGGGGGGGAGAACAAAAAGGATTAGAGAGTTCACTCCAAAGTACAAATTAATTTATTGCCTTACTAAATGGCCTGCAAGGAGGGAGGAATGCTTTTAAGGAATGAACAAATAGGAAAACAAAAAAACCCCCTGTCTAAATGTTTTGTCTTGCCGAGAAGCGGCTCCGTTCCGAGCGCCGCGGCGCGCGTTTGAGCAGCGCTGTTCCTGCTATAGGCTCTGCTCGGCTAAGATGCTCTGAAATTGAGCACGGAGTTCTCCTTCGTGGAATCTGTTGTTTTTTTTTTTCCACCCCCTTCACTCTTGCTTCTTCCTCTGCTCTTTTTTTTTTTTTTTCCTAAATGTATCACCATCTCAAAAAAAAAAAAAAATCAAATTTTTTTTTGCTCCTTCTGCCAACGTAGAGGTCATGCAAGGGATTTCCTTTTTCAGCAACCGGTGCGTTCTTTTGATGTTTCAACGCGGCATCTCTCGCTCTTCATTATCTTTCCATCCTCCTCTTTATTCTTTCTCTCACCTGCCTTCTTTCTCCTTTACATACGTTTCCACATCCTTGCCCTCTCAGGCTCTTGTCCTCCTTTGCCCTTTCATCTAAGCACAGAAGTCTGTGCTGTTGGCTCGTGTCTTTTCTCTTGCAGTCTGACTTTTTCCACGATGACTGGTAAAAACCTGCGTCTGGCCGGATCTGCCGGCCTTTTCTTGTTGCTATTCCACTCGACTGTCCCCTTTTTAACCCTTCTCTTCTTGGCTTGGATTCAGTGCTGGATGGATGTGTTTTTCTTTTCTTTCTTTCTCGCTGCTGCTTGACTGTTCCTTCACTGCTGCCCTGGGGATTTCCTCGTCCTTCCCATGCTTGGTGTTCCTTACGGCTCTGCCATAATCCCCCCATCCCTTCCCCAGGCATTATTTTTTAAATCTAGGTGATCTAATCTAATAATTTTGGTGATTTTATTTTAGTTTATTTTTTGCCCCTACAGTTACCCGCTCAAAATTCCCTTCCTGCCTTTGCTCTGCTTCGTTGAGTCCCCTATCTGTAGCCGGGCACCTCTTGGATGTCTCTTCTGCATCGTCTTCTGCTGGTCTGGGTTGCAAAGCACATCTATGGGCTGGAGCTCCGAAGGTTCCGTGTAGGAACAGCTTTTTCATAACTGGCCAGATGAGAAGGTTGTGCTGTAGGTCTCCGAGATGTGAGAGGGGATTGGTAGACAGCTTTTGATGGACAGTAGCTGTCAGGATGGACTTGACTTCTCAGCCTGGTTCTGTAGGGCCACGCTCGGCTGACTCCTCAAGGCAAACCTGAGCTCTGGTGTGTCTCGGGTAGGCATTTAACAGCTGTGAGAGTAACTGCTTTCACTGCCAGAAAGTGAAAGCGCCTGCGGGGCAGAACATTGAGACGGCCGATGCACTGCTGTCTTGACGTGACCTGGATGGGCTGGAAAGTTGGGCAGAGAGGAACCTGTTGAGGTTCAACAAGGGCAAATGCAGGGTCCTGCACCTGGGGAGGAACAACCCCATGCATCAGTACAGGCTGGGGCGGACCTGCTGGAGAGCAGCTCTGTGGAGAGGGACCTGGGTGTCCTGGGGGACGACAGGTTGACCATGAGCCAGCAGTGTGCCCTGGCTGCCAAGAAGGCCAATGGCATCCTGGAGTGCATTAGGAGGAGTGTGGGCAGCAGGTCGAGGGAGGTTCTCCTTCCCCTCTACACTGCCCTGGTGAGGCCCCATCTGGAGTCCTGTGTCCAGTGCTGGGCTCCCCAGTTCAAGAAAGATGAGGAGCTACTGGAGAGAGTCCAGCGGAGGGCTACGAGGATGAGGAGAGGACTGGAGCATCTCCCCTACGAGGAGAGGCTGAGGGAGCTGGGCTTGTTCAGCCTGGAGAAGAGAAGGCTCAGAGGGGACCTTAGAAATGCCTACAAATATCTGCAGGGTGGGTGTCAGGGGGATGGGGCCAGACTCTTTCCAGTGGTGCCCAGTGACAGGACAAGGGGCAACTGGCACAAACTGAAGCAGAGGAAGCTCCAGCTGAAGATGAGGAAGAACTTCTTCCCTCTGAGGGTGACGGAGCCCTGGCCCAGGCTGCCCAGGGAGGCTGTGGAGTCTCCTTCTCTGGAGATATTCCAGACCTGCCTGGACGTGGTGCTGTGCAGCCTGCTCTGGGTGACCCTGCTTGGGCAGGGGGTTGGGCTGGGTGACCCACAGAGGTCCCTGCCAACCCCTGCCAGTCTGTGATTCTGTGTACCTTGGGGAAATGAACTTAGCACGGCGGCTGCTCTGCTGGATTCTACTGCTGAGCGTGGTCTGAAAGCTTACGGGGATTGTTCGGAATTAGGATAACGTCCTGGTTGGTAATACTGCTTTCAGACACTTAACGACATTGTTATTCTCCAGGAATTTGCTTGTTTGGCTACGCTTTCATATTTCTTTAATCTTGAAAACTATATAAAACCTAATATATGGGAAGTATGGAAAGTACCACCGATGCTGTGCTGCTGCCTGTAGATCCAGTGCTCTATCTCTTTCTCATGTGTCCAAGTTGTCAAGTGCAATACTGAGAAAAACTGAGGAAATCCAGCACATAATGGGAAATAATGTAATTAAAAGACTTGAAACAAAAGCACAAGCGCGTAGGGGGAAAAAAAGCCAGCACTGCCAAGTCAGCGCAGTTATAACCGTTCCGCAGTCTTCTCTGGATGCTCAAAAGGAAAATCCAGTTCAGCACCTCCTGCGCTGTACGAACACCCCAGGCGCTGTCTGGGTTTCCCTCGGGCAGCGAGGTCTGCGGCGGCCGCTGCCTGGAGCTGCGGAAGGCTCTGGAGCAGAAGAGATGCTCTATCCCACTGCGCTGACCAGATCTCATATTTTTTTAATGTAGCCAAATCCCGTTGTGTCGTACCTCCTCTGTGCCGTGCAAGCGCGACGATTGTCCCATTTCATTCCAGGGGTAACTGGATCTGCTGAACTTTTTCCCAGAAACTTTTAACTTCTATGAATTTCGAAGCTGGGAGAAGCAGCAATGTGTACTGCAGGGCTTGGTTGGGGAGCCTTGGTTTTGTTCATCAGTCTAACTTCGCTGAGCTCATCAGACTAAACGGCTGAGGGAGCTGGGCTTGTTCAGCCTGGAGAAGAGAAGGCTGAGAGGGGACCTTAGAAATGCTTACAAATATCTGCAGGGTGGGTGTCAGGAGGACGGGGCCAGACTCTTTCCAGTGGTGCCCAGCGACAGGACAAGGGGCAATGGGCACAAACTGAAGCAGAGGAAGTTCCAGCTGAAGATGAGGAAGAACTTCTTCCCTCTGAGGGTGATGGAGCCCTGGCCCAGGCTGCCCAGGGAGGCTGTGGAGTCTCCTTCTCTGGAGATATTCAAGCCCCGCCTGGACGTGGTGCTGTGCAGCCTGCTGTGGGTGACCCTGCTTCGGCAGGGGGTTGGACTGGGTGACCCACAGAGGTCCCTTCCAACCCTGAACATTCTGTGATTCTGTGAAATTAGGCAGTGAGAATCACTTGTAAAAATTTTTATGGCAAGCCTGCCTTCACCTGAGGCCAGATGGTCTCTGCTCAGAGGACATGGGCTCTGTCTCTTCCAGAGGCTGCCGCAGACTGAGTTTCACCGAGCCCATGGGCAAAGCAAGCAAACTGTGGATGTGTGTAGGTACTTGTTCAAATCGTTTTACACAGTCTAGTCAATGTGGCATTTCTGCCCAGACCAGGGTGATGGTAGGCAGCTGCCGGAAGACTTGGTCTCTTTTTTTTGCCCTTCTTGGTCATTGTCCTCCAAATAGTCGTGTGCTTGCCCTCTTCCTTGTGTTTGATGACTCAGTTATGAGGAATCTGACTAATCACAGAATGTTCGGGGTTGGAAGGGAGCTCTGTGGGTCACCCAGTCCAACCCCCTGCCAAAATAGGGTCACCCAGAGCAGGCTGCACAGGTCTTGAATATCTCCAGAGAAGGAGACTCCACAGCCTCCGTGGGCAGCCTGCGCCAGGGCTCCGTCACCCTCAGAGGGAAGAAGTTCTTCCTCATGTTCAGCTGGAGCTTCCTCTGCTTCCGTTTGTGCCTGTTACCCCTTGTCCTGTCGCTGTGCACCACTGAACAGAGTCTGGCCCCGTCCTCCTGACCCCCACCCTGCAGATATTTAGAGGCATTTCTAAGGTCCCCTCTCAGCCTTCTCCAGGCTGAACAAGCCCAGCTCCCTCAGCCTCTCCTCGTAGGAGAGATGCTCCAGTCCCCTCACCATCCTCGTAGCCCTTCGCTAGACTCTCTCCAGTAGCTCCTCATCTTTCTTGAACTGGGGAGCCCAGCACTGGACACAGCACTGCAGATGGGACCTCACCAGGGCAGAGTAGAGGGGAAGGAGAACCTCCCTCGCCCTGCTGCCCACACTCCTCCTAATGCACCCCAGGATCCCATTGGCCTTCTTGGCAGCCAGGGCACGCTGCTGGCTCATGGTCACCCTGTCGTCCCCCAGCACTCCCAGTCCCTCTCCACAGAGCTGCTCTCCAGCAGGTCCACCCCAGCCTGTACTGGTGCCTGGGGTTGTTCCTCCCCAGGTGCAGGACCCTGCTTTTGCCCTTATTGAACCTCATCAGGTTCCTCTCTGCCCAACTTTCCAGGCAGGGATTGAGGAGTGCCGTGGTCAGAGATCAGCTTAGGTCAGCTGTAGAGCTGCTCTCCAGATTAGTGGGCTATCCCAAACATCTTTAGTGGGAGAGGAGTCATATGGGGTCCAATCAATAAATAGTGCTTTTCGAGACCTTGGTAGTCAGAGAGGTAGCGGAAAGGAGCGTCTGCGTGTGTGTGTGTGCTCTCATCTCTCATCCCATCAGCGTTTGTTTGATGTCCGCAGGCTGACCGCGTCTTAGCACCGAGTGTGTAAGGTGATGTGGCAATCCCATCTGTTGGGTAGGGGTTGTCCCTTGTTTCTTTAGCGAGAACGACACGTGAAACTCAGCTGGTTTGGTTGGATATGGGGTTCCCTTACTTTATAATGTGAGTGTGGTTTAGCACTAGAGGGGTGGCTTGAGCGTGGGTCAGATGATGATGGATCTGCTCAGTAGTCTCAGACTTGCCCCTGGTAAACCCTTCTTTCTAGACGTTGCTCATCAGTCGCACCCAGGGAAAGTACTTGGGATCTGATGTGTTGAGCTCTCCGGATATAAGCGGTGGGGTACCGTAGTGTGAGGCACTACCCTTAGGGGTAAATCACCTAAATGCCTTATTTTCATGAAACTAAAGCTTTAAAAATCAGACAGCCAGTTGCCATGTGTTCCTTACAAGTCGTTGAATATAGAGGAGTTATGATGGAGTTGTTGTTACAGGCACTTTTAGTCCAGTCCAAATCCTGTGATAGCACCACTTGAGAGCTTCAGTGATTTGGAGCATCAGGATCTGGTCCTGATAAAAAGTATGTGTTCATTTTTATACAAAAAATGAACAGGGTTTCCACGTACCGCACGCTTGTGCGTTGCGTTGTACGCTTCTCAGAGCAGGAATTATTTCCACCTCTGAGGGTCAAATGCAGGCATGAAGCTAGATTTTCATAATTTCACAGAGCTGAAATGAAATATTCAGCACCCCAGAAGGCACATCATGACTTATAATAAAAACATTACAACAAGAGTTCTCTTTTTAATATACATGAAGCTTCGTATTAGTGCGTTTTATGCAAACAGGTAAAACTATCAAGTTTTGCTGTATATTCTGCATTACCTAAGCATGTACATAAACACCTATTAGCCTGGCCATTAAGCTAATTCACGCAGGCTCTGTGGATGAAGGGATAAAGAAAAATCTTCTGAGAAAATGTATGCTCGGAGTGTCCATAAATACACTTTGTGGCAGTAGACTTAGTTCGGTTACAGTGCTCCGCTCCCAAATTCCGATTACTGGGGGGTATTTCTGTATTCACAGATTTCCAGTGGTCTGTGTGCAAAAGTCTGATTTCTTAATGTTTATTTGAAAAAGAAGAAAGCTCCAGGGGTGGCCCGGTCAAATGCTTTTGCCGCTGTGACATCTCTTCCCTCTCTATAATGGAAGCAACTGATGCAGAACATGAAGGGGGGGGGGGAAACCCCACCCACCCACCCACCCTAGAATATTACATTTCACAAAGCCGGCACAGAAAGTGGAGGATTCAAAGCGAGGGACTGATTAAAAAGAACATCAGAGATCATCTTTTAAATGTTAATTTTGTCTGGGGCCCGGAGAGTGATAACCTTGAAGTTACTCTGATGTTACCTGTCAGGGTGAGAAGCCCATTAGTTTTATTCCTGTATCACAAAGCAGGTCATCACGTAGGGTAATGTCTCGGTTGCTAAAGCAGCAAGGGACCAAGGATGGGGTCTTTTAGCTTCAAGGTGGTTTTTTCCCTCCTTTATTTGGCTAAAGGACGCATGGGCTCTTGCCAAGGGCGCTCTCCTTGACCTCGGAGCTTCAGATCTCCAAGCAGTGCTAGAGGCTTGTTTGATGGCACGGATGTGCTCGGAATAGCTGACGTGGTAGCTTGGCGTAGGAGGTATTTAATCTTCGCAACGCTTCTCTTCGAGTTGGTAGTGAAGCCATAGATCTCATAAATCTGAGCGTGCTGTAGTCGGAGGGAAGAGGAAGCACTGAGGTGCCCTGGACACGTTGGTTTTGGTAGCCTCTGGTTTGCAGGACTCCTAATTTCCTGGAAGCTTGTGGTTTGGTTTTTTTTTTTTTTTTTGTAATATTTTTTTCCAAATATGAGGGTGCTGGACCTCAAATGACAGCTGTGAACATGCATGTGAAAAGTGAATGTATTTATTGCAACAGAGAAACCAGCTGTAACAGCAGTTCTGTCTCTTGTTCTGATTTTTAAAGCCTCGGAGAGGTGAGGAGCCTGGAAGCCAGTCCCAGGGAAGGCATGGTGACCTGGGACAGATGCGGGGGTGTCCTGGCCATGACGCAGGTGATAGAAGAAAGCGTTAACCCCTATGGGTGTCGGTTGGTTTCTGCCAGCCATGCTGGGGATCATCAGCCCGGGTCTGAGCGTAGATGCGAGCAAGTGTGTTGTCCACAACTTGGTGGCTGTTAATGACCATAACCTTTCCTTAGCTGGTGGCTGTCTTGGAGCTTTGAGGGACTGCAGGTGAAAAATTAAGGGCATTAGTGAAGATGCCAGGTAATGGGAGAGCCCCCGTCCTACTGAGACCAAAACTTGGAAACAGAAAACATGAGCGTGTTCTACAACAAGTTTTGGAAGAGCTCTTCATCTCTTCGTTGTCTTACCTGGTTGCCGCCTTTTCCCTCCTTGCCTTCTGTTTCAGTTGAGCTGTTGCGGTAAGGATGAAATTGTAGGTGTAGCATCTCAGTTTAAAAATGAGTTTTCTACTCTGCTTGTGTGCAGCCATTTCAGATATGAGATGCTTACTGTCATGCACAATGGCCAAGAAGCTGCCCAAGGACTAGAAGAACTCTTTCCTTGTCTTGATGTTCCCAGCTCCTAGAAGGCTGTGCAGTACGGTAGCTGGAGAGATGACTGCCTGGCTGGGCTCGGCTTTGCAAGCCTGATACTCGGGACTGGAGATGGAAAGGCTGCTCCTGCCTTCTTGGTTGCAGCTATGTGGTCTTTTGCCTTGGGTTTCCACCACGTCGGGTTGGAGGCACCAAGCGTTCTGGAGATAGCACTCCTGCTTTTGGAGAGTACAGAAGGAGCAAGCCTTGGGAGGAAAGACCTCCATAAGCTGGAGCTCTGCTTCATTATGGTCTCGTTCTCAGAGCAAGGGGTTTTTAGGCAGTAGGGACCCAAAGGATCTATAGGAGCAGCCTACGTATGGGCTGTTGTGCCGCATGTCCTCAGCTGGCTTACCCTGGGGTAGCAGTGGCTTGGGTGGTGGTTGGCTTAGGCTTGAGCGTGTAGCTGTGGCTTGGGTGGTGGTTGGCTTAGGCTTGAGCAAGTGCTGAAATCCAGGCATTTTTAAACCAGATAGCTACTATGTAGGAGAAAAAGGATCCAGGGAAATGCTCTTGATGTCTGACTTAGGCCTCAAATAAACGTGGCATTGAAAAAAGTTGTTGGAGAAATGGCACTGATCTGTATTTTCTACACTGTCTTGGGAATCCTTTCATAGGCTCAGTTGCGTTTCAAGGGCTGTGTATATCTGTACACACAGAAGTGTGCACTATCCTTAGTGAATATAAAATGAATACAGAAATATTCATGGAGAAATTAAGTTCCCCCTGAAAAGGCCTCCCCCAGTAATGTGTTTTTTTGAGACAAACGGTGTTGAAGCAGTCTTCTAGAAACTGGGCTCTATCTTAAGACCGCTTGTCCTCTACGGCAGCTGATATTTGTCGGCCGGGTTAGAGCGTGTTCAACCTGCTTTTCCTAAACTGTGCTAGCAGAACTTGGTTTCTCATTGTAAGTCACGTTTAAAACTTTTCTGCATTCGATACGTAGATGTCTTGTTTCTTCTGGTGACAGTCCTTAGTTTTATGCGTGTAGAATGGAGCGTTGTGTGGGCTGGTCTGAGTCTGGGATTTGTTTCTCCCTTAATTCGAGGAAGGCTGAGTTTGTTTATCCTGGGTTGTATCGTGGAGTTACTTGAGTTTTTTGGTGTTGAAATAAGTTGATGTCTTAGATGTGGTGAATTGTTTCTTACAGCCTGGTCTAGAGGAATCAGGTTTAGTGTTTGCTGCTTGAAGTAGAAATTCGGGAGAAAAATTTTGTGGAAGGCCAATGGCATTCTGGGGTGCATTAGGAGGAGTGTGGCCAGCAGGACGAGGGAGGTTCTCCTTCCCCTCTACACTGCCCTAGTGAGGCCCCATCTGGAGTCCAGTGTCCAGTGCTGGGCTCCCCACTTCAAGAAAGATGAGGAGCTACTGGAGAGAGTCCAGCGGAGGGCTGCGAGGATGGTGAGGGGACTGGAGCATCTCCCCTATGAGGAGAGGCTGAGGGAGCTGGGCTTGTTCAGCCTGCAGAAGAGAAGGCTGAGAGGGGACCTTAGAAATGCTTATAAATATCTGCAGGGTGGGTGTCAGGAGGATGGGGCCAAACTCTTTCCAGTGGTGCCCAGAGACAGGACAGGTCCTGTGCAGCCTGCTGTGGGTGACCCTGCTTCGGCAGGAGGGTTGGACTGGGTGACCCACAGAGGTCCCTTCCAACCCCGACCATTCTGTGATGCTGTGGAAGCCAAGGGCGCAAGAAGATGATGTGGTTGGGAGAGCTCTCCGGACTGCCCTGCGTTGAGGTGTAACCCTGCAGCTGGCCTTCCCAAACTGAGCTAATAGGTCAAATATGCAAATGCATACTCATGGGATTTTTAAATTCTTTCCTACTTTTCTCCTTCAGCACATTTTACAAAAAGGTGACCATTAGATTCTTATCCTTCCAGGTAACCTCTTGTGAAAACACGCAGTCGTTTTCTTTCATTTTGAAGAAGTCATCATTACTTCTATCTCCAGGAATAACACTTGCAGGAAGATTTGAATTTTCCTCGTGTTCTCAAAGCTCTCCAGGTTATTCAAGCTGTTAGGTGCTTTGCAGTGCAGCAATTGGGGTTAAATACGCCTTTTGCAAAGGGTCTGAATGGCTGAAATTGCAGCTGAACTGGAAGGGTAATTGCGCGAGAAGAAAGTTCATCTTTGTTTAACTTCTCTAACTTCTACATTTGCTGCACTGGAAGCTGTCATAACCCCGTTTCTTCTGCAGAAATGGATTATTTACTTGTGATAATAGCCCCATAAAATCATTAACATGCTGTCATAAACAGCTGGGTTAACTGTGCTGTAAGCGTCGGTGCCATAAATAAGTTGCCCAACGAGAAGCTGTGATTTACAGGCGGAGCACAGTTGCCTTTGGGAGAAGGGGAAGCAACACATGGTTTCAAAATAACTACTCTTTCACGCGTTGTCAATAGATCTTTATACTATTATGTGGTTTTTGTGGTGTATAGCAAAAGTGCTGTGTTCCAGCGTAGAGCGTTTGGGCCCGATTCTGAGATGCTTCCTGCAGTAACTGGAATCGGAGCGTGAAGACAGATGACAAGCAAATTGGGATTTGACTGTTCTTGATGTTACTGGACAATGAGTTTTATTCGGAGGTCTTGTGGTGCTGTTGTCATCGTGCCTGAAATGCTCCGCAGTTGAGGCTTCCAACTCTTGCTTTCTCCTTTGCTCAACTTGATTAATTTTTTGAAGCCGTAACTTTTTCATTTATGCACTTTGAAGGAAATTCTGCTACCTGGCTGTTTCACTTAATCACAGAATCACAGAATGTTCGGGGTTGGAAGGGACCTCTGTAGGTCATCTAGTCCAACCCAAGTACTTAACAATAAAATGGATTTCCATAAAGAAAATGCCAAGTAGTTGTTTATGCTTTCACACAGCCCAGAATCCCAGCATGGCAGGGGTTGGCAGGGACCTCTGTGGGTAGAAACACATAACCAATATTTACTCTGTGCTTCTTATGGTTTTGCTGTTCCAGGTTCACGGATTAAGACTTTCACATCGCTGAGGTTCTTGACCGAGCCTTCGGATGCTGTCACCATGCGCGGAAGCAACGTGTTGTTGAACTGCGTAGCCGAATCGGATCAAGGAGCCCCAGTTATTAAATGGAAGAAAGATGCGGTCTTCTTAAACCTGGCGGTCGATGAAAGGAGGCAGCAGTTGGCCAACGGCTCGCTCTTGATACAAAACATAGTCCACTCCAGGCACCACAAGCCGGATGAAGGGCTCTACCAGTGCGAAGCATCTCTAGAAGGTGTTGGAGCTATCATCAGTCGGACAGCCAAGGTCATGGTAGCAGGTAGGCAGAAACGTTTTTTCTTTTTGGATTGCTGCAAACACTATTGGTGAGAAGGTGCCTTTTTTTTTTTTTAAAAAAAAAAAGAGGCAAAAATTTACATAAAAGCCCTTTGAGTGCCGTGGGTTTTCTTCTTTCCTTCTTCAAAAGAAGCAAAGCTGGGTATGACACTTCTGCAACAGCAATTTATTTCTGATAAGGTATTAGTGGTGTTTAAATATGTCTCATCGCCTCTTCATTGCTGTGAGTTATTTGCTGCATCTTTATTGTCTGCAAAATAAATGAAACCTCTGAAGTTGGAAATTAACTGCTTTTTGGAAGAAATGAAGGTCCCCAAACACGCGAAACTTCTGTAGGGCACTGAATGTACAAATTTTTATGGTTTTTAGGAACTTTCGTAGACGAACTGATGCAGCTTGCTGGAATTGGCAGCCTCTTTGTGTTTTCTTTGGAGGGCTGGTGCAGGTATATGGCAGAAGGAACAAAAGTTGGTTACCGATGTATCTGAGAAGACACATGGCTTCGTGGATGTAACAAATAGATTTGTAAAAGATGGGTACCTGGAGCTTTGAAGGGTTCATTTTGCTGCTTAGTTGATCTGTAGAAGGATGTTGTAAGTCCTAAATCTTCTTATTACTGGGGGTAAAAATGGTTGGAAATGCTTCAGTTGAGAGCTACTTAGTAACTAATACCAAATAGAACACGTTGGAGTTGCAAATAATTTTGATTACGATCGTTATTTAAGAATTCTGCCAATTCAAAGGGGATGCTTATTGTTTCTGCTCTTGGTGTGGATGGAGCTACTGTGTGTTGCTGATTGCTCTGACTTAGACCTGGTGAAGAATATTCTTGACCTGACATGGGTTGAGCAGCTTGAGAGTAACTTAGTAACCTTGGGAAGAGAGGATAAAATACTCTTTTATGCTCGGGAGAAGATTGCCGCTTCTGGCCTTTAGTGCACAGGTGAGTGATGAGTTTGTTCAGGCGTGTTGGCAATGTGGAGAATCACAGAATGTTCGGGGTTGGAAGGGACCTCTGTGGGTCACCCAGTCCAACCCCCTGCCGAAGCAGGGTCACCCAGAGCAGGCTGCACAGCACCGTGTCCAGGTGGGGCTGGAATATCTCCAGAGAAGGAGACTCCACAACCTCCCTGGGCAGCCTGGGCCAGGGCTCCGTCACCCTCAGAGGGAAGAAGTTCTTCCTCCTGTTCAGCTGGAGCTTCCTCTGCTTCAGTTTGTGCCCGTTGCCCCTTGTCCTGTCGCTGGGCACCACTGAACAGAGTCTGGCTAAATGAATGGTTTGGGTTGGAAGGGAACTTATAGATCACCTTTTCCCAACCCCACTGCTATGGGCAGGGACCTCTTCCACCAGCCCAGGGTGGTGAGAGCTCCGTCCAACCTGGCCTTGAACACTGCCAGGGAGGGGGCAGCCACAGCTTCTTTGGGCAACCTGGGCCAGGGCCTCACCACCCTCATGGTGAAGAATTTCTTCCTTATATCTAATCTAAACTTCACTTCTGCCTTCTGAGCTCTCCTCTACTAGCTAGAAAAGGCATGCTTTCTTATGATAACCGATTAAAAAAGGCAATAAGAGTCTTGGCTCTTTCCTAATCTGCCTCCTCCCCACCACTTTTCTGTCTGAATCGCTGGTCATTGAGCCACCTGTCCTCAGCAGCGTATGTACCTGCTGGGCTATGATTCCTGCCCAAAGTGATGGAGAGAGCCCCACAGATGGAAAGAAATTGGTCGTTCTGTTAGCAAGTCACCCTCGGAGCGAACCTGCAGAGCTGTGCTTTGCCAAGTAGGGCTTTTTGCCAGTTCAAGTTGTTATTTGGCCTTGATCTTGGTTGTTGGCAACCACTAACTAATAAAATCACTCCAATTATTCTTTGTGAGTGAGTGCACATATGTGAGTATTCCCCGTCGTGCTGTGCCCAGCTCTGTAATTTTGAGCTTTTCGTGGGAAGGGCTGTGCTGTGCGTGTTAGGCTCTGATCTCCTATCCCTGCAGCGGTGGTGGGAAGTTGGAGGTGGAGGGCCTTCCTCTGCTCACGAAAAATTTCGCTGAAACTGGAAGAACTGATAAAGATTTCTTGATTGGAAAGACACCGAGAAGGAGAAGAGGCGATGTGCATGAATTGTAGTACTGGATATTTGTTTAAGCAGAAGTATTTTTTCCTACAAACGTGATCACACAGGGAAAGTGGTTGCCCAGGCATGCTGTGGAGTCTCCAGCTCGGTGATGTTCAAGACCTGGTTGGATACAACGCACCGCAACCTGCTGGTAGCTCCGCTGCTTGCTGTGGGGCTCTGGCCTTGGACTTCAAAACCTGGTTGGATATGACCTGCCACTACCTGCTGGTAGCTGCCGCTGCTTGCTGCGGGATGCTGGCCTCAGACTTCAAGACGTGGTTGGACACAACCCGCCACGACCTGCTGGTAGCTGCCACTGCTTGCTGTGGGGCACTGGCCTTGGACTTCAAGACGTGGTTGGACACAACCCACCACGACCTGCTGGTAGCTCCGCTACTTGCTGTGGGACGCTGGCCTCGGACTTCAAGACCTGGTTGGACACAACCCGCCATGACCTGCTGGTGGCTGCTGCTGCTTGCTGTGGGACGCTGGCCTTGGACGGTCACTGTAGGGGCCTTCTGACCTTGGTGATTCCGCTTTGTATTTTTTAATTCTGGTTGTGTGAAATCGGTGAATATTCTAAGGTGGAATATAAGGCATTTAAAATTGGCAACGAGCTCTTTGAGCAAAAATGGTATTTTGCTCTCTGAAGGACATGTGTTCCTGAGTGAGCAGAATTTTTGTGTTTTTATTTTTTTTAAGGGAGTGACTGCGCAATGTTGGCAGAACATCATTGACTTAAGGCACTGGCAGATGGAAACACGACAGAGTAAGGCAAAGAGGGCAAGAGGAGAAATGAAGGTCTCGCACTCCAGCGTGTTGTGTTAATCATTGCTTGGCAAAGCAAATAAACCTCCGATGTTCAAAAAAGCTGCCTTTTACAGAGATAAGGATTGGGATAGGGTGAAGCTATATTTAATATTCTAACTCTTTCTGATCTGTTGTGTGGTGTACAACGTGTTGCTGCTAAGAAGACTTTGCAGAATCACAGAATGGTCGGGGTTGGCAGGGACCTCTGTGGGTCACCCAGCCCAACCCCCTGCCCAAGCAGGGTCACCCAGAGCAGGCTGCACAGCACCGCGTCCAGGTGGTTCTGGAATATCTCCAGAGAAGGAGACTCCACAGCCTCCCTGGGCAGCCTGGGCCAGGGCTCCGTCACCCTCAGAGGGAAGAAGTTCTTCCTCCTCTTCAGACTTATTCTGGACAGCCTGATGCTGGCACGTGCGATTGCACCGTCCCGGGGAGTGGAAGGTTGTGATCGTGTCAAGGGTACATATCCTCATTTCTCCCATTTCTCGGAGATTTCATTCTTGCAAGATCTTAAAGGAAGGATCATGAGCTTTTATATTTCAGGCAGGAAGAGATTCATCCACTGAATTACAGTCTCATCTTGGGTAACGTCACTTTTAAACTCTAGGTCTGTTCACAGTGTTTTAAGTACTTACTGTGCTGTTTGGCAACATGGAATACATCACCATTTACGTCTTTGGAGGTTAAAATTGCCAAACCACTGGTAGTGCATAAGGGGTGTATATCTTTCTCGCTGTAAATGCTCTGAACGTGATTTCACCACGCATTTCGTAGCATTAGCAGTCAATAAAGCAGTCACCGCTAAAAGGTAGCAGGCAGCTCCGCGCGGAACAGACTGCTCGGGGGTACTGAAAGTATATTGCCCTTTTAAAGCCCTTTCCCTTATTCTTTCACTGCTTTCAATAAAGAAAACATAGCAAATGAAAACTGTTTTTAATCAGTCAGGAATTTTATGCACGAAGCTTGCCGCGTACGAGGAAAATACACCGTTTGGAAGAACTTCTCGAGGGTCCTTACGGCCCCGACGTGCTCCAGCTGTAGAAGTGTTCCTGGCTGAAATGGAAATGAGAGCGCTGGAGAGAAACCCAGAGCTGCTTCCTTCTCCAGCATCTTGTTAAAACTCCAAGTTTAATAGACTACTTATTGATGTTTCTAGTAATTGATAGGATTTTGGGTAGAAACCACGCTACCCTGTCTTCTGTCTCTATTTATAGACTGTTGTAGCATCAGTCCTTCAAAGGTTCTGGCTTTACTTTTACTCTGAAACATAGGTCTTTCGCAGGAGGATAAAAAGTGGAGTCCAAGGTTGCTTTATAGGGAAATTCCTGTACTTCAGCATCCAGCCTCTTGGTGAAGAACAGCTCTCGGGGGGGATGAGATAGGAATTTTTTTTGTGCGTGGTTGTGATGATTTATAACTAGAAATTGATTTGTAACAGCTTTTTTCTTGTTAAAAAACACCCCCAAAACCCAAACAAAACAACGGATAATCACAAAACCACAGAATGGTCGGGGTTGGAAGGGACCTCTGTGGGTCACCCAGTCCAACCCTCCTGCTGAAGCAGGGTCACCCAGTCCAACCCCCTGCCCAAGCAGGGTCACCCAGAGCAGGCTGCACAGGAGTGCGTCCAGGCGGGGCTGGAATATCTCCAGAGAAGGAGACTCCACAGCCTCCCTGGGCAGCCTGGGCCAGGGCTCCGTCACCCTCAGAGGGAAGAAGTTCTTCCTCTTGTTCAGCTGGAGCTTCCTCTGCTTCAGTTTGTGCCCGTTGCCCCTTGTCCTGTCACTGGGCACCACTGGAAAGAGTCTGGCCCCGTCCTCCTGACACCCACCCTGCAGATATTTGTAGACATTTCTAAGGTCCCCTCTCAGCCTTCTCTTCTCCAGGCTGAACAAGCCCAGCTCCCTCAGCCTCTCCTCGTAGGAGAGATGCTCCAGTCCCCTCACCATCCTCGTAGCCCTCCGCTGGACTCTCTCCAGTAGCTCCTCATCTTTCTTGAAGTGGGGAGCCCAGCACTGGACACAGCACTCCAGATGGGGCCTCACTAGGGCTGAGTAGAGGGGGAGAACCTCTCTCAACCTGCTGGCCACACTCTGCTTAATGCACCCCAGGATCTCGTTGGGTTTCTTGGCAGCCAGGGCACACTGCTGGCCCATGGTCAACTTGTCAACCACAATATTAGGAAAAATGTCTTGAAAGAAAGAGTGGTCAGGCAGTGGACCAGGCTGCCCAGGGCAGTGGTGGAGTCTCCATCCCTGGAGGGGTTCAAAAACCGTGTAGATGTGGCACTTGGGGACATGGTTTAGCAGGCATGGTGGTGTTGGGTTGATGGTTGGACTTGATGATCTTGGAGGTGTTTTCCAACCTTAAGGATTCTGTGATATTTTTAGATGGTGTTTGAGACCATCATGTCCCTCGGCTTTGAACGTGAGACTGCCGCTCATGCCACGGTGTTACGTCAGGTTGCTTCATCAGTATGAGAAAAATAAAGAAAATCCAAGGTGTGTTATAATGGTGCTGTCGAGAATCAAATCTCTGCTGTGTACCTGTCTGGGCAGAACACCAGCAGCTTCCCGAGAGGCAAGGTAACTGGACTTCAAAATTGCAGCCCTGTGTTTGTGGTGGTTGCACCTTAGGCTGTGTTGCTGTAGCAGCACTGCCAGGCTTCAAGCAGCAGCAGGCGAGTTGCTAGGACAGCTGTTGAACCTGAGGTTAAAATCTTGGGGGTGTGAAGAAATTTGAATCCCCACTGACTTTTACAGCTTAATTGTTTTCCTGGTTCTTTTCAGAATATTATAAATCCACTGATAATTCTAAAAGATCTGTTCAAGTGCATGCAGGATGGCTGAGAAATGATGAAATGTAATATTAGATACTGTTGCCTTACCAGTATTTTTGGATTTCAATGAACTAAGGATGAAAATGACTCGAATTTAGAGTGGCATGAGGAGGAATGGCTTTTAAGAAACTATGGTGTAAACACAGGAAACCTGCTATACGAAAATTTAGGAAATACTATATTGGAGTAAAGAAGACGTGGTCTAAAGTGTTCCATATTTCTTATTCCCTGGTTCTAGGGAACTTTCTGGTTCCCTAGCAAGCTGGTCACTTTCTTTCTAAAGAAGGAAGAAAATTACGTTCAGAAATTAATTGTTTGGAGGGTATAACTTAATTTTTAACAACTAAAATCAGCGGATTCTGACTTCATTTCTTTTTTTTATTCCTACCTTTTTTGATTCCTCATCACAGGAGATTCTAGACTATTTAATGTGAATTCATAAATCATAATAAAAGTAGTGAAGAAAAGGAAAACAAACTCCACTTCCCTCCCAGCCTAATTTTGGAACTTGAAAGTATGATTTTCTTGATAAGTGGCAAAAGAAAAAATAAAGCACATGTTAGTAACTCTGTAGAAGGGGTGTTATAGCTGGAAAACTTCGATTACAAGTAGCACCCCTTGCCGGTGAATTCAGCAGAGTAGCTGGACGTTTATGAACTCTTGGCCAACAGATCTTTATTTCTCTGATACGCCTTTTTCTGTTTGCATTTTATCCACGTACAGACAGCGCGTGCAGTGTGTGATGGTGCGCAGAGCATCACTTAGGACTCTACCAGGAGCTGGTTAAGCTCAGGATTTAAGAACTAGATAGCTGAATTACATTTTTTTCTTTTCTTTTTGCTGCATGCCATAAGAATATATGCCTGTGGGACAGCTTTTTACATCCGTCCATGACCTGTAGTGCTTAATAGTTTGTTGCTTAATGGAACGGGCGATTCCTGAGCGCTTGCTCCGTGCTGTCGCTGCTTCATGTTCCTTTGCTGTATTTATAGGGTCCACACGCACCACTCGTGCACAAGCATAAGTGCTGTCATGCTGTTAAAGCTCATTAGCACATTTGTATTTAAAACCACAGCTGAGATGTGAAAGGAATTATCAGGAAATCAGGTAAATAGTTGACTCTTTACGTGCCGCTCTGTTTTGGTCCCGGTTTATTCCGCTGTCTTGTGCAGAAGTTGCAGCTGCTTTCCCTGATGTAAATGGGAGTGCAGGGACCTAAGGAACCAAAGAAAATCCAAATAAAACATCCAGTCAATATCTAGTGAGGTAGTTAGCCTTTTGAGGTCATCACATTTATTTATTTTTCTTTAAATGGCCATTTTCAACCTTGTTCATGGTTATTGCTTTCGCTGTATAAGCTGAAAAGCTCTGGGAAGGGTTTCTGTTCCGTGTGGCTGCTGGTGTGCAGCGGGCTTGGCTTTACATCCATAATTCCTCTGTGTGTCTGTCCCAGCTTTGGTCTCGTGGAGCTGAGGTGGCTGCTCGAGGAGCCTCGTGCACGGAGCTGCTCTGCTTTTCCCTGGGGAGCTGCGGTGGGGTCTCCCGCTGCAGGACCCAAGAGCTGTAGGTGGTGCTTCTGCTTCGTTGGGAGTAACCTCAACTTAGGGAAGAAGGCGAGATGCTCCTGCCTGCGTTGCTTCAATCCTTAGTAGACCATTGAATATTGGAACGCTTTGAGCTTGAATATCCACTCCAGGGAAAATTTGGGAAGAAGTAACCGGCTCCTTTTGGTGACTGGCTGCTCTTGGTTGTCACGGTTATCGCTGGGTGCCGAGTGGTTTTGGGTAGAAGAAGCAGCTCTGCATGATACGCCTCGACTGACTTCCAGTGCCAGGAGAAACAGGGCAGCCATCTTCTGCCCTGTTACTGAAAATAGCAAATTGTGAATGGGCAGAAGGAGTAAAGAGGCTCTGGATTACTTGGAGCCAGTTATCATAGCCTGTTGGGTGAGGAATGAGACGGAAAGGGGGCCCAAAAGGCTAGAAGAGAAGAAGGCTGAGTGCTTTTTTTTTTATTATATCTGTACAATATAATCTAGATACACTACAACTAATCGGATATTTTTTTAACCTTCCCTTTAAATATGCCACTTATATCTAAAGATAATGAAAACACTCAAATTAGTTAAACAGGTGTTTTATTTTGCTAGAAATAGCGCATTCGAAGAGGCTTTACTTCTAATAATTGAGAGTCCGGCGGCTTGGGGGTGCCTCGGAGCGAAGGGCAGATAGAAGCTCGTCTCTGACAGCTCCCACAGTGTTCAATTAACACACGGTTCTGGCTTTCACTCATTTCTCTATTCCAACTCTCTATATCCTCCCTACTTTTCCTTTGTTTCCCGTTTCTTGTGGTTTTTCCACAGAAAATCAGCTGAACGCTGTACCTTTCCATTTCAGCAGACCGACCTGATCCCCACCGGTGTGAACTGGGAGTAGCTCCACCACAGCCTTCCACTGGTTTTACAGTAACGAGTGGAGAAGTAGGCTGTGTCTGAATACGTATGTGCCTTGGCTGATATTCCACCTAATGTCTGAGTACCTGAACACCAACGCAATAACGAGCAGAAAGGCTTTCATCAGCTGTTAATTTTATTTTTGTTGTTGACTTTGAAATTCCCGTAGCGAGTGACTGGGGAGCAGCAGGCACCCGAGGACCTCTCCAGTCGTACATCTCTTGATGTGTATCCATCTGCGTTGCTCTTGGGTACGCTTTCTGTCAGGAGGAGGAATAATTAACTCTGTACTTAACACAGAAATAAATAGCTGTCTGTTCATCCGCGTGAACGGCCGCAAGTTAGGGGACCTAATAAATGCTTCTAAATATCTGCAGGGTGGGGGTCAGGAGGACGGGGCCAGACTCTTCTCAGTGGTGCCCAGCGACAGGACAAGGGGCAACGGGCACAAACTGAAGCAGAGGAAGCTCCAGCTGAAGATGAGGAAGAACTTCTTCCCTCTGAGGGTGCCGGAGCCCTGGCCCAGGCTGCCCAGGGAGGCTGTGGAGTCTCCTTCTCTGGAGATATTCCAGACCCGCCTGGACGCGGTGCTGTGCAGCCTGCTCTGGGTGACCCTGCTTGGGCAGGGGGTTGGACTGGATGACCCACAGAGGTCCCTTCCAACCCCTACCATTCTGTGATTCTTCTATCATTTTCAGTTTCCCGAGTTTATCAACCTGTAGGAAAGCAGCGTTGCACAGTAATAGTGTTTGAGACCTGCCTTTCCGTACAACACTCCTTCGATTCGGGTGTGGAGTGGCACCAAAGGTGTTTTTTTTTGTGCTGTTTTGAGCACATTGAGAAATGCTCTGAGCATTTCCCAACACCCCTTCCAGTAGCGGGCTGTTGAGAAACGCTCAGCGGGAATGCATGCCCCTGCAGTTCCCTGCTCTGCCTGTCCTTGTGCTGCGTAGAAACGTGGCTTTAATTAGCAAATTTCATTTAGGAGAAAGGTTTTGCTTTCGTTTTTTAGTGCCTGACAGAGATTTACTTAGACTGAGCTCGAGGAGATTGGATTAAAAAAGGAGCAGCATCGGTTGGCGAGGGCATGCAGTTCAGTGAAATAAAATAATGGGGTGTAATAGATCATAGCCCTGGAGATGGCGATCGCCCCGTGGATCAGCTGCCCAGTTGACCTTCCAGGAGAGGGTTGTTCCCACCCCGTGTTCCCTGATCATCTCTCTCCTCCGGTTTTACAAGCCCAAAGGGGTAGGACTCCTGTGGTCTCCTGTGGGGATCAGTCCATCGGGATGGTTTTTCTGGAGATGAATCCTCAGTTTTCTTGGTGTCATCAATTTGTCCCCTGTCGTGCAGGACAAAGGTGCTCTTGGGGTCTGATGGTCTAAGCCTGGAAAGAAATGCTTGACTTTTAATTTCTTTTGGAGGTATAAATGAGCTTTTTTGGATTTTTTTCGTGATGTAAAAGCACCTGTCAAGGTGATCGTGTTGCTGGGGCTCCTCTGGCTGGACAGGTGATAACTGAGGCAGTAATTCTAATGAGAAGAGCCTTTGATTCTCACCTTCTTAGGCCCTATGACTTTTCTGAGCCTTGCTGAAAACCTTTTTACCCTTTGTTGCTTTTTTATGTCTCCTCTTCCTCTTCCTCCGTCCCTCTCCCAGTGGCGGTCATTTGAGTGAAGGAGGACGGACCTACCTGCATCTAGTTCCTGCCAGCATCAGCTTCCAGTTCCATCTGTTCATGGTGGTTTTCATTTAGGAGCGTTTTCTTTTCCTGCTGTGACCAGATGCCCTGCCTGAGGCCGGTCTCCTGTTCCCGGCTGGCAGGGCAGGCTGTGCCACTGCTGGGTGCGAGTGGGGTCATGGAGCTGGGACCAGTTCATGCCTCCAGCCTTCACAGCATCACAGAAGGGCAGGGGTTGGAAGGGACCTCTGTGGGTCACCCAGCCCAACCCCCTGCCCAAGCAGGGTCACCCACAGCAGGCTGCACAGGACCGTGTCCAGGTGGGTCTTGAATATCTCCAGAGAAGGAGACTCCACAGCCTCCCTGGGCAGCCTGGGCCAGGGCTCCGTCACCCTCAGAGGGAAGAAGTTCTTCCTCATGTTCAGCTGGAGCTTCCTCTGCTTCAGTTTGTGCCCATTGCCCCTTGTCCTGTCGCTGGGCACCACTGGAAAGAGTCTGGCCCCATCCTCCTGACACCCACCCTGCAGATATTTGTAGGCATTTATTAGGTCCCCTCTCGGCCTTCTCTTCTCCAGGCTGAACAAGCCCAGCTCCCTCAGCCTCTCCTCGTAGGAGAGATGCTCCAGTCCCCTCCTCATCCTCGTAGCCCTCCGCTGGACTCTCTCCAGTAGCTCCTCATCTTTCTTGAATCTGATCTAATCCTTTTATTTCTGACCATGAGGAACAGAGGGATCATCATCATTTCTTGAATTACAATCTAACATACGTTAAAAATTTGTTGAATGTTTTGCTCAGACTCATCCTTACTTTTACTTTTACCGGACTAAACCTGATTTAATGGCTGTACACATCATCTTCCCATATCTCTTGCTGTGCTTGTTGCTTGCTTGGTTGTCCAGATCAGACACGTTTATCTGACAGCGGTGTCGTTAGCGTCTCGGGGCACGAAGTAGCAGGAAAGAAGTGAAGAATATTGGCGTGTGCTTTAACAAGATGTGTTGTGGGGAGGCTCTTGGAATGGTTGTTCCAGGCAATGTGTAGTGCAGTTATTGCTTGCAAGGGTTAAGATGCCAACATCTTGCACGCTTGTCTAACGTAGAATAAAATATCAGGACTTCTTTCCTCAACGAAGCCTGCGGTGTAAAGCCATTAAAAGTGAAGAATTTTATAGATGTATTTATCTTAGAAGATTATAGAAGAACAAAGAGCTATTTTTTCCGAAATGCTCTGGCTACATTTGCTGAAACGTGTGATTTTCTTAACGGCGAGCAGTGCAGTATAATTTGATGTTCGGTGTCATGTAGTTTGGGGCAGTTCAGAATAATATCTGGAGTTCACAGTGAACCTAGACTTAAATTTCTCACCCTGCGTATCCCGAACATTAGGGACCTGGCTCTCGGAACAGCGTTTATAATGATGAATTGGATCCAAAGTGTCATTTACAGTGAACGGGGAGAATTAAATGCCAAGGAGTGAGATTTGTAGGAGCTGGCGCGCTGAACGCCTGCGTCCTCATCGCTTGCCTGTACTGGGCTCCAGAGCTGGAAACTGCCTGCTGTGCTTCAAGCAGCACGCGCTTGGGCACCGGTGGGATGATCCTTCTTGTTACAGCGTCGTCAGGGGAAGAAGTAGCCGTGTTGATTGGGAAATGAAATAGGAGGTTGGAGTTTCGGACCTGTTTTGGTAGAGAGGGCTCCCCAGTTGAAGAAAGATTGAGGAGCTACTGGAGAGAGTCCAGTGGAGGGCTACGAGGATGAGGAGGGGACTGGAGCATCTCTCCTACGAGGAGAGGCTGAGGGAGCTGGGCTTGTTCAGCCTGGAGAAGAGAAGGCTGAGAGGGGACCTTAGAAATGCCTCTAAATATCTGCAGGGTGGGTGTCAGGAGGACGGGGCCAGACTCTTTCCAGTGGTGCCCAGCGACAGGACAAGGGGCAATGGGCACAAACTGAAGCAGAGGAAGCTCCAGCTGAAGATGAGGAAGAACTTCTTCCCTCTGAGGGTGCTGGAGCCCTGGCCCAGGCTGCCCAGGGAGGCTGTGGAGTCTCCTTCTCTGGAGATATTCCAGCCCCACCTGGACGCGGTGCTGTGCAGCCTGCTGTGGGTGACCCTGCTTGGGCAGGGGGTTGGACTGGGTGACCCCCAGAGGTTCCTCCCAACCCTGACCATTCTGTGATTCTGTAACCCGTTGCACCCCTTCTCCTGAAGAATCTCCCTGGCAATCCCTCCTGTGATGCTGCAGACTGGCGCTTTTGGCTGGTGTGTGTTGCAAGAACTTCAGATGGGATCTGGTTTTGCACATTTTTAACAAAAGTGATTGTAGAGCACATGGGTGCTTGTCGGCTGTTTCCTCGCGTGCTTGGAAAAGCGGATGGTTCTGCGAATTTTGGTTATCTCAATAGCATAAAGTTGTGGAGAGCTGGCCAGCCAGCACAGAAAAGCTTTGGGATATGCCCAGCAGTATCATTTTAGGTACTAAAGTACATTTTGTGGTGTCAGCGTAACCGTCGGTACCATGGCGTTTGCTGAAGTGCGTCCCGCAGAGCGGTTTTGCCTGGCTCGCCGGAGTTTAGCTGACCAAGTTCTGAGTAAGCATATTCTTCAAATGTCTCAGTGCTGTTTTGCCTGTGGTCCTCCTCTGATCTCGGTTTTGGATGAGCATGCAGCGCGTTTGAGGATGAACACAAATGCAGCAGATTTGGAAATGTGTCTCCCTGTGATGTGTTCGCCTTACGCTGCCGTCCGTGCTGGCAGAACTGCCGCGGTCGCTCGCGAGGAGTGAAGGTGAAACACTGAGCCAAGACCATCAGGTGGAGGTGGGGAAGGGGGACGATGCAGAAGTGGCCAGGCTTTCTGGGCAGCTGCTGCTTGGTGTCTTTTTATTTTTTTTTCGATAGATCTTCCCCTATGTCTTGATTTTTCTTTTGTCCCTAATAGAAGTAATGAAGATGTAGTTATTTTTAGGGATTTCGTTAGGTTAATTTAATTTTCTGACTTGGGCCAATCTTGTGGCCATGTTGCCTGCTCTCTTGTTCCCAGTTTAACCCTTGTGATGGTTCCTTGACCTTGCTTCCTCGAAATCCATGCACGTTTCTGAAGTGATGTTTAATAAGATGAGAGAAGCTGTTTACAACCCTCTCATTTTTCTTGGGTAACCTCCGTTGGGCAAATGAGAAGCGGGTCGGCGGTGATGCCACCGCGTCACCACGGGGGAGAGAGCTTTAAATTAGCCAAGCTGATCTCCAAGTTCCATAAAAGACATCGTCCGAGCAGTTTAATGAGAAGGGGTCAGGTCGCTCTACCCCAGCCGGGACCCGTCGCGGACGTACGTGCTGGTTTGGGACTTGACGCGCCGCAAAAAAGCAGGCTTCGGAAGTTCTCTGCGTGCCGTGATTGATGGAGGCTGATTCCGGGTTTACAAGCGAAAATGTAGAATTCTTAAACCTTCTGATATCCATATTTACCAGCAGATGATACAAGCCAGCGCTGACAGGGGATTGAAGGGCTGACAGATAGGCGTCCTCCAGCTCCAATCTCGGATTCCGCGCGAACCTTTAGGATGTAAATGGGAAGCGTGTTTTGTATTCGTGAATGCAAAAATGCTCTTGAAAAGCTTTCCCTTTGAAAAGATTATAATGATTAGCATTTATTATGCTGCTGTTTTCATGCAAAAAAAAAGAAAATCCTGCCCAGATTTTACTCAAATTGAACTTTTGTGCCTTGTGTAATAGCCCTGCTTTGATTTGAATAAGATTCAGAATAAAATGGGCAGATAAGAAGTTAAACACTACAGAGAGGAAAAAAAAAAAAATCCTCATTTGAGCTGCTAAATGCGTGTGTGTTAATACACAGACAAAAATGAGGATGTTTACAAGTAAGTGCTGTCACAGAGGGCACGCCAAAAAGTCTGGGGAAGAAAAAGCAATTTAGTGGAGAGCAAGATGTTAAGTTCCTTAATTTTCTCTACAGCAATAAAATCTGGTAAAAGGAGGGGAGTGACTGCAGGGATTTTTATTACCGTGGTTCCCACTAGCGTAGCTGTAGCTGAGAGTCTGTCAGCATTTCCGTGATAAAACTCTCATTTTCATGGGTTTGTAATTCAGTGCTAAAAGCTCACCTGGGCTGGTGCCTGGCAGCCAGGATTTTAAGTCACAAATTAATATTTCATACATTGGGAAAACAAGGTGTTTGGCCAGATCTCAATTAACCAGGGATTTGAAAAAGGGGGTTGCCTCTCGCATCAAACTTCTAACGTGTCATGTCTGAGTCGCTTTGTTGTTGTTAGTGATGGTGGTTACTGGTCAGATCCTACGGAAGAAAAATCAAGGGAGAGAATCCTGCCGCAGGGTATGGAGTAAGTAGTGAAATCAAAAGTTTGGCAGAGAGATTTTGGTTACCAGCCTGGGTTTGGTTGGTTTTTAGGCTGGAGAAGAGAAGGCTGAGAGGGGACCTTAGAAATGCTTACAAATATCTGCAGGGTGGGTGTCAGGAGGATGGGGCCAGACTCTTTCCAGTGGTGCCCAGTGACAGGACAAGGGGCAACGGGCACAAACTGGAGCAGAGGAAGCTCCAGCTGAAGATGAGGAAGAACTTCTTCCCTCTGAGGGTGACGGAGCCCTGGCCCAGGCTGCCCAGGGAGGCTGTGGAGTCTCCTTCTCTGGAGATATTCCAGACCCGCCTGGACGCGGTCCTGTGCAGCCTGCTCTGGGTGACCCTGCTTGGGCAGGGGGTTGGACTGGGTGGCCCACAGAGGTCCCTGCCAACCCCGACCATTCTGTGATTCTGTGGTTTTTATCATTTTTCTCACTTTATTTCTCTCTTTAGCTTACTTAAAGCCAGCTCAGACACCTCTCTGTTACGCTGCGCTTTGCAAGGCAGTTTTACCTCCGGAGTTGTGTGGGGGGAACAACTCCAGCTTTGGGGCCGGACAACGAGCCGGGGAGGTTTAGACTCTGCTCAAGCAGGGAAAAAAAAAAAAAATGCAGAAGTGGCGAAGATCAAGAGGATCCTGCCCAAAAATGGTCATTAAGCTCGGAGCTGGGGCAATGCCAGGTAAAATCAAGTCCCTGGAGTGTTAAGACCTGTCGTGCGCTTGAAGGTATTTAGGACACAGACTTGTTCAGTAGAGAGGAGTAATCGTAATTTGCAATCTGCTCTCTAGCAAGGTTTATCTGATGGGTTGGAGCTGGATTTCTCAACTGAATAGTGGAGGACGAATAATACTTTAGCTTTTTTTTTTTTTTTTTTTTTGAGGCAAAATAGGGGTGTAAGTTATTTGCTTAGCTACCCCTTTTTCCTAGCATTACCCAGCTACTGTGCATATACAGCGTCCAGTTCTGGGCTGCCCAGCTCAAGGAAGATGAGGAGCTACTGGAGAGAGTCCAGCGGAGGGCTACGAGGATGAGGAGGGGACTGGAGCATCTCTCCTACGAGGAGAGGCTGAGGGAGCTGGGCTTGTTCAGCCTGGAGAAGAGAAGGCTGAGAGGGGACCTTAGAAATGCTTACAAATATCTGCAGGGTGGGTGTCAGGAGGACGGGGCCAGACTCTTTGCAGTGGTGCCCAGCGACAGGACAAGGGGCAACGGGCACAAACTGAAGCAGAGGAAGCTCCAGCTGAAGATGAGGAAGAACTTCTTCCCTCTGAGGGTGACGGAGCCCTGGCCCAGGCTGCCCAGGGAGGCTGTGGAGTCTCCTTCTCTGGAGATATTCCAGCCCCGCCTGGACGCGGTGCTGTGCAGCCTGCTCTGGGTGACCCTGCTTGGGCAGGGGGTTGGGCTGGGTGACCCAAAGAGGTCCCTTCCAACCCCGACCATTCTGGGATTCTGTAACGAGTGGAAGGTGTTGGCCCCATGGTGTTTTTAGGTATTCAGGAGATAAACATTTGAAATATTGAAAATGTACAGGGTTTTTCCCAGAACATCCCGTCAGACAAGGTGGTTTGCAAGTCCCTGGGGATCCAGACACGGAGTGTGGGTTTGCTTGGCTGCGAGTAGCACGTGCCTCCCCTCGCGGTGCTCTCCTCGGACCCGGAGCGATCGTTGGCTGGGCAGCCAGCGGCTAGGAGATCAGCTTTAAAATATGAAACCTGGTTGAACGCTGTTTTTCTGTTGGCTGGCTTTGGCATTGGATATGTACTTGTTTCA
The DNA here is from genome assembly GCF_030867145.1 of Opisthocomus hoazin. Lineage (NCBI taxonomy): Eukaryota > Metazoa > Chordata > Aves > Opisthocomiformes > Opisthocomidae > Opisthocomus > Opisthocomus hoazin. The sequence continues at coordinate 2,186,174 of NC_134453.1, read as the reverse complement.
GCTTTTTCTACAGTTGGTAAGACTAGAAATAATTGATTTTTGAGAGAGAGCAGAAAAGAAGATGAAGCTCTCCTTCCAGTTCTTGCTTCCAAAAGCTGTTTCTGTAAATCTGGACCAGAAGGAAGGAGTAGCTGTTTCGCTTAATGAGTGTAGTTTTTTTTTTTTTCCATTGGCATGTGAGACTGTGACCAAACATGAATTTTTTGATTTTATGAGCAACATTAGTGGTAGCATCCGCAGCTGACTGGAATGAATTTATTTCTATTGCAATCCGTCCTTTCTCTTGATTAGTTTCTGAGGTTGAGGTGAAATGTTTCTATGATATTGGAAGTGACCAGCAATTTTGCCAAATGCCCTTATGGAAAATAATTTTTATTATTATTATTGTCATGTTCTTTCCATCTCTGTCTGAAATGTTTCCTCTAATCCTCTGAACTTGTAGCCTGAACTTTTACGTCTTCATCCTTTACTGTTTATACATGAAGCTGCTGGAATTGGATTCAGCCAGGGAGTTTGTTCTTTATGTCCTTTTCAAACATGAAGTCTCCTTTCTGTGCTCCTGGATGGGCTCCGCTTATTGCGGGAGACATTGCAGCAAAGAACTTTTAGGCAAATAAAAACGATGTCAAGCAGAGCTGAGCACTTCACAGCCTGGCAGTCCCCTGTTCACAGCTCTGCTTTCAACAGGGTTTCGTTTTACGATGATGAAAATCCGGCCAGTAAACCATGACTATCAGGAGGACAGTAACAAGAGTCCAGAAAGGGGAACGTGATGAGAAACAATTTATTTTGAGGAGGAACCCTGGAGAACAGAAGGCTCCAGGGTAACCTTAGAGCAGCTGCCAGTACCTGAAGGGGCCGACAGGAAGGATGGAGAGGGGCTTTTCGCAAGGGTGTGGAGTGACAGGACAAGGGGGAATGGCCATAAACTAAAAGAGGGCAGATTGAGATGAGATATTAGGAAGAAATTCATCCCCATGAGGGTGGTGGAACCGTGGCCCAGGTTGCCCAGAGAAGCTGTGTCTGCTCCCTCCCGGGCAGTGTTCAAGGCCAGGTTGGATGGAGCTCTGAGCAACCTGGTCTGGTGGAAGATGTCCCTGCTGATGGCAGGGGGGTTGGGACCAGATGATCTTCAAGGTCCCCTCCAACCTTTACCATTGGAACCAGATGATCTTCAAGGTCCCTTCCAACCTTTGCCATTCCATGATTCTATGACCCAGTTAAGCTGTTTCTGTGGGTTGCTTAACTTTATGGAAGACATCACAGAGCGCTTGGTGCTGCAGTGTAATGGTCCTACAGCCAAAAAAATTGTGTTTTGGAGCAGGGATTCAATGATGACCTTCCTGGCTGAGCTGCTGGCGTGTGACCCATGAGGTGGGGTGCCCTGGCAGCAAGGGCGGGCGACAGTCTGTCCCCTGTGGTGCCGGAGGAGAGTGAAGCACAGCACGGTGTGCGCTGGACCACGGCGTGGGGATGCAGCCAGGTTCTGGTGTCAGCATGGGTCTCGCTCTCGGGGTGGCAACTGCGTGGGAGCTGGTCCTGGAACCCCAGCATCGCGCCCTCCAGCTCTGCTCAAAGCATGGAGCAATGGCACGTTTTTGTGCATTCCCTTTCCTGGGGAGAAATTCGTGTATGTACCAGTCAGCACAAGCTGATGAAGCAGTTTTTTTTGAAGGAAAATCCTCTGAGTACGGGTTTGCTTTGCCCCAGCAAGATGCTTCTGCTTCGTTGTTTGGAAGTCTAAATAATTCTTGGCGTGGGACAAAGCAGAGACGTTGAAGCAATGGAAGGAATCATTAGTGAGGGGTGTTTCCTTCCTTTCAGGCTACCCAGAAAAAAAATCCTGATTAAAAAAAAATGAACTTTTAAAGGATTTTTAAAATCCCCACTCTTAGAACTATGTTACCACATCCTACACTATAATGTGCTTATGCATGAATACCTGATGAAGGCAGAAGCCTGGCGAAAGGATGGTGTCTTCGCTATCTAAAAAGAAAATACACAGTTAGAACAGAGCTGCCAAAGGCAGAAATTTGTTTACTGTCTGTATTTTCTGTGCTGCAAACCAACAAGTACTTTGTTCAGCAAAGGAAGCTTTTATATCGATGAGTCTGGAGAGCAATATTTTTAAAGTGTATTTTTCTTCACCATTAAGCAGTTGTGTAAAAATGATACTTTCTGATCGTGTTCTTTATAGAAGTTGGGAGTTATATCTTCAGTGACAAAAATAAACCTTAAGTCCTTTCTAGGTACTTTGAAAGTGTGAGGCTCAGAGGGATTCTCTTCCGTTACGCAAGCGTGAAGTGGTAACGGTAGTGATGTGTATTGCTCAGCAGGACTCGGGTGGAGATGGTGGAATTATTTCAGCCCTGAGAGAAGGGTTTAATTTGCTACTTGCTGTGTCGTGAAGGGCTGAGAGCCCTGGAGATATGGGGTGGGTTGGGACCCGCTCGGATTTGACCCTGTAACGTTGTGGCTGGTAAAGCATCTTTGTGCAACCCTTGCTGCTCGAAGCCCTGAGCGTGGCTAACGGAACAGGCGAGGCAGAATCGTCGGATCCTGAAGGTTGGAAAAGACCTTGGAGATCATGAAATCCAACCGTCAACCCAATAGGAGGAGAGAATTTGAGTTGGCTTTTCCTATCTCCTGCCTGACCCAGGAGATGCAGAAGCTCACAGATTATCGTGACGTCTGGTTCAAAAGACATCTGTAGCTAGGTTGTGAAAGGAAATAACTCTTTCGGGTGGGAAATCTGAAATAAATACGTAGTCTCCCCTTGGCGACTCTCGGTGGCCTCGCCTTGGGGATCCTTGGCGGTCTCCCCTTGGGACCCTTGGCAAGTCAATGAACCAGGGAATCATAGAATGGTTTGTGTTGGAAGGGGTCTTAAAGATCATCTGGTTCCAACCCCCCTGCCATCAGCAGGGACATCTTCCACCAGCCCAGGGTGCTCAGAGCTCCATCCAACCTGGCCTTGAACCCTGCCAGGGAGGGGGCAGCCACAGCTTCTCTGGGCAACCTGGGCCAGGGTTTCACCACCCTCATGGTGAAGAATTTCTTCCTAATATCTAATCTATATCTCCCCTCTTTTAGTTTAGAGCCATTCCCCCTTGTCCTATCCCTACACCCCCTTGTGAAAAGCCCCTCTCCATCCTTCCTGTCAGCCCCTTCAGGTACTGGCAGCTGCTCTAAGGTCACCCTGGAGCCTTCTCTTCTCCAGGCTGAGCAGCCCTAACTCCTTCAGCCTGTCCTCGCAGGAGAGGTGCTCCATCTTCAGTTCCAACCTCACATTGGTGGGACAACACGCACGTCTCCTCAGCACTGGTCCTTCAGGCACAGGAAATCACAGAAGAAAAAGAAGGTGCGTGCCCTACGCGCTGCCAAGGCTGCTTGTCTTTGGGATGAACATTGGTTTTTCCTCCCTCTATGTGCAGCATCAATGTTTCTGATTCATGGTTAAAGCTTCGATTCACTATGGTAGTGCAAATAGCAGCACATTTTCAAAAGAGACTGTTTCAAAGTGGGAAACAGGCCTTCAGTTTGAGGTAGATCTTCAGTGACTACTCTGGTGAGGCCCCATCTGGAGTCCTGTGTCCAGTTCTGGACTCCCCAGCTCAAGAAAGATGAAGAGCTACTGGAGAGAGTCCAGCGGAGGGCTACAAGGATGACGAGGGCACTGGAACATCTCCCCTCCGAGGAGAGGCTGAGGGAGCTGGGCTTGTTCAGCCTGGAGAAGAGAAGGCTGCGAGGGGACCTAATAAATGCTTATAAATATCTGCAGGGTGGGTGTCAGGAGGATGGGGCCAGACTCTTTTCAGTGGTGCCCAGTGACAGGACAGGGGGCAATGGGCACAAACTGAAGCAGAGGAAGCTCCAGCTGAACCCAAGGAAGAACTTCTTCCCTCTGAGGGTGACGGAGCCCTGGCCCAGGCTGCCCAGGGAGGTTGTGGAGTCTCCTTCTCTGGAGATATTCAAGCCCCGCCTGGACAAGGTCCTGTGCAGCCTACTATAGGTGACCCTGCTTCAGCAGGAGGGTTGGACTAGATGACCCACAGTGGTCCCTTCCAACCCCTACTATTCTGTGATTCTATGATGGCTTTGAGTGCAAAACTCCTTCTCAATATATTTAGTGTTGTGTTTTTCAAAAGAAAAAAAAAAAAAGGTTTTTATGAAGTGATGAGTAATTTGGCACCGCTGAGAAAAATGAGTCCAGAGTGTAACATTGTAGTAGAGAATGAGATGTAAAATTAATTTTATAAAGTCTGTTTCATGGGGGTAGAAGGGTTTTTTTTCCCCATGTCTCATCTGCCCGCACAGCACCAGCGCGGAGGCGATTTTGAGCGCGCTGCATCGTACAAATCCTGCCTGCCTCTGGAGCTGGCAGCGGATTGCCGAGCAGGCAGCGCCCGGCGTAAGGAGGCGGCAATTTTTTGTGTGGAGTCCAACAAAAAAGAGATGAAGCCGTAAAAGTTGATGCATTTGGGGTTTTCTTGTTTGTTTGCTTGTTTACTGCTCAACTGGAGGAACTTAACTGGTCAAAATGCTGAGAGACTCCGAAGGGTGTAGGAGAGCCTTGATAACCTCATCGTTGTCGGGGTGATGTGACCCTGGGTTTCCCATCCCACGGTGGCACTGGGCAGAGCATCCCCAGCCTTCTCTTTCCTTCCAGACCACAATGAAGGAAAAAAGGGAAGTTTTTTGTCTTTTTTTTAATGTGATAACATAAATCTTTCCATTAAAATTTACTCCTCTGGAGTACTGCGTCCAGTGCTGGGCTCCCCACTTCAAGAAAGATGAGGAGCTACTGGAGAGAGTCCAGCGGAGGGCTGCGAGGATTAGGAGGGGACTGGAGCATCTCTCCTAGGAGGAGAGGCTGAGGGAGCTGGGCTTGTTCAGCCTGGAGAAGAGAAGGCTGAGAGGGGACCTTAAAAATGCCTCTAAATATCTGCAGGGTGGGTGTCAGGAGGACGGGGCCAGACTCTTTCCAGTGGTGTCCAGCGACAGGACAAGGGGCAACGGGTACAAACTGAAGCAGAGGAAGCTCCAGCTGAACCCGAGGAAGAACTTCTTCCCTCTGAGGGTGACGGAGCCCTGGCCCAGGCTGCCCAGGGAGGCTGTGGAGGCTCCTTCTCTGGAGATATTCCAGCCCCGCCTGGACGCGGTGCTGTGCAGCCTGCTGTGGGTGACCCTGCTTGGGCAGGGGTTTGGACTGGGTGACCCACAGAGGTCCCTGCCAACCCCGACCATTCTGTGATTTTTATTTCACTGTTCGTGAGGAACATAGCAGCAATTTAAACTGGTTTTCTTGAGTATGTTGAGTAGAGCAGTAAGCCTGTGCATCTCCCAGGTGTGGTGCAGGGTTCATGGGTGTTCCTGGATGGACAGCAAAGCAGAACCGGGACTCCCCGATGTCGCAGTCAGGCGCCGGCTCCTTGTGGCATGCTCCAAGGTTCCTTGTGGGGGGGGGGGAAATGGCTCATTACGTACCCAGTGGCATCCTGGCAAAGTGATGGTGGCAGGAGGAGAAGCGATGAGGTGGGGAGAGCGAGCCCCGATGGTGGCAGAGCTGGCAAATCTCACCAGCAACAAAATAAAGCCTAAAGACTGTATGATAGGAAAAAGCAGCAATTAAAGAATAAAAGGGGAAGATGGGGAGTGCACTAGTTATTCATGCTGAGGTGTTTTTCTCCTGGGTTAAAGTCTGGTGTAACCCCAGTGTAAATCTCCTCTTAGGAGGAGTGCAGTTTACAGGCCAGTGTCCCTTTAGTAGTAGGTGGTTAACGTTGCTGGGGGAGACCGCGACGCTGTGTGGGTCTGTAAAAGCAATAACGAGACATTCCTTATCCTTTACTAACTCTGGCACAAATAAGTTCTTATCCCGACCTTTACTAGGCTCCAGGTTTTGACAGAGGTGCAAGGTTAAGAGTTTAATGTGATTTTTTTATTATTATTTTTTTTTTTTTCCATTAGCGGCTAAAGGCTCATCCTGTTACATAACAACTATTTCTAATCTTACTTAGCATGGAAAAAAAAATAATAATATCCCACTCTTAGATGTATCTTCTAGGCCAACGTGGGACTGCCCCAGATTTTACTCCCAAGGCAGAAATATTAATTTGATGCTGTAATAAAAGAGCCAAAAAGGTCATTGCGTTGGGGTTGCCGTGGCCACTAATGGTTTGTGTTGCTACAACTCTCCGCTGCACTTTGTGATGGGGAAGTGACTTCGTGGCCCCTTGTTATTTGGTGTACAGTAAAGCCATGAACAGGGTTTGGAGCGACGGTGCCCTGGAGCTCAGGAGCCAGCCTGCAGAGGAATTTTTTATATATATATATAAATATATATATTTTTATGTAATATGTATACACACACACACATTGTATTGGAATAAAAACTTCTAGGAATACCAATGAGAAAACAAAAAAAGCCAACTGAAGAGAATCTTTCGTTTTGGAGAACCCAGAGGACAAACTTGTTGCTTTGGGTAAGAAAAGATGATGTTTTAGAAAAGGAAATTTCCAGGAGCAGCGTGAGATGTTGGAAGCGGTTTGGAGCGAGGGGTGGGGGGAAACAAGTGGCAGTTGACTCGTAGAAGTTGAATCTCATGCTTTTTGTTGGCAGCCTCAGGGAAGGTTTAGATTGGATGTTAGGAAAAATGTCTTGACAGAAAGAGCGGTCAGGCATTGGACCAGGCTGCCCAGGGCAGTGGGGGAGTCCCCATCCCTGGAGGGGTTCAAAAACCGTGTAGATGTGGCACTTAAGGACACGGTTTAGTAGGCATGCTGGGTGTTGGGTTGATGGCTGGACTTGATGATCTTGGAGGTCTTCTCCAGCCTGAATGATTCTGTGATTCGATGGGGATTTTGCAGAAGGTTACTTGGAGAGGAGCAGAAACAGCAATGGGTCGGGAGCAAAGAGGTGGACCATACAACTGACCACTAAGTTGTGGATGGTGATGCTGGAATCCCTACATTCGATAGTCACGTTTTTAAAAATTGTCAAGTTTGGGATAGAAACACAATATTTAGAGATGAACAAAACAGGGCAGAGCCATAAGAAGCTCTCTGTTCAGTTCATGAAGGACTGTCATGAGGAGGAGTTTTCCACATCCATGGAAGCAGAGTTGGGTGGGTGTCTCGCCGTCTCTGGGTCTTCAAGTCTTACTACTCCCACTGCTACTTCTTCCATGAAAACTGAGAAAAGTGGGTAGCCTGGGTGGGCAGTTTGGAGGAGACCCTGAGCCAGCGAGGAGGAGGAGATATGCAGGCATTACCGTGCTGTGACACCTCAGCCTTGTCGCTGGAGCCCATGTCTGGCTCCCGGGAGAGGAGGAGCCAGCACAGAAGGTGGTCAGCATGTTGTGTGTGCAGTGAGAGGCTGCAGACGTGGTGCTTCGGAAGCTGAAGCGCTTCGAAACGAAGATGGAATGCAGAGCTGGAGGCTGGTACTTGAAGGAGCTGAGCTAGTGAGGACATCTGACTTGTTGGGTCTTTGCCTGATGAATCCAGGCATGGCTTATGCTGGGCGTTGGGCGAGGGGTCGTCGCTTGGGCGTTGGACGAGTGTCTCTGTGCCGAGTGGGGTGGGTACTCGTGCTCTGCTCATGAAACATTAGTGCCATCCCATCCCATTTGCATGAGGGGGATTTGGAGAATTGGTCTTCTGATGAGTTCGTGAAGGTGTCTTCCAAGAACAAATGCAAAATACGAAGCATTGTTAGTGAGTTTCCTTGTCAACTCTTTAATGAGCAGCTGATTAAAAATAAATACACTGTAGATAGAGGGGGGGGAAAACCCCTTGGCATTCTAGTTTAAAAAATAACCTTTACAATGGAACTAAAATACCTGATTTTCGAAATCAATGAAGACTGTGGGTAGCACAGGTAAGATGCACAGTACTGATTTGCTGAGAAAATGTACAAGTGGGTACCAATTACGTCAAGTAGAAGGCTGTTACACCATTTAGCAGCTTACTGGAAAGGGCAGGATTGATTTTTAATTTGAACCAAAGAAAGAAACGGAAGAACCGGCAAGGCAGGAGATGCGTTGGTGAAGACTTGGGTTGCGCCTTCGCTCCTTGCCGTGTCCCACCGGCTGTGCTCGGGGTCCCAGCTCAGCCTGGCAGCACACATCTTCCCCCACTGTTATGTGGCTTGGTTATTTTCAATTAAATAAGTGCATGTTCTTAGAGCTAGTAGATGTAGGAACTTTTTCCTATTGGAGTATGTTTATATGGGAGGGGAAAATATATATATATTTTTTTTTTTTTTTTCAAGAAAGCTTAGAAAAGTAAAATAAAACTTCATCTGTAAAACCAAAATGTTTTAATCGGGCAGCGTTACTTTAATGCCCCTTTATAATTAGAATATAGGTGCTTCATGCTACTGGTTTGTAAGCTGAACTTACTGACCAGACATTCTTTTGGGAGACAGTGTCTCAGTTGAGTTCCCAAGGTTTTTGGGTAGAGTGCGTGATGGGAGATGTCTCGTCTGCTAGAGGGGGAATTCAGCCATAGCTCCGCGAAGCAGCGTAGCAGGACGTTGAAATTATTTTTACGATCAACCGAAAGCTCAACGGACCGTTCTACCTTTGTCGTTCAGTTCCTTACGGATGTTTCGAAACATTCATAAATATAATTTCTGCAAGAAGTGGTGCTCCTTCGCAGAAGGAATATGTTTAGTCAAAAATTCAATTTTCTAAAGAGAAGATGTTGTGACGGGAAGATTTGTATCCAACCCTGGTTATTCTCATTGTTTCTACGGAGCTGTCTGGAAAGTTGGGCTTTGGGAATGCCCACAACTATGTAAAAGAGAAAATATTAAGACTACCAGCAAGCATTAACTTTATTGAAGGTTCTGTGGCAGGTTCATTACTTTAATTGCTTTATCTGAAAACTGAGGACCTATTTTATTTCTGCAATATTTTGGATTTCTATGGAAATTTAGTCTCCTCTTTTCCTGGTGGAGAATCTTAATCTTCTTCCCAACACATCCTTAAAGGAAAAAGGTAGTAATCGGTTGTGTATTCACTATATGAAAAAAATAATACATCCAACGCTATAGTGGTTTGCTTGAAAGACAGGATTAAAAGGTAAGGGCTGCACTGCGTTTGAATTTACTGCCAAAAAGAAATGGTACAGAAACGTTGCCGTCAGACCTCCGAGCAGGTGGAATGTGTCGCAGTTTGAGGCTGTCTTGGTTTTTTTTGGAGTTGTGATGTGGAAGAAGAGCAATGTAATACCACAACACTAATGTGCAATATTTAAATACTCGAGAGGCTCGCTTCCTTTAATATAACTGCTTTGTAGGTGAGCAGCATGGCTTAAGATAAGCTGAGCTGGACTGTAGCAGACGAGAACCTGTAGTTCTAGAGCAACTGGGTAGCACGTTTTCTGCTTTTGGAGGGAGAGAAAGATGAATTTTGAATGCCAAGAACTCAACTAAAAAGGAATTTCTGCCTGTTCTGTGTCAGATGGCTTTTGGCTAGTAACAGCGTGGCGAAACATCTGTTTTAGCGGAGTTATTGTGAGCGCATTTCCATTCTGCCTGTTTGCTATCCCATTAATAGGTTCTCCTCCCCCTCTACTCTGCCCTGGTGAGGCCCCATCTGGAGTCCTGTGTCCAGTTCTGGGCTCCCCACTTCAAGAAAGATGAGGAGCTACTGGAGAGAGTCCAGCGGAGGGCTACGAGGATGAGGAGGGGACTGGAGCATCTCTCCTACGAGGAGAGGCTGAGGGAGCTGGGCTTGTTCAGCCTGGAGAAGAGAAGGCTGAGAGGGGACCTTAGAAATGCCTCTAAATATCTGCAGGGTGGGGGTCAGGAGGATGGGACCAGACTCTTTCCAGTGGTGCCCAGCGACAGGACAAGGGGCAATGGGCACAAACTGAAGCCGAGGAAGCTCCAGCTGAAGATGAGGAAGAACTTCTTCCCTCTGAGGGTGACGGAGCCCTGGCCCAGGCAGCCCAGGGAGGCTGTGGAGTCTCCTTCTCTGGAGATGTTCAAGCCCTTCCTGGACGCGGTGCTGTGCAGCCTGCTGTGGGTGACCCTGCTTGGGCAGGGGTTTGGACTGGGTGACCCACAGAGGTCCCTTCCAACCCTGAACGTTCTGTGATTCTGTAAAAAGCTCGTTACGTTTCTGACAGAACGCACTGGAGAAATGAGGAGTTGGTAGGATTTTCCTAACGACCTCCGAATGATGGCAGTTATTCACACCGTTTCGTAGGTTAGGGAGCTTCAAGCTTATTAGTTTCTGAGGTTAAAAACAAACAACAACTGCACTTCGTTTTCCTTAAAGCCAATTTATCCCTTGGGTCGATAGATCTCGCTGCTCTTGTCCGTGTTTCAGCGCTGTGCATATTAATTAAAACCTGCAATGGTTATTTTTTTAAAAAATCATATTTGGCAGTACAATTGTGAGTAATGTACACCCTGAGTGGGAAAGCAAGGCTGGTGTTTGGGCAAAAATACCTCGAATATTGTCCTTATGCTCTGGCTGCGTGAATCTATGGATTTATGTATATGTTTGTGTGGAGGGAAGCTCCTCCTGCTATTTTTGTACTCATTACCGAGAAGAAAATAAGAATAGGCATCGCTGGCTTTGATAGACAAACCCGAGAATGAAGTTCTGGTGACTTTCCGTCCCCTCGTATTAGCGTTACGGGCTGGAGGCCCTGGGGATTGCGCTGCAGAAGGAATATTGACGTGCCACTTGACACGTTGTCATTAACCTGCAGCTGATGACAGCGTCGTGGTAGCGTGAGGAGATCTGTATAATGCGGCATTGCCGAGGAGTCACAAACATTTAGCAGCACAGGCACAAAATCTGCTGGTCTTGATTTTTATTTCTTTCCTGTGCTGGGTGAGAAGAAGGCGAACCAGTGGCTGTTGGCTACTGGTCTACTCGGAAGAGTTGGTCGTCACGGGGAAATAGGCAAATGTCGGTTTAGGGCTCTTTTTCTGCGTTCAAGCCCGATTTTCTTTCTTTACCAGTGAGGATGCTGTTCATTTGGGGATATTGAGTAACGTATGAAGTAACACAGTACAAAGTAATAATGGTGTAACCTGTTTGCAGATGTCCATGCCACCGCTTTGAAGACTTGCTGTAGGCAAGGTGGTAACTCCTGCTTTGAGACCCTCAATCTACGATATGTACTCTGTTAGTTTTTTCTCTGTGAATGGTGTGACTGGGATTATTCCCATGTGGGAAGTCGACAGCTCGTCTCTTCCCTCTCCCCCTGCCCTTTGCTGTCTTGGCTTCACTGGGGTGATTCTCATCCCTCTCTGTCCCTGGCTCTTTTTGCCCTTTACTCGTCAGCTGAACTCTCAGCGCACCCGTTCTCGCAGGATTTATGGCGATTTGGGCTTCTGTGACATTATTTTCCTCTTTTAAGGCTGTCATCTTGTAAGCAAAATGACTGACCATATCCCTTGAACTTTAGTGTAAAAGTCCGAAGCCTTTCCTTTTCTTAACCGAGTTATTCTTCAAAGTCTCTTTTTCCCTGCAGCATCACCTAAATCCTGTTCTTTGCTCCTTTCTCTTGGCAGTGGCCTTTACAAATGCAATCTTGCTTGGCTTGCCGCGTCACAGAGAATTTTTTCGCAGCCTGTTCTTCAGGTCCTGAGGATCCTCCTCCTCTCTGCCTCTTCTCCCCGGGCCTGCTGCTCCTGGAGCTGTTAGTTTTGCTCTTGGAGTCTCGTCTTCTCCTCTTCCACTCCTGATGGGAGCTAAATGGGCTGGTTGCACCGCCATGGTCTAGCTCCAAGCCGCGCTCTTGAAATGGAGTCGGAATTTTACCTCCTGACGACGGCATATACGTGTTTGCGTACGTACAAGTGTATACAGGCATGGTGCTTCAACTGGGATTTGGGTTTAGGAGGTCCATATTATGATCTGACGGTTGTCAAGAATCAATACCGGACCAGTCACCTCCCTGTGTCCTTGAGTGTGTCCATCCCCCTGGTCCAGTGGTCCCAGCCTGTCCCACAGAATCACAGAATGGTAGGGGTTGGAAGGGACCTCTGTCGGTCATCTAGTTCAACCCTCCTGCCCAAGCAGGGTCACCTACAGTAGGCTGTAGAGGACCTTATACAGGCGAGTCCCACTCCCTTGTAGCATATATTCCTCTTTTTCCTGATTGCTGACCGTGCTTCTTCCTGTGCCCTTTGGACTCATTGGGTAGAGAGCTGGAAGGTGTCCTCTCCAGAGCGTACATCCCCCGTTCCTCCCCACCACGGCACCTGGAGGTCGCTTCCATGCTGTCCCACTGGCAGCATCTCCTGTGGGTACCCCTAGGGATGGGGATTTGGTGGTGTTGGCTCTAATGACGGGTTTTCCAGCTGGTGTGGCGTTCGTTTTGGTCTAGGAAGCTCTTGTTCTCCTCGAAGCTTGTAAGATCTTTTTCCTTTAAGCCCTATAGCTCAGACTTGTTGAGAGTTGCCAGAGGCTTTTGGGAAGAGAAAAGGGGAATCTATTGGCTGTCGGTTAAAAGTTGGGTGTTGGGATTTGTGCCTGTGTACGTGTGCTCGAATGTATTTCTAGCTGAGGGCTTTTCCGTGGAAGCAATGTCTTATTTATCCTATGAATGAATCAATATCAGACATCCACGTGGTGTTTACCTGAAAGGGGCTGCTATTTTGCTACCAGTTGTGTCAACGGAGGATTAACCTATATTTTGTGATTCAAACCAGATTGTTTCTTCGTTTGCAAGAGAAAAATTGTGCTTTTTTTTCTTATCTCGTTTTGAAGTTTTCCAGATAAAAATATTGAAGAAGAGAAATCAGATACAGAAAACCCTTTTTAGAGTGTATTATCAAGTGCAGCGCTCAGCTGCTGAAAACACACACGTGCAGTCTCCGCATTTTTGGAAGATGAGGCGGATTTTGGACACGCTGTACTGAGGCAGGAGTAATTCTCTAATTAGGGGTGGCTTTGGGGGTGCGCTGAGCTTTCCTGGCAATAAACAGCAAACGAAATGGCCTCCCGTCAGCTAAAACATGCAGAAAGGGTGAGGCTTTTCTTGACGGTGGGCCAACGTGAACCTGAGATGGTGGAGCCTTTTCTCTCCAGCACTAATTAGCAGCGATGTTCAAAGCCACCCCTGGTGACAACTGCAAGCCCCTCGTTAGCGGCAGTGAGGTGGTGATGAGCCGATGGGTGGTCCGTGGAGGACATGGCCACAGAATCACAGAATGCTCGGGGTTGGCAGGGACCTCTGTGGGTCACCCGGTCCAACCCCCTGCCCAAGCAGGGTCACCCAGAGCAGGCTGCACAGCACCGCGTCCAGGCGGGGCTGGAATATCTCCAGAGAAGGAGACTCCACAGCCTCCCTGGGCAGCCTGGGCCAGGGCTCTGTCACCCTCAGAGGGAAGAAGTTCTTCCTCCTGTTCAGCTGGAACTTCCTCTGCTTCAGTTTGTGCCCGTTGCCCCTTGTCCTGTCGCTGGGCACCACTGCAAAGAGTTTGGCCCCATCCTCCTGACACCCACCCTGCAGATATTTGTAGGCATTTATAAGGTCCCCTCTCAGCCTTCTCTTCTCCAGGCTGAACAAGCCCAGCTCCCTCAGCCTCTCCTCGTAGGTGAGATGCTCCAGTCCCCTCCTCATCCTCGTAGCCCTCTGCTGGACTCTCTGCAGTAGCTCCTCATCTTTCTTGACCTGGGGAGCCCAGAACTGGACACAGGACTCCAGATGGGGCCTCCTCAGGGCAGTGTAGAAGGGAAGGAGAACCTCCCTCGACCTGCTGGCCACACTCCTCCTAATGCACCCCAGGATCCCATTGGCCTTCTTGGCAGCCAGGGCACACTGTTGGCTCATGGTCAACCTGTCGTCCCCCAGCACACCCAGCCAAGCTGCCTTGGACAGTGGAGAGTCTATCAAGTATGGGCTTTGAGGAGTTCAGGTGGAGTCATTTCGTTAAGGTTCATCGCTCGAGCATTAATTCCACAGCGCAACAGATGCTGAAACAGCTGATGTTAAGAAAACACCTTTTAAGTCCATTTTCCTCTTTTTCTTCAGTTACTGTTTATTTCTTTGAAAGCAAAACCTCGGAATTCCTGGTGAAGGGGCTTTCTCCAGCCTCGCCCGTGCGGCGTTGTTATCGCGGGGTCGCTTACGCCTGGTGGGCTCGGGCTCGTCGAGCCGGAGCGGGAAGCTGGGCTCAGCAGAAGCCAGATGGTCAGCGAGCGACCGCGGCTGATGCCCGCGAGGCTGCGTGCTCGAACAGGATCCCGTCGGAGTAACGCCAGGAAATCCGCTTTAAAAACACAAACAAGAGAAAGGAAGCGATCCCTCCAAAGCTCCCTTTTGAGCTCCTCTTGGCTTTCAGCTTCTCCGTACCCCGGGAGGAGATTTTACGGAGGCGTGTGTGCTTTTAGCAAGTGGGATGTCAGCCCGGCACGGCATCAGCCCCTCCATTCAGCTGCAGGGGAACTCAGCGGGGATTTTAAAGCCTATTTGTAAGAGCACGAGAGTCTTCTTGCTGTCACAAACAACACTGAATAATTTATTTGGGGGGAAAAGCAGCGATATCTCTGCTTTCCTAAAGATGCTGTTGCTTATCAGGCATCAGTCCTGCTTTCCCTGAAGACTCTTCTGTTCTCCCTTGCTAATGAGAGGAACCAGTGTGGGGTTTTTTTCCCCCTCTCGTTCAAATCTCGTCGCTAGGATGTCGCAGGAGACGGGTGCGTGCACGCTGTGATCTCCAGCTACTGGGATGTTCAGAGCCCTTTCCCCACTGCGGGCTCTCTAACAGCGGGAAGCCTGCAGTGCTTTTTCTGTTTTGCCAGAGCTTGATAGGTTGTACAGGCTGGAGAGCTGGGCAGAGAGGAACCTGATGAGGCTCAACAAGGGCAAGGGCAGGGTCCTGCACCTGGGGAGGAACAACCCCAGGCACCAGTACAGGCTGGGGCTGACCTGCTGGAGAGCAGCTCTGTGGAGAGGGACTGGGAGTGCTGGGGGACGACAGGGTGACCATGAGCCAGCAGTGTGCCCTGGGTGCCAAGAAGGCCAATGGGATCCTGGGGTGCATCAAGAAGAGTGTTGGGCAGCAGGTTGAGGGACGTTCTCCTTCCCCTCTGCTCTGCCCTAGTGAGGCCCCATTTGCAGTGCTGTGTCCAGTTCTCGGCTCCCCAGGTCAAGAAAGATGAGGAGCTACTGGAGAGAGTCTAGCGAAGGGCTACGAGGATGGTGAGGGGACTGGAGCATCTCTCCTAGGAGGAGAGGCTGAGGGAGCTGGGCTTGTTCAGCCTGCAGAAGAGAAGACTGCAAGGGGACCTGGCTTATAAAATCTTAAAAAAAATAAAGTACTTATAAATATCTGCAGGGTGGGTGTCAGGAGGATGGGGCCAGACTCTTTCCAGTGGTGCCCAGTGACAGGACAAGGGGCAACGGGCACAAACTGAAGCAGAGGAAGCTCCAGCTGAAGGTGAGGAAGAACTTCTTCCCTCTGAGGGTGACGGAGCCCTGGCCCAGGCTGCCCAGGGAGGCTGTGGAGTCTCCTTCTCTGGAGATATTCAAGCCCCGCCTGGACGCGGTGCTGTGCAGCCTGCTGTGGGTGACCCTGCTTGGGCAGGGGGTTGGGCTGGGTGACCCACAGAGGTCCCTTCCAACCCCGACCAGTCTGTGATTCTGTTTCAGAATCCCTTTTTAGTCAAGGACAACCAAATATATATTGAACTACAGGTATGGAAGAACAGGAGCTGTACCAGAATAACATCTTGTGGACCAGAGCCTAGCTGCCTGATATCCCAGGTCAGTGCCCCTAGCAGGGGAGATGAGGAGGGTCTCTCCCAGCCGAATCTTTTTCAGAAATACAAGTGTCTTTCCTAAAATTTCTTCTCTGATAAAGCAGTCTGTTGCAACAAAATGCTGTCTAGTGTTCTTCTGGAGTTGCAGATCTCCGAGCAGCTGCACAGCTACATCGATCAACAGGAATGCTTGGTGCTATCGCTGGTTTTAGTGTTGCTTAAATTGAAACATCACTGTATGAAGTGCAGGTTTTGATTTTTTTTGTTATTTTTACATTAGCCAAATTTACTGGCTGATACTCTTTGATAATCTGTGATTTAGGTAAATTTAGAACTTCCTCCGTGGCAGCTCCAGATCAAACCTAGACACCGGGGTTAACGGAGACCTTTTTGGGTGCAGATATTAGTCTTTTCTCTGGGGTGAGGTTAATCCCCTGTGCTCTGTTTCATCCAAACAAGGCAAATACCTGTGGGAAGCAGTGCGGTGCTGACACACACGAGCTCACTTGGTCATGTCCTCCCCAACATCAGATGGAAGAAGTGGACCATGGTAGGCCTCCAGTAGTAGTGTAGAGTCAAGTTAGCCTGGTATTGCTGGCAAGAAAGACGCTCTTGAAGAAAGGTTCTGATGCAAGTGCAAGCAGGTAGGGTGCTGGAAAGAATTCTTTTTTTGGTGTTGAATGTGTTTGGAGAAACTATTTGCCCATATTGCCTTTGTAATGCTGCTGGCGTTGAGGAGAGCCGTTGTAACAGAATCACAGAATGGTCGGGGTTGGAAGGGACCTCTGTGGGTCACCCAGTCCAACCCTCCTGCCGAAGCAGGGTCACCTACAGCAGGCTGTAGAGGACCTTGTCAAGGCGGGTCTTGAATGTCTCCAGTAAGTGCTGGTGAGACCAGCTTAAAACTCCTGGGGGCAGATGTGTGGAGCCAGTGGGGTGGGATCTTAATGGTAGAGTTTAATGGGAGATGCCCAGTAAATTCCCAGTGTGCTGGTGAGAGAGCCCCCGAACTGTGAGTTGTCCATTGGGATGTTTCAGTCTCTTTTTCTTTCTGTTTCTCTGTGGGCATCTCTTGGTGACTTGGTTCCCACGATGCTCACAGAAATACCAGGGACATGAGATCCTCGTTAGCTGGGAACTGGCTCTGTATTGCCACTGGCCTTGTTTCAGAGCTGAGCAAATCCAAAATCTGGTCACTTGACAGTAAGGGTGAAGTAGGCATCCAAATCATCATCCTTGGACATCAAATCAGATGAAACATGGATGCTTTGACCGCACCGTGGCGGAGCAGATGGGCGGTGAAGCTCGACTTTATTGCTCGGTGGCATCGCTGAAAGCCAGCAGGCGCAGGGAGGTGGTGGCTTTTCCATGCTGGAAACGAGCTCCCTGCGAAGCTGGTGACGCAGAATATGAAGTTTCTGAGCATACATATTCACAAAGGGTTAATGAATATTTAACATCTCTTTAATGAATAGTTAATCAGCTCTTAGACTGTTGGAGTCTTGCAGATTAACCAGATGCTTATAACCATCTGTAATACCTCTCGCTGATGAATTTTACAATCGTCTGCTACAGGTTCTTCATCTTTTAGTAGATGACTGGAAGATGTTACCAACACTCCATGGTTTATAATGTAATTGTGCTAAATATCACTTCAAGAAAAGTTTGACTGAAATGCTTGGGTACCATAGGGAAAGCATACTTCTGTGTTTAAAATACATAATAAATCATGCTGTCACACAAATATAGACTTAAAAAAAACCCTGAAGCGTTGGATACATACCATCTGGTGAAAAAAAGACCAGCCCTGCAACTAAAACTTTCAAAATACAGCTTATTAAGCTCAGAAACTTCTGTTTTGACGTAATGTAGAAGGAAGTCTTTCTAGCATGAATCACTTTTAATCTGCAGCTCATTCATAAACCAAAACTCCAGAACCTAAAGCATTGGCTGGGTCCATGGCCCCGTGGAGGGACGCACCTCCGCGGGGGATCGAGCCTTGCCCTCCGCTTGCACCGCGCAGGCCCGTGGTAACTAAACGAGTAGTTGGATATGTGGTGGTGTCTTGTGTAGACCTAAATGTGTGAGGGACCCATGGTGAGTAGGAAAGATCTGTTTTACCTGCGGGGTTAATGGTGAATTATTCTGAAGAGACCCGAGTCCTGTTGCTGTTTTTTGATGTATTGGCCCATGATGTGCCCTACCAGCTATGGTCACCTGCTGTGTCGCTGTAAACTTCTCCTGCTCCCCTGCTCAAGAAGGCTGAGGAGCTACTGGAGAGAGTCCAGCAGAAGGCTACGAGGATGAGGAGGGGACTGGAGCATCTCTCCTACGAGGAGAGGCTGAGGGAGCTGGACTTGTTCAGTCTGAAGAAGAGAAGGCTGAGAGGGGACCTAATAAATGCCTCTAAATATCTGCAGGGTGGGTGTCAGGAGGACGGGGCCAGACTCTTTCCAGTGGTGCCCAGTGACAGGACAAGGGCCAACGGGCACAAAGTGAAGCAGAGGAAGTTCCAGCTGAACCCGAGGAAGACCTTCTTCCCTCTGAGGGTGACGGAGCCCTGGCCCAGGCTGCCCAGGGAGGCTGTGGAGTCTCCTTCTCTGGAGATATTCCAGCCCCACCTGGACGCGGTGCTGTGCAGCCTGCTGTGGGTGACCCTGCTTGGGCAGGGGGTTGGGCTGGGTGACCCACAGAGGTCCCTTCCAAGCCCTAATATTCTATGGGTTCTGTGAAATGGCACCAGAACATCAACTTTCATCCAGCTTTGGCTCCGTATGCCTGGATCCTGTGACTTTTTCCTCCGAAATTTTTCACCATTCCCTTTAGCCCGTCAACTCCTCGGAGCTTCTGTCCCCGTCCAAACTCTCCTCCTCCTCCCCTGCCTTCGCCTCTGTGGCCACCTATGCTGTTGGTCCTTTTCTCCCAGGGCTGCAACTTAGTGGAGAAAATGTCCCCTTCATCTTCTCCCTTTCTGCACTGGTCGTCCCGTTTTTTTCCCTAGTTTGTGTACGGCTTTCGGATACTTTTAATGTCTCTACTACATTTTTAGACAACACTTTATTAAAAGAATAGTTTTATGAACCCGTACTCTGTCATCCTTCGGATTCCCTCTTTGTGATTCACTGAAGCTAGAAGAAATCAATTTATTTATGAAGCCATGATGGGGAGCAGCCCTAGCTAGCTGACATAATATATATTGTACTCAATAAATGGAAGGAAACGTATAGGCACGCGCAAGTACGTTTTATACCCCATCACTTTTGGATGCTGCTTGTTAGTTTGAAGCTTGATTCTGCATTAATTATTACCATTAATTTTGAAGCTGGGTTTTTATTTGACTAATGTGATTCTCAGACGCACCTTGCATAGCAGGGGTGCTTGTCTCTTAATTTCTGCTTGTTCCCAGCACCGTGTTATTCCCAGTAAAGGCGTTGGTGTCTGAATCAGTATAAATAGCTGAATTTTTAACCTGTGTCTTACATTTGCTTCTGAATTTACAAAGTTTGTCGCTTGGTAATGCCGTGCCGGTTGTACAGCGCAGGGTGGGAAGGATGCTGCTGCTCCGCTTTCAGGCTCTATGAACAAAAGGCCAAGAGGTGCCCAAGAGAATTAGTGCTTGGAGCACGCAGACTGATTTTTCTAAGGAACTTTTTGCTAATTCTGCAAGTACAGAAGTCTGAGCGGTTCCAGAAATATGCCTGTGTTTTTATGGCGGTGTCTGCCAAGGCCAGCAGAACCAGAATGACCGGCTGGCTCCTCTCGCCAGCCGCCGAATCCTTCAAAAATCCGAGTTTTGGATGCGGAGAGGCAGAATCACACAGAATCACAGATTGTTAGGGGTTGGAAGGGACCTCTGTGGGTCACCCAGTCCAACCCCCTGCCCAAGCAGGGTTACCTACAGTAGGTTGTAAAGGACCTTGTCCAGGTGGGTCTTGAATATCTCCAGAGAAGGAGACTCCACAACCTCCCTGGGCAGCCTGGGCCAGGGCTCCGTCACCCTCAGAGGGAAGAAGTTCTTCCTCCTGTTCAGCTGGAGCTTCCTCTGCTTCAGTTTGTGCCCAAACAATTTGATTCTTTCGTGACAGCAGTCATATCCACAGAAATGCTGGTTGTGTGTCCCAGCTGTGTACTGGTTCTACTGGTCTCTAAACAATCTGAGACCGTGGGTGTGTGCATTTATAGATTTCCTTATCTATTTTCAAGAATGCAAATGTTATATCCGAAAATAACGATCTTGAAAAGCACATTAAAAATGCCAGTAGATACGGCTTCCTCTCATTACGGCCCTTAGTGGCGACTCCAGTTTGCTGGGACCAGAAGATGCGTTGTGAAGATCCACGGCATGCTAAGGCATTTGACGGAAATTTTATCCAAAAAAGAAAATGCAAATATAATATGAAAAAAATGCTGGCTTGTCTGGATTTCATAAGTAAGATTGCAGGGGGGGAATAAATGAATAATTAATTGCAGATTCTAGTAGTTTATCTGCTGGTTCCAGCTTAACTAATCAAATAACTGTGTAGTCTGACAGCATTTGTGGTCTGGGTTCTAAGCAGCTTTTCTCAGGTTATTTTTTTTTTTTTTAGGCAAGGGAAAAAATATTGACTCAGTAGCTTGGGGGGCTAAAGCATCTCTGCCTCACCTTCCAAACCGAGAGGAGATGTCGGCGTTTCGTTGAGGGTCTCATTCGTAAGTCGGGTTCTGTTCAGCAGGGCTGTTGTGCCACCCCTGATTTACAGCTTTCCTCTGTCCTGTGTGATAGGTGTTTGTACCCAGGCTATGACACCTGGGGCTAAATACATGTGTACACCCGCTGTTTGAACTTAAAACTCGAGCTAAAGGTTTTGCCTGTCTTGTTTCGTGTGTGCTGATTCGAAGATCCGGTAGGAAAATCCTAACGGCACAATGGAGACTGTTGAGCAGGGATTCTTCATTGCGGCGCCGGGCACACGGGGGATTTCTCCTCCAAACGTGCACGCCAGACACCCTGTTGCTTCAGGTTAAATACAATCACACATGTAAATATTCATTCTATTTCTAGGAACTAATTAGCATATGTAAATATCTTTCACGCATGTCTGTTAGCATCTTTGGGTGGTCTTCCGGGGTCCCAAGATGAAGGCCCATCCTCTTCATCACGCTGGTCACTGATTGACCTTTGTTTCTGCGCAGACTCAGCTCTAGGATCACGTCCATCGTGTCCTTCAGGTTGCTTGGCTCTGGTCTTCTTGCTTTCTTGGTGCCTCCTGATCTCTGGAGCTTGGTGCATTTGCCCTCCCAAGGCCGAGCTGTCTGGAGTAGAATTATTTAGGAGTCTCTTTTATCCCACAATTATCCCAATTATTTGCTGGGAACCAAGACCACTTTTGTTTCACTTTATTATTTTGTCTGACGACTCAGTGACAGCTTGTGTCCATGTCCTTCCACTACATTCCTTAATAAGAAAATGGGGATCAGTGTGCGTGCAGGAATAGGAGTTACAGTCCTAAAGACTACTAAAAACTAGAAAATATTAAGGCTTTTTTTGTTATAGTTTCACATTTCTTACAGTCCCCTCTATCAGTGCGCTTTGCTAAGTAGTCCGATACTGCCTTGCTCCTTACCCCTGAGAGGAGTTGCGCAGCCGTTCACCGATGCTGTCTGAGATACAGTTATTAAATCTGGTAACCACAAGCGTAAAGCAGCTCATGCAAACATTTTCCTAATGATTGAACAAAATAATACGCTTAAATATAAATGAGTTGGATACTGTGACTGACATTTAAATCACCCAAAGCATTACAGGCAATATAGTATATTGCTTTTTGTGCGTTGGCTCATAAATGGTGCTGTTATGCCTTGGTTAGGCAGAGGAAAGTCCTCTCTGTTTCTTTATGTTCCTTTTCGCTCCGTTCCAAACTGTGGAAGGTGCTTTCAGTGTGTGTAAACCGTGCTGTCGTCCTGTTGACGTGCTCGGGTTGGCTTGAAGGCAACATCTGATGCACTCATCGCCCGGTAGTGACCGCACGGCTTGGAAGCTGCTGGTGGTTTGGCACTTTTGGGTAGCTGCATGCTTGGTTATACCTAATTTCTCTGCGCTTTTTAATTCCCAGTGTTCCCCTCCTGGTCCCAACCATGTGCCTGTGTGGGATATCCATCTCCATTCGACGTGAGGAAATGGCCTCAAGTTGCGTCAGGGGAGGTTTAGGTTGGATATTGGGAAAAATGCCTTGACTAGAAGAGCAGTCAGGCATTGGACCAGGCTGCCCAGGAGGGTGGTGGTGAAGTCACCATCCCTGGAGGGGTTCAAAAAACGTGTAGATGTGGCACCTGAGGACATGGTTTAGCCAGGCATGGTGGTGTTGGGGTGACGGTTGGACCTGATGATCTTAGAGGTCTTTTCCAACCTGAATGATTCTGTGATTCTATATGAGATCCCGTGGGGCTCTGCTGGGTTTGGTTTGGGGTGTTCTTGTCACACCTGTATTTGATTGAACTGCTCCTGTGCTAAAAGTTGGAGTTACTGAGTAGTGATGTCAGTTATGCCTGGGATTTATTTCTGTGTTTAAATTTTAATTATGAGAAGGCATTTCTGAGATCGTTCATTAAGGAAGGACTTTAGGTTGTGATTTCCTACAGAAGTGCAGCCATCTTTCTTTGCAAAATCTGGAGGTGCTCCCAGTTCTTAAAGAGGAAAGTTAATTAATCTAGGTCCTCAGCACCTCTATAATTCCTAAACATAAGTAGTCTGTAACGTTAAAAACTTTTGAAGTTATATTCCTAGTAATATTTTAACTGGTTATTCACAGTCAAATGATGAATTGAAGACGGCATCAGTAGGCTTTCAGGAGCCTTTTTTAGTAAAGGTCTTTCATGAGGAGTCGTTTCATTAGGGTGGCTTCAGAAATACACTGTTTTATTTTGCCTAATGCATGGGCAGTAAATTCACTTACTGAGAGTAAACGGATGATATTGGTACTGAGCAGGAAGGGTATGGAGATGTGCGTACCAGGAGAAAACCAAGGACCCTCCTATTATACTCATCCCTCGAGGACAATAAACTTCTGCAACTGGATAACTGAAGTTCAGCGCAAGTTCAGGTTTTCATAAGATTAGGACTCGATGCTTGGTATTAAAATTATGAGGCAGAGTAAGCACTGGGCCCTTCGCCAGGTCCGTACTCAATATTCAGACTCTGTTACCGAATGTCTTCCCTGAGAAGATCCAATTTAACTTCTGCTTCATAGTCTTCTTTCTCCAAATCAGATTCTTCCAGTTTTTCTCATCCCTCAGCTTTGTGAAGAGGCTTCTGGTGACTTCTTTGCTTGTTTCTACAGCACCTGGGAGCTCCAAAATTGTCTTTTAGCTTAGACAAGCTTGGTGCTTTCAGCATCCAAAGCTCCGATATTTTCTAGAACGGCTATACAGCCGGAAAATAGCAATTTAATAGATGTAGGAGAAAGGCTGTTTACGGAAAACCTGAACGTTCTTCTGATGTTCCATAAGAATCTTATGTTTGGTAATGGAGAAGGTTGGTAGGATGGTGTTTTAGTATAAAAGGAGTGTCCAGTGTAAAATCAAAAAAAGAAAAAAGACAAAGTAGATGCCTTTAGAATTGTCAGAAAGCATGACTCGTTGTGGTTTTGATAGTCCTAGGTAGAAGAACAGCGTGGAGGATGCCCCACTTATTTCTCCGTTTCTGAGCTAGTTGTGGTGACGAATATCTCTGTTGCCACAGTAACTTTGTTGGCGTAGTGCCTTCCTAACACGACATCTGTGTTTGGTTTGGGAAGTAAATACATTTGTTGGTGTTGTCAGAGACAGTGAAGTAGAAACAGTAAATAACGTTCTTGAAGGAGCGCATCTGCGGATGGGAGGGGACAGCATGGAACACAAACTAGGGGATGGCGAGTTCCTCTCTGAGATTTTTGGGGGGACAGAGGAGCCTTCCTGAGCAGAACCTGGGGGGAACACAAAGGCTGGGACCCGAGGCGTGCCGTTAGGGTTGAAGATGTTGCATCTTGCGTTAGACCAGGCTGCCCAAGGAGGTGGTGGAGTCCCCATCCCTGGAGGGGTTTGAAAAACATGTAGATGTGGCCCTTCAGGACATGGTTTAGTAGGAATGGTGGTGTTGGGTGGATGGTTGGACCTGATGATCTTAGAGGCCTTTTCCAACCTAGGATTTGATGATTCTGTGCCTGTTCCCAGCGTCGCCTCCAGCCGTGGGGCAGCCCCTGTGCTCGGTGGCCCTAGGGATGCTTGTGCACCCGCAGGCTCCTGGTGCTGGCACCCTTTCTGGCCTCAGGGCTCAGTTGTGTTTAGTAATTACAATCTAGCTGAGATCCCTGACTCTGGAAGGCCTTCTGCACCAAGCGCAGTAGGGATTGATTTATTTTTTTAATTTAAAAAAATGTTTTTTTCCTAATTATGGACACCCACACCCAGTGAAATCCCTTGCTGGGTTGTGGCTGAGCATCTAGCCTCGGGTGCTGGGTGGCCCTAGTACCAGGATGCACAGATGTAATCATAAGGACACTTCATAAGACTTCAAGTTTTTCTTGGACACCTACGATGCTGACTGTTTGGACTCAAATATTCATTCGCTTGCCCCTTTCCCTGACTTAAGTCCCTGCCCATGTTGTCTGTTCATATTTACCTATATGTTAAATATTTGTGCCCCTTCAGGTGCTTTAAATTGCTACCGTGGACCTTCCTTTTTTTATTTAACTTGAGCTGGCTTTTATTTTTGCCTTCAGTGCAGATTTGTTTGAGAAGAAACTGATGGTTTGATCACTTGGGATGGCAAGGGGGAGTTTCGTCGTAATTAGCTTGCAAGAGTCATTAATGTGAATGAATAAGCTGTTTGGTTTCTTTTTTTTTTTTTTTTTTTTTTTGAAGAAGGTGAGTTACATGTAATGCTAAGGGATAGAAAAGTGATTATGTAGAACTAGTCTTGGCACTGGGTTTCAGTAATTCTGGGAGGACTGTGTGGCCCGAGGAATAATGAATGTCTCCCAGGCTTTCTGGGGATGTCACCGGTGGGCTTGTTCAGCCTGAACAAGAGAAGGCTGAGAAGGGACCTTAGAAATGCCTACAAATATCTGCAGGGTGGGGGTCAGGAGGACGGGGCCAAGCTCTTTCCAGTGGTGCCCAGTGACAGGACAAGGGGCAATGGGCACAAACGGAAGCAGAGGAAGTTCCAGCTGAACAGGAGGAAGAACTTCTTCCCTCTGAGGGTGACGGAGCCCTGGCCCAGGCTGCCCAGGGAGGCTGTGGAGTCTCCTTCTCTGGAGATATTCAAGACCCACCTGGACAAGGTCCTCTACAGCCTACTGTAGGTGACCCTGCTTGGGCTGGAGGGTTGGAATAGATGACACACAGAGGTCCCTTCCAACCCCTACCATTTTGTGATTCTGTGGACATGAGCTCGCAAAAATCCAGGTCTCGTGTCTTCCCAGTCAGCCCCTGATCCTTCCTCGGTCAGCAGTTGCTACCAACGCCCCTGGGGCGTAAGGGAAATCCATCTTGGTTCCACAAGCGGTCAGCGAGGAATCAAATCTCTTGTAGTACTTGATAACAAACGTACGGATCTCGGCTATTTGAACGCCCCGTCCTGAACTTCCACTGCTGAGGATGGGTTTTATTGGCTTGCAGAAAATAAATTGTCTTCAGAACAATAAAGCCGGCGTTTCCTATGCTGCTCCAGATATTCTGCCACCTTTATTTCTGTAGAATATTAATCCTCACTGCAGAGACTACAGTGAGACTACAGAAGAGATTAAGTGATGTTCAGCATGTGTAAGGACATGAGATACTATTCCCCGTGAGTAGCTGGAGCATTATTTTCTTATTAAAAACTCAGAACATGAACCACTTCAGAACTTGAGTAATATATTATATGTGTTTTCTTCCTAAGGAATTCTGATTTAAATAAAAAGTCTTGCGAGAAGGGGGGGGGAAATCCATGTTCTGCTGTAAATAGCTATAGGGACATAAACAGTGCTCGGGCAAAACAAATAAACCCAACTTCACTGTGAAGTTCTGGTGATAATAGGAAGCTGCATGATGTACAGATGCGTTATTGATACAGATGGAGCTGTAAAACCGCTTTTAGTGACTTTTCTTACAAAATATTGGAATGATAACCACACTAGCAAAATTACTCTGCGGTTTTCCGTATTTGTTTTTGAAAGAACAGACATCATAATCTTGACGTATACTCCTTCAGTGTATGATTTGCCGCCTCTTAAAATATTTAAAGCCGTAAGGCAGAGCTCTGTGAATGTCCTGGAGATGATGAGGTTGGTGGGGTTAAGACAGAAGCGGGATGGGGTTGGGCTGTTCTTGCTAGGCACTTTGGTGATAGATCGTATAATTAAAACCCAACGTTGTAGTCCCAAGGAGCCATGACGGTGAAGCGTGGTTGATGTCCTGACCCATCGCTAGGCGTGAGGAGAGGCAATCCGTTTGCAAGCTCCTTCTGTATCCCTCAGTCTGGTATTTTAGCGGCCCATCCACCTTGTGATGTCCTCGTTCCCTAAGGAGACACCTGCGCTAGGGGATGCTGCGTGCTGGGGACCCTTCGTGTGTGTCGAAGACGCTGTGTGTACAGCCCTTGGGGTTAGATGAGTCTTGTCGTAGAAGCAGAGTAAAGATTTTTTACTAGCAAAGACATCAAAAAGGTTGCCAGCTCTCTCTGAGATAAAGGGATTAGAGCTCTAATGAGCCCAAGGAGTACCAAGAAGAAAATAATTATCTTCTTGTAGTTAAGGAACTAAACATTGACTGTAAAGAACTAAATCCTTGGTTAAAGGAGTCCATAATTTAATAGGTTGTGAGATATGTTAAATATATTGGAAAGACAGACAGACAACTGTAATATTTTAGCTTTTTCTTTCAGGGAAGAATTGGCCGAGTCTTCTGAAGTTTGATTTGCTTGTAGTGTCTCGTGATCTGTTGTTATACTCTGACGAAACACAGAAATGTGTCGGCAAGTCATTTCTAAGGTGAAGATGTGCTGTCTTGAGAGATGCTGAAAGCCACATATTCGTTTTTTTTTTCTCTTTTCCTAAGGAAAAGACACGTTGGGTTTGTTTTTCCATCCTGCTGATGACTTTTGAACCTTTTATAGAATCATAGAATGGTTTGGGTTGGAAGGGACCTTGAAGATCATCTGGTTCCAAATCCCTGCTATGAGCAGGGACATCTTGCACTAGACCAGGTTGCTCAGAGCTCCATCCAACATTGCGGCAGAACTTCAGTGATTCTGTAGCACACAGGGCTTAAGGCCATCTCATAATCTCAATCCTGAAGTGCTTTGGAGCAAGGATTTTTGATATCTGTATATCAGATGAAATTTATTTGCTGACTGAAACTTGAGTTGACAGAACGGTAGTGACTTTCATAGAATCGCGGACTGGTTTGGGTTGGAAGGGATCTTACAGACCATCTCATTCCAGCCCCCCTGCGATGGGCAGGGACCTCGTACACCAGACCAAGTTGCTCCAAGACCCGTCCAACCTGTCCTTCCTTTTGGGAACACTCTGATCCCCTCTTTGACCTGTAATGAATTGAAAACTAAAAGCTAGAGATGTGGTTCACAAGATTAAGTAGAACTTTTCCAGGTAGAGGAATGGGTTCAAATGCTGGAAGACAGCAGTCTGGAGGATGTTTTGACAGCTAAGGGAGCTGCAAGAAGGACCTCTGTGATGGCAAATGCAAGAGGGAATACTTTGGGGCTTGGTGATGGGGAAGGAGCTGGGAAGGCAAGATCAGCCAGAAAGGGAAAAGTGGGTGGGTGGCAGGTCTTTAATCTGGGTCACAGATGGCTGAAGTTACGGAGCAAGGCCTTGCAGCTCTCTTTTTCAGTAGTTATAACCACATATTTTCTGATCTAGGAACCCGTAGCTGCCAGCCCTAGCAATACCATGAGTATTTGAACTGACATTAGAACAACATCAGCGTACTGCTTTTCTTTCTTAGCTCAGACCTGTGGCTGTGTTACGTATTCGCAGTAAAAGAGCATTTCCAATTTTAAAAAGATACTTTTGAAAGCTGGGCTGTGGGATTGTGCTTGCCCGGAGCCGCAGAAAGCTGCTCGTCTGGGCCTCATCTGGAGTACTGCATCCAGTTCTGGGCTCCCCAGTTCAAGAAAGATGAGGAGCTACTGGAGAGAGTCCAGCGGAGGGCTACGAGGATGAGGAGGGGACTGGAGCATCTCTCCTAGGAGGAGAGGCTGAGGGAGCTGGGCTTGTTCAGCCTGGAGAAGAGAAGGCTGAGAGGGGACCTTAGAAATGCCTCTAAATATCTGCAGGGTGGGTGTCAGGAGGATGGGGCCAGACTCTTTCCAGTGGTGCCCAGTGACAGGACAAGGGGCAGCGGGCACAAACTGAAGCAGAGGAAGTTCCATCTGAAGATGAGGAAGAACTTCTTCCCTCTGAGGGTGATGGAACCCTGGCCCCGGCTGCCCAGGGAGGCTGTGGAGTCTCCTTCTCTGGAGATATTCAAGACCTGCCTGGACGCGGTGCTGTGCCCCCTGCTCTGGGTGACCCTGCTTGGGCAGGGGGTTGGGCTGGGTGACCCACAGAGGTCCCTTCCAACCCCGACCATTCTGTGATTCTGTGTTGGGGTGATGGTTGGACTTGATGATCTTAGAGGTCTTCTCCAACCTTAATGATTCTATGCTTGTAGACTTGTGATGCTGTGGTAGGGTTCCTGGGGACACACAGGATCTCTGTCTCGGAAGAAGTTGCCTGGCAGGGCTCGGGTGCCATCGGCCATGTGGCTTGAGAGCTGCTGGTGAGCTGTCGGGCAGGAGAGCTGGCGGGAGCTCAGCGCCATCCGGGTTCTGCGCCCCGCAGAATCGCCGCTGGCCGAGTGAAAAATGGTGATGAGAAACCATTGCGCGGAAAGATTCCCAAGCAGCTCTTGTGTAATGTAAATGATGTTTTTAGTTTTTCTCCCAGGGGAAAATTGCAAAGCTTCATGAGTCAATTAACGCTTTATAAATTATTTTGAGATCAGTGGATAAGTAGCCTGGTGTAAATGCACCGTATATTACCTGCAAAAGCTAAAAAGATGCCACCATGCCTTTTAACGAATCTCATCCTGTTTTCTCTCTCTGATTTGATTTATTTGCACTTAACGTCCTTTTTGATGTTAGAAGGCTGGTTTTTGAGGAGCTCCTGAAATTCTGGCGTTACCACTTGGGGAAGGAAGGAAGGAGAAGACTGGTTCTTCCCATATTATGTTATTTTCTCCTCTGGATTGGTAAGGCTACCCAAGCTGTGCTTGAGGGTAACTTCATTTTGCACCGAGTACTGCTGGTACCACCACAGTACGTCCTCGTCTAACACTAAAATATTCAAGTTTCTTACTGGTGCTGAAGGCTACTGCTTTTTTATCTTGGGTTTGTGGCAAAGGATGACAATGCCGTAGGATCCAGCCGGAGTAGAGCTAGCGGGTTGCCACATTTTAATAGACTTTGGTTTCCAGTGATGTTATTGCTGTCATGGTCGTTATCTTTTTGTTGCAGAGCTAAGCCCTGGCGGAACGGACCGTTTCGTCAGCAGAGGTTTGGTGCTACGGGCAAGAAAGTGGCCCGTGACAGAAAGGAGTGTCCCACTGAAGTCAGTAGCACTCAAGTCTTTGTGTGTGTATATAAAGCAGAACTTGACTCCTTGCCCACAAGACCTTCAAGAGCAGCCGGTGGCTTTTCCTGGGTGCCAGGACAGGGCTTGATCTCCTGAATCACAGAATCACAGAATAGTAGGGGTTGGAAGGGACCTCTGTGGGTCATCTAGTCCAACCCCCCTGCCGAAGCAGGGTCACCCAGAGCAGGCTGCACAGGACCTTGTCCAGGCGGGGCTTGAATATCTCCAGAGAAGGAGACTCCACAACCTCCCTGGGCAGCCTGGGCCAGGGCTCCGTCACCCTCAGAGGGAAGAAGTTCTTCCTCATGTTCAGCTGGAGCTTCCTCTGCTTCAGTTTGTGCCCATTGCCCCTTGTCCTGTCTCTGGGCACCACTGGAAAGAGTCTGGCCCCGTCCTCCTGACACCCACCCTGCAGATATTTGTAAGCATTTCTAAGGTCCCCTCTCAGCCTTCTCTTCTCCAGGCTGAACAAGCCCAGCTCCCTCAGCCTCTCCTCGTAGGAGAGATGCTCCAGTCCCCTCCCCATCCTCGTAGCTCTCCGCTGGACTCTCTCCAGTAGCTCCTCATCTTTCTTGAACTGGGGAGCCCAGCACTGGACACAGGACTCCAGATGGGGCCTCCCAGGGCAGAGTAGAGGGGAAGGAGAACCTCCCTCGCCCTGCTGCCCACACTCCTCATAATTGCTGCGACACAAATACCGCCACTGCGAAATGGTTACTTACACGCGACGGTAGCCGGTGATTTAGGGTTCCCTGCTAATGTTCAATAAAATGCCAATCGGGTCTGCGTTTCTCGGGTTGGTATTTGCCTCCGCCTGCATTTCTTCCCGTTTAATGGCCGCGGCGAGAGCGCTGCGCTCAGTTAATTCATTTATTGCGCTGTATTTCAAGGTTGGGCTTCGACATGCTTTTACCAAATTTGCCTCGTAAAAAAGATAGGTCACGGGACTGAAAAGCTTGACTGGCCTGCGGATGGATGAGTAAATCTGCCAGACCCGAATTACCGGCTGGGTGGAGTTGCTTCCCTGAGGAAGCCACTGATTTCCTGGGGGTAGGGGCAGTAGTAATTCTGCTAGTTGTAATGATTAGGAAAAGAAGGTGGAGGCTGAATCTTAATGCGAGGATGAACACGCATAAACAGACCCCCCGTAAATAAGGAAATATTATGGGCTTATGGAGGAATTGATTATTTTAGAAAAATATTGCTACCTGTAACGGTGAAACAATTATAACCTCGTTCTTCAGGGTTCAGCTGCGTAGCGTGTGATGTCTTCCCTAGTACGGATCTCGCGCTGATGCAATTTGTCTGTGAAGACAAATTAAAAAATTCAAGCCAGTTGAATTTTTATTTAATTTAGCCACTTCTTGTGTTTTGGGCACGATTCTAGTACCTAAGCGTTGGGGAGTATTGTCTGGTTGTCCTTAACCCTTAGCTGTGTGATTCTTAGCAGAAAACATGGGTTTTACACTGTAAGGGAAAGAATATAGCCGAAAGAAAAGATCTTAAAAATATGAAACTAAGTTCAGAAGTACTGCCCAACTGAGAAAAATAATGTAACATCCTGTTTAGTGTCTCATTTAAGCCTTATATTATTTGTGACATGTTGTTTGCTGCGTGACGGTGAGTTTTCGGATGGGCACCAGAGGTGTCGTGTGTAAGCTGGCAGAATCGCTTTTCCAATTAATTTGTTCTCTCTGTCCTGTAGTTTTTTGGCTGTCAGGTGAAATATCTCGTGGCTTTTATCCTTATGTGCAGAGGACATAAGAAGAGAGTTGGTCGGTGCGTGAGGGGAAGAGCCATCCCACGGGCGCGTGGCCGACCCGTGCTGTCTCCAGGGGCATTGCCCGTCCCCATGGGACTGTGGTCAACCATGGGCTGGGGGCGATTCCCACCTCTCCGGGGTGAATCCCATCACGTTCATGGTGCTCAGATCGCACTGTGACAAATCCACCGGGAAGCAGGTACCGTGAATAAGTTGGTGGATGTGCTTTGAACCTTCTCCGTGGCTGGAATGAGATGAGACAGGGCTGAAGCGTGCTTCATGGAGCACATCAAGATATGGGCTGGTGAAAAGATAAAATTTTAGGTTTGATTTTTTTCCCCCTTCCCTTTTGAACTGTGTTGCAGCACTTGAGAGAGCAGATGACTCCTTTTGTAGAGTTAATCCTCTCAAGGGCTGAGCTGCTTCGCATCCCGTGGGTTTGCATGCGATCTATAAACATCCTTGTGGTCTCATCTTTATTAATGATGTGAGATATTCCCAGCCCACGCTTGGGGAGTCAAAGGCTTCACACAGACACAGAATCACACAGAATGGTCGGGGTTGGAAGGGACCTCTGTGGGTCACCCAGCCCAACCCCCTGCCCAAGCAGGGTCACCCAGAGCAGGCTGCACAGCACCGCATCCAGGCAGGGCTTGAATATCTCCAGAGAAGGAGACTCCACAGCCTCCCTGGGCAGCCTGGGCCAGGGCTCCATCACCCTCAGAGGGAAGAAGTTCTTCCTCCTGTTCAGAAAGTTTGTCCAAACCAAGTTCTCTGACCTGTAGTGTCCCTTCAGTCACTAGTGGCGTGTCCTGCCCTTGAAGAGCTGCTGTAGCTTTCGTAGAGAAAGAGGCTTTCAAAGATTTTTCACCAGGCAAGAGTCGCGAAAATGGGTGCCCATCGAAACAAACCCCGAAAGCATGAAGCAGCTGACAGTAAATAAAATGGGCAGCAGCCAGAACTTCTCAGGTGCTGCGTTTGCATCTTCTACTCCGATGTTCCTCATCTTCTTCGTCTGTTTATCACAGCCTTGCACAACTCAAGAAAGATGAGGAGCTACTGGAGAGAGTCCAGCGCAGGGCTACGAGGATGAGGAGGGGACTGGAGCATCTCCCCTACAAGGAGAGGCTGAGGGAGCTGGGCTTGTTCAGCCTGGAGAAGAGAAGGCTGAGAGGGGATCTTAGAAATGTTTATAAATATCTGCAGGGTGGGTGTCAGGAGGACAGGGCCAGACTCTTTCCAGTGGTGCCCAGCGACAGGACAAGGGGCAATGGGCACAAACTGAAGCAGAGGAAGTTCCAGCTGAAGATGAGGAAGAACTTCTTCCCTCTGAGGGTGACGGAGCCCTGGCCCAGGCTGCCCAGGAAGGCTGTGGAGTCTCCTTCTCTGGAGATATTCCAGCCCCGCCTGGACGCGGTGCTGTGCAGCCTGCTCTGGGCGACCCTGCTTGGGCATGGGGTTGGGCTGGGTGACCCACAGAGGTCCCTTCCAACCCCGACCAGTCTGAGATTGTGTGATTAACACTCTCTGTGTCTTCTCCCAAGCCATGCCTAGCGCTTGGGCTGTCTGGCCTCTTGCTCTGCATTTGGGCATTATGAAAGAGGCACGTGAACCTTACACACTTACACATCGCACCCTCCATGTGTAAGATTCCCTCTGTTTCCACTAGAGTTAAAATAAATTGCCCCTTGTGCTCATGTCAGAAGCTTTTCAAGACTCTGGTGAATCTTTCTTCTGGCAAGAGTTTGCTCCACGGTCTGTCCCAGTCCTTGAGAACATCTGGCCCTCAGCATGAGTGAGATGAACGTCTGCTGAAGACGAGTGGTATATTTGACAGTTGAGGGTTTTGAACTGATCTTCCCTTTAAATAGATACCGTGAGCTCATGGCGTTAAGTGCCGTAAACCAGAAGGCTGAGGCCTTGAACGCGGTTTGATCTGCTGTGGATAGTCAACGAGGAGGGGGCAGAGAAGAAGCGTTTTGCTGTGAGTTGTTAGTAGTAATTTATATATGTTCTGGCTCTTCAAAACACCATAGAGGAATAGTCTGTGGAGTAGGGGAGGGGAAGGGAACACGAATAAGCATTGCCTTTGCTGTCTCGGGAGAATCTGTTACTCCTGGTAGCAGCGTCCTACCCCTCCATGCTCTGAACAGATTGACCTTTGATGTATCAAAAGTGGTCGGTCACGTCAGAAACATCCACTGCTGTCACTGAAGAATAAACCACCGTTCACATCACCTTAGTTCAGATTTCTGGAAGATGAGGGTCAAGGTGGACAGCCGGATCCAGAAGCCACACTAGGTAGGGTTTGCATGACAGAGAGGTTTGTGGTAGCCTTGGAGACCATGCTAACCCTTAGTGTATCTTCTGGGGTGACTAGTGCCGCCGTGCTGTGCAAGCTTCCCTTGGGTGGAGCCTTGCCTGTGCGTGTTCGGCGCTGACTCAGCAAGGTTTCGGCTCTGGCTGTTGTCGTGCCGTGGTACCGCTCGGTTCGGTGCTGTGGTGGTACCCGGCAGCGATGGCTGCTCGTTGGAGGCAGGGCTGGCTGCAGTGCCCGTTCTTTCTGCCTCTGGAGCTGGGGATACCTCTGTCCTGCTTGAAGACTCTTGGTTTATTGGAAGGTGTTGACTGGAGTTACACCTAGTTACTCTGAAGGTCTTTTCACGGTGGTTCTGAGGTACTTCCAGTGAGACAAGTCATAAAAATATCACGTTATGTTTGTAGATGGTTACATCAAGAGATTACTGGTCCACTCAGGGCATCTTTGTGCTTCTGCGGTGCTTTACGCAAGCAGAGTCGCTGCTCCGAGTGCAGGGCTTTAAATATGATGGACCAAACGATGCTGGTACCAGCAGACTCCCAGTGCATGGCGCACAAAGGAGAGCCTGCATTTTTTTACTGTTTTTAATTAGAGATTTTGAAATACAGCCCTCTTTAGATTATGTGGCAATACAAAAAAGGCCTTTTTTCTTCCTGCTTATTTCCTGTTTGAGGAGCAGATTCGATGAGTTCGTCAACAACTGGCGGGAAGCCTGGTCTGCTCGCTGGCTGCGAGCCACGAGCACTGGCAAGAACCGCCGGGAGGAAGATGAAGAGATTTGCACAGAATCACAGAATGGTAGGGGTTGGAAGGGACCTCTGTGGGTCACCCAGTCCAACCCTCCTGCTGAAGCAGCGTCACCTACAGCAGGCTGTAGAGGACCTTGTCCAGGCGGGTCTGGAATATCTCCAGAGAAGGAGACTCCACAACTTCCCTGGGCAGCCTGGGCCAGTGCTCTGTCACCCTCAGAGGGAAGAAGTTCTTCCTCGTGTTCAGATGGAGCTTCCTCTGCTTCAGTTTGTGCCCGTTGCCCCTTGTCCTGTCGCTGCACCCTCTGATTTGCGCCTTAACAGTGGCAAAGCAGTAGGTGGGCTTGTTGGTGGAGGATAAAAATTCAGGCTGGCATTTCTTTTCCTGACGCAGGTGTGTTAAGCTACTGTGAATGATGGGGAGTTTCTCTCCCAGAGATTCAGTACATAGTGTAGGCTTGTTAATAAATATTAGTGGTTTTGGACTAGATGACCTACAGAGGTCCCTTCCAACCTCTACTATTCTGTGATTTCGTTGCTTCGAATATCTATTGTGCTTTCAGACTGGGTATAAGGAAGATATTTTTTACCATGAGGCACTGGCAGAGGTTGCCCAGATTGGTGGTCGATGCCCCATCCCTGGGAACATTCCAGGCCAGGTTGGCTGGAGCTCTGAGCAACCTGATTTTGTTGAAGCTGTCCCTGCCCATGGCAGAGGGGTTGGACTGGATGACCTTCAAAGGTCCGTTCCAACCCAAGCTATTCCATGATTTTTTTCCTCTGTTCTTTTTGAGTAGTCAGCAAATAGTCTTAAGCTGAAAGCTGTGGCTGGATCTTGTAGAAATTGTGGGAGAGAGGAGTTAGATCCAACCCACTGAGCGAACAGCCATGGAGGGCTACGGGCGGGGAGCTCGGGAGGTTCGTGGTTTGCCTGTGGCTATCAAAATGTCATAGTTTCAAGCTGTGATCTTGAAGAAGGACAAATCTGCTTTTCATGAACTCTGAAATGCTGACGGACCTGTAGAATGAAGAGAGAAGCAATCTTGAGGGTGGTCCTTGAAGGATTCGGTTAGAACTGAAGTTTCTGTTGTTGTGAATATATCCTGCATGTGTGGAGTGTTCGGGCACAACAGCGTTGCGCTAGCGATTTGAACCCGAAAGAAGGATCGGCGAAGACTAAGTAGGACTGACCACGAAGGCATTGAGTCCTTGATGAAAATGCCCCTACAGCATAAAGTTGTGGATGGAGAAAGATTGCTTCCGTGCGTTATGCTGAGCGTAGCCGCATAAAAGGTGACGAGTAAATTAGATCTTAAAATTCTTGCGGTTTGGATAATCGGAGCTGACATCAGTAACGCAGGTTGGGGAGAAGTCTTTTTTCAGAATAATGAGTTCATTTATTTCCTGCGAGAGGTTCCAGGCGTCGGAGGGCAGATCCTGGCTCCGTCTTCCTTCAGCTAGCCTGGGTGGAATTAGATGGCTGCTGAGAACGGATGCGGTCGTGCTTGTAATGGACTGTACATGCTGGGAGAGAATTGCCGTGCTGGAGGAGACCTCGATGTGCCTCTCTGCTAGAAAAGGGGAATTTTGATTCCTGCGTGGGATGTTCTGAACTGTCCGTTCACGAGTTATGGTTTCTGTCTCATCTGCAGGGTGTTCAGCAGCTCTTGTGTGAGCGTGCCTGCGTGAGGGTAGGGCTGAGGGAAGAATAGGTGGCTTCTGACCTTCCTCTGGCTGGTTGAAGAGGAGACACGGTGGCTTTCCTGGCATCGTACGAGGAATCTGATCTAATGGTAAACTGTCAGGATGAAAACCGTCTGGAAAGGCGAGGATGCCTGGGGAGCTGGGGCGTTTCCATGGCTAAGTAGTGTCAGGGTTGAGACGCTGCTGGAGTTTTGAAGCCTAAACTCTCCCCTAAATCCTCTCTTGTGTATCTACTTACGTACATACTGTTACGGAATCACAGAATGGTCAGGGTTGGAAGGGACCTCTGTGGGTCACCCAGTCCAACCCCCTGCTGAAGCAGGGTCACCCACAGCAGGCTGCACAGGACCTTGTCCAGGCGGGTCTTGAATATCTCCAGAGAAGGAGACTCCACCACCTCCCTGGGCAGCCTGGGCCAGGGCTCCATCACCCTCACAGGGAAGAAGTTCTTCCTCATCTTCAGCTGGAACTTCCTCTGCTTCAGTTTGTGCCCATTGCCCCTTGTCCTGTGGCTGGGCACCACTGAGAAGAGTCTGACCCCGTCCTCCTGACCCCCACCCTGTAGATATTTGTAGGCATTTCTAAGGTCCCCTCTCAGCCTTCTCTTCTCCAGGCTGAACAAGCCCAGCTTCCTCAGCCTCTCCTCCTAGGAGAGATGCTCCAGTCCCCTCACCATCCTCATAGCCCTCCGCTGTTGCTTTTAAGTCAGCTATAAAGCCCATGCCTTGTTTCTTTGACTTTGGTATGAGTTGACCCAGCACAGAGATTCCCTCCAAAGCCGTGCTACTATCTGAGGTCAATGAAGTTGTTCTCCCAAAAGGGCAGCGGAGAGAGGAGTGCAGGGCTGCCCCTTTCATCTTGGCGACAGGGCTCGGAGGGCTGTCTGAAGACTTAGAGGACATCACAGCAAGAAATGTCAAGATGCGTTTTCCAGCACGATAGTTGAATGCTAAATACAAGTTGCAGAAATAATTGTCTCGCCCTTCAATGCGTAGGCTGAAAAAGCTCTCGCAGTTTGACTCTCCTGAAACGAGGCCAAATGCTTTGTTTGGCTTGGAGTTGGGGAGGAATCTGGCTGGAAGCATCTCAGCGGCTTTCACTCCGCTGGCACAAAGCATGACGAGTCACTCCTCGGTCCAAAAGCAGCAAGACCTGTGCTGGGAGGACAGCAGAAAAGCATGTGAAGTAGGTAAATTTTTGGACACTTGTTGGATGAATATTAAACAGAAGAGTGTCTGTTGAAACCCTTCCTTTATTGGATTATTTTTGGGGCATCTGGTGATGGTGGTCCCTAAGGTTTCTTTGAAGGAAGCACTTTTTCTTACCCCTCTTCAGCACAGCCCTTGGGTTTGAAATGTACTTTACAAAGACTGTTCTCCTTTCTGCTGGAAAAACTGAGAACTCAACATGAGCCCACACTTTCCTCTCCTGCCTTGGCTGTCCCTGAGTGGGGTTGTAGTTCGGGGGTACCCCGAAAGAAGCTCCCACTCGGTTTTATGGGAAGGAAGGAAATGCTGATGCAGTTACGGAAGAGCTTGGGAAAGCCTGGTTTGAACCCCTGCTTGGATTTCTCTTGTGACCTTGAGCAAATTGGTCACTGTAGTGTCTTCAGAAGTGCCTTAGAAGCTCGAGGAGCCGTTCTCAGTTAGAAGCCGCCACGTTTCACAAGCTATTGGGGTGCCACTTTCTGTGGCTTTCCTGCCTTTCGGTATTTTCACCTGTGTCTTAGACTCAGTTCTTAATCTATGAAAATGAAATAATATCTCTTGTTTACATAAGAATACAAATCGAAGACTGTGGTGGGCTCAGATATTATATTATATACACACTTATGTCATAATTAGTTGAAAGAAGCGTGTACGTCACTGTAACTAGCTGTGCTTGAGTTAATCTGGAGCTATTTGGACTTGCCTGCTGCTGTGCTTCACGAGTAATTACTTGGATCTCAATACACAATTTCACAAAATCCCAGCATGGTAGGGTTTGGCAGGGACCTCTGTGGGTCACCCAGTCCAACCCCCTGCCCAAGCAGGGTCACCCACAGCAGGCTGCACAGCACCGCGTCCAGGCGGGGCTTGAATATCTCCAGAGGAGGAGACTCCACAGCCTCCCTGGGCAGCCTGGGCCAGGGCTCCATCACCCTCAGAGGGAAGAAGTTTTTCCTCACATTCAGCTGGAACTTCCTCTGCTTCCGTTTGTGCCCGTTGCCGCTTGCCCTGTCGCTGGGCACCACTGGAAAGAGTCTGGCCCCATCCTCCTGACCCCCACCCTGCAGATATTTGTAGGCATTTCATTGCCAAGCCACGGTTGATCCTTATCTTGTGCAGACAGGGCTGTAGACCAGAGTCATCCTTGCTGGAGTCCAGTTTCTCAAATCAAACTTCCAAGGCTTCAAAGCGTTCCTGTTGTCCCTTTGGTGGCAGCTGCCGATGCTCAGCAGCACGGGCGGCTGCGTTTGGGTGTCTCCACGTGGTGGATTACAAACGGGTTGCTGCGGGAAGAACACCGGGGAAAACAGAAGATGGCAAATCGGAGTTGTGTAAGTTTATTTGTGAGGATGCTGTGTTGCTGTCTTTCTCCAAAACTCTCGGGTACTTTTCAATATCTCATTTTTTTGATGGAACAGTTCAGGATACAGAATCACAGAGTCACAGAATGGTCGGGGTTGGAAGGGACCTCTGTGGGTCATCTAGTCCAACCCTCCTGCCGAAGCAGCGTCACCTACAGTAGGCTGTAGAGGACCTTGTCCAGGCGGGTCTTGAATATCTCCAGAGAAGGAGACTCCACAACCTCCCTGGGCAGCCTGGGCCAGGGCTCCGTCACCCTCAGAGGGAA
The DNA here is from genome assembly GCF_030867145.1 of Opisthocomus hoazin. Taxonomy (NCBI): domain Eukaryota; kingdom Metazoa; phylum Chordata; class Aves; order Opisthocomiformes; family Opisthocomidae; genus Opisthocomus; species Opisthocomus hoazin. The sequence goes on along the minus strand of NC_134453.1, from coordinate 2,147,433 downwards.
GAAGTTCTTCCTCATCTTCAGCTGGAGCTTCGTCTGCCTCAGTTTGTGCCCGTTGCCCCTTGTCCTGTCACTGGGCACCACTGAAAAGAGCTTGGCCCCATCCTCCTGACACCCACCCTACAGATATTTGTAAGTATGTATTAGGTCCCCTCTCAGCCTTCTCTTCTTCAGGCTGAACAAGCCCAGCTCCCTCAGCCTTTCCTCATAGGAGAGATGCTCCAGTCCCCTCACCATCCTCGTAGCCCTCTGCTGGACTCTCTTCAGTAGCTCCTCATCTTTCTTGAACTGGGGAGCCCACAACTGGACAGAGTATTGCAGATGGGGCCTCACTAGGGCAGAGTAGATGGGAAGGAGAACCTCCCTCGACCTGCTGGCCACACTCCTCCTAATGCACCCCAGGATGCCATTGGCCTTCTTGGCAGCCAGGGCACACTGCTGGCTCATGGTCAACCTGTCGTCCACCAGCACTCCCAGGTCCCTCTCCACAGAGCTGCACTCCAGCAGGTCAGCCCCAGCCTGTACTGGTGCATGGGGTTGTTCCTCCCCAGGCGCAGGACCCTGCATATACGTGACGTGGTCCATATCGTCGTTACCCCTAATTTATGTTCTTTCAAACAGCCGTGTTAACTTCCAGTTAATTTTGCTTGTGTGCATCTCTAGAGTCAGGAGCAATCAAGGCAACCCTATGCTCACCTTGTAAATCATAAGCATTCCCAATTAGTCCCCTAATTAGGTAACCCCCATGGGTTCCCCATCCGGGTGAAGGCAGGAGGGGTTCCTCCCTGCCTGGCAAGAGGAAAGCCCCACTCTCTGCACCGAGTCATTAGGAAGCCTTGGGAGATGGGCTGGCTAATTTAGGCATAAAGGACACATTAATAATGCTGCTTGTATATTTTTACCTTGGGCATGTGAAGTTGACGAAAATTGAGTGCTAATAAGGCAGGACCATTAGTGGTCACCATGCCGGTGGCTGAAGCGAAGAGAGCAGCTGGAAAATGGGACTGTAAAACAAATTAGCGTCTCCTTGCTAAGATTTTCTATTTCTTCTGGCGTGCTTTGAGGTGGTGGCTGAGCATCATTGAAATACCCAGCTCCTAGCAGGGCGAGGTATTTCCAATACCAGACACAAGTTTGAAGAGGGGTTGAACTCTTCTCCAGTTGGAAATAGGTGGTAATAAATAAGCCTGCGGTGACTTGATGTGTCGTCTCCGGGTCTCGTCTGCGTTTGAGACACCAGGCGAGTTTCCATCCTTGCCTGGTCAGGCAAGTGGGCACCTTCTATGCTTCCCACCGAGGTGCATTTTGTGGCAGATTGGTTTAACTGCTATCTATATAAACCTCAACTGCCCAAATTTCATGTATAAAACATGCCAAGGCACAAAATATCGTATTAATATCCATTTTATTGTGGTCTTCAAATCTCTCCCTTTAAATCCTTGTCATTAGGCTGACAGCCGGTCCTAGGAATGGTTGCCTGGTACCGTGCCGCACGAATTCCCTGGCTGGCAATATTGCTGCCTGTAGATACACCAGCAGGCTGTGCTGCCATTCAGTGTGACCTGGACAGGCTGGAGAGTTGGGCAGAGAAGAACCTGATGAGGTTCAGCAAGGGCAAGGGCAGGGTCCTGCACCTGGGGAGGAACAACCCCAGGCACCAGTACAGGCTGGGGCGGACCTGCTGGAGAGAAGCTCTGTGGAGAGGGACCTGGGAGTGCTGGTGGATGACAGGTTGACCATGAGCCAGCAGTGTGCCTTGGCTGCCAAGAAGGCCAATGGGATCCTGGGGTGCATGCATTAGGAGGAGTGTGGGCAGCAGGTCGAGGGAGGTTCTCCTTCCTCTCTACTCTGCCCTGGTGAGACCCCATCTGGAGTGCTGTGTCCAGTTCTGGGCTCCCCACTTGAAGAAAGAGGAGGAGCTACTGGAGAGAGTCCAGCAGAGGGCTATGAGGATGGTGAGGGGACTGGAGCATCTGTCCTATGAAGAGAGGCTGAGAGAGCTGGGCTTGTTCAGCCTGGAGAAGAGAAGGCTGAGAGGGGACCTTAGAAATGCCTCTGAATATCTGCAGGGTGGGTGTCAGGAGGACAGGGCCAAACTCTTTCCAGTGGTGCCCAGTGACAGGACAAGGGGCAATGGGCACAAACTGAAACAGAGGAAGCTCCAGCTGAAGATGAGGAAGAACTTCTTCCCTCTGAGGGTGACGGAGCCCTGGCCCAGGCTGCCCAGGGAGGCTGTGGAGTCTCTTTCCCTGGAGGTATTCGAGACCCACCTGGACGCGGTGCTGTGCAGCCTGCTGTGGGTGACCCTGCTTGGGCAGGGGGTTGGGCTGGGTGACCCACAGAGGTCCCTTCCAACCCCGACCATCCTGTGATTCTGTAATTAATTTTTTTGTTTTTTTTTTTACCCCCACTCCCCAATGAACTCTTCTAAATCCGAAATCTGAGTGTCCAGCCTTTCAGCATCCGTTTTATCTCCTCTGAGGTGCGCGGATTCGAGTCCCATGAGTTGGGCTTTGCAACAAGAAGGGGAATGGTTGATGTAGCTCCCGTTTCCATGAATTCACCCGAACACCGCGTCTGTGCTGGGGTTATTTGGCGAAGGCTGTAGGTCTTGGTCTCGTATCTCTGCTGCGCGTGGCTCGGTGCAAATCTTTTCAGAATTGTAGGTGGGAGCTAGCAAACAAAAAAAAAAGAACATAGAGTAAGTAAAGTGTAGCACCTCTCTGGAAACCAGCCTGTGGAAGAGAGAATTAGCTGTTTCTAAAATATTTACATTTGCAGATTCACTCACCCATGAGCTCTCTTCGCTGTTTTTCTGAAGCGAGCAGAAGGAAATCACTTTTTTTCATTACCTCGGTTTCTTGCCCTTCAGCTATTATGTGAATTGAAAGTGGGGGGTGAAAAAAAAAGTCTTGATGTTAAGTAACCTTGCAGCCTTTAATTTGAAACAAACAAAGCATTTAAAGCAGCCCTTCTCTGGGGGATTGTACTGAGTGCTGCTAAATTGCGGAATATTTAATAGCTAGCCCTGAGGTCTGTCCCCCAAATGATAAGCCATTTTATTAAGTGAACTTTAATTGCTGAATAATTGGGTCTTCTCGAAGGGAAGATGGGGATCCCGATAGGCTGCCGGCCGGGCTGCGTGGTAAATCGGCGTCGGGTACCGCTTTCAATGAAGTTTCCTAAGCAGGTCTGGGTGTGATGTGGGGAGTTGCCTCTGCCACCCTTTGGCTGCGTCGCTGAGGAGCTGCAAGGCTTCATTCCGGAGTCTCGGAAAGTGGCTTTGTCAGGATCTGTTTGCTGCCAGCTCTCGACAACCCGAATCACAGAAAGTTCAGGGCTGGAAGGGACCTCTGTGGGTCACCCAGCCCAACCCCCTGCCCAAGCAGGGTCACCCACAGCAGGCTGCACAGCACCGCGTCCAGGTGGGGCTTGAATATCTCCAGAGAAGGAGACTCCACAGCCTCCCTGGGCAGCCTGGGCCAGGGCTCCGTCACCCTCAGAGGGAAGAAGTTCTTCCTCATCTTCAGCTGGAACTTCCTCTGCTTCAGTATATCCCCATTGCCCCATCTATGTAGCTTCCAAAACTGTCTTTAAAGTAAATTGGCGTAAGCCAGGAGAGCTGTAAAGACCCAGTGATAGTTTGAAGATCTCCTATATTATGGTCCATCAGAGAGATGAACAAATTCTGAACATAAGCTTGGAAAAAGGCAATTAGTATCTTTTCACTGAGGCACAGCAAAAGGTTTTTTGCAACTTCCCAATCTATTATGCGTGGATTTTATTATCTTTTGTTAAACTTTAAAAGTAAAAGATTTGGGATCCCTGCAGAAAGGGAAGGGGTGCAGAGACTGGGCAAGGCCTGAGCCGGCTGTGCGCGGGGCCATGGTGGATAGAGTGCTGCCTTGGAAAAAGTCGTCCCTCCATGGAGATTGTTTTAGTCCTAGGTTTTACAGTAAATTGTTAGATTTATCTGTCTTTCATCCTTTAAAAATGAACAGTTTTCAACAGCTTTCCATCACTGTTCGCACTGCGTTGATCTTCAATATTTTTTTTTTTTCTTCTCTGAAGTGTTGAGTGCTTCTATTTTCCTAGCTTGCAGCAGCTTTGCTGGGGGTGAAAAGCTGTCACTTGTGCGTCTGTGCCAATAGCTCGGCTGAAAAGTAGCATCCTCACTGCAAGGGGGACGCTTGCGTGAACGGGGTTGGGAACCTTTTCTTCCCTCGCTTTGTTCACAGGGATCACTGGTAAACCCGGCAGCTGGGAAATACCATTGCCCACACAGCAGTAGGGTCACTTAGGCTTTTTTTTCCGCGTGGAAATGCAATTAGGAAGCCTTTACTGGGCCAGTTTCGGTCTTGCTGTAGATCTTCCCCACGTCAGCTCGTTGGGAGCGCTTCACCGTCTTGTGAGGTCTCATCCTCACCGATGCCCTGGGAGGTAGGAGCAACGCGTTTGAGGAGAACAACCGAGGCAAGAGAAGGGTGGCCAAAATCACACCAGAAAATAGGTGTTTGAATCAGATGATTAACTCAGGGCTCCCACCCAAATGTCTTTTTTGGTATGTGAGGATCCTCTAGTACATGGCTTTTGTTGAAGGTTTTTGGTGGTGTTTTGATGTCTGGAAAGTCAGGATCTTTATTTTTTGCTTCCTCAGCTTCTTAATGGCCTTTACTGGCAGCTCCTGTTTGAAAGTCTTCTCTGTGTGCTGGCTGATATAGTCTATAACGGGCTGGGGCAGGTAGAGTTACTCCTTGGGACCGGCCAGGACCGTCTGTGTGGACATCCAAATGTGTCCACACCATCTCCAGCACATCCCTCATCCAAGTGGTTGCTTCACCCTATCTTCCTCATTTGTCTTTGTCATGCTTGGCCACAAAAATGGTTATTTGGGAGATTTGTTTCCCTTTTTTTTCTTTTCTTTTCCTTATTTGTAAGTTTACCTATGCTATTAGTAAAGCAATAGTTTTGCTGGGGAATAAAGTCCATGATTTGCTGGGGTGCGTTAAGAGGAGTGTGGTCAGTAGGTCAAGGGAGGTTGTCTTCCCCCTCTACTCTGCCCTAGTGAGGCCCCATCTGCAGTACTCTGTCCAGTTCTGGGCTCCCCAGTTCAAGAAAGATGAGGAGCTACTGGAGAGAGTCCAGCGGAGGGCTATGAGGATGATGAGGGGACTGGAGCATCTCTCCTATGAGGAGAGGCTGAGGGAGCTGGGCTTGTTCAGCCTGAAGAAGAGAAGGCTGAGAGGGGACCTAATAAATGCTTCTAAATATCTTCAAGGTGGGTGTCAGGAGGACGGGGCCAGACTCTTTTCAGTGGTGCCCAGCGACAGGACAAGGGGCAACGGGCACAAACTGAAGCAGAGGAAGCTCCAGCTGAAGATGAGGAAGAACTTCTTCACTCTGAGGGTGATGGAGCCCTGGCCCAGGCTGCCCAGGGAGGTGGTGGAGTCTCCTTCTCTGGAGATATTCAAGCCCTGCCTGGATGTGGTCCTGTGCAGCCTGCTCTGGGTGACCCTGCTTGGGCAGGGGGTTGGACTGGGTGACCCACAGAGGTCCCTTCCAACCCTGACCATTCTGGGATTCTGACATCATCACCCACTTGAATTTTGAATCTTGTAGTCTCTGTCCTGTTCTTGCAGGTTTTTCCTTGTGTGGCACGTGAAGGGATGTGGTCCTTGTGGTTTTGAACCAAGCAAGGCTGGGGCATCTGGGGGTTGTGCAATGAAAGCTCCTACCTTGGCTCTCCTGCCCTTGCGAGTCAAAATTATTTCGTGGAAAACCAGACGCAGACCGTTCCTCCTCTGATTATGTGACTCCAGTGATTTATTTATCATGGGGTTTTTGGAGGATTTTTCCTTTTATGTGGGGGAAGGGCGTCGGGAAGAAGTACAGCAAGATACGACTGTACCGTTCTCCTAGCCTCACGTAGGTTTAGTTGTGCTTTCCTTTGAGTGCCGCCCTGTTCTGAAGAGTTTGCGTTGCCTGCTAGCATAGCTGCACTTTGTGAAAGTTGTTCCTGAGTGGGTTTGTAACTAATAGGTGCAATTTCTTACTCTTGGTGTTGATAACACATCTTTTCTTTGCTGTTAATGAGTGTAATTTAGAAAGTGTTAGTCACCCTGCCATTATAACGATCTCCAAGTAGTTCTCAGAATGTTGCGTCATTTTTTATTTATTTTTTTTAAACCAGCATCGTTAACAAATTCCAAATCAGTGTGGAAACACAGTGTGCAGCTTCTATTTTCAGCAGCTGTATAACTGTCTTTTTTTTCATTATTTTTGCTTGTGTTTGCAGGACCGCTGAGGTTTCTTTCCCAGACCGAATCTGTCACGGCGTTTGCAGGGGACACCGTTCTGCTGAAGTGCGAAGTCGTCGGGGAGCCCATGCCCGTGGTGCACTGGCAGCGGAACCAGGAGGACCTGTTCCCGAGCCCGGGCGACACGCGGGTGGCCGTCCTGCCCTCCGGAGCTCTGCAGATCAGCAGGGTTCAGCACGGGGACAGCGGGATCTACCGGTGCCTGGCGAAAAACCCAGCCAGCTCCAGAACTGGAAATGATGCAGAACTCAGAATTTTGGCAGGTAGGAACCGCACCCTTCCATACCACCTTTTTCTCTTCTCTGGTCGTGTCCTTTGGTTCTCTGAAAGAGCAGTTGCTCCTCTTGGGGCTGCTAGGCAGATTTAGCCCACTTTCTTTCCAGTCACTTCTACAAGCTTCCAAGTTCTTCTTCACATGGAAGAGCCTGGAGACATTTAGAAGCAGTTGGATGCAGAGGGTGAGGAGTTGACACCTTAGAAAGGCATTCATGCTGCCTAACTAAGAACTTCTTCCCTCTGAGGGTGATGGAGCACTGGAACAGGCTGCCCAGAGAGGCTGTGGAGTCTCCTTCTCTGGAGATATTCAAGACCCGCCTGGACAAGGTCCTGTGCAGCCTGCTGTGGGTGACCCTGCTTTGGCAGGGGGTTGGACTGGGTGACCCACAGAGGTCCCTTCCGACCCCTACCATTCTGTGATATGAAAGTGGTCTCTTTTACATGGTCAACGGAGAGAGACAAGTATTTTCCATCTCATGGTGTTGGTGAGAACACTGGAATTACTGTCCCAGAGCACGCTCTGGAAGGGTTCCTCCTGCTTCATTGACTGAAAGGGCAATCTGGTGGGACTAGCTGCTGGATTTACCTACTCAAAGTTGGGCTCCTTGGATACTTCAGTGCTTGGCGGGATCTGCCAAGTTGCATATGCTGCAGTTTGGGATCCACCACAGTTGGACTGTGACGGGTAATGTTCCTAAGTTCATGGCCAAGTGAGCATCTTGCTCTCCCTCTGAATAAACTCATCAGCTAGATAGGTGGTTACTACTGCTGTTGGGTATCAGCGACTGAGCACCAGAAGAGTGGTCTGAAGAAGGTATTCCTGCAAAATCTCCTTCCCTTCTAGTTCTGCACAATAACACATAACCACTAATTAAATGGGACAGAGATGGTGTATTTTTAGAAATTTCTTATATATGCGTTTTCTAGATGCATGTTGTTGGCTCGCATGATTTCTCACTAAGTGAGAGGTAACTGAGAGACTTCTGCAGTGGTCCAAATGCTGTAGAAATTAGGAAGGCCAGGTTCAGTCCTAGGGAAGTGTCCACATAGCGACAACATGTGAAACTTGAGTTCATCCTTACTTCTAGGAGTGGTTTGTAATAGCTCTGGGATTTATTGCCGCGGAAATTGGGTGGATTATAGTTTCTTCTGCGTTTGTGATTTGACACCGAAGGAAACAAGCCAAACGCCCACCAACACCTTCTTCCCTTTCCCAGTTTCGGTTCCTCATGCGTTGGGCAACGCTGGGCGTTCCTGCCTCTGCCCTTATTAATATCAATTTGAGGGGGGAAATAGAACGGGGTTTTTTTTTTCAAGGGTCTTGATTTTAATCAAGCACATCACAAAACTTTGTGTTTTAGACCTGGAGGACTCTTCTCAGCCTCCTCAGAGTATTGTTAATTTGCTGTCCATCTACACGTCTGGTCGTTTGTGGATGGACTGATGTTTCTTCCCTTGCCCAGTTTCGGTCGTTAACGTCCTGGCTAAATGGTCTTTCTCAGGCTGTCTCTAGGACGAGAGGGGAATTAATTTATCTCTTCCCAGCATCTTAAAATTTGATACCAGGGAAACACTGGAGCAAATAATGAGGGAAGCAGATAACGAGGAGCTAGTGGAGTCCATCAGACTTTGGCTTAGGGCAAGCGGCACAAGGTCTCATTTCAGGATAACACGAGCAGGCAGGAGCTCTTAGAAGAAGTGAGCGGTGCTCCTGAAACAAAAATTCAGATCTTGCCGAACCTCGTGGGGATTTCGCTCTCTTGTGCACGCTTTGATGGTTGAGAGCTGTCTGATACTTTGCTGCTAATGCTGCTGCTCCTGTTTTTGCTCGTTGGTAGAAATCTGTCTTCAGTTGCAGCTCTCCTCTCCCATAATTAGTGAAGGCAGAATACTCTTGTTGGCCTTTTTCCCCTGGTTAGTGGGGAGAAAAAAAAAGAAGAAAAGTCTTAAATCCTATGCAAAGGAATAGGCGACAAAACAAAAAACCAGCCTAGGTAGTATATCATAATTCTGTTTTTTTAAAACACTGCTTTTTCCACAGGCAGTGGTTGAGATTTGTTTGAACCCACAGCATCTCTGTCAGGATTTGTGGCGAAACGGTCCACGACGCTGGCAAATAATTCCTAATCTTCTCTAGGGCTGCCAAACAGAATGCAAGAGGAAAGGAGGAGGGATAAACTTCTTCAGTCACTTAGTTTCTGTAGTCGAAGTGCCTGTGGCTGAAATATTTGATTTGGTGTTGTGGTGGGTCTGGAGATATCTGCGTCTCCTCTTGATAGAAAAGTTCATCATCTGACATGAGTCAGGTTAGAAAAACAAAACATTGGGATGAAGAAATTCCTGATTTTCCTGGACAGAAAAGTCAAATTCACCCAGTCGGACCCAGACCTGTAGTTTAACTCGCCGTGTAAATGAAGGAATAGTCGAGCCTTTAAGCTCTGTTTGTAGAATCATGGAATGGTTTGGGTTGGAAGGGACCTTAAAGATACCACAGATATCATAGAATGGTAGGGGTTAGAAGGGACCTCTGTGGGTCATCTAGTCCAACCCTCCTGCTGAAGCAGGGTCACCCAGAGCAGGCTGCACAGGACTGCGTCCAGGAGGGGTCTTGAATATCTCCAGATCATCTGGTTCCAACCCCCCTGCGATCAGCAGGGACATCTTCCACCAGCCCAGAGTGCTCAGAGCTTGTTGCCGGAGAGAAGTGGTTTGTGGGTGCCTGGATGAGTCTTGGATGGGGAGCAAGGCACTGGGTGGGAATCTTTTACTGTGATAACTAAAAGACACTTCCCAAGTGACCGTTTGTAAGCGTGATTCCTCCATGCAGTTTGGTTCTGGCTGGGGGGAGGCTCTGGAGGGGGTGGATTCTCCCCCATAGCAAGTCAATAAAACCAGATTTTACGACCGGCTCCAGCCTCGCTGAATCCTCCGTCGGAAACCGCGTGCCTGGAGCAGTACGCAGGCCGTGTGAGAATGGGTTCTGAAGAACTTCTATGAAAAAGCCCAACGAGCCTGAGCAAAACTCTCAATGAGTTTCAAATCTGTCTGGTTTAATCTGTTGCTCTTGATATTAAGAGTAACCATCGTAGCTTTTTGGCAGAAAGCTCATTTCAAATGCACTTTTTTTTTTTCCCCACCTTTTAATTGAAGCGCTGCTCTTTTCTCTGGGGTCCAGAAGCTGAGTCCCAGGTGAAAAGTTTCAGCAAATACTGAAAACATGAGGAAATACATATTCAGATGACTACATGCGCTCACCTAATTAATTGAGAGGGGATAATGCTACTGTACAAAAAAAAAAAAAAAAACAAAACCAAACTAAAAGATCTTATACAAAACAATGCTAAGGAATTAATTCTTAGCCAAATTCATTGCTTCTGTAAATTAATGAATAACTTCCTTTGGGAGGTCTGTGCACTGCAGAAATGCGGGTGACATTTTAGAAGCGAAAGTTGAGTAGTTTGGTGCCTGAAACCTATTAATTCTCCATTTAGAAATAATAATCCCACCTTTATCGTTAGCTGTTGGAGTAATCTGCCGCTGTAGTATTGTCTGCTATGGAGGTTCCTTCTCTCTCTCTGAGCTTGTCTGCTGAGCTGCGGTGCGAGATAACGGCAGCAATATGGTGTAATTCCTTCGTCTTTAATGCAAATGGGGTCTGGCTGCTGCTGCCTGGCTCAGCTCCTTCCTCACGGTCACGCCTGTGAGTAGGGGAAGAGTAAGAGCAGCAAAAAGGACCTCGAGAAGGCATTGGGGAGGAGAGAGGTCGATGGTGGTGGTTGGGTAACTACGCAACAGCAGTTGCCTCGTGAGCTCAGGTTTGCTTTGATGCTGAAGTGACTCCGCTTCGTGGAAGAGCAGCTGCAAGGTTAGGCTTAATTAAATGCTTCTAAATATCTGCAGGGTGGGGGTCAGGAGGACGGGGCCAGACTCTTCTCAGTGGTGCCCAGTGACAGGACAAGGGGCAACGGGCACAAACTGAAGCAGAGGAAGTTCCAGCTGAAGATGAGGAAGAACTTCTTCCCTCTGAGGGTGACAGAGCCCTGGCCCAGGCTGCCCAGGGAGGCTGTGGAGTCTCCTTCTCTGGAGATATTCAAGCCCCGCCTGGACACGGTGCTGGTGCAGCCTGCTGTGGGTGACCCTGCTTGGGCAGGGGGTTGGGCTGGGTGACCCACAGAGGTCCCTGCCAACCCTGAACATTCTGTGATTCTGTGAAGTATTCATTATATTTCTAAAAACTACTTAGCATATTCATTACTTTTCTGGGAACTAATTAGCATATGTAAATATCTTTCACGCATGTCTGTTATTGTCTTCGGGGTCCCAAGATGAAGGCCCATCCTCTTCATCACGCTGTTCACTGATTGACCTTTGTTTCTGCACAAACTCAGTTCCAGGATCACGTCCATCGTGTCCTTCAGGTTGTTTGGCTCTGGTCTTGTTGCTCTCCTGGTGCCTCCTGATCTCTGGAGCTTGGCGCCTTTGCCCTCCCAAGGCCGGGCTGTCTGGAGTAGAATTATTTAGGAGTCTCTTTTATCCCACAATTATCCCAATTATTTGCTGGGAACCAAGACCACTTTTGTTTCACTTGATTATTTTGTCTGACGACTCAGTGATAGCTTGTACCCATGTCCTTCTACTACATTCCTTAATGAGAAAACGGGGATCAGTGCAACAGTTACACCGTTAGATCACTGTGCGTGCAGGAATACGAGTTACAGTACTAAGGACTAGTAAAAACTGGAAAATATTAAGGCTTTTTTTGTTATAGTTTCACGTTTCTTACAATCCCCTCTATCAGGCCTTTTCCTTCTTCTTAACCTCAGCAGATAGTGCTAAAGAGTGTTTATTCTTAGATGAAAACAGATTTCCAGCAGATGTGGCCCACTTAAAATACTGAACTTGTGAATTTATTTTCTGTATTTTGGATCTAACCTATTTCAAGTTTATCTTCTCCAGTGCCTATTTGCTGCGGGGGTGCCTTGCCCTGATTCTGATTCGCACGTATAAAAACCAACCAAACAGCAACAACGGACTTGAATAAAAAAACCCCAGCAAAAATGAAAAATAATCATTTATAGCTGCAGAAATGGCAGAGGTGATGCATGAGACCGGAGCCGGGTCCCCTCCACGGTGGATCCGGCTCGTGGCACAAGCTGACCTCGCTGGCACCCTGTTTTGATGCCCGTTTACCGGTGAGGTGACGCGGGCAAGCGCTCTAAGCTGCTGTGGGTGCTGCGGGTGCTTTGGGAGGGGTTTGGGTACCAGAAACCTGAGGGCGGGCTTCCAGTTTGAGGGAGTGAATGGTGGTAAATTAATAATAGTTCAGAAAAGAATTATAAGGTTTTTCTGTACGTAGCCTGCCTTTTAGTAAATACATGGGAAATGTTGTGCTTTATCCAAGATATCTTTATAGAATTGCTGTTAGGGGAGCAATGTTTGGGGGAAGGGGCTCTGTAATCGGCCGTTTTTATGAACGAGATGAAAAACCGATGGCTGGAAACCTCAAGGTACATTTTTTCAAGCAGAAAAAGGTTGAACGCTGGATACCAGTAGTAGCAATTGGAGCTCTTTAGTAATGAATTTTCCATCAGTGGCTTTTAAATCAGGTTTGGGTTTTTAGTCGCTGCCTCAAACCCATCTCCCCTACGAGGAGAGGTTGAGGGAACTGGGCTTGTTCAGCCTGAAGAAGAGAAGGCTGAGAGGGGACCTTATAAATGCCTACAAATATTTGAAGAGGGTGGGTGTCAGGAGGACGGGGCCAAGCTCTTTTCAATGGTGCCCAGTGACAGGACAAGGGGCAATGGGCACAAACTGAGGCACAGGAAGTTCCGTCTGAACATGAGGAAGAACTTCTTCCCTCTGAGGGTGATGGAGCCCTGGCCCAGGCTGCCCAGGGAGGCTGTGGAGTCTCCTTCTCTGGAGATATTCCAGCCCCACCTGGACAAGATCCTGTGCAGCCTGCTCTGGGTGACCCTGCTTGGGCAGGGGGTTGGACTGGGTGACCCACAGAGGTCCCTTCCAACCCCTATTATTCTGTGATTCTGTGATACTGTGACAAATGGAGGGAGCAGCGCAGCCGGCTTGAGGGGCATCGCTCGTGCTGTGGAATTGGGATAATTTCCATCAGAGGTTTTGTTTGTGCCTCGTTAGTAAAGAGCCGTTTGGCTGGGGCGTGCCGCGTCACAAACCATGCCGCCTTCCTTAGCAATCGGGTAATTATGCTGGGTTTTTAATTATGAGTGATATTTGGATGGATTAGGGGGAAAGTATTTTTGTGCTTGGTCAATAGATCCTCCTGAGGAGTTGTCTGTTGGAGGCAAGTGTGGGAACAAGGCAGCGGCGGGAGAGTATTCGCTGTCTTTCCCCGTGGGTTCTTACCAGGAAAATTCCTGGTTACAGAATCCCAGAATGGCAGGGGTTGGCAGGGCCCTCTGTGGGTCACCCAGCCCAACCCCCTGCCCAAGCAGGGTCACCCAGAGCAGGCTGCACAGCACCGCGTCCAGGCGGGGCTGGAATATCTCCAGAGAAGGAGACTCCACAGCCTCCCTGGGCAGCCTGGGCCAGGGCTCCGTCACCCTCAGAGGGAAGAAGTTCTTCCTCATCTTCAGCTGGAGCTTCCTCTGCTTCAGTTTGTGCCCGTTGCCCCTTGTCCTGTCGCTGGGCACCACTGGAAAGAGTCTGGCCCCGTCCTCCTGACCCCCACCCTGCAGATATTTGTAGGCATTTCTAAGGTCCCCTCTCAGCCTTCTCTTCTCCAGGCTGAACAAGCCCAGCTCCCTCAGCCTCTCCTCGTAGGAGAGATGCTCCAGTCCCCTCCTCATCCTCGTAGCCCTCCGCTGGACTCTCTCCACTAGCTCCTCATCTTTCTTGAACTGGGGAACCCAGCACTGGACACAGCACTGCAGATGGGGCCTCACTAGGGCAGAGTAGAGGGGAAGGAGAACCTCCCTCGACCTGCTGGCCACACTCCTCCTAATGCACCCCAGGATCCCGTTAGCTTTGTTGGCAACCAGGGCACACTGCTCAACAACAGATCTCTGTAAGAGCTGGAGTATCTGGGCTATCCCTGCTTCAACAGCATTGCTGAGGTCGCTCGAGAAGCTGGCTGTGTCCTGACCTTTAGCAAAAGAAGGTTACATTTAAAATGCTTATGAAGAACCCTGGGCAATGAGCTATTTTGCCTCTCCCCCCATAGATAAAGCTGATGAGTGCTGTAGTAATATTTATAATAATATTTTACTGGAAGGTTCCTGGTGTATGATTAACGTTATGGAATGGAGCTAGCTTTGAGGATGGTGTCAACGAGCGGACCTTGCAAATTTGGGTGTGCAGAGGAGGGTGGAGTAGTTCCCTTGGAGTTTACCACTGGTTCTGCTCACGAGATGCAACCCACAAAGAAGCCCCCACCAAAAAGGGAATTTGGTAGAGTCGGGACAGCCTTTGCGTTGCTGCTTGGAGATGTGCTTTATGCTAAATAGCGGCGCTGGAGCGTTAATATGGAATGTTTTTTCATACTTATAATAACATTATGACTAATAGTAACATGTTAATAAACTCAGTTATATAAAGAGTAACAAATAATAATCATTAATATTAGTGGCTGTTAATGACTGACTACTATAGACTATGACTACTATACTATTCTATACTATATTCTATATATACTATATACTTTATATACTATTCTGTACTATATTCTCTATATACTATATACTTTATATACTATTCTGTACTATATTCTCTATATACTATATACTATTCTATACTATATTCTTTATATAGTGTATTCTGTACTATACATCTTTCTCCTCTCCAGTGACATTCATGGGGCTGCATCGGAAATCTAGTGTTAGGTTCTTCTCTGGATTCGGTTCCTACCTGGGTCAAAGCACTGCTCCTTAATTGCTTGTGTCTTTGCATCTCAAGGACAACGTAGGTCTGGAATAACGTCTGCCAAAGCTCTGCTGCTCAGCTGAAAGGGAGGGTGTCAAGACGTTGCTGCTTTCTCGCTTCAGCACTGTTCTCCGCTCTCAGGATAGAGGAGAATGGAGTTGTGGAGCCGTTCCTTGCTCTGTTTCAGTTTTGCCTCGAAAACTTTAATGGCTAGGGAAAAAGCTTCCTTCTTTTGTCTTGTAAATACAAACCAGCAATGTCCCTTCTCTACCCCAGCAGTAATAAATTTCATATTATTCTTTTACTGAAGGATCTCAGAGAACAAAGCAAAGGGCCGTAAATATTTTTGTCTTCATTGTGGATGAGGGAGCAGAGTATCTTGCAAGAAATCATCATTAAAACTAGAAATGGGACCCTTGATGCACAGTCTCCCGTTCCAGCAGCGACTTAGCACCGTTTTCCTCGCACTTTAGTTAATCTGTTTTGAAGTTACTACAGTGAGAAGAATGTCTTCACGCTGCGAACGTTACAGTCTTTGTGTGTCCTCGTTGCTTAGATGCTCCCGGTCCCATCCCGTCCCACAGCGCTGCTGAGCCGGGCTTGTGGCTTTTGGGAAGGGAGGGAGGAACGGATCGAAGCAGAAAAATGCTAGCCAAGGGGTTTGGGAGGCAAAATAGCAAAATCCCAAAGTGCTGCCTGCATTCTGATTATACATTTTGATGCATTCTGGAGGTTGGGAGATGGGTATCATTTTAATGACAGATTCCTCGAACGCTGTTGGGGCATAACCTGTTCTTTCACGTTGGGATGAAGTCTTCAGCCTCTAGGCGTGATGGTGAGATCAGGGTGGGGAATTTCGCTGGCCTTCACTGGCAGCAGAGAGCAAAATTGGGGTTGATTTCTACAGATCTTGATCTCTTTTAATCGAATTTAGAAATGCGACTATGAACACCTCGAGATAGCCCGTCACATCGGTGTGACGTTAAAGGCATCTCAGTTCTGTAATTTGCAAGATAAAAAATGCTGCAGGAAAAAAACAAAACCGTACTGGCAAAGTACAATATTATCCATATATGTTGAGAAGAGGTTTCACGGGCGCGATAGGATGGGAGCCTTCTGTCGGTTGAGCGCCGCGTACCAACGCGGTGGTGTGGCACAAAGGAGCTTAGGACAGTGAGGTGCCGTACAACAGGTTGCAACGCATTTTTCTGAAACCATTTCCTTTTTCCAGTAGGTAACGCAGCTAAAATCCTACAGTAGCGCTTTTCTCCTCGCGTGCTGAAGAGCTGTGTCTGTCTGGCCGAATCCAAGTGAGCTCCTTGCAGCTTCATTTGCCTTGAAGGACAGAAATAAATTGCCTTGCCTTGTCTTGAGTTCCACTTGCTTAAGACCAATTTGGTAAGAAGAGTTAAATACATCTGGAAGTCTTATGGATGTGTATTGACCCAAATCCGAGGGTTTGTTGAGAAGAACGGTCAGTGATGGACTATAAAGTATGTTGGTATAATGTGGCAGAACCTATGCCTTTGACATAAGAATGATAAAGAAATGAAATCGGGACCTTTCCCTGCTGCAGAATACATTGTATGTCCTTACTTACATCACAAACAATCTCAATTACTCCGTTAACCATCTGTAGAAAAGGTTTAAAGTGACTTCTTCTAATAAGGCTTTGTGAAGATGTGTTATATTATTTGGCAAGCGGTGTGGTATTCTCAGATATCGGTGTAATGAGGACTACTGAAATGGCGTACGCATCGGTAGATCCTGTTTGTGGTCTTCAATTTCAACTGTGTGTCATCGGTTTAACGAGCATGGAAAATACGTGTAGAGCTGTACCTCGTTACTGCACACTGTGTGCTGGAGAAAAATGCGAAATACGAATCGAGAGGTTTTGCTGTGTTCGGGGAAGAGAAGTTCTTACAGCTCACTGCTTTGTAATTGGGTTTAGGTATATCTGTACGTTCTTAAACATTAATATAAGGATCTTGTTAAAATAAAATCAACAAATAGACCTGTACAGGCTGGAGAGTTGGGCAGAGAGGAACCTGATGAGGTTCAACAAGGGCAAGGGCAGGGTCCTCCACCTGGGGAGGAACAACCCCAGGCACCAGAACAGGCTGGGGCGGACCTGCTGGAGAGCAGCTCTTTGGAGAGGGACCTGGGTGTGCTGGGGGACGACAGGGTGACCATGAGCCAGCAGTGTGCCCTGGGTGCCAAGAAGGCCAATGGGATCCTGGGGTGCATTAGGAGGAGTGTGGGCAGCAGGTCGAGGGAGGTTCTCCTTCCCCTCTACACTGCCCTGGTGAGGCCCCATCTGGAGTCCTGTGTCCAGTGCTGGGCTCCCCACTTCAAGAAAGATGAGGAGCTACTGGAGAGAGTCCAGCGGAGGGCTACGAGGATGAGGAGGGGACTGGAGCATCTCTCCTGTGAGGAGAGGCTGAGGGAGCTGGGCTTGTTCAGCCTGGAGAAGAGAAGGCTGAGAGGGGACCTTAGAAATGCCTCTAAATATCTGCAGGGTGGGTGTCAGGAGGATGGGGCCAGACTCTTTGCAGTGGTGCCCAGCGACAGGACAAGGGGCAATGGGCACAAACGGAAGCAGAGGAAGCTCCAGCTGAAGATGAGGAAGAACTTCTTCCCTCTGAGGGTGATGGAGCCCTGGCCCAGGCTGCCCAGAGGGGCTGTGGAGTCTCCTTCTGTGGAGATATTCAAGACCCACCTGGACGCGGTGCTGTGCAGCCTGCTGTGGGTGACCCTGCTTGGGCAGGGGGTTGGGCTGGGTGACCCACAAAGGTCCCTTCCAACCCCGACCATTCTGTGATCACCAAAGCTGCAGTTTTGCTTCTCGATGCTTAAACAAAACGCGTGAGTTACTCCAGCCATACTGCTCGGGTAGCAGAGCTGACGCTAGCCTTCACGGCGGGGCCGGGAGGCCTGGTGGCGGCTGTGGTTTCGGTGGACTGCGTTGGGTGCAGCCGGTGACGCTGAGGACATGGCCGGTGCCTCCTGGGAGGCTGAGCCCTTGCTGGGGACCTGCCGGAATGGTGGGCACGCTCTGATCTGCAGGGGTTTGAGCCCACAGCGCTCTCCCTCCTCTTGTTTTCTTATTTTCCCTCGTCTTATTTTTTATTACGTCAGCAAAAATGTATTTCATGTCGCTGCAAAATATGAATGTGCTTTCCTGCTTTTTTCCAAGTGCGGAACAGAATTACATAGTGAGCTACTTCGGTGTGTTTTAGGATTTTGGAGCTTTGGCTGATATCCAGCCTGTACCAGCTCTGGAATTCGATTTATCCTGGATGTATTTGAAGAGCCTTTTCAGCCAAATGTATTCCACTAAAGCCTTGGGTTTCAATTATCAATTGCTTCCTTTATCTAAGTTCAAATTTAATCTTCATTGATGTGATTTTCCCTATATTTTCATTTCTGGGCTTCTTACTTCTGCTCCCATCTTCCATCCTAACTAGGATCATTATTTTAATCAGAGACAACCTCTCTGTAATTTCAGAACTAAGTGCTTTCATTGAAGGGAAGGAGACACTCCCGTGTTGAGATCTGAATATTTTTACAGATTTTGTTTGCTTTCTGGTTTTACACATCTATGTTTATCTTTGGACAACTGACTTTAAAGAAAAAAAGAAAATCAAAACAAACCAACCAAACCAAAAAGCTGTACAAAAAAAATGTGGTTTTCTGCTAGTTAGCTACCACGTAGTTAATTATAGAATCACAGGATGGTCGGGACTGGAAGGGACCTCTGTGGGTCACCCAGCCCAACCCCCTGCCCAAGCAGGGTCACCCACAGCAGGCTGCACAGCACCGCGTCCAGGTGGGGCTTCAGTATCTCCAGAGAAGGAGACTCCACAGCCTCCCTGGGCAGCCTGGGCCAGGGCTCCGTCACCCTCAGAGGGAAGAAGTTCTTCCTCATCTTCAGCTGGAACTTCCTCTGCTTCACTTTGTGCCCGTTGCCCCTTGTCCTGTCGCTGGGCACCACTGGAAAGAGTCTGGCCCCATCCTCCTGACCCCCACCCTGCAGATATTTAGAGGCATTTCTAAGGTCCCCTCTCAGCCTTCTCTTCTCCAGGCTGAACAAGCCCAGCTCCCTCAGCCCCTCCTCGTAGAAGAGATGCTCCAGCCCCCTCCTCATCCTCGTAGCCCTCCGCTGGACTCTCTCCAGTAGCTTAGGTCATATGTGTGTTGTGGTTATCGCAGGAGATACCACGCGATCCCCGGACCAAAGGCATCGTGGGTCTGAAATAATTGATGTGTTTAATAATTAAATTATGAATCTGCTGAGTGGTGTGTGGTAACTTCTGCACCGGTTGCACTTGCTGACAACTGTTGTCAAACCCTACCAAATGCACGCAGCTCGTGAACAGGTTGTTGCTGCTTGTGTGGGAGAACCAGCTAATTACTTGGAGATGATTCTGGAAGATCTTGTCGTTGTTAATTTAGTGGGAATATGCGTTTATATCGTGTAATTTTTACGTCTGTGTCAGGAAACAGGGAGTAATGTCTAATGGCTGTCATCCAGCACATTTGTTTCAACATCTGTGGTACGAAAACAAAGTCGTTGTCAAGAGGAGGAACAGATTCACAGAATTGCAGAATCACAGAATAGTCGGGGTTGGAAGGGACCTCTGTGGGTCACCCAGCCCAACCCCCTGCCCAAGCAGGGTCACCCAGAACAGGCTGCACAGGACCACGTCCAGGCGGGGCTGGAATATCTCCAGAGAAGGAGACTCCACAACCTCCCTGGGCAGCCTGTTCCGGTTTGCAGCACTAATCTCTCTACTCAGTCCTTCTGAATTCAGATTTTTATAGTTATTTCGATCTTTGTTTTCTGAATTTTCCCAACTTGATGCTTTCCTTGTCTTCTCTCACCTGCCGTATTTATGAACTTCGGTCTTGCACCTCCGAAATAGCGGCATTAATCCAGTACCGCTCTTCACCTTATGTACATCTCTGGCTGTTCTTGCCATGAGTGAGCCTTTTCTTGTGGCTTTCCAAGACCTGACTTCAACACCAGGCTATAAACAGTCCTTTCTCGCTTTCCCAAAAGCTGGTATTTTTCTGCTGTCAAATTGCTCCCTTGCGTTCAACCTGTAAGCAGCTCCGAGATTGCCATTTGAGATATTTTTTATATGCCTGCACTATGATTTTCTGTTTTTCCCATCAGTAAGAATCTGTGAACGCTGTGGTCGCTTGGGTCCGTTACTGATCCGTCATTTTACATTCCCCGTTCCCAATAAAAAGAATATTTTGTTTTCTTGTTGTTCATTTTTTCCTTTATGGATGCTCACTGTCTCATTTGCTCTCGTAGATCCAGGTCTGCACAGACAGCAGTTTTTCCTGCAGCGACCGTCAAACGTGGTGGCCATGGAAGGGCAGGACGCTGTTCTGGAGTGCTGCGTTTCCGCGTACCCCCCTCCTACCTTCACGTGGCTGCGAGGAGATGAGGTTCTCCCCGTCAGGTAGCTCCGTTTTTCATGGGTCACGTATCTAACGCTACATTTTCTTGAGCGAAGTAAGGGGAAACCGGTGGGTAACGCTTTAAATTCCGCGGGGTGGACTTGGAGGCCATCAGATTTTCCTCCTAAATAACAAAGAAACTGGATGTGTCTCTTACCGGCTGCTACAACTCATCTGGGCACCAAATCCAAGGGTGGAATTGGACCATAAAAGTCACCTGGCTGGTGTTTGAAGTGGGAGCGTAAAGCTATTAACTGTGAAAATCACAACTGAGAATGACTTGCAGCGGGATTTATAGTGTGTATTTTGTGTTATCCATGTTTCAGGTCCAGAAAGTACTCGTTGCTGGCTGGCAGTAACCTCCTCATAGCGAACGTGACGGACGATGACTCTGGGACGTACACGTGTGTAGTCACCTACAGAAACGAGAACAGCAGTGGCTCGGCGGAGCTGTCGGTGATGGGTGAGTACGTGATCTGCGTCCGCTTCGCTGTTCCAAGAGCTCTTCTGATGAAGTCATTCTGGAAAAGGGAATAATTTCCAGACCTACAAATAACTGTACAAGTCCCGTCCCCGCTCTGAGCGGGTGTTCGCACCCGTGGAAACCACGTCCTGTAAATCTTTGAAGCCAGGTCCTGTAGATGTTGAATACCTCCCCCCGTGCCAGATCACCTTTTGGTTGCTCAACATCTCATGATATCGGTTGCTAGTTGCTACTGCTTTCCATACGTGGTCCTTCCCTGTTGTTTCTTCTTCCTGAAGCCTGATTTTTGGCACTAGAACGGGTGTCCTCGTTGGGCACGATGTCAAGCGCAGTGGGTTGAACGTCAGGCTTGTAGCTGCTTCTTTGTTTTTAATGTCATGAGCAGTCAATACGGTAAGATAAGAAAAAATCGCTGTGTTGAGCATCTTCTCCCCAAATTAACCCAAGTCCAAGGAAATTCGTGGAAGACCTCACTTGGCAGCGGTGCTCCCACTGTTAAACCTTACGGAAGCGCCCTGCCAGCAACCTGCTTTCCCCTCCCACTCCTGCCTCGTGGCAAATATTAATGGAATCTGAAATATGCTTGAATCTAATAGCTGCCTTTTCTCTTTTTTCCTGTCTTTAAACCGTTGAACAATAGCAGAGTGCATTAGTGTTATTCAGTCAGATCTGAAGAACGACATAGTTAATACTTAGTCAAACAATAACATTTTTCAATGTGCTTTTCATTTTGCGTTCTGGCTTTCAAGCTTCTGCATGAAAAATACTTTCGTTAGTGAATAGAGGCTTAATTTGGACTATAGGATATTCAGTGCTTGTATAACAATATCCTTTTATCAAGCCATAATAAAATATAATAATTACTGGTGAAGGAGGGTTCGGTTCTACTTTTTGAGGTACATTAATGTAGTCCATTGTTTTACTGGAGAAAAAGAAAAATGTGGCTTTAATTGTGGAAGTTCATTTATTGTGGAGTTGTTTTCATTAGAAGGAATCAAATATTGAATAGGCTGGTAAGTGGCTGGGCAGTATACTTATTTGCCTTAATGAAATACGTTGATTTGAAATCTGCTGTGCGGCAGGTGACTAATTGTCGTTGGAGAAGTAGAAATAAATTCCACTGAGATTTCACCCCAGCAATAGACTGCAGTATCCCTCGGTGAGAGGAACTGAGCTTTGCATTGATTATTGCGTGGATCATTTCTGGCCGTGTCTTTCCAATGCAAACTAAAAGGAGTTCAGAATCGTAAGTCCTTTAAGTACCTTTGGAAAAATATTCCTGTCTGGGTTCAAGCTGTCTGGCTACAAGCTTTGGCTTTGTTATGCCTTCTGCTCCAAGTGTGTCCTGACCTGGATGAAGAGTTAGAGTGTCCCCTCAGCAAGTTTGCTCATGACACCAAACTGGGAGGAGTGGTGGATACACCGGCAGGCTGTGCTGCCATTCAGCGTAACCTGGACAGGCTGGAGAGTTGGGCAGAGAGGAACCTGAAGAGGTTCAACAAGGGCAAGGGCAGGGTCCTGCACCTGGGGAGGAACAGCCCCATGCACCAGTACAGGCTGGGGCAGACCTGCTGGAGAGCAGCTCTGTGGAGAGGGACCTGGGTGTCCTGGTGGACGACAGGGTGACCATGAGCCAGCAGTGTGCCCTGGCTGCCAAGAAGGCCAATGGGATCCTGGCGTGCATTAGGAGGAGTGTGGCCAGCAGGTCGAGGGAGGTTCTCCTTCCCTTCTACTCTGCCCTGGTGAGGCCCCATCTGCAGTGCTTGTCCAGTTGTGGGCTCCCCAGTTCAAGAAAGATGAGGAGCTACTGGAGAGAGTCCAGCGGAGGGCTACGAGGATGAGGAGGGGACTGGAGCATCTCTCCTAGGAGGAGAGGCTGAGGGAGCTGGGCTTGTTCAGCCTGGAGAAGAGAAGGCTGAGAGGGGACCTTCTAAATGCCTCTAAATATCTGCAGGGTGGGTGTCAGGAGGACGGGGCCAGACTCTTTCCAATGGTGCCCAGCGACAGGACAAGGGGCAACGGGCACAAACTGAAGCAGAGGAAGTTCCAGCTGAAGATGAGGAAGAACTTCTTCCCTCTGAGGGTGATGGAGCCCTGGCCCAGGCTGCCCAGGGAGGCTGTGGAGTCTCCTTCTCTGGAGATATTCCAGCCCCGCCTGGACGCGGTGCTGTGCAGCCTGCTCTGGTTGACCCTGCTTTGCCAGGGGGTTGGGCTGGGTGACCCACAGAGGTCCCTTCCAACCCCAAACATTCTGTGATTAAGAAGTATGTGATGGCAACATGACACAGCTGGAAGGATGAATATGAGGTGATGCATACGAGATGATGAAAATCTCCAAGGGCAGATGACAGAAGGCCAAGATGGCCTGGTGCCATGCTTAGCAGTGGCACAGAGATGGGAGATGCCACCCTTGCTGGCTCTTTGTCGTCTCGAGGGGAAAGCGAAGCTGCCTTGCCGAGGCACAGGGCCGTTGTGCTCACCCTGATGGGCGAGCAGAGGTTTCTTTGGTAAAGTTTCTGCGTAGCTTAGGCATAGCGTCGATCTCCACTTCTTATTTTCCCGAGTTAGCCGGCTCCTTTGTGAGAGACTGAACTGAAAAGGAAACATCGTGTTCGTGTGTATTTGCATTAATAACAGAAATTGTTGAAAGGATTCAAAAGAAATTACATGACTAAACCGAGGAGGTGATGACAGCAATCCCCTGATGTCTGCTTTTCCGGAGCAAGACACCAGGGCTACAAATCGGCTCCGGATCTGTTGAGTTGCCGAATCCATCCTTACCTGTAGGAAACTCTGTAATGCACCAATTTCATGTGTAATCATGATATCTCATTAACAGGACGGTTAATTGATAGTTTTATGTTCCTTGGCTAGATAGAAATACGGATATTTCTGTGTGTTTCCTTGTTTATTTAACAGACTGCAAATCGCCCATCAGTATTTTGTAGCAAGACGAGCGTTTTTTGAATATTGACGTAATCCTTTAGTTCTTAATTTATCTGTGGTGCGAAGAGGGAGAAACGAAGCACTTTCAGTCAGAGGGCAAAAAATTTAGCAGCCCCATAATTTCCTCCTCTGAAGTCCGAGTCGACCACGTCAGCTCCAAGTTAGTTACATCGCACGGTAGCAAGGTGCTTTTGACCTTCTAAATAATGAGGCTATTGGCAAGAAACTGTGTGTTTCACAACGGCCTTCCTATTAGTTCTTTGCAAGAGCTAAAAATAACCCTTTGTGTTGGATATTAGCCCAGAATTGCAAGAAGTGAATGAATTTGCAAGAAGAGATAATATATTTTGCGAAATCTTCATTTTGCACCGTGGTCTTTTGGCAATATTTTAGCCCCATCTCCCCGTGTAAGGAAAATTAAAAGGTCCGGTGCAGATCACCTGGTTGCTAGATAAATCATCCGCATGCTCCGTAGCTTTAGAGGGCTTAGTGTTTAAACAACTGTTTGAAGATGATTAAATGTGTTAAGCAGTGTCAGCTGCAGTTGTTTTCCTAAATATTTTCTGGTGTTCAGAAGTGTATTTTGGGCTTGTTCTCTTTTGGCCTCCGAGGGGTTTTTTTGTTGAGCTTTTCTGTTACTGTGCTTTGTTAAGCGAAACTGAAAGTCTGCTGAGCTCTTCTAGCAAAGAAACCCCCTACCCCAACTCTCTAAATGTTCTGAAAGTGGCAGAAATCGGGGGGGAAAAAAAAATTTCCATACCCTATGCCTGCTTGTGGGATCTCACTCTGCTCGCAGCCCAGTTTGGCAGTGGGAGAATGGCCTGGGAGTTCAGGTCTTGGTAGAGATCTGGGAGAGTTCTACTTCCATAAACCCGTTGTTCTGTAGGTGGTCATGACTGGAGTGGTGGGTTTGCTGGTCTGCTGTCACACGTCATTGCTTTTTCTCCCTGGTAGAATTTGGATTGTCCCTTAAAGGTATCAAAGAGCGAACTATAATTGTACTGGTACAGCAGGGGAAGATCATCGCGTCTTCTGAAAGCAGAGAATTCCATAATAATTCATATATTCAGAATTATACTATCGATGCCTGGGATTTCAGGTCTCGGTAGAGATCTGGGAGAGTTCTACTTCCATAAACCCGTTGTTCTGTAGGTGGTCGTAACTGGAGTGGTGGGTTTGCTGGTCTGCTGTCACGCGTCGTTGCTTTTTCTCTCTGGTAGTATTTGGATTGTCGTATGAAAGAGCAAATTATAATTGTACAGGTACAGTAGGGGAAGAGCATCGCCTCTTCTGAAAGCAGAGAATTCCATAATAATTCATATATTCAGAATTATACTATCAATGCCTGGGATTTCAGGTCTCGGTAGGGATCTGGGAGAGTTCTGCTTCCATAAACCCGTTGTTCTGTAGGTGGTCGTAACTGGAGTGGTGGGTTTGCTGGTCTGCTGTCATGTGTCATTGCTTTTTTTCCCTGGTGGAATTTGGATTGTCCCTTAAAGGTATCAAAGAGCAAACTGTAATTGTACTGGTACAGCAGGGGAAGATCATCGCGTCTTCTGAAAGCAGAGAATTCCATAATAATTCATATATTCAGAATTATACTATCAATGCCTGGGATTTCAGGTCTCGGTAGGGATCTGGGAGAGTTCTACTTCCATAAACCCGTTATTCTGTAGATGGTCATAACTGGAGTGGTGGGTTTTCTGGTCTGCTGTCACGCGTCATTGCTTTTTCTCCCTGGTAGAATTTGGATTGTCCCTTAAAGGTATCAAAGAGCAATTGTACTGGTACGGTAGGGGAAGATCATCGCGTCTTCTGAAAGCAGAGAATTCCATAATAATGCATATATTCAGAATTATCCTATTGATGCCGTTGAATCAGGCAGCTGTTTTTTAAATGGATCAAGATTGAGGTAATGGTTTTTAATTCTCTTTTCCTAAAACGTCCGTTAAGGAGGAACAGAGAAGGGGATGGTTTTCCAGTAATATTGGGTCAGGAATGCTGGTGTGAGATACTTTTAGGTCCCTGTTTAAAGTAAGAGGCTTTTTCTTTTTGCTTTTTGCTACTACTTTCTATCTGAAAGGGAGTATTTTGAGCAAAAAGCCCTCACAGTTGCGAACTTTTACCGAGCATCCGTATGTGTGAGCTACAAACAACTTGACTGCAAGTTGGAAGTGGTTTTTTTTTTCTATGCAAATACCATTTACAAGGAAGTTTTTAGGACAAAGTTTTTTTTAGCACAAGTTTTATTTGCCGTTGCGGAAGAAAAGCTGCATTAGAAGTGTGGCCATGTGAGCCAAGCGGCGTAGAAAATGGCCTAGGTCTTTTTGACAAGAATGAGCGATGGTAGAGCACCCGCGCATCTCGGTCGCGTCCCTTTTTCTTGTTTTACTTCTGACTCTGCTGCATAAATTCCTGTAGCAAAATGGTTATTCAGCAATCAAGGTCGTGGAAAGTACTGAATGAAGCAGGGGCGGATCGCGTCGTTGCGTGCGAATCGGTTAGGTAGGGAGTAGTGTTAAGAAGGAAGCCTGCATCACCGTAACGTGGTTTGACACACCAACGAAGGCGTGAAAAATGAGGAGCCTTCTGACGTTCCCTTCGTGCGCGCTGCTTAAGCTGAGCTCGCACGGATGCACCATAGAATCACAGAATGGTCAGGGTTGGAAGGGACCTTAAAGATCATCTGGTTCCAACCTGCCTGCCATCAGCAGGGACATCTTGCACCAGCCCAGGGTGCTCAGAGCTCCAGCCAACCTGGCATTGAAACCCTGTCAGGGAGGGGGCAGCCACAGCTTCTCTGGGCCCCCTGGGCCAGGGCCTCACCACCCTCACGGGGAAGAATTTCTTTCTAATCTCAATCAGCCCTCTTTTAGTTTAGAGCTGTTCCCCTTTCTCCTATCACTACCCACCCTTGTGAAAAGCCCCTCTCCATCCTTCCTGTAGCCCCTCCAGGCACTGGCAGCTGCTCTAAGGTCACCCCGCAGCCTTCTCTTCTCCAGGCTGAACAAGCCCAACTCCCTCAGCCTGTCCTCGTAGGAGAGGTGCTCCAGCCCTCAGATCATCTTCGTGGCCTCCTCTGGACCCGCTCCAACACATCCATGTCCTTCTTGCGTTGGGGGGGCTCCAGAGCTGGACGCAGGACTCCAGGTGAGGTCTCAGGAGAGTGGAGTCCTGGAATATTTACAAAAGCAGTTTGTCTGTTGCTAATGTTAGAAGTCAAACCCTGTGATGTACCCTGTCGCTACATACTCATTGAGGAAGAATTTCCAAAACACAGAAGGTTACCGGGTGGGATTAACCTGTCAGGAAGCGGGCAGAGCTCCGGCGGATGGACGTTGCAGCAGCTCCGCGGAAGCTGGTGGACCCAAGAAAATTGGAGTTCATGTGAGGATCTGTTCCTCTGCGATGCCACGCTGCGGGGCGAATCAAACTTGCTCGTGTCTTGCTAGCTGGTTGAAGAAACCGAGTGCAGAATAGACTAGTTAATTATCTTCTGTGCTGAGTTTGAAGTTCTTTATGGAACGGGGCGTGTGTATACATGAGCTGGGAGGAAAACGCAGCATGGTAGTCTACGATAGATATCATGATGGTTTACTTCAGGCAAAATCAAGACAAAAATCTCTCCCCACAGCAAAGACTGCCTCTTTCCTATTTTTTTCCTAGATAAATTTCAATACTGAAGAGTTCAGTGTTGATGGAAGCATTGATACCATTCATTATGTTTCCTTCATAGATGGCTTTGAGGCTGATGTGTCCACGTAGGTTTTGCATCCCTACAGCTCCTCTGTCCAGTCAAGCAGGCAGAAATGTCCGGTGTGGTGTCTTTATGCCCTTTCCCAGGAGGTTGATGGGGCGGAGTCACCCAGTTCTCACTGAGCTGAGAAGCACTTAATGGTACCATCAGCTGAAAATATGGAAGTCAAATATCTAAATTAGGCACTGGGGAGAGGCTTCTTTTTCAGACTATTCACAGAATCACAGAATGTTTGAGGTTGGAAGAGACCTCTGTGGGTCACCCAGCCCAACCCCCTGCCCAAGCAGGGTCACCCACAGCAGGCTGCACAGGACCGCGTCCAGGCGGGGCTGGAATATCTCCAGAGAAGGAGACTCCACAGCCTCCCTGGGCAGCCTGGGCCAGGGCTCCGTCACCCTCAGAGGGAAGAAGTTCTTCCTCATCTTCAGCTGGAACTTCCCCTGCTTCAGTTTGTGCCCATTGCCCCTTGTCCTGTCGCTGGGCACCACTGAAAAGAGTCTGGCCCCGTCCTCCTGACCCCCACCCTGCAGATATTTAGAGGCATTTCTAAGGTCCCCTCTCAGCCTTCTCTTCTCCAGGCTGAACAAGCCCATCTCCCTCAGCCTCTCCTCATAGGAGAGATGCTCCAGTCCCCTCCTCATCCTCGTAGCCCTCCGCTGGACTCTCTCCAGTAGCTCCTCACCTTTCTTGAACTGGGGAGCCCAGAACTGGACACAGCACTCCAGATGGGGCCTCACCAGGGCAGAGTAGAGGGGGAGGAGAACCTACCTCGACCTGCTGGCCACACTCCTCCTAATGCACCCCAGGATCCCATTGATCTATTGATGTGGGGCAGGCAACTGAAGCTCTGCTGGAAATATGGGGTTTATGTGCTGAAACGTAACCAGGCTTGCAAAGATGAAGGTGCTGGACGAGATGGATCGATAACTCTTTCTGTGTTCACTCCCCTTTGTTTAGAGAATTAAAAAAATGTATTGCCTAATCAATAGCTTTCCGTGGCTTTGTGGGAGCCAGTTGTATTTTCCATCCACAAGAAATACATTGGGAAACATTTCCCTTTGCAAGCTGTGTCCTGCCATTGCACTGCTAACGGGGAGCACGGTGCAGTCACCCGCTTCATCAGTGACCTGGATGAAGAGTTAGAGTGTACCCTCAGCAAGTTTGCTGATGACACCAAACTGGGAGGAGTGGTGGATGCACCAGCAGGCTGTGCTGCCATTCAGCGAGACCTGGACAGGCTGGAGAGTTGGGCAGAGAGGAACCTGATGAGGTTCAACAAGGGCAAGGGCAGGGTCCTGCACCTGGGGAGGAACAACCCCAGGCACCAGTACAGGCTGGGGTGGACCTGCTGGGGAGCAGCTCTGCGGAGAGGGACCTGGGTGTGCTGGGGGACGACAGGGTGACCATGAGCCAGCAGTGTGCCCTGTGTGTCAAGAAGGCCAATGGGATCCTGGGGTGCATTAGGAGGAGTGTGGGCAGCAGGTCGAGGGAGGTTCTCCTTCCCCTCTACTCTGCCCTAGTGAGGCCTCATCTGGAGTCCTGTGTCCAGTGCTGGGCTCCCCAGTTCAAGAAAGATGAGGAGCTACTGGAGAGAGTCCAGCGGAGGGCTACGAGGATGAGGAGGGGACTGGAGCATCTCTCCTACGAGGAGAGGCTGAGGGAGCTGGGCTTGTTCAGCCTGGAGAAGAGAAGGCTGCGAGGGGACCTAATAAATGCCTACAAATATCTGCAGGGTGGGTGTCAGGAGGATGGGGCCAGACTCTTTTCAGTGATGCCCGGTGACAGGACAAGGGCCAACGGGCACAAACTGAAGCAGAGGAAGCTCCAGCTGAACCCGAGGAAGAACTTCTTCCCTCTGAGGGTGACGGAGCCCTGGCCCAGGCTGCCCAGGGAGGCTGTGGAGTCTCCTTCTCTGGAGATATTCCAGCCCCGCCTGGACGCGGTGCTGTGCAGCCTGCTCTGGGTGACCCTGCTTGGGCAGGGGGTTGGGCTGGGTGACCCACAGAGGTCCCTTCCAACCCCAACCATGCTGGGATTCTGTGAAAATACCATTATGGGGGTACCCTGCAACTGATGGCAAAATGTTAGTTGCTCCCTTGAAGGATTTTTTTTTTTTAAGTATACTTAAGAAATTATAAATGACGGTGCTGGCAGAGCTGCGGAACGCTGTGACGGAGTCGAGGAGTTCTTGGCACTGGCGCGGGGTTGTGCTGGCATCGCCAGCGAACTGCGAAGCCCCACGCGGTGCCGCGGGTTTTCTGGGGCAAAGCTGCCGGAGCCCTGGCAGCTTTTTAGTGTTTGCCTGGATCTCGGATCTGTTTTGCCTTCTTGAGGGGGGCATCTGACGAGAGGGGAAAGAGAAGGGTGGCGATGGCATCGTGGGGGCAAAGGGGCTGTCCTTGCTGAGCCTGGTGTGTGAGAAGTATTTTATGAATAGGAGACTTGAAGATGGGGTGCACGACAGCGTATGCTTGGCACTGCTGCTGTTGTGCTGAGTCAGCGCAAGGGCCGGAATCAGCAGAGGTTTGCAGAAAATTTTTCAGTTTTAAGTGTGAACGCGCTCGATATTCTGATGCACTTTTTTTAAATGTATCTTAAACACTGAGCATGATTACTGACTTATCCAGCACCCTCAACGAGCCAAGAATCTCACGTCAGGACTGGCAGCCCTTGAGAGAGACAAAATATTTGAGTAGGCGCCCGTGCAGACATCTTTGCTGCAAATTTGCAGCCGATGAAATCTGGTTTTCCTTTTTTGACAGCGTTATATCAAATCTGTGGAGCTTCCTATCAGGGTGTTGCTTTGGGACCAGCGGATTTGTAGATTGAGTCAGGGTTTGGCGTTGTTTTAATGGGCGTGAGCACATTCAGCTCCATAGAAAACAGGATTTTGAAAGTCTCTCTTTGTGTGTTTTTGTATATATGGGCAGAAGACCTGGGTAGATGAAGACCCGTGGAGACGAAGACCTGGGTAGACGAATTTCTCCCCTCTGAGGGTGACAGAGCCCTGGCCCAGGCTGCCCAGGGAGGCTGTGGATTCTCCTTCTCTGGAGATATTCATGACTCACCTGGACAAGGTCCTCTGCAGCCTGCTGTGGGTGACCCTGCTTGGGCAGGGGGTTGGACTGGGTGACCCACAGAGGTCCCTTCCAACCCCGACCATTCTGTGATTCTGTGAAGACCCCAGGTAGACGAAGACCCCAGGTAGACGAAGACCCCGGTAGACGTGTGAACTTCAGGATTGACTTCATCCTTTGTGGGAAGAAGCATCCGCTTCCATATAATTATACAATATATTAATTATATTTAAGTATTGTATAGTAGTATGAGCAGATATATTGTTATGTAATAATATAAGCAGATGTTATTCTGTACCTATTTACAGCAAAGTTTCTCCTCACTTACTCTGGTGCTGTTGACGCTGGCGGTGAGGCTGGGTTGGAACGAGCAGCAGTCTGATTTAGGAGAATTTCTGCGTAGGGTTTTTTATTTTTTTCCCCAGTCCTGTCTGATATCTTATTTTGCTGTTCGAGCAGTTTGACGGATATGTTCTGGGTGATTTTCCTTTAATGGAGCGTGTGAATAATGAGATGAATGCTTGCGGGTGGAGGGAGGCTTACCCTGGTAATGGTGTGCGGTTGAAGGACCGTCAGCTAATTTTTATTGCCGTGGATGGAATGGGAGTTGAGTGCCTAATTCAGACCATTCTGGAAATGTAATTCTTGTCAATGCACCCTGAGTATTAAATACTTATTCAGCGCCTGACACTTGTAAAAAGCACCTGAGTGAAACTCCAGTGTTGCCATTTTCTGATAATGGTGTTTAAATTCAATCCTATTAAAAAGAAATACACCTAACAAGCTCTGTGATACCAGTGCTCACTTGGCTGATCATAGGAAAATTGTTATGTCTGGGTATGGTCTACAGGTTGATGTTGAAGGGAAAAAATGTTAATACAAAAATCCCTTTGTATCCATGGGAGAATGAACATTGGGAAGTTAACTACAGCAGATCTATGCGTAGTCTGATTTTGCGACTTTGCATTTTGCGGATCAGCTTGCAGTAGTTGCAGAGACTTTCTGCCAACTCTGTTCTCTCCGTCGAGGGAGGGAGCTGGATGTGAGTGGTCAATGAGGCGGACTGAGAACTGGCTGAAGGGCAGAACTCAGAGGGTTGTCATCAGCGACGCTGAGCCTAGTTGGAGGCTGGTAACTAGTGGTGTCCCCCAGGGGTCAGTACTGGGCCTGGTCTTGTTTAACTTCTTCATCAATGACCTGGATGAAGAGTTAGAGTGTACCCTCAGCAAGTTTGCTGATGACACCAAACTGGGAGGAGTGGTGGATACACTGGCAGGCTGTGCTGCCATTCAGCGAGACCTGGACAGGCTGGGGAGTTGGGCAGAGAGGAACCTGATGAGGTTCAACAAGGGCAAGGGCAGGGTCCTGCACCTGGGGAGGAACAACCCCATGCACCAGTACAGGCTGGGGCGGACCTGCTGGAGAGCAGCTCTGTAGAGAGGGACTGGGAGTGCTGGTGGACGACAGGTTGACCATGAGCCAGCAGTGTGCCCTGGGTGCCAAGAAGGCCAATGGGATCCTGGGGTGCATTAGGAGAAGTGTGGGCAGCAGGGTGAGGGAGGTTCTCCTTCCCCTCTGCTCTGCCCTGGTGAGGCCCCATCTGGAGTCCTGTGTCCAGTTCTGGGCTCCCCAGTTCAAGAAAAATGAGGAGCTACTGGAGAGAGTCCAGCGGAGGGCTACGAGGATGAGGAGGGGACTGGAGCATCTCTCCTAGGAGGAGAGGCTGAGGGAGCTGGGCTTGTTCAGCCTGGAGGAGAGAAGGCTGAGAGGGGACCTTCTAAATGCCTCTAAATATCTGCAGGGTGGGTGTCAGGAGGATGGGGCCAGACTCTTTCCAGTGGTGCCCAGCGACAGGACAAGGGGCAACGGGCACAAACTGAAGCAGAGGAAGCTCCAGCTGAACATGAGGAAGAACTTCTTCGCTCTGAGGGTGACAGAGCCCTGGCCCAGGCTGCCCAGGGAGGCTGTGGAGTCTCCTTCTCTGGAGATATTCAAGACCCGCCTGGACGCGGTGCTGTGCAGCCTGCTGTGGGTGACCCTGCTTGGGCAGGGGGTTGGACTGGGTGACCCACAGAGGTCCCTGCCAACCCCCAACATTCTGTGATTCTGTGATTCCGCTGCCAGAAACATCGGGACATGGAGGGAGCTGTGCCCTGTCGCGGTCTGGGGTACAGCGCAGGACCTGTGGGGATGTCCCGCATCCCGGTGGGAGAGGGCCTGGCGTGCTGCCCCGCGTTCCTGCGGCAGCACTGGCTGGGGTTTCCTCTCTCGGCTCTAGGCTCCGTGGGGCTTGGCGTCCATCGCTTGAGTCTGGTTTTGCTTCTGGGCACGGGTGCTACAGGAGGTTTAGAGAAGCCTGAATAACTTTGGGAGGCAGTTCTGACCTGGAGCAATACTGGGGAGCTGCTTACCCTCTGGAGACAGGCATATTTCTATTTTTTCTGTTTGCTTGCTTGCTTCCCGGTTTGTTTTTAAAATATGATTTTGAGCTGAGTAACATGTGGGGGAGCCTCAAGTCCTGCAAAAGTTCCTGGTGACGTGGACTCGGTGAGAAGCCTTTGGGGTAGAAATGTGGGTGAGCTGTTGGGGGTCACCTTGACCTTCAGTGAACTTTGGGAGCTGATATGTCCCTTGGAAAATCTCCTTCATAGGTCCAATGCATTTTTCAAAAGTTTGCCACCAAGGAACCCCTTTTTGCTTTCGAGGATCCCCTTTTTGCCACCGAGCAGTTCCTTGAAGATCTTGTTGCACAGAAGGTTTTTGATCAGTGTTAATGTGTAAAGCTGGAAGGGGGGGAATGTGGGTCTTCTGCGTTAGCGGTAGTGGGAGAATCTTGGCTTCGTTGGTAGGACTGAGACAGATGCGATACCAGAAAACCAACAGCTGCTGTTCCACCAACTTTTAATGTATATTGGTGTTTTAAAAAACCACTTATTTTCTTTATAAAGTCCCTATTTTACAAAAGAATTAGCATTATTGCTTTAGAACTGTGTCATTGCTACAGAACGCTTGTTACTGCATTTTGGCATTTACATTGAAGTGTGAAATAAATCTCTTTTCTGAGCATTGAACGGGCTTAGACTTGGACTTGATGATCTTAGAGGTCTTTTCCAACCTTAATGATTCTATGATTCTATGGAAACACCGGGAAACCCAGAGAAGAGGTGTGTTTGCTTTCGCCGCACAGCTCCTCAGCGATGGCATCTGCTTGTTCAGCTGCTTCTGCGAATGTCGAATAATAACGCCAGGAGTTTTTCATAGCAGGGTATTTTAATTAATGGACGAGCACGCTTTCGCACCGTGCGATTTCCAGTCAGGAGAGCATGGCGTCTGCTTTCTGAAGACACTGAAAACGACGAGTAAAGACGATGCGCATGAAAGGAGTTTCCCCATATTGCTGTCCGGATTTGAGAAATGAAAACAGCGGATGTGGGCTCACATTTTAAACAGCTTGTTTTAAAAAAAAAAACAAACCCAAAAAACCAAAAAAAAACCCCAAACAAAACCCAAAGTTGTGGAGTTAAACTCAATGTTTCAAGCAGAAAGCTTCCCGTGAGTGGTTCCCCATACTTCACCTGACCCTTGGCTCTTCAGCTGTGAGTGAGGCCTCATCTAGAGTCCTGTGTCCAGTTGTGGACTCCCCAGTTCAAGAAAGATGAGGAGCTACTGGAGAGAGTCCAGCGGAGGGCTACAAGGATGAGGAGGGGACTGGAACATCTCCCCTACGAGGAGAGGTTGAGAGAACTGGGCTTGTTCAGCCTGGACAAGAGAAGGCTGAGAGGGGACCTTATAAATGCTTACAAATATCTGCAGGGTGGGTGTCAGGAGGATGGGGCCAAGCTCTTTTCAGTGGTGCCCAGCGCCAGGACAAGGGGCAACGGGCACAAACTGAAGCAGAGGAAGCTCCAGCTGAACCCGAGGAAGAACTTCTTCCCTCTGAGGGTGACGGAGCCCTGGCCCAGGCTGCCCAGGGAGGTTGTGGAGTCTCCTTCTCTGGAGATATTCAAGCCCCCCCTGGACGTGGTCCTGTGCAGCTTGCTGTAGGTGACCCTGCTTCGGCAGGAGGGTTGGACTAGATGACCCACAGAGGTCCCTTCCAACCCCTACTATTCTGTGATTCTGTGACTTTCTGGTGCGTTGCTTTGTCTCAGTGGAGAGAAGAGCCTCCAGCTGGGTGGCTGCTGAGGACAACCTCTTATCTCCTGCACTACAGACGGAGAACCGCCTGAATACATATTGTAGCGAGTGAAGTGGTTTCTTTTGCCCTTGGAGTGGTTTGCTCTCTATTCCCGAGCTCTCCAGAGTAATTTCTGCGACAAAGTGCTTGAGAACAAGTCACCCTGGTACTTTCAGAAGACAGCCGATATATGTAGATCTCATTGCGAAGCGCACTCATCGCATTTACAAATAAATAAATTGCTTTTTTTGTCTGGGTCTTACAGCCTCGTTTAGTTTCAGATGGGCACGGGCAGTTACCGGTGTGAGGCAAGGTTTAAATATCCAATTTGCCACTACCCATCCCGTCAAGTTTAATATGTATATTAAACTACCACGATTCTGGATGCGCTAATAGCGGTCTGCACCTTCGGTCCGGTCGTGCTCGTGAACTGGCACGGTCACGTTCAGTGAGAAACTGGGACAACTGGATACTTAAACCATGCAGTTTTATTTGTGCAACTGGTATAGAGGTGTTTTGAATTGCCAGTGGTAGTGACTGTCTGCAAGAAAGCACGTGCAAATATCATATTATTAAGTATAAAACACGTGAAAAGGTTATAAATAATACAGGCTGGCTATAAACGTTAGGGAGTAACTCTCTAGAGAGATTTCTAAGATTCCCCAGAAAAGGGTTTAGTCTAAGTCTCACCCAAGGTGTCCCAAGGCAGGGAGAAGCAAGGCTCAGCCCGTCGGCCGGTCCCGGTAGTCAGAGACAGTCTGAGATGGAGTTTCCCTTGACTTGCTCACCATGTTATCTTCTTCTCCCAAAATCCCCCATTTCCCTGGCTATTTTTATATCCTTTCTACATTTAAGGTGGAGTTTGAGTGACTGCAGTCATAAGAACCTTTTATCATGGTTGGTGTAAAATTCTCTCGCTTCACATTTAAAGGTAGAGTTTACAAAAAATTGAGGGTGCAGACTCGAAGAGGGGTGGTCGCACCTCGGAGGCAGGGAGCCTTATTAAAATGATATGAAAACGAGCAAAGTTCACGAGAGGGTAGCACCTTGGCAATGTTTGGAAAACCTGTTGGCTCAGGGGGCCAGTGACCCTGCTTGGGCAGGGGGTTGGACTGGGTGACCCACAGAGGTCCCTTCCAACCCCCACCATTCTGTGATTCTGTGATTTATCAGTTCGAGAGGACCATCTCTTCCCACTTTATCATCACGGAGCGTGGCCATGGAGTCTCCACCCTGCTCCATCCTCTGTGGTGTGTTGCAGGGAGTTGCTGTGTATTTTCCTCGCGTGCCTGCTGCAGCCGTGTCCCATCCTTAGAGCTCCTTTGGATTTTATGCTTTTCCTCAGTGGGTGAACAATGCTACGTTTTCCATGTAAACTTTAATTTTCAGATGCAAAACCTTAATTTTACTAATAATTCCACAGGTGGGTTGTGATTTCTCAGCGGCCCTTCCAAGCGCGAGTTTTGTCATCGTTAGCAGAGTAGGTTTGGTGGTGGAAGACAAAATATGATTTTTTTTTTTTTTTTTTTTTTTTTTTTTTCTTTTCTTCTCCTTGAAATGTCTCATCTGTAAAAGGAGACTTCGGGATGAGTTTCCCAGGTAAGAGGAACATTGGCGTCGCTGCGCTGACATGTTACTCATAATAAATATATCTAGTGCTATTCCCATGACTTTTCCCAGCTTTTGCTGTGCTTCAGATTCCTAAAAGTGTTTTAGGTTGGCTTTGGAGGTGCGCTTGCGCCTTGCCGGGAAGGTATTTACAGCTCCTAGTAGTAGTGGTGAAGAGAAGGCTGAGAGGGGACCTTAGAAATGCCTCTAAATATCTGCAGGGTGGGGGTCAGGAGGACGGGGCCAGACTCTTCTCAGTGGTGCCCAGTGACAGGACAAGGGGCAACGGGGACAAACTGAAGCAGAGGAAGCTCCAGCTGAAGATGAGGAAGAACTTCTTCCCTCTGAGGGTGACGGAGCCCTGGCCCAGGCTGCCCAGGGAGGCTGTGGAGTCTCCTTGTCTGGAGATATTCCAGACCCGCCTGGACGCGGTGCTGTGCAGCCTGCTGTGGGTGACCCTGCTTGGGCAGGGGGTTGGGCTGGGTGACCCACAGAGGTCCCTGCCAACCCCGACCATCCTGTGATTCTGTGGTTCTGTGACTGTGAGACTACTTAGATTCAGCGTTCGCAGTGTGTGTATTCCAGGTGCAAGGGAGAGGCTCTCAGAAGCCTTTTGAGCAAATGGTTCCGATTGAGTTGAACTACAAAATATTGAACAGAGCATACTACAGGCTTCCTACGAGCTGCTGGGTTAATACATACATTTATTAGCTTAGACAGACAGTCTGCTCTGCCAGGGGATGGAGTGAACTCAATTTAGACGCTGGCTGCGTCGTCCTTCGTAGGGGCTGCGGAAACAAGCTGGCGCCGGCTTCGCCGTGACCGCGAAATAATTGCGGCTTGTGAAATAACAGGATTCCTTTTTTTTTTTTCCTGCCACCCAAGGGAGATGTTCAACACAAGCACGGGTTCTTTTTTGTGGGCGTATTTAGATGTACAGTTCCCTGGTTAACAGAACAAAAATAATTTTCTGTTAACCAGGTCACTATACATCTAAATACGCCCACGAAAAAGAACCTGTGCTTGTGTTGATTTTGTTCTTCGTGTAATTGCATGTCCTATTGCAAAGTCTGACTGTAACGTGGTCCTGGCCTCTACAAAAGCTGCTGAAGTGGCAATGTTCTCCAGCGGAGACGGAGCGCAGCCAGGCAGCGCTCGTGACAGTATTTATTATATACAATATACAATATCACAGAATCACAGAATGGTCGGGGTGGGAAGGGACCTCTGTGGGTCACCCAGTCCAACCCCCTGCTCAAGCAGGGTCACCCATAGCAGGCTGCACAGGACCTTGTCCAGGCGGGGCCTGAATATCTCCAGAGAAGGAGACTCCACAACCTCCCTGGGCAGCCTGGGCCAGGGCTCCATCACCCTCAGAGGGAAGAAGTTCTTCCTCATCTTCAGACGGAACTTCCTGTGCTCCAGTTTGTGCCCATTGCCCCTTGTCCTGTCACTGGGCACAACTGGAAAGAATCTGACCCCGTCCTCCTGACACCCACCCTGCAGATATTTAGAAGCATTTCTAAGGTCCCCTCGCAGCCTTCTCTTCTCCAGGCTGAACAAGCCCAGCTCCCTCAGCCTCTCCTCGTAGGAGAGATGCTCCAGGCCCCTCCTCATCCTCGTAGCCCTCCGCTGGACTCTCTCCAGCAGCTCCTCATCTTTCTTGACCTGGGGAGCCCAGCACTGGACACAGCACTGCAGATGGGGCCTCACTAGGGCAGAGCAGAGGGGAAGGAGAACCTCCCTCGACCTGCTGGCCACACTCCTCCTAATGCACCCCAGGATCTCATTGGCCTTCTTGGCAGCCAGGGCACACTGCTGGCTCATGGTCAACCTGTCGTCCACCAGGACACCCAGGTCCCTCTCCGCAGAGCTGCTCTCCAGCAGGTCCGCCCCAGCCTGTACTGGTGCATGAGGTTGTTCCTCCCCAGGTGCAGGACCCTGCCCTTGCCCTTGTTGAACCTCATCAGGTTCCTCTCTGCCCAACTCTCCAGCCTATCCAGGTCTCGCTGAATGGCAGCACAGCCTGCCGGTGTATCCACCACTCCTCCCAGTTTGGTGTCATCAGCAAACTTGCTGAGGGTACACTCTAACTCTTCATCCAGGTCATTGATGAAGTTGAACAAGACTGGGCCCAGTACTGACCCTTGAGGGACACCACTAGTTACCGGCTTCATTACAATGTACAATATACACGCGCAGCCGCTTTGGTTTTCTGTGAAATTCAACCTTCCCCGGCCAGCAGCCCCAGCGGCAGCGGGATGCTGAGGGTGCCAACCCCGTCCCTGGAGGAAAAGTTGCTTTGTTTTTGGCTATGCAGCAGGTACAGGTATGTGAAACAACCCCTGCCCGTCGCCTGGGGAGGGCTGGAAATAGCGGAAGCACGTCCAGTCCAAGCCAAATTTGTGAAATATGCGCCGTTTCTTACGTACTTTAAAGAACTTTGATTTTATAAGTCCTTCAGAACTAAACAATAACTGACATCTGGTTTTTTTTGCGTGTGTGGTGAACTCCGTTTTAAACCTCGGAGGTGTGTTAGATAGGCACAGCGTGGGGTCTGTGAGCAAAGGTTTGTCACCACTGCTCTAATTAAAGCATAGCTGTAGGCCAATTAGGCACAGCCACGAGTGTTGCAACCACCTTTTTATGCAGAAGAGAAGGAATCATGAACTGGAATTCATTTTCATGGAGAACATCATATCTTCCATACTAACTCAGAGGGTTGTAAACTGGAGTTGAACTCAGATATAAAAATGCTGAAGCTCTGTCTTCTGGGAGCGATGGAGTTCGTTATCTCGTCGCGGGTGATACCCAAGAGCTGAAGGTAAATCTGTGCAGAAGCTCCTCTTTTGGGCAGTTGGAGCCTGAGCTTGGATCAGAACGAGTTTGAAGTAAAGCTTCACTTCTAGTGTTTATAAAACCAGACTGAAAGGCAAGTCTTAATTAAGAATAAATGAGGAAAAAAGCTTGCGTATTTTGGTTCTCCGTGGGGTTTGCGAAATGGTGAATGCGATGGCACAGACCGCCGAGATGTGTAGCGCTGAGAGTGACCCAGGTTTTGGGTTGGGGATGAAAGGACTTGGACCTCTTTGCTGTGATGGTCGCCTATCTACATAATTTTTTGCTAGGACCTTTTGGAAACAGCCAAAACAAGAGAAGAGGAAAAAAGAATTTAACTATTTAATTTGAACCGTTGACCTTATTTGCATGCAACTGTGGGGAAGAAAGAAGAGAATTGAGATGGGGGGGAGCTCACGTTGCGATTTTTAAGCTTTTTCCATCTGAACCATGCACAGAAAGGAAAAGTACAGCAAAAAAAATATGGAAAACGCAGCTTTTCTTTTGGGTCCTGGCTTGTATTCCTACTTTCTCTGGGTAGGGCCGTGCTGCTCTATCCATCATCCTGAGCCCCTTGCCCAAGTGTCAAGCTATTTTTGAAACATTGATTTGAGCTGCCTCTCTCAAAGCGGTGTTAGAAAGGTTGGGCTCTTTGGCCGAGGTGGACTTCGGAAGGGTAGGTGGAAGGAGGAGGAGAGGCTTGAGGATGGAGGATGAGAGGCTTGAGGATGGATAAAAGCAAACCCAGAGAGGTGAGGGGAGAGCCACTGCACTTAGGGGAACGGAGGGTCTGGTTTCTGGGGGCTGTCAGGGATGGAGCTGTGTGCCCTCTCGAGATTCAGGGTGTTCCTCAGGCTCCTGCTCGTGGCATCATTCTGGAGCCGGGGACCGTGGGGAAGGGTAGAACGCTGGCATTTTCCCCGTGAACCCAACCTCCCTTCCAAGATCAAGTCTTCAAAATAGAGCAGTCCAATAATCTGTATTTCTGTTACCTTTTCCACCAAAAATTACTTAGTAGATTGTATGTTGAACTTTTGAACCAGCCTTACGTAAATTGCTTACTGTACAAAAAAAAATGAGTTGGAATTCATTGAGCTGCTTGAAATGTAGGTCTCCGCGAAGCAGGATCTGTTTGAAGTCTGAAAGGGAATGGTTCATTAATAGGTGCATGATAAAGTCATATTAATTTTAGCGAATTTTTTTGTTTCAGAGAAATCTCAGAAGCTTGCAAGTTGATACAGTTAGCATGAGGACTGTGGCAACTGTTTATTTTTCCCTCCGCTATCCTTAAATATCAGAGAAGTGTGTTCGTGCTTGGTGCAGATGCTGTTGGTACTTACAGCAAGAAAAGTTTTAAAACTCAAGTCTATGAAATTCTATGAAGTTGGCAGATGCTGTTGAGCAATGTGTCTTTTTAAAGTAGTGTTTGGAGTACTTGTTCAATAGCTCTTTGCTCAAGTGGTTCCCCCTAGTCATCTTTTTTTCCCTTCTTTTTCCTTTTGTTGTTTTTACATTCCTGCCCATGTATTATTTACCTAAACCTCCTAGTCTCTATTCATGTTATTTTTCAGCATGGAGGCTTCCTTTCACAGAATCACAGAATGGTCAGGGGTTGGAAGGGACCTCTGTGGGTCACCCAGTCCAACCCCCTGCCCAAGCAGGGTCACCCAGAGCAGGCTGCACAGCACCGCGTCCAGGTGGGTCTTGAATATCTCCAGAGAAGGAGACTCCACAGCCTCCCTGGGCAGCCTGGGCCAGGGCTCCGTCACCCTCAGAGGGAAGAAGTTCTTCCTCATCTTCAGCTGGAACTTCCTCTGCTTCAGTTTGTGCCCATTGCCCCTTGTCCTGTCGCTGGGCACCACTGGAAAGAGTCTGGCCCCATCCTCCTGACACCCACCCTGCAGATATTTGTAAGCATTTATAAGGTCCCCTCGCAGCCTTCTCTTCTCCAGGCTGAACAAGCCCAGCTCCCTCAGCCTCTCCTCGTAGGAGAGATGCTCCAGTCTCCTCACCATCCTCGTAGCCCTCCGCTGGACTCTCTCCAGTAGCTCCTCCTCTTTCTTGAACTGGGGACCCAAGTTCTGTTTGCCGAGCAGGCTGGGGCTTTCCGTTTGGTTCTGTGGGGGCCTTTTTAAAAGAGAAGTATTCCTCTGAATATCGAGTATTCACAGATCTGATAAATTCGATGCCACATGTAGGTGCTGGGGGACGGTGGGTATGGCCGTGGTGGGGCCAGAGGAGCTTCTCATCACCTTGAGGAGAGCACAAGCTGTGGGACCTACGTGCGCTCTTGCATAGGAGCCGTGATATTTGAAGGCAAATCACTTTATGCTCTGTGTAGGACCTTGGTTTATAAAATCATGTAAAATTTACGTGACCTGTCAGTTAGTGGTACAGCTTTCTTGGTTATAATCTATATTTATAAATTAATTTGGCAGGTGGAGCTGGAACAGACAGCCTTCCCTGCGTCGTGTTTTCATGCAGCTTTGCCACAGACAGCCGACATGATTATGTCTCTTAAATAATAATGCTTTTGTAAAAAAAACAATTTAGACAATTTTTTTCCCCCCGGAAAAAAAGAAAAATAAAATGAAATTGTTTGTGTAGAAGCACATATTTTAAAGCCAAGATTTTTGAAGATGAAATTAATATATTTGGAAAACTAAACGTGTTTCATGTCAGATGGTCTGTATAATGTTTTGAACGCGTGCCAC
The DNA here is from genome assembly GCF_030867145.1 of Opisthocomus hoazin. Taxonomy (NCBI): domain Eukaryota; kingdom Metazoa; phylum Chordata; class Aves; order Opisthocomiformes; family Opisthocomidae; genus Opisthocomus; species Opisthocomus hoazin. The sequence goes on along the minus strand of NC_134453.1, from coordinate 2,105,877 downwards.
GCTTTCCTCGATGTAGAAGTTGGTTTGCCTGCAGCTTGCTCTGGTGTTTCTAGTGGAAGGGCTCTTCGTATCGACTGAAAAATATGAAGAGATTTAGCATTTTCGCAGTGAGGGTGTGGATTTCGCTTTATTTCTTGAACTTAGAACTGAAACTATAAAAACCATCTTCTAAAGCAAAAAATCAGTGGTTTTGAGATGGGTGGCATGGAGTAAGCTTAGAACTAGCCATGTTCCTCATCCTTTGGCTTTGGCTGTAAGCTATAATAGTTTAAAGCAGATTAGTGGTGGGCTATCACTAGGGTCTTGTATCTACATACTGTGTAACTTCATGGTGGGTAGGAGGTAAGAACCTCTCTGCCTTGGTGCCATTCCTCGCATGGTGCTTGCAGGTCCCCGAGGGACTCAGGGCTGGCCCTGCTTGGTGGGTGCTGGTTGACACTCAGCTCTGGCACAGCGGTGGGATGGCTGTGAAGTAGCCCTGCTGTCCATGAAAGGCTTTATTTAGCACAATATACAAGCACTTGTAAAATAAAATCTTCCTGTGAAGGTGTTTATGCAATCCATGTGGGAAGGGTATACCAATCTGTTAGTGCTGCTGGACGTAGACAGACAGGGAGAAGCCATTACTTAATGCACCTGGGGTACATGAAGAAGAATGTGGCCGGCAGGTCGAGGGAGGTTCTCCTCCCCCTCTACACTGCCCTGGTGAGGCCCCATCTGCAGTGCTGTGTCCAGTGCTGGGCTCCCCAGTTCAAGAAAGATGAGGAGCTACTGGATAGAGTCCAGCGGAGGGCTACGAGGATGGTGAGGGGACTGGAGCATCTCTCCTACGAGGAGAGGCTGAGGGAGCTGGGCTTGTTCAGCCTGGAGAAGAGAAGGCTGAGAGGGGACCTGATAAATGCTTCTAAATATCTGCAGGGTGGGGGTCAGGAGGATGGGGCCAGACTCTTTCCAGTGGTGCCCAGCGACAGGACAAGGGGCAACGGGCACAAACTGAAGCAGAGGAAGCTCCAGCTGAACATGAGGAAGAACTTCTTCCCTCTGAGGGTGATGGAGCCCTGGCCCAGGCTGCCCAGGGAGGCTGTGGAGTCTCCTTCTCTGGAGATATTGAAGCCCCACCTGGACGCGGTGCTGTGCAGCCTGCTCTGGGTGACCCTGCTTGGGCAGGGGGTTGGGCTGGGTGACCCACAGAGGTCCCTTCCAACCCCGACCAGTCTGTGATTTAGTGATTATTTTTTGCTCTTTTCTGGTGTCCTTTTTTGGGGTGGGGGTTTGGCGGGGATGTTGAGGTTCTGTTCCAGAGATGTTTCTTTAATAGCTTCTATTGAGAAAACCAATCTTCTGTACTAGACTTTTAGCAGAGACAGTTCAGATCTTATTTATTTTGGTACCTACTGCTATATTTATTTGGAGTTCTCTACTTAAGAGCTTTGACATCTTGATGGATTAGTTGCTTTGGAAGGTGTCATGGTTCTGCTGCTCCCCAGTGCTCCATCAGGAGTTAGCAACCCTGTCGTGAAACCACATGGGCTGAGTAACTCTGAAACCGTTGCTTGCTTAGCGCAGGGGATGCCCAGGTTCCTCTGTGTCCCGGTGAGCTTCTAGCAGCTCCCAGTGGAAACCCTGAGAGGCTGGATTTGGGTAGCTCCGGAAAACAGAAAATATTCCGCAGACGTCATCTGAGAGAGGTCGCACTGCGTCCCGTTGATTTGACATGACCAAAATATCCACTGAGATCAGCGGGAGCCTTGTTTGTGTCAGACCTGCAAGGTTTGAATCTTTATCTTCAAAACAGAGGGATAAAAACTCTGAGCAGCTTAGATACGTGTGCGAGAAGAGCAGCTTGGTGAGGGGCTCTTGGATAAAAGCTCTTCTTCAGGGGGAACCGGGATCTAGCGTCGTCTCTTTGCCCTGCTTTTCTGTTTCCCCGTGCCCCTTCACACAGCACCCTCTTTGCCTTTGGTCCTGAGAAGTTCTGCTTAAAAGCAGAAATGATATTTATTCAGCGTTTGTAGTGAAGTCGGCTTTGCGTCTTTGTTGCGCCGCGTTATCTTCAGATGCATCGTTGAATCCGATGTTGAAGGTCTCTGGCCCTATATCTTTTTTTTTATGTGGGACAGCAGACTGGTAACTTGGCTTCATCTGCATTCGAAACGAAACCGAGGAGGAGGAAGGAAGAGCTCAGCCGAGGAGAGAAGGATTAGCAAGCAGGGCAGTGCTTAACGCTGCGGCTTGTCCTCTACTCGTCCCTGCTCCATCAGTCTTGCAACTTGAATAATATTTGACGGGACTGATTCTCTTGAGTCCAGTGTGTCGATCGATGACTAAGAAAGGAAGGGTCATAAATGTTCTGATTGGGGGAGAAGAGACATCCCCACCTTACTTCCTCGGGGTTTAAGTACGATGAAGCATCTTCCTCATCTTCAGGGTGCTGATGAGGAAAGGGAGAATTTGGGTTTCTTGGTGTCTTTCACTGCAGGGGGAGGAAAGGGGCATTGCAGCTGGTGTGCGGACCTCTGCTGAGCACCGCTTGCTTCGACTGGTGGTAAGTGACTGGATCACGTCTGGGGAAGTAGGAATTGCTTGGAGACCATGGCTAGAGGAGGAAGATGACAAATTGCCCCAGCAAATGGATGTTTTGAACTTCTGATTTAGATTTAATAACCCCATCCGTAGTGTATCACAGAATCACAGAATGTTCGGGGTTGGAAGGGACCTCTGTGGGTCACCCAGTCCAACCCCCTGCCCAAGCAGGGTCACCTAGAACAGGCTGCACAGGACCTTGCCCAGGTGGGTCTTGAATATCTCCAGAGAAGGAGACTCCACAGCCTCCCTGGGCAGCCTGTTCCAGGGCTCCGTCACCCTCAGAGGGAAGAAGTTCTTCCTCGGGTTCAGCTGGAACTTCCTGTGCCTCAGTTTGTGCCCATTGCCCCTTGTCCTGTTGCTGGGCACCACTGGAAAGAGTCTGGCCCCATCCTCCTGACACCCACCCTGCAGATATTTGTAGGCATTTCTAAGGTCCCTTCTCAGCCTTCTCTTCTCCAGGCTGAACAAGCCCAGCTCCCTCAGCCTCTCCTCATAGGACAGATGCTCCAATCCCCTCACCATCCTTGTAGCCCTCCGCTGGACTCTCTCCAGTAGCTCCTCATCTTTCTTGAACTGGGGAGCCCAGAACTGGACACAGTATTGGATATGGAAAACTTGGAGGAGCGCTACAGATTTTTCCCTTACAGAATAGCATTTTGTCTTTTTAATACAAGCGATTGCCATGATATCTGGTCCTATAAAACCAAAACATTTTAGTGTCTGGATGTCAAAAACAGTACCTGACAAGTTCATAAAGAAAATATTTTTTTTGGTTCATCATCTTTAGTTCAGGAACGTCAGCCTTTTATAATAAAATTAAACGTGATTAGCAAGTCCTTAACATTTACGAAAAAGGTAATTGCTTTTTTACTGAAATAATAATTGTAAGGTCATGTTAATTATTTGTGGGTTTATTAGACCTGAAAAAAATATTTCTGCAATATCAGAGGTGCAGAAAAATTATTTTCCAAAGCGAATTTTCTCACTTTTTTTTTTGAAGTTGAGCCTAGCAGAGCGGAGTGCTTTGCAGACCGTGCTCCTATGTTTTTCATGTTTTGGATTTTAGTGTTTTGAGAAAAAAATCCAGCACTGCTTCAGCGGTAAGGATGCACACATGTAGAACCGCATGCTTCTTGACGCACCAGTGTGTTTCTCCTGTTGTTGTTAGTTCCGTGCTATTAATAGCGTTGCAGTGATTGGTTTTGTGTTTGTGACTGTTGTTGCATATAATAAAAGAGAGAAGAACACATTTTAGCCCCCAGGTTTTGGGGGGGGGAATAAGGAAGCTTTCTGAAGCCTTAAATTTTTTTCAACTCAGGCTGCTGAAAAGATAATTTTAATTAGTGAGTTGACCAAGATAAATTCTATAGGTACCACGTTCATTTCCCAATAGTTTGCAATAGTTTTCTTGATAGATCAGAAGCAACAGGTGACCTATTTGAATGGCATTCTGGAACGCGACAGCATGTGCTGCTATTGAAAAGAAACCATGGAAACATTAGTCCTTTTGTTTCTTTATAGAATATAATATTGGCAAAAGCTGGATTTGGCTTGGAAGGGCTGCTCTGACAGGTTCATGCGTTGGCCCGTGGTGCTGAGTTGTGAGGGCAAGTGGAGACGCGTAACATGCCTGGCTGCCAGCTTTTGCTCTGGGTCAGTACAGGTTTCCCAAAGGTTCCGTGCGATACTTGCCCGCATCCCGAGTAATTTTGGATGTTACAGATGATGCTCGATGCCTGTGTTGAAATATGTGAAGGTCCTGTGCAGCCTCCTGGAGGTGACCCTGCTTCGGCAAGAGATTGGACTTCATGACCCACAGAGGTTCCTTCCAACCCCAACCATTCTGGGATTCTGTGACCCTGCTTCGGCAAGGGGTTGGACTAGATGACCCACAGAGGTCCATTCCAACCACTACAATTTTGTGACCCTGCTTCGGCAAGGGGTTGGACTAGATTACCCACAGAGGTCCCTTCCAACCCCAACCATTTTGTGATTCATTGCCATTCTTACTCATCAGCAGAATTTCTCCCAAAATGATGCTTGTTGCGTTGACTCTCATTCGCCCGCTGATGCAGAAATGTGTGTCCTACCTGCGTGGGTCAATCCCCTGCCCAGGGTTGCAATTTGACCACTGCCCTTGGACCCAGAGAATTGCAAATCAACGATGGCTTCAAGGGCCACAGATATGTAGACCCATATTTATCTGCTCAGCTCTTCACCCTTGATTTGGAAGTAGCAGAAAGAGAGGTAGCCTGGCGCTGCACCACGGATGGTTACAGCTGAAGAAAAACTTCTGCTGGAAGTTGACAGTCCAGGTAGAAGGCAGCTTAAAATATACCATAAATCAAGTGCTGCTGTGTAACCTGTGAGGTAGCTCTGTCTCGCTCACTCTTCATGTGGAGAAGAGGTCTGAATATGGTGGCAGATCTCCTAGAGCCAGTACTGAGAATGCCATTGGCTTTATGGGGCCAGACTCTTCTCAGTGGTGCCCAGTGACAAGGGGCAATGGGCACAAACTGAAGCAGAGGAAGTTCCAGCTGAACCCGAGGAAGAACTTCTTCCCTGTGAGGGTGACGGAGCCCTGGCCCAGGCTGCCCAGGGAGGTTGTGGAGTCTCCTTCTCTGGAGATATTCCAGACCCGCCTGGACGCGGTGCTGTGCAGCCTGCTGTGTGTGACCCTGCTTCTGCAGGAGGGTTGGACTGGGTGACCCACAGAGGTCCCTTCCAACCCCTACCATTCTGTGATTCTGTGATTCCCGAGGCAGCCTGGCCAGGCACTGAGAGGATGCTCGGGGGCAACACCATTGTTAGGGGTGTCCTCTGGAGTACGGTTCAGCTTGGGCACCCATGACAAAGCTATTAGAATCTCCTTGGAAGAAGGTAAAGGTTTTCTTATATTTATGTTGGTAGAACAAGGGCTTCCATTTCTCTGCGGGCTGGCTGACCTAGTGATGGGGAATTAAACTTGCTAAGTTCCTGGAATCCAGGTGTCTTTGAGATCACCGAATCCCAGCATGGTCAGGGTTGGAAGGGACCTCTGTGGGTCACCCAGTCCAACCCCTTTGCCGAAGCAGGGTCACCTACAGTAGGCTGTAGAGGACCTTGTCCAGGCGGGTCTTGAATATCTCCAGAGAAGGAGACTCCACAGCCTCCCTGGGCAGCCTGGGCCAGGGCTCCGTCACCCTCAGAGGGAAGAAGTTCTTCCTCATGTTCAGCTGGAGCTTCCTCTGCTTCAGTTTGTGCCCGTTGCCCCTTGTCCTGTCGCTGGGCACCACTGCAAAGAGTCTGGCCCCATCCTCCTGACCCCCACCCTGCAGATATTTGTAGGCATTTCTAAGGTCCCCTCTCAGCCTTCTCTTCTCCAGGCTGAACAAGCCCAGCTCCCTCAGCCTCTCCTCCTAGGAGAGATGCTCCAGTGCCCTCCCCATCCTCATAGCCCTCCGCTGGACTCTGTCCAGTAGAGATGGCAGTGTCTAAGTTGTCTTTCAAGTACTGGAATTGGGGTCACACAAAATCTACCAAAGTTTCATTTCTGAGAGGCATAGAAGGGCTGTGGTTGATATTTTTTTTCTTTTTCATTTCTTCTTCTTGACCTGCGTGGAGTTTGGAGTTTTAATTGGTGTTACATCCCATAAAGTGCAAAGCATTTCGAAGATTGAAGGATCTTGTGACTTGGTGCATGTGGAAGTGTTCAGAGTAACGGAGGGAGTTGGCCCTCTGCCTTTGCTTACAGCTGATTTGGGTACAGAATTGTGGTTTCATGTATTTAACGTGTTGATCTTGGCCAGTTTTATGGGAAACATCAAATATCAGCAGAACATGTGCAGGTGTGCACGTCAACAGACTAACCTGCAGCAATGTATGTGCTTTTTGGATATTACATAGCAACATTTCTATTAATTTGAGTTAAGTAACTCCATTTTACACCTGCCAGATTAGTTTGAACGAGCACTGTCTAAAGCCTTACTGAATCAAAGGTTTAAAATCGATGAGAGGAGGACAAGATCGGTCGTGCTTTGTAACAGGGATGTCAAGCAGTTGCCTAAGGACAAAAGGAAGTTGAGAAGGAATGCAGTAATAGGCAGTTTGTTCATAGAAACACTTTGGTCCACCTCTGAACCAACTAACTTGGCTTTTCCAGCAGTTGGGTTCAAAGGCCCTCCTTGACTATCAAGATTTTATGCTAATGAAGAAGCAAATATCAACATGAGGTGAGTTCTTGCTCATCAGATTCCCATTTGGTTCCTGGTCTGGTCAAGGAGAGATTTCAGGCTCTTCGGTGTTGCTGCGTTGAATCTTTTTCTTCTCTTAATTTTTGAACTTCAAAAAAAAGATCTTGCCACTTTATCATTCTCTTGACTAAAAGAAGCAGACGAGCATTGCTTCTAGATTGGAAACTAAGAATACTTTGTGGCCTAGGAAGCCCTGTTTTCCTTGGTTTGGCGTTCCAGAGCATCCCAACTGGGAAATCAGGTTTCCAAACTGGTGGCTCTCATGAGCTACCGGCACTGTTAGTTCTTCAGGGTTGGGTTTTGGGCTTTTTTACGCTTTTCGATCTTTGTTAGGGGAAAATCTGGTGGAAAAATGAGCGATCGTCGAAAGGTGTAGAGGCAAAATGAAACGGAGAATGGGATCTGCAAGTAGCGATTTCGGTATCGAGCAAGCGCTCCGTACCGGGACTTGAACCACCTTGCCTTCTCCGTGCACATCTGCGTGAGAAAGGGTTTTAGAAGGAAGCACTTGTTTTCCAGGTCGGAAGCGATAAAGAGCACGGTGATTATTTCTGTAGGCTCTTCTGTGCTTTACCATCTGATGCCCTCAGTGTGTGTCACATGGAGTTATCCACCATAGGTCTGTATGTTGGTTAAATTTAGTATTTTGTTGCTTCCTTTGTAGGATTTTGGGACACATGGAAGCGATCCCTGTGGGCGTCTTGACTGTTGTTTCTCAGATTGGCCATAAAGCCTCAATTTTTTTGGCATAGGGGACTTTTGCAGCTCCTCTGCTTCGTTAGAACTGCTTCCATAACCATGATACCATCTCTGGGTCGTGGCGGGTGGTGGAAGGGTTTGCTCCTGGCTGTGTGATGGGTGGGGATTTACTCCAGGTTGTGAATGTTGAGTTCGTTAGAGGTAGTTGAGTAGTTAAGACTACACTCTGAGCAATAAGCCCTTCAAGAGCACTATGTGTATATAAATTGGAGCGTGGCTCTTCCCTTTTAACTTAACAGGACACATGTGCGCTTCCAAACATTGCAGATTTTATGGAAGAGGGGGAAAAAGAAAATTTGGGAATAGCCAGCACAACGTCTTGTGCAGGTCGGTGGGTTCTTAGCTGAAAACTCAATTTGCCAAAGCTTCGTCGTAGATCTCGACTGGTGGAAAGGCTTTGGGAATTTCTAAGATGTAGAAACCAAAGGGTGTTATATTGCATTTTCTGCAAGTAAAAGAAACAGCGATTAATAGAAATAATTGTTGGGGTGGGAGGCGCACATACGTGTTTGGGCACGTGTGTGTGCGTGGAGCCAGCTGGGGTTCTGCCCGTTATTTACGGGGTCGTGCGTCTTCTTCCCAGGTCCTGCTTTCACCGGGACGTTCAGAGCAACGCCAGAACTGCGTAATACACAGGATGCTATTAAAAATACAGATTTCGAACGTGCTGAAAGGAATCTTATTGCAGCATCTGTAGTTGGTTTTATTAAAAGCAGTTTAAATTCCCCTGCCTGGAGCGGTTTGGAATTACAGAGATGGGCTGCAGAAATTTACATTTTAATTGAGGCAGAAGACAAAATAGGGCACGGCACAGCATTCGCACGTTATGAGAAAGAATAAATAAGATATGTATCAGCTGGGAGGAAAGAAGTGACTGGCGGTTTTTCCGCTGCCTCCTGTGCTGTATTTTCTGACAGGGCAATGAGCAATCCTGGGCTTGTTGTGTTTGCTCCGTATCAAACGGCAGCAACTGAAGCTACCCCTACTGAGCAAGTTGTTTCTTGAGAACACGTTGTAAGACCTTGAGTGTTCCTTCAAAAAACTCCGCCAGGGACCCAGCAGAAGGTGGAGGGGTGGGCGTGTGGTCTGTCCACTGATGCCTTTTGAAAGGAGGAGGCTGAGAGTCGCTTCGTCAAGGGTTGGCGTGGGCTGGGCAGCTGACTAATTTTTCAAGTCTGGTTTCTAAAATGTTCTACAAAAAGCTCTGCTGAAGATTCCTTATGTTTAGTGTTACTGCTAGGGCCCAAAAATAGTACCGGAGAGTAATGACTTGTTATATATGATGTGAAAAATAACTAGATGCCATCAAAGTGGTTTGTCACTCCGAGCAGGTAAAAACGAGGGAGAAAACCACGGGCGTTGGGTCATGGTGCCAGCACCCAGCTCTCCCGATCCTGCTGCAGCAGCTTTCCCTTCGGCAGGAAAGCTTTCCCTCGACCTGCACTATTATTTTTTTAATCAATTGACAAAGAATTGTTGTCCGGGCTTTCTTTTTAAAAATATCTTGAGGCGTTCTTTTTCTGTTGGTTTCTGCTGTCGGGGTAGTAACTCACATGAGATTCTTGGATTTTAACATTAGAGCATAAACTTAGCTGGACCTACTGTTTTTTTGTACGATCCATGTCCTCCCTTTGGTGGAAACCTTAGGGCACCTTCCCCGTCGTAACCACTGCAGAGGAGCAGGTAGCGTAGCAGTTTGATGGGCGATGTCCAGGGTTTTGTTTTCTGCTCTCTGGAGAAGAATAAAAAGGCAGTCAAAACGCTTCCAGAAAGCCCTGTAAGTTCTCCCCTTCTCAAAACAAAAAAAGCAGTCTCCACCCACGGATGGTCTTGTGGTTTCTGACCCCATGGAAACCTCTCTGTGGGACAGCACAAGCCACGGGGCAAATAGGTGTAAACCGCGGAGGAACAGCCCATCTCTAGCTGCAAAACTCTGCATTTTTGACTGGCAAAGCTGGGACTGTAGGTGGTCCAGTTATAATTTCATTGTATGGAATCATAGAATGGTTTGGGTTGGAAGGGACCTTGAAGATCATCTGGTTCCAACTCCCCTGCCATCAGCAGGGACATCTTGCACCAGCCCAGGGTGCTCAGAGCTCCATCCAACCTGGCCTTGAACCCTGCCAGGGAGGGGGCAGCCACAGCTTCTCTGGGCAGCCTGGGCCAGCGCCTCACCACCCTCAGGGGGAAGAATTTCTTCCTAAAACCTCATCTCAATCTGCCCTCTTTTAGTTTAGAGCCAATCCCCTTTGTCCTATCACTCCACACCCTTGTGAAAAGCCCCTCTCCATTCTTCCTGTCGGCCCCTCCAGGCACTGGCAGCTGCTCTAAGGTCACCCCAGAGCCTTCTCTTCTCCAGGCTGAGCAGCCCCAACTCCCTCAGCCTGTCCTCGCAGGAGAGATGCTCCAGCCCTCGGATCATCTTCATGGCCTCCTCTGGACCTGTTCCAACACACCCATGTCCTTCTTATGTTGGGGGCTCCAGAGCTGGACACAGGACTCCAGGTGGGGTCTCAGGAGGGCGGAGTCAAGGGGCAGAATCCCCTCCCTTGCCCTGCTGGCCACGCTGCTCCTGATGCAGCCCAGGACACGGTTGGCTTTCTGGGCTGCAAGCGCACATTGCCGGCTCATGTTGAGCTTCTCATCCACCAGGACCCCCAAGTCCTTCTCCTCAGGGCTGCTTTCGAGCCACTCTTCGCCCAGTCTGTACTTGTGTTTGGGATTGCCCCGACCAAAAGTGACTCCTGTGGCTTTTGGTTGGGTAACTACTTTCTGTATCCTACAAAAACAGTTGGAGGTCCGCTCCTGTCTACTGATGTGGGAATGAAGACGAACCGGTGAGAGGGGAGAGCCTTCCAGCTCTGGCACGTGATGCGGGAGGTTGGACGAGCAGGGACTGCCACGAGGACATTCCCCGGTTTCTAAATTGCAGAAGGCTTATCAGGCTGAGCCAGAGAATTACCTGGATGCCCTGGAGGAACCGCCGCGAGCCTCGGCAGCGTGTGGCGTGGATCACCTCCTCTTTCCCCAGAGGAGAATCACAGAATCACATTATCACAGAATAGTAGGGGTTGGAAGGGACCTCTGTGGGTCATCTAGTCCAACCCTCCTGCTGAAGCAGGGTCACCTACAGCAGGCTGCACAGCACCGCGTCCAGGTGGGTCTTGAATATCTCCAGAGAAGGAGACTCCACAACCTCCCTGGGCAGCCTGTTCCAGTGCTCCATCACCCTCAGAGGGAAGAAGTTCTTCCTCATGTTCAGCTGGAACTTCCTGTGCCTCAGTTTGTGCCCATTGCCCCTTGTCCTGTCACTGGGCACCACTGAAAAGAGCTTGACCTCATCCTCCTGACACCCACCCTTCAGATATTTATAAGCATTTATTAGGTCCTCCTTAGGAGGAGGGGATCACGCAAACAGGACTGTGTTGTCACTGCAGATGAAACCACAAATGTGTTGGATATGGGTCCCCCGCCACAGGGATACGTGGCACAGCACGTGCATTTTCTGGGCTGCTCTTGAGAAGGAAATGAACAGATGAAGGCTCGAGAAGCTGGCAAGGAACTTTCACCATGTGTTTGTTCCTTATGGCTGCCCTAGAATTGACTAGGTCTTACTCTTTCGGATCAGTGGGAGTGCTGTATTAAAGAAAAAAAAAAATCGGCAATCGTAGAGATTTTTCTTCTAATCCACCACGTAGATTATTCTTCCCTCCTCCAAAAAAAAAATCCTATGAGGGGGAAAAAAAAAAATCATGTCCTACATACTTGTTTTGAAAGGATTATTCCTTTGTGATTAGAAAAAAATAATAATTTTCCTACTTTTAAACCCCTGAGTTCTAACCTTCGTTGTCTTTGATCTAAACAGCTAATCCAGTGGGAATTAAATTTTGATGTGGTTTCAAAATTTGGCTTCCTGCTGATTTTTAAGTGGTGAGTGTGAAACATGACCAAACCTTCAGCAGTGTGGTGCTAATTAACATCATCTGAACACGCTTTTCCCTCCAGTTAAACCCGAAGGCAGCAGCCAAATCCAACGGCAGTTGTCCCAACCACCTACCTAGGTCAGTGCTCGGGCTGTGTAATTCTCACCTTTGTTTAATTGCAATGGGTTGTCTCCATCTTTCAAATTAAATTACCTCCAGCATTCTGCACGGTGATGTCTCCATCTGCATTGTTCACCCCCAAAATACCCTACTTTGTCCTTTCATTGTGACAGAGGTACCAGGGGCGTTCAGTTAATTTTTATAATTCTTCTCTTTCCATCTTCTTGCCTAGATTTCAAATCTCTTCCAGCCTCGGTGACTTCGGCTTCTCCTCGCAAACGAATTTCCTTTGGGGAAGCTGGAAAAGCCAACTCAGGGCGTTGCAGCGCGTTCAGTTGCTTAATGAACTTCCATCTTTTATTGATACATGTATTATTTTACGTTGCCCTTTATTCTCACCTCGTCTTTCTCCGCTCTACAAATGAGTAGTTCTTTGGGTTAGGACAAACAGGGTATGAAACCATGCGAACAGAGAGGTGAGTCAGGCTGAATTTGGGTTTGAATTCTTGTTTTAGGCTCTACTGGTGTTTATTATTCAATCGCTGCTATGAGTGTGGTGTATGTTCTTTTCCCTTCGGAATAAATCAAAGAAAGATGTTTTTATTTTGAAGTGATCTAGTTGGTTCCCTTTTAGTCCAATCTTTCTTGCAGCGCATCTGTTCTGCTTTTGGCTTCTTTGCGCTTACACAGTATGGTTTTACTTAATGACTATTTTGAATCCGAAGTGGCCAGATCTTCTGTAAGCAATACCAGGATCTTCTCTGGAGGCGAATGCTCCTTTCAGAGATACCAGCTCTGACTTTGTTGTTGCTTTATATCTTCTATTTGTTATTTTCCTTTACTGTGAAAGATTTGTCCCAAGATCCCAGTGTAAGGGAGAGATTTCTTAATACATTGAATTAAATTGTCATGTGTCCCCAGGGATAGGTGTCTTTTCTCATCTGGCTTGATAAGGAATGATTAAAAATAAATGTTTCTAGAGCCTAACGTAATTGTTTTGTGATATGTATTAGGGAATACAGAAGTTAACACAAAGGAATAGCGAGAGACTGGATGGAGCAGATAAAGATACGATGTCTGTAGTCTAGTTTTTCATCCTTTAAGTGATTCTCTTCCTTCCTTTGAGAGATTGCATGTTGGGTCTGAAAAATCGGGAATTACTTGATCAAATGTGCCGAAAAACTGTCTGAAAACTTCTGAAGTAGCTTCAGTTTTAGGAATGAAGCGAGACAACCACCGCCATGAGAAGGTTTGGACGGTAGCTGACGGTCTACAACTGGGTGCGCCGTCAGGGTGACGGACCGTGTTGTCAAAGCAGGTGGGGACGGGAGGTTTCTGCCGTGGGCACGGGCTGCACGGTCAGATCGCGTCTCGCCGTGGTGGTCTGCTCTTGGGGGCTGCAGAGTCACCTTGGCCTTGAGACACAACGCAGATCTCCACCGGGAATAGATCAACCAGCTTCTGCTGGTGGGTGGGAGGTGACACCAATCTGTGAGCCCATTTTTGGAAAGACAGCTGTCCTTGTTCTGTAGATAGGGACGCTGGAGCTATGCCTGACCTCTCTTCATGGGACAGCAAGGAAAATGGGTGTTTAGAGTCTGGTTTGCATAGCATCAAGTGACAAATTATGATGGAGTTCAGCAGCTTGATCAATGATGGCACAGAACTTGCTCGTTAGAGCAATCAGCGTATTGCTTATGTACGACATGGCGTCCAGTTGAAATTCTGCCTACGATACGTTGGCGGGGCTTATCTGGATTTGAATGTACGAGATGCAAATCTGTTGCTGCCTCGTTCTAGGAATTCACGGGAAAATCGATGGGGAATTTTTGAGCTGTGCTGCCTGGTCGTTTCCTAAATATGCATCTAGATGCCTGCAAACACTACAAACGAGGAAAGTATCACGAAAGACAATTTTTCAGCGTCTGTGGGTGACTTTACTCGCATGAAAACTACTCCTTTCCAAATGATTGTTATGTTGTATGAATTTATGAAAGGTACTCGGGGTGTTCCAGCTGAGGGGGTGTTGTATCCCTTGGTGTTGAGAGCTAATAGTGATAAAAGGGTTCTTATGACCTAGGGATAAAGTGGGATAATGCACCCAGGAGAAGGGTGTTTGGCTTGGCAAGCTCTTCAATATTGCAAGGTGAGGTTTGGGGTCTGACTCAAGCTGGGCTTGAATGTTCAGAATACTGTTTTTCCGGTGTTCCTAGCATTTTGTTTGCTTATTTGTTCTCTGCTTCCAAAAGACTAACGCTCCCTGCAAACATGCTCAAATTTTAGAGAAAGCTAAAAACAAGGGCGTAGTTTTGTTTTAAAAGCGCACCCTGGATGTTGGGTTTGAGCTTTTAGCAGCCTTTTGGTTTTGGGTTGATGTTATTGGGGTGTTCTATTTTATTTTTATTCTAGGGAATAACTGTAGTACACCATGGAGGGAAAAATAATATGGATATTTTTTTCTGTCAGTGTATCTTCTCTGCAAGCTCATGTTTGCTAGAAATGGTGAAGAATAAAACATTTGGCCTGTACCTCATGGCTTACCTAAAACTTTCTCCAGCAACGTATTTTACTCCGCTTTCTTACAGGATAATTACATCAGGTTATTGCAAGATACCTTATGGCTCAGGGTCAGTTTAGTATCCTTTGCTTATTCTGATGTGTTGGAATTTATTCGTTGTGTGCCATTTTCTAGTTAAAGCTGCAGACATCTTCACAGAGAGCAGAGCCCTAAGTCAGTCAGGAATTCAGACTTGTCAGTAACTTTTATGTTTTCAGAGGGCTGCAGAGCCACGTGTTGAAGGACAGCAGGTACCAGCTACTCTGCCTTTAGTCTTTTTGAGGGAAAAGCATGTTTCCAGCCTGGAGGGGCTACAGGAAGGATGGAGAGGGGCTTTTCACAAGGGGGTGCAGTGATAGGACAAGGGGGAACGGCTTTAAACTAAAAGAGGGCAGATTGAGATGAGATATTGGGAAGAAATTCTTCCCCATGAGGGTGGTGAAACACTGGCCCAGGTTGCCCAGAGAAGCTGTGGCTGCTCCCTCCCTGGCAGGGTTCAAGGCCAGGTTGGATGGAGCTCTGAGCACCCTGGTCTGGTGGAAGATGTCCCTGCTGATGGCAGGGGAGTTGGAACGAGATGATCTTCAAGGTCCCTTCCAACCCAAACCATTCTATGATTCCCTCATAAGCAGAGGTCGTGAGCGCGGAGACCTTGGGCCACGGGTGCTCTGGAGGACTTGGTAGCTGCTCCGCTGTTCGAGTTTCATCTCCTGGATCATTTGTGGGGAGCTCCCATTTGGTTACAGGTACGGGAGGGAGTTCTGACATGGGCACGGGCTGCATTGTACGGAGGTGTGTTGGGACCGGAGCTGAGCAGACACCCACGTTTCGTGACGCTTCCACGTTGCCGCTTCAGCCCTGCTCTCGTTTTATTTCTGTTCCAGTCACCTGAAGCCCAGGAAGAGAAAAGGGAGTCACGCACGACAGCCTGTGCGGTTGCTGAAAGTGGAAACAACTCTTGTAAAATAATTCCTTGTTGTGCGTGTGTCTGGATGCAGCGAGCGGCGTTCTTAGCGCTGCAGTCGATCCTCTGTCCTGTCAAAAACTTGGGCTGGGTTCTGTCCTCTGCGTATTCCTCCTCATACCTGGAGGTTTTTGGACATGCATATATGCAAAAATCATCTCTGTTCATCTATGTTCTGCAAAAGGAAAAAATCCCACTGATGATTTATTTAATTTTTTTTTTTCTTTCAAAATCTGGCCTCAGTAGCTCTTGCTGGAAGCTTTCTATTTCTTTTCTCTCCCTGAAGGCTGCAGGCAACGCGTCTTCGTTTCCAGATCTTTCTCTTGTTTTAATATGGGTAAGGTGAAAAAATTCCCAGAAAAAAACTACCCAAAAACCTGGCAACAGGACGAGCTAAGCCCGTGCCCTGTTTCTTGTGCAACACTTGTTGACTTCTCCTTTGAGTCCGTATCAGGGATTTATTGAAGAAATCATTATATCAAAGGTCTACGCTGCCACTCTTTTCCATTTGCTGTATTTTGTTTTCACATTCTTATTGGAGAATACTTAGTATAGAAAGACTGCGGAGAGTAGGTTTTAAGGCTGAAAAAAAGTGAAGACTTAACGTTCAGCACCCGGTTGTGTTAAGCAACTGCCGTATTTTAGGCTGGGTTTAGCTGCTGCTTCCTCGTGGTGCCTGCTGTACCATGATATGTTTTCCAGTAGCTTACTCATAACCAATGCCTCTATTCTAGAGAGGAAAAACATCCATTGAAACCCTTCTGGATATTTAGTTTTGTCTCTCTTTTTATTTTAAAGCTCTACAGTGGCCAACAGGTCGAGGGAGGTTCTCCTTCCCCTCTACACTGCCCTAGTGAGGCCCCATCTGCAGTCCTGTGTCCAGTTCTGGGCTCCCCAGTTCAAGAAAGATGAAGAGCTACTGGAGAGAGTCCAGCGGAGGGCTACGAGGATGGTGAGGGGACTGGAGCATCTCCCCTACGAGGAGAGGCTGAGGAAGCCGGGCTTGTTCAGCCTGGAGAAGAGAAGGCTGAGAGGGGACCTTAGAAATGCCTACAAATATCTGCAGGGTGGGGGTCAGGAGGATGGGGCCAAGCTCTTTTCAGTGGTGCCCAGCGACAGGACAAGGGGCAACAGGCACAAACTGAAGCAGAGGAAGCTCCAGCTGAAGATGAGGAAGAACTTCTTCCCTCTGAGGGTGACGGAGCCCTGGCCCAGGCTGCCCAGGGAGGCTTTGGAGTCTCCTTCTCTGGAGATATTCAAGCCCCGCCTGGGCAAGGTCCTCTACAGCCTACTGTGGGTGACCCTGCTTGGGCAGGAGGGTTGGACTATATGACCCACAGAGGTCCCTTCCAACCCTGAACATTCTGTGATTCTGTGTGATTCTGTTCCTTTGGATGTTACAATGATCTGGGAGAGATATGGAAAATAGCTATCATCAGTTAGAATTCCGGTCGATCTCGATAATTCTTTTGCCCTTTCGAGTAAATAGTTACGGTGTCTCAAAAAAAAAATCCTGGACCTCTTATAGATAAATGGAAATTTTGGGTCTGCGTGTATTGAGAATTCCACGTTACTTTGGGAGCCACTCAGAATCTTGAACTTGAGTCTAATCCATTAACAGACTTGACTTTTATCCTGTTGGAAACTAGCTTTTAGGGCTTTTAGCTGAATCTTACTGGTGTTGAAAATTTCATTTCAAATATACTCATAGTTTTTTTTTTGCTCATTCTGCAGAGCTCAGGCTTTGACCTGTGCTTTTCTGGAGACAACCATCTCCTTCCCAGGTGACAGCCAAGGGTTGGAAGAAGCATATATTGTGTTGAAAGCGTAAGCTTTAATTTTATTAAACGGAAGGTTTACCCTCAAGTAAACTTAAAATAATTATCTCTTGTTCTGCTAGTTCGTAGTTGAGAAACTGGGGCTCTTGTGCTTTTTCCCATTGTCATGGAAATGTTGGGTGTTCAGCTAAATGCGATGGTCAGCTCTGCAACACACGAAGAAAATCGTCGCTCGTGCTTCATCATATTTGAGGAAAAGATGACATATTTTTACTATGTCAGCTTATAAATTTAGGGCCACGGTCAGTTGTTGACTTTGGACGCTCTACTTGGAGACTGAGCTGTCTGCACTGGGGATTCCTGCTGTGTACGTTAAAATGTGTACGTTAATTACAGCTTTCCAGCAATGACAAGGTGCAACCCATTAACCTTTCATTTTTGGTAGTTTCGATAAAGAATTTAGGACCAGGATAGGATGCCAGAAGAGCGCGTGGCCAAAGATTCCCAGTGTAGGTTTGGGGTCTTCCCAGCAAGGGTGAGACTCTGAGCAGCGGTCAAAGTGGTCTTGGCTTGGGAGCTCTTGTGTGGAGGCAAGTTTTCCCTTTGGAAAAGAGCTTTCTGCTTGTGTATGATCCTCCTAGGAAAAATGGAAGAGTCTCCTTAACCTTCATACAAGCAGTATTTCTCAGTGTATTTAATTCTGCTTAAAACATGCAGCCTTTTTCCCAGGTGACCTACAGCTATTAATGGCAAGAGGGAAATTTTTGTCCCAGAAAAATAAGCAAAGCAAGGATGCTATAGAATAGTGGGAGGGTGGTTTAATTTTAGCAATCTCTATATCAAAAATCTTTAATTGGTGTTCACTTTTTGTAAAGAAGCTATAAAGTTGTCTGTGTTGTATGCATAAATAACTGTATTTTTATATATTGTGGTAGTTGCAGCTATATTAATTATAGCACTGAGGTGTTTATAGTTCTCAATGAGTCCTTGATTTTTAGTATTCATAATATTATTATTATTAATAGAATTGTTCTTTGGAGGGGCAAAAAAAGACGAATTTGCAGACTGAGTAACTTAATGACTGCCATCAGTCTGAAGCTGCCAGTATGCATTTATCTCCATTTCCCCCCATATTTATTCCTTTTTGATAGTCATTTCCCTTTTATTTATGTCTTTCGTTGACGGATTGAATTTCTAATACACCCGCGTACGGCAAGGCTGCGTGCATTCATCCTGCACCTGAACAGTGCAATTTTTCTTGTTCTTCATGACGTTTTACCTCTAGTTCGAAAGCCGGGCGCGTGGCTCCTTCCAGGAGTCAACCGAAGCGTGTCGTATGGATCCATAGGGTCAACGACGCTGGTGTGGGCGGACGGCCAGCAGACTTCTCGCGTCGATGTGCCTATGCTCTACCCAAATAACTTATTGTGAGTTAGAACATGCCAAGCCGAGCCTGAATCTGCTGCACGGCCTAATAGCAGAGGGACCACAGCTCGTTGCTGTGAGGAGCTCCAGGGTAGAAGGTCCATAGTGATGGTGCACCTATGCGCTGTTCTCTTACACACGTGTTTAAAGGTGTCAAAGCTACTGTTATCTGTTCAGTCCAGCTGAGAGCCCAAGAAAAAATGCCTTAGACTCAGCAAAGAAAAGAAAAAGACATTTATCGCTGAAAAAAATAATCGGATTGCCATGGGTGGTGTACGATTTGTATAGCAGATGCGCGCGAGGGAGCGTGACTTTGAAACCACTCCGTAATCCAGGGTTCGTTTCAGATGGGTACAGGTCTGAAACTGCTGCCAGTAGGCAGTGAGCTGGTGAAAAGCCAAGATCTTGGCCTTCGGAGCCTGTCTTTGAAACTTGGATGTAGAAACCGGTAAGACACAAGGTGAACGTGTGTGGTGCGGGACTTTGTGCTTATCTAAAAATACGTCAAATTGATGTTCTCAGCAACTCCAGTCCCGAACTGTGCTACAGAAAATCACCTTTCCCAAGGGTTTTCCTTGGCGTTGTGAGAACCCCAGTAAGGCATTTGCTTTTACTAGAGATGCTCCAAATAATCCTTAGTTTAATATTTGATTATGGAAAGAAAGCCTTCAAGAAATGATCGGGAAAGGCAGAGGGGTCTCTTTTACAGGGGCTGGGGCTCACGGTCGTGATGCAGGAGGTGAAACCACTGAAACCCCAACTTTCTTTTAAACAGTTAATTGTGGTAAGCAGAGTAACTTTAATTATTTCGGCCATTTTACCATACCATAAACCTATTGGGTGTTTTTTGACGATAAAGGGAGATACTCAATGTTAAAACATAATTTCCTGCATTATTTATTTGTAAATGAATGCCCTTCTCTTTCGATGAATACGGAGAACGCTTGGGGAATGGATTGTCAGTGGCAGACTCCATTATATTTATCAAGGACATATCTCATAAACAAGTGGAAATTTAAGGTCAAGAGAAGCACTTAATCATCTGACTTTCCGCCTAGCTCAGATCACGGTGCTTCCATTAAGTGACTCTGTGTCAAATGCACAATTTCCCAAATGCACAATCCTGCGTCAAACGCACAAGGGGTTAGAATTAACTTTTTAGAAATGTAACCTGGCTTGAATAAGCCATGTCACGAGAGTCCCATCCCCTCCGTTCGCAAGCCGGCGTGAAAGCTGATACCTGCACTTAAAAAGAAGACCTACACTTTATGGTCCGCATCAACCATTAGTGCTTGAATATTTATTCTTCACTGATGATGGTTTCTAATTCTATAATAAAATAACCTTGTCCTAATTTTGTTTTCTTCCTTGAAAGAAGAAAAAGGCTAGCAGAGCTCTCTTAGTTCTTTTTTAAAACAAGTTAGCCTGGAGTTATGCAAACCCGCAGAATCCCACTTGTGGTGGCTTGCTTTCTAGTCAAACCGCTTTGCCTCTTTCTCTTAATTTATGGAGCGCTTTTAAAGTTTAACAACTGGTATCTGTTTCAACCTTGACGTGCCTTTTGCGAGTATCTAGTACGGTGAGTAGCTTCCCGTTCCATTGCGGTGACCTTCAAAAGATAAAGGTGGTGAAGGAGATGCAGTTATCTGTTTCAGCCCGTCTTCTCACAGAATCCCAGCATAGTCGGGGTTGGAAGGGACCTCTGTGGGTCACCCAGTCCAACCCCCTGACCAAGAAGGGTCACCCAGAGCAGGCTGCACAGCACCACGTCCAGGCGGGGCTTGAATATCTCCAGAGAAGGAGACTCCACAGCCTCCCTGGGCAGCCTGGGCCAGGGCTCCGGCACCCTCAGAGGGAAGAAGTTCTTCCTCCTGTTCAGCTGGAGCTTCCTCTGCTTCAGTTTGTGCCCATTGCCCCTTGTCCTGTCGCTGGGCACCACTGAGAAGAGTCTGGCCCCGTCCTCCTGATGTTCTCGGGTGTTTTGGCCAGTCTTCTCTGGTGGCCATCCAAAGCTTGTGCAATGAAAGCGACTGTTTCATGTAGAGATACGAACAGAAACTGGCTTGGTGAAGGAGGGCAGTAAGTTCTCACTGCTTGTCTACCAGCAGCTTTGTTGTTGTGGTTATTCATTTGGGGTTTATTTAAGAAAAAAATTAAAAAGGCAAAAAAAAAAAAAAGAGCTAGCATTGCTTAGAAAGAGGATTTTCAGGAGATGGTTCTGCTGGAAGAGGGTGGGCGCAGCCCCAGCAAGCAGCGAGACAGAGGGGTGCTCTGCTCATGGTTTTCTTGTGTGACTGGTCTGTGGTGAGCAAAATCTGGGAGAACCAAGGGGAAAACAGCAGCATTAAAGGGACCGAGAGGAATGTCTTTTGTCTGAGAGAAGGCATGGTTCTTCGCTTTGCGTTTCTCCCAGGCTCTTCCTTTGAAAGAGTCTAAATCTGTCCCCCCTCCCCACTGCACCCCCCAGTTGTATCTCGGGCGGCCAGGCTGAACACATGAAAATGAAAACCAGGGAAAGTTCAAACACTCAAGAATTATAATTACGGTCATCATGACCACGCTAATAAATTTTGCACTGTTTTTTGCTAGGGTTAATTAACTTTTGCACAAATCTGAGGGAAAGAAATAATGCTTGTGAATAATAAGCTTGCTTGTGGGAAGATACTGAAATACAGATCTCAGTGTCATGCAGACAAAAATAAAAAAACCCCACAACAAAGGAAAAATATCTCATAGGCAATGTTCTTAAAGACGCATTTCCCTGTAGAGCGACGCCTGTTCCCAGTGACCAATGTCTACATCACCAATGGATGTCGGACGCGATAATCTCACTGCTGTTCAAATTCAGTAAACATCCAGAAACAAGGAGGAAAAGGCCTTTATGCTATATGATGCCTGTCTTCTTATTTATGAAGGTGGTGTGTCTGGATGGAAAAGACCAGAAGGGAGCTAGCAACAGAGGAGCGAAAGCTTGTTGTTCCACGGCTCACTGGCATAGGTTGACAGTGAGCCAGCAGTGTGCCCTGGCTGCCAAGAAGGCCAATGGGATTCTAGGGGTGCATTAACCAGAGTGTGGGCAGCAGGTCGAGGGAGGTTCTCCTCCCCCTCTACTCTGCCCTAGTGAGGCCCCATCTGCAGTGCTGTGTCCAGTGCTGGGCTCCCCAGTTCTAGAAAGATGAGGAGCTACTGGAGAGAGTCCAGCGGAGGGCTACGAGGATGAGGAGGGGACTGGAGCATCTCTCCTACGAGGAGAGGCTGAGGGACCTGGGCTTGTTCAGCCTGGAGAAGAGAAGGCTGCGAGGGGACCTTAGAAATGCTTATAAATATCTGCAGAGGGGGTGTCAGGAGGATGGGGCCAGACTCTTTCCAGTGGTGTCCAGCGACAGGACAAGGGGCAATGGGCACAAACTGAAGCAGAGGAAGCTCCAGCTGAAGATGAGGAAGAACTTCTTCCCTCTGAGGGTGATGGAGCCCTGGCCCAGGCTGCCCAGGGAGGCTGTGGAGTCTCCTTCTCTGGAGATATTCAAGCCCCGCCTGGACGCGGTGCTGTGCAGCCTGCTCTGGGTGACCCTGCTTGGGCAGGGGGTTGGACAGGGTGACCCACAGAGGTCCCTTCCAACCCCGACCATCCTGTGATTCTGTGATTGAGTGACAATCAGTGCCATTGCCATGGCATCTCCCACTGGGGCCACCGGTCAGGAAGGAAAAGCCTGGCTTTGGGGCGGACAATGGCAACGTCCACGGGAGTGCAACGAGGTGAGCTGATCTCCGGGGCTCTTGGTGGGGCTTGAGCGCATCCTGCTCCCTTTCACCTTCTGCTGAGGTAGAGGAGTGACCGTTTCTGCCTTTCTTAGCCCTGCTGTCTCTTAGTGTTTGGGGGTTTTTTTGAACGTCTGAGACATTTTGATGCCACGAACAATAGAAGAGATATCCGTGCTGGCTGTGCTAAAACTGATTGTCAGCCTCTGAGGTGCTTGAAATTAAGATCTGAAAGAAGACATTTGTTGCTGTGGTTGAAGTTGAGGAATGAGATTCTACTAAATAACTGTAGACTTGCGAGTTATCCTGACGTGTGCACCAATTTCCCAGAGCAGAGCACAGCAGAGGTGGCTTGAAAGCTCCTTAATGATATCACTTACATCCTAGGAACGCTTGCCTTGAGAGAATGACATTAATCGCCTCTCATACTTTGAGGAGTGAGTTATGATAAAAGGAAGAGCCAGGCGAGGTTAAGGGAAGACTCAACTTTGCCAGAAAATGCAAAAAGAAGAAACAAGTCTTTGTACTATGTGTGAATCCCTTCAGTCGTTGTCATACTTCTCTAACGAGTTTGGTGTCCAGAGCCTGTTCACTGCAAGTTGCTTAGAACTAGAGCAATTAGCGTGTAAAAGATGCTTCCTATTTCAGAGGAACTGTACTGGAGAAATAAAGACCGCTAGCAAAACCATCTCGTATAGCAACCGAGCTGGCCAGCTGGTTTAGCACCAGCGAGCTGCTCTGGCCTTCTCAGCTCTGGTGAGGAAGGGTCTAAGTCATGGTCCCCGTCAACGAGTGACCGGCAGCGGGGTCAGTTCAGTCAGGGTGTGACGAGGTCTCTGTAGGTTTGTGCTGTGCCCTGACAAATGATAATGACCCTGGATAATGGGATCCTGGGGTGCATCAAGAAGAGTGTGGCCAGCAGGTTGAGGGAGGTTCTCCTTCCCCTCTGCGCTGCCCTGGTGAGGCCTCATCTGGATTACTGTGTCTAGTGCTGGGCTCCCCAGTTCAAGAAAGATGAAGAGCTACTGGAAAGAGTCCAGCGGAGGGCTATGAGGATGATGAGGGGACTGGAGCATCTCTCCTACGAGGAGAGGCTGAGGGAGCTGGGCTTGTTCAGCCTGGAGAAGAGAAGGCTGAGAGGGGACCTTAGAAATGCCTCTGAATATCTGCAGGGTGGGGGTCAGGAGGATGGGGCCAAGCTCTTTTCAGTGGTGCCCAGCGACAGGACAAGGGGCAATGGGCACAAACTGAGGCACAGGAAGTTCCGTCCGAACATGAGGAAGAACTTCTTCCCTCTGAGGGTGACGGAGCACTGGAACAGGCTGCCCAGGGAGGCTGTGGAGTCTCCTTCTCTGGAGATATTCAAGCCCCGCCTGGACGCAGTCCTGTGCAGCCTGCTGTGGGTGACCCTGCTTGGGCAGGGGGTTGGGCTGGGTGACCCACAGAGGTCCCTTCCAACCCCTACTATTCTGTGATTCTGTGGAGAGCTGGAGGAATTCGTTAGCAACCTTCAGATGGCCACGCTGTCAGGCTGGATGCCTACCAACAGCGTCACTAGAATTTCTGGGTATACTTCAGTGGAAATGTAGGATTATTGTGGAAAGACCACAGAAATGAACGTGGATAGATGCAAGGTGTCCAATTTACATGTGGACGCCCCAAAAATCAGGGTTTTTTTTGAAAAAACGTATAGTACTTCAGCTGCCTGTATGCAAAGAGGCAGCAAGATGGGACTGCGTGTTCATCTTCAGGTAGTGGAGAAGATTTAGACGTGGATACAATCATTCACAGCCAGAAGGTTGCTGGGGTAATAGGAAAAATTGACGCTGAAAAATATGAGAGCAAATCTTCGATAAGGTCAGCTATGGATGTCAGCAGCTGAATATGCAGAAGGCAGGTCCGGCGTTCCCACCGGAGGCTGTCAATTTGTTTTCTGTGAACTGTCAGGTGTCTCCAGAGCCTGTTCCATCACTTGATAAGAGCCGGAAAGTGAACGAGAAAATCCATCGAGAGATGAGTTGTTGGTTCGAAAAGGGTGATGGGTAGAATTTGTGAAACAGGATTCAAAAGGAGAGAATAAATGCAGGAGTCTGCCCTAGCTGGTAGTCTTCCAAGTGGAAGCTGCTGAAAGAAAGGGAAAGCCAAAAGGCCCCAAACGTGACATCACTCGTGATTTTTTTTTTTTTTTACTATTTTTAAAGGACTGTGGTACGGCACAGCTCGGGAGCGATGACAACAAATCAGCTGCTGTAAAGCTGTCTCTGCGCTGATGTATGCGCTGGGAGAGATCAGATTTGCAAGACATTTAAATGAGGTTTATAACACGCAGCGCCGCTAAATGGAAATTGGGCATCCAGGGAACGCTCCCGGCAAGAGCCGGCGTCGCTCTGTGCCGGGCGGGAGGCAGCCGGGCTTGTTCAGCCTGGAGAAGAGAAGGCTGAGAGGGGACCTTAGAAATTCTTATAAATATCTGCAGGGTGGGTGTCAGGAGGATGGGGCCAGACTCTTTCCAGTGGTGCCCAGTGACAGGACAAGGGGCAACTGGCACAAACTGAAGCAGAGGAAGCTCCAGCTGAACCCGAGGAAGAACTTCTTCCCTCTGAGGGTGACGGAGCCCTGGCCCAGGCTGCCCAGGGAGGCTGTGGAGTCTCCTTCTCTGGAGATATTCAAGCCTTGCCTGGACAAGGTCCTCTACAGCCTACTGTAGGTGACCCTGCTTGGGCAGGGGGTTGGGCTGGGTGACCCACAGAGGTCCCTTCCAACCCCAACCAGTCTGGGATTCTGTGGGATCCGCGGGAGGAGGAGGAGGATGTCGTGCGTAGCAAAGGTGGGCGTTGGGCTGATGATCGCTGCCCGCTCGGTTTGAGGAAGCCACTGAGTAAAATCAAAACCTGCTGTCACTTGCAGCCCAGCTTTTCCAGTTTCAGCCCCAGTATGATCGATCTTGTACTGGTGAGTTTGATTTTCAGATCTGGAGGATAGGCTGGAAGGAGATCTCCCTTTTCTTGTCAATGCTGGCAAGCTGCCGTTTGTTTTTGGTTTGTTTTTTTCCAAAATCCTGAAGAATTTGATTCGGGAATTGGAATGCCACTTTTCTGGAAGCTTCAGTGGTCCGCCCCCCGTGCACCTACCTTCTGCCTGCCGGGGAGGCTGGGATTGAAAAGCCAGGCTAGAGAGTAATGGAGATACACGGGGTAATCATAAATTCAGCGCTGCTCTTTTCCTGTTAGTAAAATATCTTGGAACTGGCAACTAACGTGGTAAAATGATTTCTTTCACCGTACGCATAAATTCCCCAAATTATCCAGAGTGTAATAAAAACAGAGATGGCATTGTCAGGAGAACGCATTTTTCTCCTGTGTGGATGGGGAGAGACGTTTGCAGACGTCGCCCTGACAGTTCCGTTCGTTCTTTTAACGCCTTTCGATACCGTGGGCTGTAGAGCTAGGAGGGGATATTAAAGCAAAAGAAAATAAAAATCCTCACGAAGGTACTGCTTTACAGTGGTGCAAGTATTGCGATTTGATGACAGCAATCTAGCTTTAAACCACGGTGATTTATACGTGCACTCGAAGGGCGAGAGAAATGAGGTTGGTTGCTGTTGGGCTTATTTTAAAGAAAAAGTAAAATATAGTCCGCCGAAAAAGCTGGTGGGAAGCAATGTGGGTCCTTGTACAATTGTGGAGCGGATGAAGATCTGAAAACGTCAGTGCTGTTGGTGTTGGCGTTGTTGGAGCTTCCCCCCAGATGACCATCTCTTTAAAGTACGTGACAGATGTTTTCTTAATCAAATACATCAAGTATCACCATTTAAAATTTGCCTACAAAGTGATTAGGCCCAGTTGCACGACATGGCCTCATACTGGTTTGGTTTGGTTTTGTTAATGTTGCAATTAATCTTGGCAAAAATCGAATTCATCCCTCGGCTGCTTTGGTGCCGTGATCAGTTGGTCAAAACCTAATGCAGCAACCCCCCGTCTAATCAGATCCGTTAGCCTGAGGTAGAGTAATGGCAGGTTCATGGAGTTTTGTTGCAGAGTAATATAATTATGTCTTCATTAGTTTGGGATAATTATTATTTTGAAGAGTAAGTTTCTAATAAGGCAGATATGATCATTCGTTACTATTTTTTTGGTCTTATTTTGGGGAACATGGAATGAATGCACTTCATAGCACTTGGGCAATGAATATGGGCTTTAATGACCAACATCTTCAACTCTGACAAAAAGAGCAAATGTCCCTCTTGAATGAACCAGTAGAATCAATGCAGCCCTGACACCTAATTATGACTGGTGCATGAATCAAATCTTTTACTCTTGCTATGATTAGGTGAAATAGGATTGCCCAGCGTTCATCTAGCAGCAGGAAAGTGCTCCTGGAGTTTAAAATGAACCAGGTCAGTAGCGAACAATTACACGATTAGACTTGTCCTTTCCAAGCGGTGGTGAATCACCGTGTTGGTTGGACACCGATGTGTTGCTGATCCGCTACAAAATCAAATCCTAAACACACTTCAGTCCCTCCCAGTCCCCAGCCATCAAGCTCCTTTCCTCTTCTGACCATGGCCAAGCCTTGTTCTCCCTCGATACCAACCTACAAAGGTTGTTCCCAACTTCTACTCAAAAAGGGCTCCATGGAGAGACAGTAGAGTCTGGTGGTTAGTGCACTTCATTCAGGCTTGAGCTTTTTGAGGCAGGGTGCGCGTGGAAGGGCAGCCCGGCCACGCGTACTGCTCGGCATGGGGACTGCAGAGCGCCAGTCGTGGGCTGTGCCTACCTGTGAGACAAAGCTGGTGGCATGCCTTCTCCAGCGGCATCCAGATAAATAGCATAGAGTAGCATCTCTGCAGTCCTTCAAGTACGGACCGTTTTCAAGATGGTATTAAAAAAGTCACTAAAGATGGAAAATATTATCAGTCTTCTGGGTAAGCCAGAAGTCTCTTACAGTCCCTCTTCCCAGCGATGTAGTCACCTTTCAGCATGCTCAATCAGCTGAAGACGTTCCACGCATGAAGCCTCCCAGTCCTTGGCTGCTGGATCATTTCTCTGGCCTGCCTTTGTGGTCCCTCGCTCCGGAATCTCTGTATCTCCTTTGAACCGGGTACCAGGACCAGGCACGCCGCTGTAGTAGCGGTCTCTGAAAGGCTGCATAGTCAGGCAAGATCAGACCTGTTCTTCTCCTTGATGTTCTTCTTTTTAAACATCCAAGGCTTACGCTAGCTTTTTGAGCCACCGCGGTGTACTAAGAGCTCACGTTGAGGCTGTTTGAGACCTCTGGATGTAAGTGCATCGCCTGAGGTCGCAGAGCGAGCAAGCTACCGTGGTCGTGTAGGACATCAAGGCTCTGGGCAAGTCTTTGGTCAGACCAGCAGACCATCCTGCTGTCCTTCAGAATACCCTTTTATATGCACGCCAGCATATCGTATTTTCTTTTTCCCTGTCCTGTGCTTTTGTTTCACTGTCTTGAACCAAACAGAGAAAACCCTTTGTGGCTTCAAAAATACTTAATAACTGTGGCGAAGCAGGATAAATACATTAATAGGCTGGATTCCCTATATTAAATGACTATAAAAAAGTCACTGTTATGAACAAAATGCACTAAAAAAACCATTTTGGAAAGACTTCCTGCGAAGGCCGGGATCACAGTATGAAAAATAGCACAGTATATTTGATGTAAATAGGTTGGTGGATGGAAGGCGTTTCCATAATTCAATTTGATTGTAGAACACATAATCTGCGGGAAACCAATAACTTGCCACTTAAAGAACAACTCATTCCTTTGAAAAATCTTCAATAAACATTCTATTTAGAAGCAATTCACATTTTACGTTCTACGTTTTCTTCTTGGGTTTTTTCCTGATTTTTTTATACTTAACAAATCTGGATGAAACCTGATGTTGCTTTCATGCAGGGGCTCCTGCTCACGGCTCCCTGGAATGAGTAGCCTGATTTTTTCCAATAAATGTGTATTTATTTTAATTTAGAGGAAGGTGAGCTTTTGAAGGGTCTGCTGTGTTTTAATAATAATTCAGAGTGTGGATTCTTGTTGGTCAGGTGTGTTCTGCAGTGGTGAAACTGAGAAATTGGTGATTTCAAGCTCCACAAGGGCAAGGGCAGGGTCCTGAACCTGGGGAGGAACAACCCCATGCACCAGTACAGGCTGGGGCTGACCTGCTGGAGAGCAGCTCTGTGGAGAGGGACCTGGGTGTGCTGGTGGACGACAGGGTGACCATGAGCCAGCAGTGTGCCCTGGCTGCCAAGAAAGCTAACGGGACCCTGGGGTGCATCAAGAGGAGTGTGGCCAGCAGGTCGAAGGAGGTTCTCCTCCCCCTCTACTCTGCCCTGGTGAAGCCCCATCTGGAGTACTCTGTCTAGTTCTGGGCTCCCCAGTTCAAGAAAGATGAGGAGCTGCTGGAGAGAGCCCAGCGGAGGGCTACGAGGATGAGGAGGGGACTGGAGCATCTCTCCTACGAGGAGAGGCTGAGGGAGCTGGGCTTGTTCAGCCTGGAGAAGAGAAAGCTGAGAGGGGACCTTAGAAATGCCTCTAAATATGTGCAGGGTGGGTGTCAGGAGGACGGGGCCAGACTCTTTTCAGTGATGCCCAGTGACAGGACAAGGGGCAATGGGCACAAACTGAAGCAGAGGAAGTTCCGTCTGAACATGAGGAAGAACTTCTTCCCTCTGAGGGTGACGGAGCCCTGGCCCAGGCTGCCCAGGGAGGCTGTGGAGTCTCCTTCTCTGGAGATATTCAAGCCCCACCTGGACGCGGTGCTGTGCAGCCTGCTGTGGGTGACCCTGCTTGGGCAGGGGGTTACAAAATCACAGAACGGTAGGGGTTGGAAGGGACCTCTGTGGGTCACCTAGTCCAACCCTCCTGCCGAAGCAGGGTTACCTACGGTAGGCTGTGGAGGCCCTTGTCCAGGCGGGTCTTGAATATCTCCAGAGAAGGGTTGGACTAGATGACCTACAGAGGTCCCTTCCAACCCCGACCATTGTGTGATAAATGTGTGCAAAGGACTGGCCATTCTGTCCCTTCCATGCCTGTATCATGCCGTTGCCACTGGGGTAGATCTTCAGACCAAAGCCACTGCTTCATCTCTCCTCCTCTGCCTCCAGCAGTGTGTTCCTGATGGCTTCTCCTCCATATCTCATCCTGCCTCAGTTGTCTGTCCAACATGTAGACGGGGGCTGCTCATCGTGACTTTTGTACCCTACTCTGCCGTTGGTTGTGGAGAATGCTCAGTGTGTTAGAGATAAACGCTGCATCTCAACGCACGCAGCAAGGCATGAAGCAGGTTCTGCACCGGCTGATGTGTCTTTGTACTGATGAAAGTTCTTCCGTTTGAAAGTTGTAGAAACAAAATAAGGCTCAGGATCTGCAAACATCTGCCTTGCTGCAAGCTTTGGGATGTACTGTCTGCGTGCGTCTTCCTTCTCAGAGGAGGATTTGTTTAACGAGGACCACTGGAGTATTTTCAAAATGTTTGCGTGCATGCATGAATAAATAGAAGTATTTGTCTTCCTGGGTATCAAATGGGGAAAAACATAAGCGTGACGTGGCTCATGGTCTTGTGTCTTGTGGGAGATCCAGCGTGGTGCCATCAGGGTGAAGAGCCGGTGGCTCGTGCCCGGTGCCTGGCAGGGCTCTGCTGGGCGATGTCCCCAGCGGCGGTTGGAAAGGGAATGAAATGAGCGGTGTCGCTCCCAAATTTCATCACCGTTTCTGGTTAACGGAGAAACGCCTTCGGCTGATTTCTTTTTGAGCGACAAGATTATCCAACCTGTAGAAAAATGGGGTGAAAACCTGTTTTTATGAACATTGGATTGACTGAATGGGGTGTTTTGGGGTGAAGGGTAGAGGTTAACTGCCTCTCCACTGTGAAAAGCAATCTGGTTAGTGCTTGCAGCGTGTGTTTTTAGTAATTTCTGGCTTTACCAGTAGCTTTTAGTGGATCCTATGGTGGATTATAATATTTAGCCTAATGAAAAACTGTGTGAGGTAAATCTGTCCAAAGAATTGCATATTTCAGGTAACCAACTCTTAATTTTCTGCTGTTGTGTCCCAAATTACAGGCTTCACCTTACTCTTAGGGGTGTTATTTGCATAATGTGTTGTGTTTTCTCTTTGAAGGATGACTGGCCATCAAAATATTTGGATTATGGAATTTTTTCTCATCCTCTCCCCGTTACGTTTTGAAGTATGGTAGACAAAATCATATTCTGAAAATTATTTTAGTTGAATTGTTTTGTTGGCGTTTAAATCGGAGGAGAATTCCATCTTGGGTTCTAGCTGCCAATTTTCAGTGCTTCTCTCTGTATCAACATTTAAAAACTGTTTTTTTGGTTAAGAATTTATGTATTTCCAGTGTGTAGGGGAGTATTGCCTCATTAAAACCTTGGGTGCTGCTCTGGCCCTCTCAAATCTTTAAAGGTGGCCCGGAAGCATCCCACAAGAGAACTGCTTTTGCAAAAATATCAAGGATGTTTTAATCATGGATAGCTGGGGATTTGTTTGGTTTTGAGTAGTTTCAATAAAGAAAAAAAAAAGGAGCAGCCTTTCTGCGTTCAGTCCCAGCATCTACTTGCTAGAATTACCAAGCTCAAGGCCAAGTAGGTGATTAGAAAGATGCTTAATTGTAGGAGTATTTGGGAGAGACGTGTGTGCCCTTATTTTATGTAAGTATATGAAATATTTTATGTACATATTTTGTATAAAATATTTTAATGTTAATTTTAATTGTGTTAAATGTATATTTTGTACACTAGACACATATATACTTACATAAAATACACAGGATCTTGAAGTTATTAAAATCTGAAGCTTCTGCAGGAGAGTTAGGTGGATTTTTACATCTTTGTTGTGTGTCCATGGGACGCATGCCAGCTTTTTTAATTAAGAAAAACTTCCGTTAGAGTAGAACTTGGACTCTTAGATGAGTGGATCAGTGTTGCTACCATTGGGTTTTTACCCTAGAACTTTTGAATTTTAGCTGTGCAATACACCTCCCGCCAACGTGGATCCCTTCTTGTGGCCACAAGACTCAACCCCACTCAAGCCCCGCTCCTTTCTTTTCTGGGCTGTGGACTTGGCTTGAGGAAACACCAGTTCTGATCTCAATAAGCTTCAGCTGGTCTTGGAGGTTCTGTTGTACATAAGGACAATCCCAGCTGATCCGTTGAGAGTTGCAGGATTCACTCCCCGATGTTTTGGTTTCTCTGGGCCGTGTCCGTTACTTTTGAGAAGTAGCGTCAGAACCGTGAGCTAAAACTGACTTTTTCATTTTGAGCTCTGTTACCGACTTCTTATCCGACCTTGAGTAATTTATTCATCATTTGTGTGAGGTTTTTTCCCCCCCCCGTGTGTAATGTGGTTCATAATAGCTGTCTCACAGGAGCGTGGTGAGACTCAATTTATTAGTTTTTTGTCAAGTCCTTTCTGAAATGGAAAAATGCCATAAAACCGCAAAGTATGAATATAATAAATTAATGTGCAAGCTCCTTTCAAATTAATAGCCAGATTGCGAGCCATTTACTCGCACTGAGAAGTGTCCCAATACTCTGCGAGTAGATTTGCTGAGCGAGGCAAGCTATGAAGGAGGGGTACATGGGGCAAAACTTAGAAGAAGAAAGGAATAATGTTGTTGAACTGGGCTTGGGGGTGCTCAGGCTTTAAAGCCAGAGTTGTTGGGAAGGCTGGTCAATACGCAGCTGTAGGGAGGGAAAAAAAACCCTGAACCTGTGACACTTCTGAGGTCAGGGCAGCCCTCTTTTTATTTGTTCTTGTAACAGTCTTGCTTAGGCAGCTGGAATTATTTCCCCACTTCAGTTTTCTTGATACTGTTGTCCAGATCTAGAGCTTGCTGGATCTATATTTAAGCGTACTTGATATTAGGTTGGGGCTGGAAAGAGTTAATTCTCCAGTGCTGCTGGCTTTTTGATCTGTACTGTATTTAAGACTGTCAAGGTACTGAAGGAGAATATATTAGGGTTCTGCCTATTTTCTTGGTCTGCAGGCATTAACAAGAATAATATTGTGCTTTGATAGTTATTGCGCTTGCCCAACGTGTATTTTGAAGTCACTTTGTAAAAAAAATAATCGATGTGTACAACCTGAAGCAAGGAATGCTTAATAAAGTGGAGTTCAGAAGAGCAAAGCTGGGGATTCCCCGGTAATTGCCACTAGCGTGGCGAACCATGCGTCGAGATGGGTAAGAATGAAACGGTAATTTGGATTCCGAACCTTTGGCTCCATTGATCAGTGAGTTCTGATGTGGGACCGTTGTGGCCGAACGCTGAGAAGCCCCGGGGACACAGCACAAGGCGTCGTGTCCCCGGGTGATGGGTGGCAGGGTCATGGCTGGACGCGAGCTGCTGCGGGCTTGGAGATGAGCGAGCGGCTGGCTGCTCCGGCTCGGGAAGAGCTGCGCTGGCTGAGGTTCAGACCTCGATTTTAACTCCAGAGGGGAAGCATTGAAGTGGCTCTTGCAGGGTTCCGGATCTGTTAATGGCAGCAAATGGTATCATACCTTTCCTAAGACAGGCAGGGGAAATGCGGAGAAGCTAATGAACTCATAGCCACGTGGGCTCCTCTGGCATCGCGCGCCGTGTCCGCGGTCGCAAATCACAGAATCACAGAGAATCACAGAATGTTGGGGGTTGGCAGGGACCTCTGTGGGTCACCCAGTCCAACCCCCTGCCCAAGCAGGGTCACCCAGAGCAGGCTGCACAGCACCGCGTCCAGGCGGGGCTTGAATATCTCCAGAGAAGGAGACTCCACAGCCTCCCTGGGCAGCCTGGGCCAGGGCTCCGTCACCCTCAGAGGGAAGAAGTTCTTCCTCATCTTCAGCTGGAGCTTCCTCTGCTTCAGTTTGTGCCCGTTGCCCCTTGTCCTGTCGCTGAGCACCACTGGAAAGAGTCTGGCCCCGTCCTCCTAACACCCACCCTGCAGATATTTAGAGGCATTTTGAAGGTTCCCTCGCAGCCTTCTCTTCTCCAGGCTGAACAAGCCCAGCTCCCTCAGCCTCTCCTTGTAGGAGAGATGCTCCAGTCCCCTCCTCATCCTCGTAGCCCTCCGCTGGACTCTCTCCAGCAGCTCCTCATCTTTCTTGAACTGGGGAGTCCAGAACTGGACACAGGACTCCAGATGGGGCCTCACCAGGGCAGAGTAGAGGGGAAGGAGAACCTCCCTTGACCTGCTGGCCACACTCCTCCTAATGCACCCCAGGATCCCATTGGCCTTCTTGGCAGCCAGGGCACACTGCTGGCTCATGGTCACCCTGTTGTCCCCCAGCACACCCAGGTCCCTCTCCACAGAGCTGCTCTCCAGCAGGTCAGCCCCAGCCTGTACTGGTGCCTGGGGTTGTTCCTCCCCAGGTGCAGGACCCTGCCCTTGCCCTTGTTGAACCTCATCAGGTTCCTCTCTGCCCAACTTTCCAGCCTGTCCACGTCATGCTGGTCACAAATAAACGTGGGATTTCCACGAGCAGCAGCAGTGCCTGGCAGATCCCCGCCGCACAGTAGTTAAATGTCGCACTGGGTTTTTTTTAGCCCAGCAGGTTGCAGCTTTCGTCTCCTCTCAGCTTACAAACCATTAGTGAGTCGGAGTTGTGGCTCTCAGTGGTCTTCCAGCCACTGTAAATACAATTTCTGTTTGAGCAATACAATGACTTCCGAAAGGTCAAACCCTAACCTTTTTCTTGCTGGCAGAAAGGCATAAATGGCTCCTTCCTTTCTTGTGCCTGGAAAATCGCAGAGACAAGAGATCTGTGGGATTCACGAGGTTCTTTTATGTGGCTGTTGGGGATGTATTTGAGTGGATCTGTAGTATTCGATTGAGGGAGCAAAGACGGGTTCAGCTGGGCACCCCCTGAAAAGTCATCACAGTAATTGCGGTTGTAAAAGGTCCTCGAGAATGAAGGGTGGAGTTACAGGTTGCTAAATACACTGAAAAACCTAAATACATACCCACGAGTATAAAAGGTAAAATCTTCAGCTGAATTTGAACATCTTGCAGCCTAGGGGTGAGCATGCTGGCCAGGAAAAAAGTTGCCTGTGAATTCCTGGTTGACGTCGTATTTTGAGGTTGTCACAAACATTTAAAAGTTTTTTGAGTCTCTTCATTCACCTGAAGGTTGTTGTGTTTTGCATCTTCAGTGTAACGGTTTGTACGTGTGAAACGGGATGAAGAAGATGGCAGCAGTTCAATAGCAAATTTTTTCCTACAGTTGTTAAAAACTTAAGGATCTTTGCTCCTGTTCTCCTCTACAAGAAAAGGTTCCTGTCCCACAACTCACGCACTTCTTTTTCTTCTGCAATTTCCTGTACCTGAAGGACCAGCATTGTGGAGATGTGCGTGTTGTCCTGCCCGTGTGAGATGGAGCACCTCTCCTCCGAGGACAGGCTGAGGGAGTTGGGGCTGTTCAGCCTGGAGAAGAGAAGGCTCTGGGATGACCTTAGGGCAGCTGCCAGTGCCTGAAGGGGCCGACAGGAAGGGTGGAGAGGGGCTTTTCACAAGGGTGGGTAGTGATAGGACAAGGGGGAACGGCTCTAAGCTAAAAGAGGGCAGATTGAGATGAGATATTAGGAAGAAATTCTTCCCCATGAGGGTGGTGAAACCCTGGCCCAGGTTGCCCAGAGAAGCTGTGGCTGCCCCCTCCCTGGCAGTGTCCAAGGCCAGGTTGGATGGAGCTCTGAGCAAGCTGGTCTGGTGGAAGATGTCCCTGCTGATGGCAGGGGGGCTGGAACCAGATGATCTTTAAGGTCCCTTCCAACGCAAACCATTCTATGATTCTATGGAGATTTACTTCTTGGCTTTCGTGTTTAACATCGTTTGAGAAATTGCCGTGATGTATGCAAATGAAATCACTTGATGAAACTGTTGTTGATGAAAGCAAATCTCTGAGTGGGCAGAGTGGAGCGTTGTCATCTGCTTTGGGACGTACCGGATTGGGACCACCCTGAGTCAATGTGCTAAGCAGAGATCTGGAAGAGGCGAGAGATTGCCCGAGCGTTGGCTGTGGGGTATCTAAGCTCCTTAGTCTTGATAGCACAGACTCAGCATTTCTTTTTCCGAAAAATAAACACCTTGGAGTGTTTGCGCTCGGAAAATGCGCCTGCTTCTCTGATGAGATCTTCACAGGCAAATTAGATACGAAAGGTGACGTGTTCCCCCCGACTCGAGGGATGCTGACCTGCTCGTGGCCAAACATGCTGCAGCCTGTGTGCCCGGCAGTTATTCCGCACGCCCCAAGAGAAATTGCGTTCTCCAGTGATTAAATTTACAGGGTGAGGAGTAAGCTTAATGAGAGATGTGTTAGGGAAAAGGCATGAGTGATTATTCAAATTTTATAGAAATACAGAAGTAGAAGCAGCATCCTCTTTAGTATTATGTCTGTTGGTCGTTGGGGTCTACCAGTGTTGCAAGAAGTTTCTTTTGAGCTGCACGAGTGCAGAAGATTGGGTGTTCGTGTGGATGAGGGTCTCATGGTACGTGACTCTTAATGATTGCCGAAAGCACATTTTCCTG
The DNA here is from genome assembly GCF_030867145.1 of Opisthocomus hoazin. Classification (NCBI taxonomy): domain Eukaryota; kingdom Metazoa; phylum Chordata; class Aves; order Opisthocomiformes; family Opisthocomidae; genus Opisthocomus; species Opisthocomus hoazin. Next base: position 2,070,250 of record NC_134453.1, on the reverse strand, counting down.
GGCAAATATTTAATCAAGTTGACTTTTCTTTTTTCTCTCCCTTATTTCCCAAATCTATGCAAATACAATTAAAATCCAACAAGTATTAATATCTTACATGAATTTCCCTGGATAAAACGAAGGTAAAGGAGATTTAAGGGCTTTTCTGCACGTGTTTCTCCTTTTTTCCTTGAAGGAATAGCAAAAGTGAAATACTGCCAGTATTTTTTCTGTGGAACTGAAAAGCAGTAGCCTGTGTAGTCTGATGAGGACAGGCAGTCTTATCTACCATCTCCTGGTTCCTGCTTGGGAGGAGCAGATATAGGGGTTAAATTGAAAATGAGGGGCCTTATTAGTCTTGCCTAATGATGAGGGCAAATGCTCAGGTGAGCTAAGAGGGAAGGACACCTCTTGGCAATTCCAGTAGCATTTTGCATGTATTCTTAAGAAAAAAAAAACCTGGAAGGAGATGTGCATTTGAAAATATAACATAAAAAACTGAGGGGGGCAACTCATATCGATTGGAGGCAGATCCCGGAATGGTCGGGCTTGGAAGGGACCTCTGTGGGTCATCTAGTCCTACCCCCTGCTGAAGAAGGGTCACCCAGAGCAGGCTGCACAGGACCTTGTCCAGGCGGGTCTGGAATATCTCCAGAGAAGGAGACTCTAGATCAGTCTTATCCCCGGAGCAGAACAAACAGGCTGCTGTCAGCAAGGGCACGGGTGACTGCGAGTGCTCCCTGCAAGGCTGGGTTCAGCCGCTCCGCGCGGTCGCGTGCCACCTGAATTTTTTGGGAGTCTTAAATTGGGTCCAAGTGCTTGGAAGTTGGTTGTCAAAGTCCTGCGTAGGCTACGGAGTCTCCTGGGGTAGCGTTAGCTATGATTCTGAATAATGACTTCCATGTATTAAAAAATGAAAACTTTGTATTTACACATATTTATTGCTGAATTGTAGTGACAGAACATCACTGGACTAGATCCAGTCAACAGGAGGAGCTGACTCTGGTAACGCTTACGGACCTGTTGGTTTCTCATTCTATTCCTTTTTGGCAGAGCAGAGCGAGGCGGTGGGTGTTAGAAGCCTTTCAGACCCATTTACTAAGTTCCCTACGTAGCCGTGGGGCTACAACGTGGAGAGGAGGTTCGGAGTTGTGATGCCGAGCCGCAGTAGAACTGGGGGTTGTGCGTGAAACGGAGCTGGCGGATTGGAAAGTGTAAATAGTGATTCTACGTGAGAAGATCGTGGAAGTCATTTACTTGGGAATTTGAATGTATACATTTCATATTTATAGACAATTGCAGATACTCAATAAAACGGATGGAAGGAGAAGTAATTAAACATTTGATTATATCAAATTTGGAGTAATGAGACAAAATGAGGGTCTTGCGTACATACAGAAGATTTTTGTGGCTGATTATGTTCTCCACTCCAGCTTGGAACCTGCTTTGTCATCAATTTCAATTTTGTGGTTAATGAGAAATAATGCAAGCACATTTAGAAGGGTTTAGGCTTCGTGGTTATTGGGAAAATTACATGAAAACATACAGTCTAATATAGACAAATGTGAAAGAAGTCTGGAGGCAATGAACCAAGCTACGGAGTACATGTGACTATAATAGGAAAATCCTTGAGGCCATCATTTTAGCTTTTTGATAGAATAAAATGGCAAAGAAGTTATTGAGATCCGTCAGCAGAAGGGAATATAAATCAGTAAAGTCACGGGAGAGCGGAGCCGATGCTTTGGATGAGTTCAGGGGCATCCGGCGCAGGCCAAGCCACGCTGGAGGCTTTGTCTTGCGTGAGAGCAGCTGGCAGGTTGGGAAGAGTTGGTGTTCCTTGGGTGTGGGGTTTTGTTATTATTGGAATTTGATTATGGATTTGGGGATCCAGGAATTCATTCGGAAGAGATTTAAAAATTGAAGTTAACATGTGCTAAACCAGAAATCTTTAGATGCAGAATTGCTGCCATTGTATTGCAAATTTTCATGGCTGCCTCTCAACAACGAAGTATTTTTCAAACTTTGTTGAGAACTCGGGAAAAGTGCAGCCTACGGTTTGGCCACGAGCTCATGTCTGCTTGTCTTCTAACCCAATGTGTTCATTTTTCCCAGCTGGATGTTGGGCATCAGAATTTTCCAGAGAAATGGCACGTTCCATCTGACGCCGTAAAGCTTTGTATGTAGCGTCAGATGTTTTCCTTTCATCTCAGCTTTTAATTTTCAACGAAAAAGCTTCTCGAGATGTTTTTCACCAAGGTTTTTGGCCTTCAACATCCTTTCTGTTCCTCTGTGCCTTCTTTCAAAAGGTTTCTGTTTCCTTGGAAAAAAAGAAAAGAAAAAACCGAAAAAAGAAAATTAAGACTTAAAAAATGACAGAGAAAAAAGAACTAAAGGAGAACTGATTTCATAAAGTAACTAAAAGAATATAAACTTATGTACAGGATTCTTTCGAACCTGGTTTTCAACTCTGGATTAAGGTCCTTAAAGATATTTGTTAGCAAATGCTGGAGACCGTGTTTTGTTAACTTCTGAAAGGAGAAGATGCAGGGGTCATTTTGCATGTGTGTTTTGTCCTCGAATGATGGTATATGAATTTTCTCAGAAGCTCTGTCGCCGCGAGGAAAGCGGATAGTGATTTTTGTGGGTACTAAACACCTTTTAAATGGCCAAGTACCTCGACGGAACAATTAGCTAGACACTATTTCACAAAACCGTGTTGAAAATGTCCTCATTCCGGGCATAATAATATTACTTAGTGGAGGAAACGGAGCCGTGGCTTAAATGGTGAGCGGAGTCATGCTTTTGGGAGTGGGATGGGAGTGCTTGGATGGGGCCAAGCTCTTTCCAGTGGTGCCCAGCGACAGGACAAGGGGCAACGGGCACAAACTGAAGCAGAGGAAGCTCCAGCTGAAGATGAGGAAGAACTTCTTCCCTCTGAGGGTGACGGAGCCCTGGCCCAGGCTGCCCAGGGAGGCTGTGGAGTCTCCTTCTCTGGAGATATTCCAGACCCGCCTGGACAAGGTCCTCTACAGCCTACTGTAGGTGACCCTGCTTGGGCAGGGGATTGGACTGGGTGACCCACAGAGGTCCCTCCCAACCCCGACCATTCTGTGATTCTGTGACAGCACAAGTAATATTAAAATAAGTTTATCTTGACTTCAAAGCTTTTACTTCATTTCCAATACCTATTCAAGGCAAGCGATGCTGAGGATGACTTTTCAGTAGAGGTTGGTTTTCTCAGTAGGCAGAAGGTGGACACGTAGGCGTGAAACCTTGAGTCCTTGCGAAGTGTAGATACCCTATCTCCCAATAATACAACAAGCTCTGATAGAAGTAATTATTAAGGGGGGGGGGGAGAAAACAGGAATATAAAAAGGAAAGACACAAATGAACCCGCAGTGGCTACTTAGGAGGCTTACCCTGGTGAGTTATCTCTGGTTGCCCAGTCCGAATTGTGCAATTTCTGTGCTAAGAGTAGGAAACAGTCGTTCTCTTTTCACGGCGCTTGGCTTTCATGGCGTGAATCTTTTTCTTCTCTCTCCACGCCAACCGTTGCCTGTCTTCGAGAGCTGGTTTCAGAGAGCACGTCTCGAAACCAAGAGTTATGGGTGAAAATTGAGCTGCCATCGAGGTTTCCCGTAGGGTTGCACCTACCCAGTGGAGGCAATGGGTTGACATTGGGTTTGCTCTGCGCCGCGTGTCTCAGTGCTGCGTCGGGGAGGGATTCGGCATGGTACTTCAAGGAATAACCACAAGGCCTTTTGTACGGTAGGAGAGCTGCGTCAATGTTCTGAATTCGGTGTGTGAGTGTGTTTTCCTGCCTCAATAAAGGAAACACTTGAGTAAGAATCAAAAAACATTTTGTAAATTGACGAATTATGTTCCTTGCGTCCCCTAAAGTGCAGTGAATTTTGATACACGTAATTCCTTAAGACTCAAGCTGTTTTTACAAATATTTCCATCAGCTTTTTCAGCGTTTCTTTCTTTTACCTGCACTTTTACAACTGTAATTTTCCTTTCTGGAGCAAATCTTTGAAACTCTTTGTTGCCGAAAAAGCCTTTTTATTTGTGTGCCAGCCTGGTTTTCCCTTCAACAGCTAAATGTGTAAAGTGGTGCTGGGAGGAGTGACAGCTGTCAGAGCAATTAGTCTCACGTCTCAGCAGCTGAGTACTTAGAGATGAAAATTTTGCCTTGTGCATAAATTAAGGGAGGAGCAGTCACGTGGCGGCTGGGAAAAGCAACCCAGTACCTCCTTCCAGTCCTATCTCAAAGGTGGTCTTGTCCTGTGAAAAGAATTAATAGTTTCCTCAAAAGAATGCTCTTTGGGTGAAAGTTTTTGCTCAGCAGAGAGCCCATGTGTCCATCTTAGATTCTGTACAAACCCTCGAGGTGAGTTTACCCACGGTCCGTGAATTAGCGGGCTGTTTGAACAGAGGAGACGAAATATCTATTATTAAACAGGGGTCAAGAGCGTTACTTATAGTAGTAAACACTAATCCTAGTAATACAGTCGGAGCCTGCGGGTTTGGGATCACACTGGTGAGACCTTAGGGTTATAGATGATAGCTTTTATTTGTTCTGTAAACTGCCGAGAATACGAGAGCTGTAAAAATGGTATTGCAGTGTGCACCAGCGCTTGTAAATATTGTATCTGAAGGAATGAGATATCTGCGTGGACAAGTTTAATTCCTCCTGCTGGTACTCATTCAGGATTTTAAAGTTAATGCTGCCTTTTGTGGAAAAATAAGGTGCTGCGGGTATTTTAATCATAACCAGTAATGGGGAGGGCTTTGGTTTTAATTTTTAATTAAAAAGAGACAGCACTGCCAGCCGTCCAGTGTCCCCACTAGAGTGATAGAGCATTGATTTAGTAATTGAGGGAAGAGTTGCTGAGAGAGGCTGAAATTCAGCAATGTGACCCTGATTCAGCAAACCACTTGCCTAGCTTTAGTCAGACGAGTGACTTCAGCGACATCAGTAGAGGTGAAGGACTAGGGGTGGGTTAGCACCCGCCTGGCAGAGGCGAAGAGGGGTGCGTGGGGTGCTTGTGCTCACGCGCCTTCGCGCTCCGTTACCCTTTTTGGTGGTGGGATGGATGATCTCCAGGAAGATCCACCACCGCCACCCGCTCTGAGGACAACTCGAGGTCACGGATGTCCAGCTTTGCTTGAGTTAACTTGAACCCCTCTTGCACCTCACCTGTAGAAGCAGGCTCACCTGCAAGCTGGTCTTAGATGTTGGAGACCAAGCTTAGATTGTCGGGTAAATGCCAGGACTTCCCATAGCTCCTCGGTGCACGGAGAGCTTCTAGAGTCGCAATAAAACGCCAAGCTGCAAATGCGATGATCTGTAATTAATATTATTTCCTGATGCAATCCGATGCTGAAAGTTGCAGAGATTTTATTAGGAGAAAATAAAGGATCAAAATAGCCAAGGACAGCGAGATAAAGTTCGAAGGCATTTCAGAGATGCTAGCCTGTGATCGTTACAGAGCCGTGGAAGCTGTGTGACGTGACGTTGTGTATATGGACACCTCTGTCCTACAGCGTATGGAGGTAGGTCACGTAGGAGAACGCCGATAACTCGGCTGACGGTCAGGGAAATATCGGACTGTGGTGATAATGAAGCGAGCAGCTGTGTTGTTGAAGAGTCACTTTTGTTTTCCCATAACTAATATCTGGAATATAAAGAAGGCTGCGAGCTGGGGGAAATACATACTTGTGTGTATATGTATACAGGCATATATGTTAAGAGTGGTTTCATCTATAGAAATTTTACACAGTTGCATACACATATGTAGACCTGGATTGAACTGGCCAAGAAGTAATCTGTTGACCTTGCCATAAAACCAAATGGTTGTATTTTAATTTATTGGTTCTTTTAATGCTTTACTTATGCAATAGGCTTGTATTAACGTGAGCTTTCTTCTGTGTTTTTTTTTTTTTTAATACCTCGTGCTTCTATGCATTTTGGCACCAGCTCGTTTTGGGAGAGAAGATGTGGTTGGAAAATAGGATGGTGCTTGGATGCTTTGGGTTAAGTGCCGGTCGTGAGCTTGATATCCCAACATAATCACAGAATGGTCGGGGTTGGAAACGACCTCTGGGGGTCACCCAGTCCAACCCCCTACTGAAGCAGGGTCACCCAGAGCAGGCTGCACAGGACCTTGTCCAGGCGAGTCTTGAATATCTCTAGAGAAGGAGACTCCACAGCCACCCTGGGCAGCCTGGGCCAGTGCTCCATCACCCTCAGAGGGAAGAAGTTCTTCCTCATGTTCAGACGGAACTTCCTGTGCTTCGGTTTGTGCCCATTGCCCCTTGTCCTGTCACTGGGCACCACTGGAGAGATGCTCCAGTCCCCTCACCATCCTCGTAGCCCTCTGCTGGACTCTCTCCAGCAGCTCCTCATCTTTCTTGAAGTGGGGAGCCCAGAAATGGACACAGGACTCCAGATGAGGCCTCACCAGGGCGGAGTAGAGGGGAAGGAGAACCTCACTCGACCTGCTGGCCACACTCTGCTTAATGCACCCCAGGATCCCATTGGCCTTCTTGGCAGTCAGGGCACGCTGCTGGCTCATGGTCAAATATTAATAATTCCATCATTCTACAAAATGCACCAAAGGAAGGATGAGGAGGAAACTGGGCATGCCTGGAGGAACACCTTGGTCCCCCCTCCGCCTTGTTCTCTCCGGGCTTTGCCAGCCTGTTCCCAGATGGTTGGAGGAGGGGGCATAGACCATGGAGATCCTCACCCTTCTTGCTCCGGTGAGCTCAGCCCCGTGGAGGACACGGAGCAGATGAGGAAGCCCGTCTCTGGCCCTGCGCTGCGGTTTTTGTAGTTCACAAAAGGCAGTCAGAGGATATCGCTGGTTCTGCTACTTGTTCTGAGGCACTCGGGAGAGGTCATGGTGAATTCTTGGTCCTGCACCCATCCATAGCCAGTGAAGAGCTACTCCCTTCTCTAACTTCAAAATATGTTAGCTCTGAAAGCTCTGTGTTGACGGTAAAGCCCAAAAATACAGAATACACGATGCTTAAAATGCTTCCAATTCAGGAAATTAAAATTCAGAGGCTAATAAGGTAGAAGGCAAATGCAAATGATCGTTAGGGACTTTATTAAAGCTATGCTTCTTTCCAAAAAGCCACGGTTTTGGACAGGGTGAGATATGTGCTGCGAGCTGGAGAACACGAGCTGTGGGGCTTAGTGTGACTGAGGCATCGTTTGCGGTGAGCTGCCGTGCCTGGCAAGGACCGTGGGGCTGGTGCACTGGTACCACCCCAGCCTCCCACCCACACTGGGGCTCACGGCTGGACTAGTGAGCCGGGACCTGTGCCCCGTTTCGAGAGGTGGGTTGTAGGTCCAACAGCTCCGGTGTTTTGCTCAGATGTGCGTTTTGCTGGACTGCAGGGTTGTATACGGTTGTATTCTAGTAAAGCCAGGGCTGTGCAGATGTTCCGTGTGATCTGAGGAGAAGGTGGGTGATGTATCCAGAGCATAGCGTTGTATCAAAGGTGCTTTGCGAAGAGTTAAATGGTAGATCAGTAAATTCTGAAATTGCCACCTAAAATAGAATCATGGAAACGTTTGGGTTGGAAGGGACCTTGAAGATCACCTGGTTCCAACCCCCCTGCCATCAGCAGGGACATCTTCCACCAGACCAGGTTGCTCAGAGCTCTATCCAACCTGGCCTTGAACCCTGCCAGGGAGGGGGCAGCCACAGCTTCCCTGGGCAACCTGGGCCAGGGCCTCACCACCCTCACAGGGAAGAATTTCCTCCTAATATCTCATCTCAAGATATCTGCCCTCTTTTAGTTTATGGCCATTCCCTCTTGTCCTATCACTCCACACCCTTGTGAAAAGCCCCTCTCCATCCTTCCTGTCGGCCCCTACAGGCACTGGCAGCTGCTCTAAGGTCCCCTCTCAGCCTTCTCTTCTCCAGGCTGAGCAGCCCCAAATCATCCTCAAACATCTAATTTCAAATTAGCTTGGCTAAATATATAATATTCAAGAACTTCAAAGGAACTGATTGAACAAGTGTCTAAATTATATATGTTCTTTTTTTAAGTAATTCTTGAAACAGTGGGAAATGGGGGAAGAGTGGAGGGGAGCTGCTTGTGTGCTGCGGTTTGAAAAGGCTGAGGGGGTGCTTCCATGGTTGTGGGCTCCACGTGGGGTAAAATATTTTTCTAATATTTGGACCTGTGACCTGAAAGAAAACAAAACCTTGCAAAAGTCCATAGCTAACACAAGTACAGATACTGGAGCATCTCTCCTACGAGGAGAGGCTGAGGGAGCTGGGCTTATTCAGCCTGGAGAAGAGAAGGCTGAGAGGGGACCTTAGAAATGCTTCTAAATATTTGCAAGGTGGGTGTCAGGAGGACAGGGCCAGACTCTTTGCAGTGGTGCCCAGCGACAGGACAAGGGGCAATGGGCACAAACTGAAGCAGAGGAAGCTCCAGCTGAAGATGAGGAAGAACTTCTTCCCTCTGAGGGTGACGGAGCCCTGGCCCAGGCTGCCCAGGGAGGCTGTGGAGTCTCCTTCTCTGGAGATATTCCAGACCCGCCTGGCCGCGGTGCTGTGCAGCCTGCTGTGGGTGACCCTGCTTGGGCAGGGGGTTGGGCTGGGTGACCCACAGAGGTCCCTGCCAACCCTTAACACTCTGTGATTCTGTGATACGTTATTTTGTGAGAACAGGAATTAATGAAGAAAATGCGTTGCTGATTGATGTGGAGTAATTAGGGGAGCTCGGCGCAAGGAAATGCTATGCGTGTGGCTGTGTACTCTGGACTGAAGAGGCCATCTATACAGGCTTTGCTGGAAAATAGACCAGGAAAGAGTTGAGGGTCAAGGCTGCTGAGCATCTGAACATCGCTCCCAGCACCGTGCAGCAGCCAGAGCTGCTGGTTTGATTTTTGGGATGGGTGGAAATGGGACCGCTGAGTGAGCCTGGCACCTCTGTGCCTGGCGGGGGGAAAACCCTGCTGAAGAACTGCGTCTGTGGTTCGAGAAGAAAATGAAGCAAGTGATAAAGACGTCCAGGGTGAACCATGACACCAGTTAAAGAATTGGAAAAGATACTTGAGGTGAAAGAGCCCCTTAGATTTAATTTGTCGGAGAAGGTTACAGAGTGGTTTGATCATGGTCTGCAGCTATCTGTGCACAGAACAGAAGTAGAATAATGGAGCCTTGCAGTCTACCTGGCAGAGATAGGAAGAACATCCATGGCTGAAAATGGACAAATGTAGACTAGAAGTAAGATAATACTGTATTCTTAAATGAGAATAATTAATCAGTAGAAAAGTGTACGAAGAGCCATGGTGTATTTTGTATCACGAGATAAAAAATGAATGAGCTTCCTAAAATATACAGAGTAATTCAAAAAGTGATTAATTGGGGAAGTCCTATTTGAATCAGGAGTTAGGTCAGGCTGGATCATCGTCACGTACCCTCCTGATGAGCCTGATCCACGTGCTCTCATTTTCCCACTGGTAAAATGACAGCGAGGTGTCAATCTTCACTTGGGTATGGCAAGCCCATTAATATCTACAGGCGAGATGTGTCATAGCAATTAAACTATGATTGCTTTCGCATCAAAGGTCAAGGCGGTTGGAAGAACTGAGCTGTCGGTGACACCAGCTGGCAGGAATTCAACTCGTTGGATCCGTTCAAGCTACATTTGGGCAGTTTGTGGTGTGTTAGCGTTGAGGTTCAGAAGCGGCGCGCTGAAGGACGTTGTGCAGATACAGAATGCGTGTTGCTTTAGTCTGGTTTAGATCTGGTTTTAAAAATTGATGTGTCTTGTCCTGGGGAAGGATTGAGTGAAGCTTGGTGTTTGCTAGTTCTTAGTTTTCGTTTATTCTGTGTAGTGTTTCAGCAGGGCCTGTTGTGATAGGTGATGGTTTTAAACTCAAAGAGGGGAGATTCACACGAGATCACAGAATCCCAGCATGGCAGGGGTTGGAAGGGCCCTCTGTGGGTCACCCAGTCCAACCCCCTGCCCAAGCAGGGTCACCCAGAGCAGGCTGCACAGGACCTTGTCCAGGTGGGGCTTGAATATCTCCAGAGAAGGAGACTCCACAGCCTCCCTGGGCAGCCTGGGCCAGGGCTCCGTCACCCTCAGAGGGAAGAAGTTCTTCCTCCTGTTCAGATGGAACTTCTTCTGCTTCAGATGAAAGGAAGAAATTTTTTACGCTGAGGGTGGTGAGACCCTGGCAGAGGTTGCCCAGAGAGGTGGGAGATGCCCCATCCTGGGAAACATTCCAGAATATGTCTGTCCGTACTCGCCTTGAAATAAAATAAAAAGTCATTTCATTTTCCTTGTAGAGACAAGGCTAAAGGCTAGCAAGTGCTAGGTCTTCATGAAAGAAGGACCTAATGTATGCTTACAAATATCTGCAGGGTGGGTGTCAGGAGGATGGGGCCAGACTCTTTCCAGTGGTGCCCAGCGACAGGACAAGGGGCAATGGGCACAGACTGAAGCCTGGGAAGTTCCAGCTGAACACGAGGAAGAACTTTTTCCCTCTGAGGGTGACGGAGCCCTGGCCCAGGCTGCCCAGAGGGGCTGTGGAGTCTCCTTCTCTGGAGATATTCCAGCCCCACCTGGACGTGGTGCTGTGCAGCCTGCTGTGGGTGACCCTGCTTGGGCAGGGGTTTGGGCTGGGTGACCTACAGAGGTCCCTTCCAACCCCGACCATTCTGTGATTCTGTGAAAGCATCTAAAAGTTTCGCTTGGTTTGAAAACTGAAGGCATACGCTAGGCAGATTTATTTTGGTTTATTTGGTTAACAATCCTACCTGCCAACCGAGTACAAGAATGCGAGCAAGGGCAGAATATGGATTATGGAAAAGGCTGAGGATGCTTTTGGTGCAGCTGGCATGAACGTGCCTCTCCACCGGGTGCCCTGGTGGGGGGTGACCATTCTTCTTGGCACTAAGAAGGAAGTGCAGGGAGATGAAAGGGGCTCGAAGCAGCCCTGGCAGCTGCACGCGCTTTGTCGCACGACCCCTCTTCTGCTCTGGGTAAGGCGTTTGCATTTTGATCAGAGGGAAAGGAATCAACGAGCTCTAAGTCGATTAGTGAGCAAAATCAGATGTTTTTGACGTAATCCAAGGCCACCGAGAATAAAAGTGATGGAGGTTTACGTGCACTGTCCAGCAGAACCTGAATCAGGTGTTTTCTTCATAGCACCCAAGTCATCTGCTCCAGGAACCAAAAGCATAACTCTTCGTTTTCCATTAATTCACTCAAAAGTCAGGACTAAAGCAGCTGACGGCTCTTGTCCTATCGCTACAGGCTCTGCTAAAAAGCCTGACCCCATCTTTCTCCTAAGCCCCCTTCAACTACTGGAAGGGCTGCTCTAAGGTCTCCCCGGAGCCTTCTCTTCTCCAGGCTGAGCAGCCCCAGCTCTCCCAGCCTTTCCTCCCAGCAGAGGGGTTCCAGCCCTCGGATCTTTGCTGGGGCCTCCTCTGGTCCCTCTCCAGCAGCTCCAGCTCTGTCCTGTGCTGAGGGCTCCAGAGCTGGATGCAGGACTCCCGGGGGGTCTCACCAGAGCATGGCAGAGGCGCAGAACACCCTCCCTCGCCCTGTGCCCACGCTGCTGGGGATGCAGCCCAGGGTATGGTTGACCTTCGGGGCTGCCAGCGCACATTGCCAGCTCCTGTCCAGCTTTTCATCCCCCAGCACCCCCAAGTCCTTCTCCTCAGGGCTGCTCCCCATCCCTTCATCCCCAGCCTGTATTGGTACCGGGAGGTGCCCTGACCCATGTGCAAGACCCTGCATTTGGCCTTGTTGAACCTCATGAGGTTCACACGGGCCCATTTCTTGAGCTTGTCCAAGTCCATCTCTATGGCATCCCGTCGTTTTGGTGTGTCCACTTCACCACTCAGCTTGGTGTCATCCGCACACTTGCTTGAGGGTTCACTTGATCCTGCTGTCTGCATCACTGATGAAGATATTAAACAGTACTGGTTCCAATACGGACCTCTGAGGGACACCACTCGTCACCTATCTTCATCTGGACACTGAGCCATTGACCACTGCCCTCTGGATGCGACCATCCAACCGATTCCTCATCCACCGAGCAGTCCACCCATCAAATCCATCTCTCTCCAATTCAGAGAGAAGGATGTTGTGGGGAAACCACGTCAAAGGCCTTACTGAAGTCCAGAGGGATGACATCTGTAGCTCTTCCCTTGTCCACTGATGTAGTCACTCCATCGTAGAAGGCCACGAGGTTGGTCTTGGGCAGGATTTGCCCTTGGTGAAGCTGTGCTGGCTGTCTCGAATCACCTCCCTGTCCTCTGTGTACCGTAGCATAACTCCTAGGAGGATCTGTTCATGATCTTCTGAGGAACAGAGGTGGGGCTGACAGGTCGGTAGTTCCCAGGGTCTTCCTTTCTGCCCTTTTTAAACGTGGGTGCAACATTTCCCTTTTTGCAGTCACCAGGGCCTTCACCTGACTGCCAGGACTTTTCAAACAAAGTGGAGGTTCCTCATGACTCTTCCCGGGTTTTTAAAACAGAAAGGGGAAGCTTTTATTACTTTTTAGCAACGACTTCTTCATTCTCTGTATTCTCCCCAGCTTGGTTTGTAAAGCTTTTCATGCACACCTCAAATCTTGCTTTTCCAAGGTGCTCATTCGGAGCAGCTGTCCTCAGTTTGTGTCAACGATTTTGTCTGAGTGGTGTAATTTAAAAGCTGATGTACTAGCCTGAGTAAATGGCGTGAGAATCCACTCGTTAACTTGCCAGGTACGTGAAGGGGTCTGAAAGTACAGTAAGCACCGTAACAGACTGCAGTGAAGTCTCCAATATTATATATACTGCTGTAATATGTATTCTGTCTTACCTCCTCGGTTTCTCATTTCCCTTTCTTTTAAGGCTGCGATAAAATGAAGATTGAGGCCGTGCAAGTAAATAGCTCCAAAATAAGTACCTTTTCAGCACGCTTTCGCAACGTTTTCCTCTTGCAGAGTGACAAACTGCTGCCAGTCTTTAGGGCTGGACAGCCTCCAGCCAAACTCCTCCGGGCGGAGGGGAAATGCGATCAGTTGGTGAGATTTTTTTCCTTAGGAGGTAACAGCTTGATGGCTGATAGAATGAAAATAAAGAAAGGAAAATACAGAGGGGCTGCCGTGCTTTTTAAAAATTATTTTTCTTTTTTTTTTTTTTAATACTTCCAAGCATAATCATAGAATTGTAGAGTGGTTTGGGTTGGAGTGGACCTTAAAGATCATCTCGTTCCAACCTCCCTGCCACAGAATCACAGCATGTTCAGGGTTGGAAGGGACCTCTGTGGGTCATCTAGTCCAACCCTCCTGCAGAAGCAGGGTCACCTACAGCAGGCTGCACAGGAACTTGTCCGTGCAGCTGCCATCAGCAGGGACATCTTCAACCAGCCCAGGTTGCTTGGAGCTCCATCCAGCCTGGCCTTGAACCCTGCCAGGGAGGGGGCAGCCACAGCTTCTTTGGGCAACCTGGGCCAGAAAGATTTTAAAATGCTCTGAAGCAAATCCTGCATGTGACAAAAACGAAGCATTTTAAGAGGCTGAAGCTTTAGGGGCATCTCAAAACGTTGTGCCATTCAGAAGACACTTTCCAGTCTCCGAGCCAACAGACAGCTTCAGCGGAGCGTCTCTCAAGGTAAAAGAGCGGTTTGCTCCTCCTTTCCAGACGTGGGGATGAGCCTGAGCAAGCAGGGATGCCCGTTCTGCCCACGTGGACCTGGCTGAAACACGGAGTGAATCCAGCGAGCTGCTGGCTGTGCACCTTCAGTTCTTGGTAGTTTTATTTGAAACTTGTGCTACTGAGTTAAAAACGCGGCGTCGGCCAAAAGAAGTTTCCTAAAGACACCTTCTGTGAGCAGCTCACAGCTCGTCGTACTTTTTTGGTGTCAGTGGGGTGTTTTTTCCCTCTCGCACTCACATTTTACCTCCCTGGAGTCTCGTTTCCCCAGCCTGTTGTTACGGGCTTTGCAACCCTTGGATGGTTCTCCTCCCCCTCTACACTGCCCTGGTGAGGCCCCATCTGGAGTGCTGTGTCCAGTTCTGGGCTCCCCACTTCAAGAAAGATGAGGAGCTACTGGAGAGAGTCCAGCGGAGGGCTACGAGGATGAGGAGGGGACTGGAGCATCTCTCCTACGAGGAGAGGCTGAGGGAGCTGGGCTTGTTCAGCCTGGAGAAGAGAAGGCTGAGAGGGAACCTTGGAAATGCCTCTAAATATCTGAAGGGTGGGTGTCAGGAGGATGGGGCCAGACTCTTTCCAGTGGTGCCCAGCGACAGGACAAGGGGCAATGGGCACAAACTGAAGCAGAGGAAGTTCCAGCTGAAGATGAGGAAGAACTTCTTCCCTCTGAGGGTGACGGAGCCCTGGCCCAGGCTGCCCAGGGAGGCTGTGGAGTCTCCTTCTCTGGAGATATTCCAGCCCCGCCTGGACGCGGTGCTGTGCCCCCTGCTCTGGGTGACCCTGCTTGGGCAGGGGGTTGGACTGGGTGACCCACAGAGGTCCCTTCCAATCCCGACCATTCTGTGATTCTGAACAAGATGAGGCGTCACCGATGCGGACGGGAGGTTGATGGCGGGGGGAGCCGTGGCAATGCCTCATCCCTGGCCGCACCACCCTCTGACCCGGCTCCTTCCCATGGGGAAAGCCGCGGCGCGTCCCTCCGCCCCAACGCTGTGTTGCAAAAGTGGAAAAAGGAATGAAATGGTGAAGAACAGCAACAACAACAACAACAAAAAATCTGTTTATTAGAGATCAGGACTGCTCCAGAGAGGGTAATGAACTCGTACAGTGCTCCCCTCGCTTCTGCGGTGTTTTTATCCGTTTTCAGCCTCCACAATTTTCTTTCTGATGAGGTTACCGCGGTTGCTTTTAACCTCAGTGAGGGATGCTGGTGGAGGAGGAGTGGGGTGGTGCTGGCTCGTTAACCGACCCGCTCGTCATCGAGAGCCGGACCCCCATGCCCGCCGTGGGGCTGGGGTAGAGACCGGGCTCCTGCTCCCGTGGCAGCCGCCCACGCTGGTGGGACTTCACCAGGGGCGATCACGGCGAAGGTGGGCAGATCCGGAAAATGGTTTTGGGGAGAAGGTACAAAAGTAAACGTGGGAAAGCCACGCTGCAAAGAGGTGGCTTTCTCTGCCGGCTAAGAGCCTAAGATACACAAGAATCTCACAGGGATACCTATTAATTACACTGGCTTTTAATTATCTGTCACTGATACGTTACATGACCTTGAGCAAGTCATTTACTCTGTGTGTGTGTATCTGTCTGTAAAACGCTTGTGAATTATTTAATGTCTACAAATTGCTTTGAGATCCCAAAATGAAACGTGTTGTAGTTGCAATTAGCAGGTCCGATAGCCTGGTGCGCACTGGCGTCGGCTCGAACCTCAGCGAAGAGCTCCAGGAAGGATCCATTGCTGGTCCTTCACGGACCAAGGGGAAGACGAGAGAGACCGTGCGGCATCCGGGCTCAACGGTTGTCTTTCTGTCTGGCCACAAGTACTTTCTGTCAGCAGATTGTGGAAGGGTAGAATTTTGCCTCTTGCACAGATGAAAGGTTGTCAGATATTTTTGCATTTATTTTTTTTCTTTTTGATGAGGTGAAGCTTGGTGCGTGTAAGTACTTCTCTTGAGTTAACTCACAGCGATGGTATCTTGATGTTTTTAGGAAGGGAAGGAATGAAGAAAATCACAGAATCACAGAATGGTCGGGGTTGGAAGGGACCTCTGTGGGTCACCCAGTCCAACCCCCTGCCCAAGCAGGGTCACCCAGAGCAGGCTGCACAGAACCATGTCCAGGCGGGGCTTGAATATCTCCAGAGAAGGAGACTCCACAACCTCCCTGGGCAGCCTGGGCCAGGGCTCCGTCACCCTCAGAGGGAAGAAGTTCTTCCTCATCTTCAGCTGGAGCTTCCTCTGCTTCAGTTTGTGCATATTGCCCCTTGTCCTGTCGCTGGGCACCACTGGAAAGAGTCTGGCCCCATCCTCCTGACACCCACCCTGCAGATATTTGTAGGCATTTCTAAGGTCCCCTCTCAGCCTTCTCTTCTCCAGGCTGAACAAGCCCAGCTCCCTCAGCCTCTCCTTGTAGGAGAGATGCTCCAGTCCCCTCCTCATCCTCGCAGCCCTCCGCTGGACTCTCTCCAGCAGCTCCTCATCTTTCTTGAAGTGGGGAGCCCAGAACTGGACACAGGACTCCAGATGGGGCCTCACCAGGGCAGAGTAGAGGGGAAGGAGAACCTCCCTTGACCTACTGGCCAAAAAACCCAATTATGCCTTCTAAAACCTTGAAACGTCTTTCTAGCCCTACAGTATTTTGCAACATAGGTGAAATATTAAAAAAAATAAAAATTACGATGATAATTTTGCTCTAGCTGCAACTTTCTCACAAGCTCATTTTTTTTTTCCTGCATTTTCTCAGGCTTTAGCTAATTGTTGGTATCGGGTTAGCCTTCAGGAAGCCTGCTCCATGGTGCATGTGTTCCTATCATGCAGGGCTGTACAGAAAGAACGTTGATGCATCGAAAGATAAAGCTTGACCCAATACGCAATTATGAAATGCTCGTTTGTTCCCCGGGCGGATGGTATGCGGTCAATAACTGTTGGCTGCACTCTAAGTCATAAAGGCAGCAATAAAATAAAATCTTTAGGCAGTTATGAATTGACAGCTATTGGTGACCTTAGTTTTCGCTTCCCAGGCTGTCCGTTATCGGCGCGTGACATAAAAGGAACATTTATTAGCATCCTGCTTCTGTGGGCTCCAGCCAGGCAAGCCCATTCCAGAGCTGGGCCAGCGTTTTTACCTATCGCAAGGGGCAGGGATGCTATATTTCATCTTTATATTGTTTTTGACGTGGTGGTCATACATGAAAAAATGTTTTAATGGAGGGAAAAAATCCTCTCTCCGTGTCGAACGTCTCTACCGCTGGAGGCAACATCCTTGTATTTCACAAGTCCTCCAGAATATTGTTGTTAAAATAACATATTATGAACCATTTGAAAGATTTATGCACCTGAGTTGTTTATAAACTCAGAAATTTAGAGACATTTACGTTAATCCTGAAACACTCTGCGCCGTTGTAGAACACGCTGGTCTATGAGGTAGCTAAGTTTAATTATAGATTGCTTGTAGAAGTTGTACAGAGCGTACTCCGTGGAAACTTGTAGGTGAGTGTGTGCACGCGTTGTCTACCCAGACCCGGAACCTTGCCCACCATGGGTCTGATTTCGGTACTTTTTAACGGCGTCGGTTTCTTCTATGAGGAGGGACACGTGTAGCTGCTGCATCTTCCAACCCTGAACATTCTGTGATTCTGCCACTGGAGAGAGTCCAGCGGAGGGCTATGAGGATGATGAGGGGACTGGAGCATCTCTCCTATGAGGAGAGGCTGAGGGAGCTGGGCTTGTTCAGCCTGGAGAAGAGAAGGCTGAGAGGGGACCTTAGAAATGCTTACAAATATCTGCAGGGTGGGTGTCAGGAGGACGGGGCCAAACTCTTTCCAGTGGTGCCCAGCAACAGGACAAGGGGCAATGGGCACAAACTGAAGCAGAGGAAGTTCCAGCTGAAGATGAGGAAGAACTTCTTCCCTCTGAGGGTGACGGAGCCCTGGCCCAGGCTGCCCAGGGAGGCTGTGGAGTCTCCTTCTCTGGAGATATTCAAGCCCTGCCTGGACAAGGTCCTGTGCAGGCTGCTGTGGGTGACCCTGCCTGGGCAGGGGGTTGGGCTGGGTGACCCACAGAGGGCCCTTCCAACCCCAACCATTCTGGGATTCTGTCATCTGCTCCTGGGTGCTGAGGTTGCTGGAGCCAGATGGAGCTCCTGGCAATTTCACAGGGTCCTTCTCCACCTTTCTGAACTTACTAGGATCTGGCTACCTTGAGGGCAATGAAGTGGGGGCTGTTATTGGCCGCCAGACCATGCAAGCCTCCCCCAAAAAACCCCAAGAGGTTGGGGATTTTTTTTTTTTTTTTTTTTTTTTTGGGCACATATTATACCCTTGGCAAGTTTTTGAAACTGATATTTAGGAAAAAGGCAAAGGACACGAAGTGGCAATGTCTGTGAGGAAGTAGTATTTTGCGATAGGAATTTCTGACTTGATTCCCGACGTGTGAATGATCTTTTGCATGACGTGAATTACTAAGAAAATCCTTTTTTTCATAGCAGCCTCTTTATACTCCCGTTATCCTTGAGGAGCGGTCCTGCAGCAACCTGTCCTTCAGTGCTCCGACCCCATCTGAAAACCGTGCAAGAAATCTTGGTCCCTTTTGCGTTTCCATGGGATAGCTGCACGTGGAACCGGTGCAGAGACAGGAACGAGTTTTCCTTCCATCAGCTGTGTCGCCTTTTCCTCTGCGCTGGGGTGAGGGGCTGGCTCCTACAGATCCCTGAGCAAAGCACCTATTTTTTTTTTAGCTAAGATCAAGACTTTCAGCTCTGCAAGGATAGCAGGGGTCATCGCAGAAGGGTTTCTGTCTTTGGAAGCAGAAGTGGGAGCAATGTTAGGCTTTGCTTTCCGCTGTATTTTCTGGATAGAACGATGGAGAATCTTCATCATTATTTATAAAACTGAAATTGTGTTTTCCATTAAGTGTGTCATCAGTGCACTCATTAGTAGAAGTACATTTAGTAATGTAGTCAGTGAAAATAAAATCTCATCATTTGATTCTTTTTCATTTATACAGTGCCGGAGCGGGAAGGTTAGCAGCTATTGAGTTGGCTTGGGCTTGCCTTAGAAGATGCAGAGTGGGAAACAAGTGCTGAGGTTTTCTGTCCTCTCCCATTGGCTGGATTTTCTGCTTTCTTACCTTTTTCTCCCCAGTCTCTGCTCAGCTCCCGGTATTTTACGGTACGGATGCGATGGAAACCATGGGCAGCTTTGGAAGTTCAAAGGCTGCTCCAGGTTGTGCTGAGGGACGAGGATACAGCTGGGTTAGCTGCAGAGCTGGGGGTTCAGGCAGAGGAAAATACATTTCTAATATGTTGAGCGGGACGTGCGTTGCAGGTGAGAAGGCTTTGCCTATAAACACCCGGATCTAGCTGCAAGACTCATCTCTGCATCTTCTCTTCTTGCATGTCCATGGGACTGCAATGGTCTCTCACTTGAATTTTTGGTGGCTCGGGTCTTTTTCTCTTGGGAACCATCAACTTCTGCCGTTCCGCAGTAGCGGTATAAGCTCACCTTCACGTTGAGAACTAGAGGCATGAAAATAATCTGAATCATTAAAGACAACAAGTAATGCCTTTATTTAGGTGAAGAATGAAGTTTTACATAGGAGAATAGTATCATTTTTCTTCTGTTTCTTCAAGGCTGGTCTGAGGGGAGATAGCTTGAGATCCCGTTGTCTTTCTGCCTGTCGGGCATAGAGTTTAGAGTAAGACAAGGATAAAGAGCTGTGGTAAGAGATAAGGAGATAGTAGTTCTAATTTACTCTTTTTTTGAAGACACGTTAGTGGGGTTTTAATTTTTAAGCCTCATGCTCTTTGGAAAGAGTCGTGCATTGTAGTGCTAGTCATGGTTTTTTCCTAAACTTCTTGTGGTAATAACGCAGTTCCTGAATTACTGTGTAGGCCAGGGAAGAGTAGTAAACACATACATATATAAGAAAAGTAAACACACATATATAAGAAAACATGTTCATATAAAAAAAACACAATTCTCCTGTCATGTTTAGATCAGGAGGATCTCCACTGGCTTTGAGTTAGATCGTGCTGGCCTTGAGACAGGCGCAACCGGGCACGTTCAGTTGACATCGCTTGATTTTTCCGCTCATGGTTTGCGCAAGTTAGTGGTGAAAAGTACAAGGGATTTTTTTTTTTTAAAGAGGATTTTAATCTGCGAGATGACGAAGCCCCCTTTTAAGTACGTATGGTTGGAAGCCTTCCCGTTCAGAAGGCTGGCAGGGTTGGCCACTTGCTGACGGCGGTTATCTTTCTTGGGTCAGCCGAAACGCGTTCCTTATTCAAACATGCAAAAAGAGAAGACACTTTGCATTAGGAAATGCTGACGTTTCGCGGAGTTAGAGTCGTTTCCTCTTGTGGCAAGATCAGCTGTCAGCTTGCAAGAGGTATTTCTAGAAGTAGGGAGGTCAGCCCAACACACAGCTCTCGAAACTAGCAGTTTCTGCTGGCAAGTGTTCCATTAGTCCCTGAGTCTCTGCTTACAGACTCGTTACAACCTGTTTTTGACTGTTTTGATAATAAATGCAGCCTGCTGTGGCCCTTAAATCACAGAATCACAGAGTGGTAGGGGTTGGAAGGGACCTCTGTGGGTCATCTAGTACAACCCTCCTGCCGAAGCAGGGTCACCCAGAGCAGGCTGCACAGGACCGCATCCAGGTGGGGCCTGAACATCTCCAGAGAAGGAGACTCCACAGTCTCCCTGGGCAGCCTGGGCCAGGGCTCCGTCACCCTCAGAGGGAAGAAGTTCTTCCTCAGGTTCAGCTGGAGCTTCCTCTGCTTCAGTTTGTGCCCGTTGCCCCTCGTCCTGTCGCTGGGCACCACTGGAAAGAGTCTGGCCCCGTCCTCCTGACCCCCACCCTGCAGATATTTGTAGGCATTTCTAAGGTCCCCTCTCAGCCTTCTCTTCTCCAGGCTGAACAAGCCCAGCTCCCTCAGCCTCTCCTCGTAGGAGAGATGTTCCAGTCCCCTCACCATCCTCGTAGCCCTCCGCTGGACTCTCTCCAGCAGCTCCTCATCTTTCTTGAAGTGGGGAGCCCAGAACTGGACACAGGACTCCAGATGGGGCCTCACCAGGGCAGAGTAGAGGGGGAGGAGAACCTTCCTTGACCTACTGGCCAAAAAACCCAATTATGCCTTCTAAAACCTTGAAACGTCTTTCTAGCCCTACAGTATTTTGCCACATAGGTGAAATATTATTAAAAAAAAAAAAATTACAGTGATAATTCTGCTCTAGCTGCAACTTTGCTTACAAGCTCGTTTTTTTTCTTTCCTGCATTTACTCAGGCTTTAGTTGATTGTCGGTATCGGGTTAGCCTTTGGAAAGCCTGCTCCATGGTGCATGTGTTCCTATCATGCAGGGCTGTACAGAAAGAACGTTGATGCATCGAAAGATAAAGCTTGACCCAATACGCAATTATGAAATGCTCGTTTGTTCCCCGGGCAGATGGTATGCGGTCAATAACTGTTGGCTGCACTCTAAGTCATAAAGGCAGCAATAAAATAAAATCTTTAGGCAGTTATGAATTGACAGCTATTGGTGACCTTAGTTTTCGCTTCCCAGGCTGTCCGTTATCGGCGCGTGACATAAAAGGAACATTTATTAGTATCCTGCTTCTGTGGGCTCCAGCCAGGCAAGCCCATTCCAGAGCTGGGCCAGCGTTTTTACCTATCGCAAGGGGCAGGGATGCTATATTTCATCTTTATATTGTTTTTGACGTGGTGGTCATACATGAAAAAATGTTTTAATGGAGGGAAAAAATCCTCTCTCCGTGTCGAACGTCTCTACCGCTGGAGGCAACATCCTTGTATTTCACAAGTCCTCCAGAATATTGTTGTTAAAATAACATATTATGAACCATTTGAAAGATTTATGCACCTGAGTTGTTTATAAAGTCAGAAATTTAGAGACATTTACGTTAATCCTGAAACACTCTGCGCCGTTGTAGAACACGCTGGTCTATGAGGTAGCTAAGTTTAATTATAGATTGCTTGTAGAAGTTGTACAGAGCGTACTCCGTGGAAACTTGTAGGTGAGTGTGTGCACGCGTTGTCTACCCAGACACGGAACCTTGCCCACCATGGGTCTGATTTCGGTACTTTTTAACGGCGTAGGTTTCTTCTATGAGGAGGGACACGTGTAGCTTCTGCATCTTCCAACCCTGAACATTCTGTGATTCTGCCACTGGAGAGAGTCCAGCGGAGGGCTATGAGGATGATGAGGGGACTGGAGCATCTCTCCTATGAGGAGAGGCTGAGGGAGCTGGGCTTGTTCAGCCTGGAGAAGAGAAGGCTGAGAGGGGACCTTAGAAATGCCTCTAAATATCTGCAGGGTGGGTGTCAGGAGGACGGGGCCAAACTCTTTTCAGTGGTGCCCAGCAACAGGACAAGGGGCAACGGGCACAAACTGAAGCAGAGGAAGCTCCAGCTGAAGATGAGGAAGAACTTCTTCCCTCTGAGGGTGACGGAGCCCTGGCCCAGGCTGCCCAGGGAGGCTGTGGAGTCTCCTTCTCTGGAGATATTCCAGCCCCGCCTGGACGCGGTGCTGTGCAGCCTGCTCTGGGTGACCCTGCTTCGGCAGGGGGTTGGGCTGGGTGACCCACAGAGGGCCCTTCCAACCCTGACCATTCTGGGATTCTGTCATCTGCTCCTGGGTGCTGAGGTTGCTGGAGCCAGATGGAGCTCCTGGCAATTTCACAGGGTCCTTCTCCACCTTTCTGAACTTACTAGGATCTGGCTACCTTGAGGGCAATGAAGTGGGAGCTGTTATTGGCTGCCAGACCATGCAAGCCTCCCCCAAAAAACCCCAAGAGGTTGGGGATTTTTTTTTTTTTTTTTTTTTTTTTTTTTTTGGGCACATATTATACCCTTGGCAAGTTTTTGAAACTGATATTTAGGAAAAAGGCAAAGGACACGAAGTGGCAATGTCTGTGAGGAAGTAGTATTTTGCGATAGGAATTTCTGACTTGATTCCCGACGTGTGAATGATCTTTTGCATGACGTGAATTACTAAGAAAGTCCTTTTTTGCATAGCAGCCTCTTTATACTCCCGTTATCCTTGAGGAGCGGTCCTGCAGCAACCTGTCCTTCAGTGCTCCGACCCCGTCTGAAAACTGTGCAAGAAATCTTGGTCCCTTTTGCGTTTCCATGGGATAGCTGCACGTGGAACCGGTGCAGAGACAGGAACGAGTTTTCATTCCATCAGCTGTGTCGCCTTTTCCTCTGCGCTGGGGTGAGGGGCTGGCTCCTACAGATCCCTGAGCAAAGCACCTATTTTTTTTTTAGCTAAGATCAAGACTTTCAGCTCTACAAGGATAGCAGGGGTCGTCGCAGAAGGGTTTCTGTCTTTGGAAGCAGAAGTGGGAGCAATGTTAAGCTTTGCTTTCCGCTGTATTTTCTGGATAGAACGATGGAGAATCTTCATCATTATTTATAAAACTGGAATTGTATTTTCCATTAAGTCATCAGTGCACTCATTAGTAGAAGTACATTTAGTAATGTAGTCAGTGAAAATAAAATCTCATCATTTGATTCTTTTTCATTTATACAGTGCCGGAGCGGGAAGGTTAGCAGCTATTGAGTTGGCTTGGGCTTGCCTTAGAAGATGCAGAGTGGGAAACAAGTGCTGAGGTTTTCTGTCCTCTCCCATCGGCTGCATTTTCTGCTTTCTTACCTTTTTCTCCCCAGTATCTGCTCAGCTCCTGGTATTTTACGGTACGGATGCGATGGAAACCATGGGCAGCTTTGGAAGTTCAAAGGCTGCTCCAGGTTGTGCTGAGGGACGAGGATACAGCTGGGTTAGCTGCAGAGCTGGGGGTTCAGGCAGAGGAAAATACATTTCTAATATGTTGAGCGGGACGTGCGTCGCAGGTGAGAAGGCTTTGCCTATAAACACCCAGCTCTAGCTGCAGGACTCATCTCTGCATCTTCTCTTCTTGCGTGTCCATGGGACTGCGATGGTCTCTCACTTGAATTTTTGGTGGCTTGGGTCTTTTTCTCTTGGGAACCATCAACTCCTGCCGTTCCGCAGTAGCGGTATAAGCTCACCTTCACGTTGAGAACTAGAGGCATGAAAATAATCTGAATCATTAAAGACAACAAGTAATGCCTTTATTTAGGTGAAGAATGAAGTTTTACATAGGAGAACAGTATCATTTTTCTTCTGTTTCTTCAAGGCTGGTCTGAGGGGAGATAGCTTGAGATCCCGTTGTCTTTCTGCCTGTCGGGCATTAGAGTTTAGAGTAAGACAAGGATAAAGAGCTGCGGTAAGAGATAAGGAGATAGTAGTTCTAATTTACTCTTTTTTTGAAGACACGTTAGTGGGGTTTTAATTTTTAAGCCTCATGCTCTTTGGAAAGAGTCGTGCATTGTAGTGCTAGTCATGGTTTTTTCCTAAACTTCTTGTGGTAATAACGCAGTTCCTGAATTACTGTGTAGGCCAGGGAAGAGTAGTAAACACATACATATATAAGAAAAGTAAACACACATATATAAGAAAACATGTTCATATAAAAAAAACGCAATTCTCCTGTCATGTTTAGATCAGGAGGATCTCCACTGGCTTTGAGTTAGATCGTGCTGGCCTTGAGACAGGCGCAACCGGGCACGTTCAGTTGACATCGCTTGATTTTTCCGCTCACGGTTTGCGCAAGTTAGTGGTGAAAAGTACAAGGCTTTTTTTTTTTTTAAAGAGGATTTTAATCTGCGAGATGACGAAGCCCCCCTTTAAGTACGTGTGGTTGAAAGCCTTCCCGTTCAGGAGGCTGGCAGGGTTGGCCACTTGCTGACGGCGGTTATCTTTCTTGGGTCAGCCGAAACGAGTTCCTTATTCAAACATGCAAAAAGAGAAGACACTTTGCATTAGGAAATGCTGACGTTTCGCGGAGTTAGAGTCGTTTCCTCTTGTGGCAAGATCAGCTGTCAGCTCACAAGAGGTATTTCTAGAAGTAGGGAGGTCAGCCCAACACACAGCTCTCGAAACTAGCAGTTTCTGCTGGCAAGTGTTCCATTAGTCCCTGAGTCTCTGCTTACAGGCTCGTTACAACCTGTTTTTGACTGTTTTGATAATAAATGCAGCCTGCTGTGG
This sequence comes from Opisthocomus hoazin, assembly GCF_030867145.1. Taxonomy (NCBI): domain Eukaryota; kingdom Metazoa; phylum Chordata; class Aves; order Opisthocomiformes; family Opisthocomidae; genus Opisthocomus; species Opisthocomus hoazin. Next base: position 2,045,506 of record NC_134453.1, on the reverse strand, counting down.
CCCTTAAATCACAGAATCACAGAGTGGTAGGGGTTGGAAGGGACCTCTGTGGGTCATCTAGTACAACCCTCCTGCCGAAGCAGGGTCACCCAGAGCAGGCTGCACAGGACTGCATCCAGGTGGGGCCTGAACATCTCCAGAGAAGGAGACTCCACAGTCTCCCTGGGCAGCCTGGGCCAGGGCTCCGTCACCCTCAGAGGGAAGAAGTTCTTCCTCAGGTTCAGCTGGAGCTTCCTCTGCTTCAGTTTGTGCCCATTGCCCCTTGTCCTGTCACTGGGCACCACTGAAAAGAGTTTGGACCCATCCTCCTGACACCCACCCTGCAGATATTTGTAGGCATTTCTAAGGTCCCCTCTCAGCCTTCTCTTCTCCAGGCTGAACAAGCCCAGCTCCCTCAGCCTCTCCTCATAGGAGAGATGCTCCAGTCCCCTCCTCATCCTCGTAGCCCTCCGCTGGACTCTCTCCAGTAGCTCCTCATCTTTCTTGAAGTGGGGAGCCCAGAACTGGACAGAGTACTCCAGATGAGGCCAAAAAAAAAAAGAGAAAAGCCCGTTTGTTGGAAGCCAGTGTTTGAGACCCAAGACCCAGACCTGCCTTGCATGGTGTTGCAGAATCCCTGTGGAGTGGTTTGGAGGAGCGTCGGAACGCCGACCTGCGGCAGTCCTGCCCCGCGAACGGGACAGGCTTCCGAGCACGCTCCGCGTCTGAGGGGATCTTCGGGCACATGAAGGTCAGGGCTGTCGCATGATCTTTACGGAAGGAGATGCATAAAAATTAATTTTCAAATTGGCTTTTTTTCTTGCATTGCGGAAAACGAAGCGCTCATCCTCTCCCGGAGGTCTGCCGGCACGGAGAGAAGGGATTTAATTTTGAATCTGGGAGCTCGCCATACCACGTACTGGTTTGCTCTGTCTGCTGGGGGGCAACTGGGAGCCCACCAAGAACTTTAAACTTTTGTGCAAACTATTTTACGGAACTACTTAGCTGCAAAGTTTCTCCTGTCTTGTGTTTCACATAAGCGACGCCATTCAAACTGATAAAAATCCTCCCGAGTCCATAGGGTTGCACGCTGGGGTCTGTCCTAATCCTTTATCTGAAGATTTTTAGTGAGGAATTTGATGCCACTTGCTGATACAAATTCTGTTAAGCCCCACATCTCCTGGGCATCTTCTTTGATAGATCTCCGGTAACCTTTTGGGTTTTCTCTCCCTTTTTTGGTATGGCATCCAGTATAAAATATTCTCAGTCCGTGACTGGGGCGTTTTCATAGGGACACTCAGTAACGAAAACGAGCGTTTAGAAAAGTGTTTTCATCCTGGTATGGAATAAGGACAAGCTTTGGAGGGGTTATTTTAAATTATTTCTGTCTGAAGATAGAATTTTAAGGCTTTCACCCGGAGCAAGGGTTAAGTACAGTGTGAGCAGTGCAAGGCTGTTCGGGAGGAGTCTCCCTGAACTCCCACTTTCCCACAATTCGTAGAAATTTTCTGGGGAAAAAAATACTTCTGTGAAATATTGCAAGCTTTATGGGGAAAAAATAGTCTGGAGTGAGTTTGAGCCACTTTATATCAGTACACTGTAATTGGAAGGAACAGGAAAACAGCATGAGTTTTTATTTCCTTTGCAAGGGACCTCACCAGCCTTCTTCGCATATGCACGCCTTTAAAATATTCAGTACTGAGAAAAAACACATGGAGAGCAAATATGGCAGCGCTTGACATTTATTGATATATAAAATATTTATAGAATGTATGTTTGTAATGCTTGGCATGTTATATATATATATATGCATACACTTTTCCAGTCTGAATGTGTTAGATCTGTCTGCTTTGGTAGGGGGTTACGTTGTCTTGATTTGTGATGTCTCACCTGTGTTTAATACTGCATAATTTCCACCAAAGTAATTAGGAAAATGACTCACTTTAATCGTGTCAGTAAGAAAAATACAGGGCACACCTACCCGACTGGCAGAAAGGTGTTGGCGAGCGCGTTATAGTTGTTAAATGCATCCATTCCCTATGAAATTCAACACCCAGATATGCATATACTGTACGTCATCCATAAAAAAAAAACCACGTATCCAGCTTTCTAGCAGTTTAGAAAAATGCCAACAATTAAAAAAAAAAAATAAAGGGGAGAGAAATGGTGGGGAGAGGAGCAGCAGTTCCGGCAGAGGGAATGAAAAGGTGCAGGTCAGCGGGGTCAGGGTCCTGGAGCGCGCGCGTCCTAAAGAATAACTGGCAGGAATCTAGGAATTACAAGTGTAGAAATTAATTGCAGGCTTCTGGTGACATGGCAATAAACCATGCTAATGAAGATGGAGTGGTATGTGGTTTTGTTACGGCTCGGAAAAATGACGTGGTTTATAAACTGCATGGGTATTGGTGGTTTTATGTGAGTTTGTTGAATAAATTATACTAGGACTCTAGTTAAAAAAAAAAAGTGTTAAAAATTAACATGTGAATGTCTGAAATTTTTTTTCTTCAGCTTCTTCTTACCCAAAGAGCTGCTTTTTCCTTAAGCCATGCTACTCAGTGCTGATTCTTCATAACTGAGCCACTAAACCACCTCTCTTTGTGTATCCCCAGTGTAAGCCATCCCATTTTTTAAAAACCTGTTGATAATCATCCTAGTCTTCCCTTAGGAGTGATGTTTTATTTGAAAAAGCATCTACAAAATCCCCCATGTTGTGGCTGTGTGGTCTGCAGACCCTGATTTAACGCCCGTATGGCCGCAGAGCAAGAAGAGCCCAGCCCGGAGCGTGTCTGAGCCTTTTGGAGAGGCAATTAGACAGCTAAGTTAATCAGGACACCTCATCGGTTTTAATTTGCACGCATTGGGTTTGATCTGAACTGGCATAGGAGCTTCTTGGTATCCTAAATTATTAAATACGCGGTAAACATGAGACCAATCTGAAAGAGGAATGAAAAAGCTGGGGCACGGGAGCAGGGCTGGAGGGGCCCAGGGCAGATGCTTTTTTTAATTGCAAGTAATTTAGTTCAAAAGCAGAAACAATTGCTAAAATCAAGAAAACGCTGACGTAAAAATTTTGGTGTCTTTGATCTGCTTAGTTTTGTGTGTTATGCACAGTTTTTAAATAGAATAATCTCATTTTCACAGAATCACAGAATGGTCGGGGTTGGAAGGGACCTCTGTGGGTCACCCAGTCCAACCCCCTGCCCAAGCAGGGTCACCCAGAGCAGGCTGCACAGCACCGCGTCCAGGCGGGGCTGGAATATCTCCAGAGAAGGAGACTCCACAGCCTCCCTGGGCAGCCTGGGCCAGGGCTCCGTCACCCTCAGAGGGAAGAAGTTCTTCCTCGGGTTCAGCTGGAGCTTCCTCTGCTTCAGTTTGTGCCCGTTGCCCCTTGTCCTGTCGCTGGGCACCACTGAGAAGAGTCTGGCCCCATCCTCCTGACCCCCACCCTGCAGATATTTAGAGGCATTTCTGAGGTCCCCTCTCAGCCTTCTCTTCTCCAGGCTGAACAAGCCCAGTTCCCTCAGCCTCTCGTCGTAGGAGAGATGCTCCAGTCCCCTCATCATTCTCATAGCCCTCCGCTGGACTCTTTCCAGTAGCTCCTCCTTTTCTCATGAGTACTCCCACCTTGTTGTACACACGCGTTTGGAGAGCACTGGGGATGAATTGGGAGCGTATGGTTGAAGAGATGATGATGCCTAGGACTCTGCCTTCACTTATTACCAAAGCTCGAAACTATTGTCAATAAATAAAAAAAAAAAAAGAGTTTTGTAGTTGGGGTGGTAAAATTGAAGCCCTGAAGAGCACGGTTTTATCTGCACGTCTGGCACAGTATTCCTACCGGACGCCGGTTTTGGTGCTTATACCACGTTGTGATGTTCAGACATTTTAACGGTTTTCCTCGATTTCTGCATCCCCAGCGAGACTTTTTGGTCTGATGTGCAGAAACCCCCCATTAGTTTAGTGAGTACTGGAAATCGAGCTGCTCTAAATCATCGTTAACTGGACAAGAAAAAGGAGGGGGGTACTTTTGCCCTTTCACTGGTGGCTTGGCTAGTGGCACCTCTTAGCGTCCAGCTCCTACGCGTTTAAAAACAAACTGTGGATCACGCAGGTATTGTAGAAAAAGGAACCAGAGGAAAAAGAAACCCCCTGAGAAATCAATCATTTGATTTGCAGAGATAAGCCTGAAAATAAGAAAGCATGAAGCCACGTACTAAATAGGAAGCTTGAAATTAAATCCGGAGTTGCTCTCGGGTGAGCTGGAATGCCGAGGGAGGCTGCGGAGAAATGGAATTTGATCGGGTGGTTGAGGAGTGAGCTGTCGTCCTTGCTAAAAAGGGGCTGGAGTTAGGGATGCGAGACCACGCTGCTTAGCGTCTGGGCGATTGGGTTTATAATTTTCAGCTTCTTTTAATTTAGAGGGGTTTTCTTTCTTAATATTATGTCTTTATAAACATTACGGTCAGACATTGGGAACGATGGCTCAAGAACTGCAGTTGGATTTTCTGTCTGAGATGATAAGGCATGGATGGTGCTCAGAAGTTCATCTCTGGTGGCTTCTTGGTGGCTATTCAAAACGGAGACCGTCGTTCCCTTACAAAAACTGACACAACGTGCGTGGGCTGCTCGGTGCTTGTGTGTGTTTTCCAGTATGATGGGGGGTGGGCTCATTAGAATGATGATGTTATTAACGGTTTTCCTCAACTTGCTAATTCCTGTCGTCCTAGTATTACAATAATAGTGAAATTAAATTAGCATATCGTCTAGCATACTGAAAAACTGTGAATACATTACAGTAATACAAGGCAACAGATAATTGCTAGCTTAATAAGAATTCATTTTCGGCAAAGATTACTTGACCTTTTTCTTCTTCCAGTCGCTCGGGATAGAGTTCCTGGTTATTGGTTGTCTCCTCGTCTTCTGTAAACCCAGTCAGAAGTCCTTCTTGGTTATGTGAAAATGTCTCTACTTTAAATACTTCTAATTTTATGTCATTTGTCAGTGGGCTTGTCTTGTACCTGTATGTGCCCGTCCATGCGTTGACTTGTAGGACCTCGTTCCGTATGCAGTTGGCCTCTGATCCTTTGAAATGAAAGAGGTTTTATAACCCCCGTACTCGCTTAGTGTGAGCTATATTTATTTTTTTGTTATACAGAAATCCTGTGTGTCTTCTAAATTGAGGTTTTATTTCTTTGTTTTAGTAAAATAAAAGCGAACGTCAGCTGTTTTAATTGTATTTTCTAGAATAAGCGCTTCCCCTCGTATTTAATTTTTGATAGGCTCGGGGTTAAAGAGAATGATTTGAACTACAGATGTATTTTTCTGTTTATGTCTAATATTTTTCAGGCTTATTGAAGTGATGTACTTGCTAAGCCTCAATTTATATCCACTCATTGCCACTGTCATTTTTTCCCCCATCTTTTTTTCAGTTCCACCGTGGTTTTTAATTCGCCCTTCAAGCCTTTATGCCTACGAGAGCATGGATATTGAGTTTGAATGCGCCGTGTCTGGCAAGCCCGTTCCTACAGTGGAGTGGATCAAGAATGGAGAAGTGGTCATTCCCAGCGACTATTTTCAGATAGTGGTAATTACCTGGCAATTACTTATTAGAAATCTGTTTTCTATTAAGTTGTGAAATGTGTTCTGATGCTTGATCTGATGCTTGCCTTCATAAATATAGTGGTTTTCCCAAAGGAAACCAAATTTCTGCTGTCTCCGAATACAAATAAGGCACGTTGCATTGAGATGTGTTAGGTCAAGCGCGTTGACGTTGTCTCCTGGCTTTAGTGCGAGCTGAGCCAGGGAGAAGTAACAGTGTCAGGTCATACTCTGGGTTGCTATTAATAATATTGTTTACTACATGTTAACGGCTTCCCTTACTGTTGTCCTTGGCAGACAAAAATCACAGGTCTCTTCTCCAAGGAGACCATACAGTGACACCGGGGGTTAAAAACAGCGAGGGTCACTTGACGTAATTACGCCTTTTCGAAGAGAGTTGCGGTGCACCCTGCCCAAAGTAACACCCCCACCCAGGACTCCAACGTTTTTTTTAGTTTAAATATCACTATAATAAGGGCTAAGAATTTCTGCTGTGTTTTCTGAAAGGGTCGATTTAGCTTGGCCTTCACAGAATCACAGAATGGCAGGGGTTGGAAGGGACCTCTGTGGACCATCTAGTCCAACCCTCCTGCCAAAGCAGGGTCACCTACAGTAGGCTGTAGAGGACCTTGTCCAGGTTGGTCTGGAATATCTCCAGAGAAGGAGACTCCACAGCCTCCCTGGGCAGCCTGGGCCAGGGCTCCGGCACCCTCAGAGGGAAGAAGTTCTTCCTCCTGTTCAGCTGGAGCTTCCTCTGCTTCAGTTTGTGCCCGTTGCCCCTTGTCCTGTCGCTGGACACCACTGGAAAGAGTCTGGCCCCATCCTCCTGACATCCACCCTGCAGATATTTGTAAGCATTTCTAAGGTCCCCTCTCAGCCTTCTCTTCTCCAGGCTGAACAAGCCCAGCTCCCTCAGCCTCTCCTCATAGGAGAGATGCTCCAGTCCCCTCCTCATCCTCGTAGTCCTCCGCTGGACTCTCTCCAGTAGCTCCTCATCTTTCTTGAAGTGGGGAGCCCAGCACTGGACACAGGACTCCAGATAGGGCCTCACTAGGGCAGAGTAGAGGGGAAGGAGAACCTCCCTCGACCTGCTGGCCACATTCCTCTTGATGCACCCCAGGATCCCATTGGCCTTCTTAGCAGCCAGGGCACACTGCTGGCTCATGGTCACCCTGTCGTCCACCAGGACACCCAGGTCCCACTCCACAGATCTGCTCTCCAGCAGGTCCGCCCCAGCCTGTACTGGTGCCTGGGGTTGTGAAAGCGATGCGAGTGAGCTGAGGTGTTGGGGAACACCCCTGAAAACTTCAGCCCATGGGAAAATGTCCGTAGGCCATGAGATGTGGCTTGTTCAGAGACAGGGCTTGGTTCAGCGCTTTCTCATTTTTCACCTTGGTAACTAGTGGTATTGATTATCGCCGTGTCTTTTAATTACCTGTCAGAAAAGGAAATTCTTCCTAATGTGGTTTTTGTGCAGAATACACTTATTCAGCCCTGCGCAATAGCAAATTCAGTCCTTTTTCTGGGCGTCATCACTTATTAAGAAGCCAGGAGCCATTTGGAGAAAGGACAGCTGTGTTGCTGTCCTGGTTGTCTGGTGGAAGCGTCACAAAATTATTTCACTTAACAGTGAAGGGAAGGTACGTTTCAGCCAGAAATTCCCCTCACTGAGAATATTTTTTACCCAACATAATTGGTTTCTGCTTGTGCTAACAGAAGTTAAAAGTCAAATCTGTTTTAGACGAAGTAAGCGCGGCGTGACCTTTTCTGGAGGATCTCCAGGCCTCTTGACCTTCAGAGCAGAATTTGTTCAAAGACGCAGAGGTTGAAAGTTCTTTTAAATCTCCCCTGCAGCAAAGGGCCGAGACAAAATCCAGCTCGAGCGCCGGCTGTAATTCGGAGCTGAAGTCTTGACGACGGGGTCGGACGGGCTCTGCGGGAGAGTGAATTTGGCCTTGGGCCATGGGCACCGTCAAATCGTGAAGACCCCAGGGGGTTGAGAGATTCCTGAGGAAAGGGCTCGTGGTTACGGCCCTCGATGGACCAGGGCTGTGTGAGCTCGGGCTGAGGTTACACACAGTCCCATGTTTCGCAGCGTAGCCGTTCTGGAAAGGTTTTATAATCCACCTTCGCTTTGGGTGGTGGTTTTTTTTTTCTAATTAATTCTCTCTCCTTCCTTCCTTTCTCTTTTGCTGTCTCTCCAGGGTGGCAGCAACTTACGGATTCTGGGCTTGGTAAAGTCAGATGAAGGTTTTTATCAGTGCATAGCTGAAAACGAAGCTGGAAACGCGCAGGCCAGCGCGCAGCTAATCATCCCGGAGCCTGGTAAGATGCAGAGGACACGCGGAATTGTAGATGTAATTAATGCTATTAACATAAAAATCCCAAATGAGCAGCTACTGTTCTTTACTCCCTCTTACTTATCCAGCTGCCTGGCCGCGGTTAAAAGCGCGTCCAGATAGTTTGAGGCGTTTTGTTCGCTGGGGCAATTACAGATGCCGACCTTGTCCTAGAAATGACTCTGGAGGCCACCTAAACCTTCATGAAAAGCCAACGGCGATGTCTTGCTGTCTGTTGGTGGGCTTTATCCCGCTGGAATATCAGAAGGCAATCAGAAACGGGTGAGGTGATGGAATGAAGTAGTCCGTAAGCGGTGGAGAATGATATCATACCTAGCTCTGCGTTAAGCTCTTGTAGAACATTTGTCTCGGGGAAAGAGAAGAAAAAGGAAGAAGAGGAGCGGTTTGTCAGTGGGATATCAAGGGCAGCCAAGTGTTGAGATCAGAAGGTTTTTGTCTGCGTGCTGGAAGGATGAATTTTTTGTCTGTTTGTTGCTCTGAAATTAATAGGTGTTTGGTTTTTCTGGGCGGCGCTGTGGGTGGACTGCTTGATGGGTTTTTAAGGAACAGAAAGATGTCTTCATCTGAAGCTAGATGGTATGTAAAATGGGGATAAAAGCCTCGCAGAGTTTCTGGGTTGTAAATGATTAATGGCCTGCACTGGGCTGCAGGTTACACTTGCTGCTTCTCATGAATTATGCCAATAAGCTGAGAACGAGAGAACGTGCTGAAGCCTCGTTCGTTCTCCAGTTTGGACTGGGAAGAGCAGAATCTTGGTAGCCCACAAACAACCAACCAAGACAGCCCTACCGAGATCAATTAACCAGCCTGATAGCTCACACCATAGAATTTTGGGAGGAAATCCTTTGAAAAGTTTCCATGCAGCATCACTGTGAAGTTTTAAAGCTTTGCCAAAAATCTGGTCTTCTGGAATTAGAGAAAGGAGTATGGCCGCAGTCCACGTTCTTGTTACCTGTAGTAGTCTGGCTCTTGGGGACTCCTGTGTGAACCCGGAGCAGGATTGGTGCTGAGATCCATCACAGAGCAGCCCTGTAAGCTGTAGCCTTACGAGCACTGTTATCCAGAGTGGCTCCAGGCGGGGTGGAGCGAGGTGGCAGGGCATCGTGGCCATGGCTGAGATGGCCTGGTAGACAGAACTGAGGAGTAAGCACCATTGGAAGCCTCAGATCTCCAGTTTGCCAAGTCCCATGCAGATACTTAAGGAACAGGGCTGAGGTATCACAGAATCACAGAATGGTTGGGGTTGGAAGGGACCTCTGTGGGTCACCCAGTCCAACCCCCTGCCCAAGCAGGGTCACCCAGAGCAGGCTGCACAGCACCGCGTCCAGGCGGGTCTGGAATATCTCCAGAGAAGGAGACTCCACAACCTCCCTGGGCAGCCTGGACCAGGGCTCCGTCACCCTCAGAGGGAAGAAGTTCTTCCTCATCTTCAGCTGGAACTTCCTCTGCTTCAGTTTGTGCCCGTTGCCCCTTGTCCTGTCACTGGGCACCACTGAAAAGAGTCTGGCCCCATCCTCCTGACACCCACCCTGCAGATATTTGTAAGCATTTCTAAGGTCCCCTCTCAGCCTTCTCTTCTCCAGGCTGAACAAGCCCAGCTCCCTCAGCCTCTCCTTGTAGGAGAGATGGTCCAGTCCCCTCCTCATCCTCGTAGCCCTCCACTGGACTCTCTCCAGCAGCTCCTCATCTTTCTTGAGGTGGGAAGCCCAGAACTGGACACAGTACTGCAGATGGGACCTCACCAGGGCAGAGTAGAGGGGAAGGAGAACCTCCCTCGACCTGCTGCCCACACTCTTCTTGATGCATCCCAGGATCCCATTGGCCTTCTTGGCAGCCAGGGCACACTGCTGGCTCATGGTCAACCTGTCGTCCCCCAGCACTCCCAGTCCCTCTCCGCAGAGCTGCTCTCCAGCAGGTCCGCCCCAAGCCTGTACTGATGCATGGGGTTAAGACCAACCTTTTATCAAACTAATAATGATTTTACCCTAACGGTGATTTCTACCCCAAACTTGTGTCAGAGTAAAATAGTCACTTTTTCATTTTAGTGATGCAAAAGGCTACAGATAGTTTTTTGGTTTTATTTATTGCAAATAATTTGCACCATCCAGTGGGCTAAATGTGATGCGAATGTTCTTTTTGGGGATTTTGGAAATTTTATTCGGGTAGAAGGGTGTAAGCAGTCGGATTGCTCCTGCTACCGTCGTCATTACGCGGATGCATGGAGTCACATCCACTGCTGGCAACTATTAGCTGCAGGACCTGAAGTAGTAGCAGCACGTAAGTTGGCATTAAAGCAAGTATAAATGAGCTCAGATTGAGACCAAATGGGAAGGCTGTGATGCTAAATTGGAATTAGACAATACAGAAATGAGAAGTGAAAGCCATCCAGGCTGCGAGCTCACGCAGATAATAGCTTCCACTTTTAGCATTCCAGATGTGGCTATAGGATGCTCAGAACTATTTCGATGTGTGTTGCTGAGACTATAAAAAGCCAACGAGCTCCCTGAGAAATATAAAATTTCTGTCCTATTTAGCTGAGATTATGGCTGGAGAGGCATGGTACTTACCAGTGCGTTATGAACTAGAGTAGAGTAAGTGGTGGGAGGTGGTCTGCGGTACCAGCATTAGTCAATAAATCAAAGTACATTCGTGGATTCCAGCACACTTGGGGAAAAAGCACTTGGGATTGTTTTATCTCCTTTTTCCTTTATTTCCTGTTAACAACCTTAACGTTACCATCTTAGGAAGCGATCGCTCACAAGCCCGTGCATCAGTACAGGCTGGGGCAGACCTGCTGGAGAGCAGCTCTGTGGAGAGGGACCTGGGTGTCCTGGTGGACGACAGGGTGACCATGAGCCAGCAGTGTGCTCTGGCTGCCAAGAAGGCCAATGGCATCCTGGGGTGCATGAGGAGGAGTGTGGCCAGCAGGTCGAGGGAGGTTCTCCTTCCCCTCTACTCTGCCCTGGTGAGGTCCCATGTGGTGTACTGTGTCCAGTGCTGGGCTCCCCAGTTCAAGAAAGATGAGGAGCTGCTGGAGAGAGCCCAGCGGAGGGCTACGAGGATGAGGAGGGGACTGGAGCATCTCTCCTGCGAGGAAAGGCTGAGGGAGCTGGGCTTGTTCAGCCTGGAGAAGAGAAGGCTGAGAGGGGACCTTAGAAATGCCTCTAAATATGTGCAGGGTGGGTGTCAGGAGGACGGGGCCAGACTCTTTCCAGTGGTGCCCAGCGACAGGACAAGGGGCAATGGGCACAAACGGAAGCAGAGGAAGCTCCAGCTGAAGATGAGGAAGAACTTCTTCCCTCTGAGGGTGACGGAGCCCTGGCCCAGGCTGCCCAGGGAGGCTGTGGAGTCTCCTTCTCTGGAGATATTCAAGCCCCCCCTGGACGCGGTGCTGTGCAGCCTGCTGTGGGTGACCCTGCTTGGGCAGGGGGTTGGACTGGGTGACCCACAGAGGTCCCTGCCAGCCCTGAACATCCTGTGATTCTGTGATTTTATCACAAGAGGAAGAAAAACAGCCTTAAATACTGTTTATTTCTTTAAGAAACGAAACAATAAATGAGGCAGATTTAAAGATTTTGGGTGTCTCATCGTCTCCAACTCGCACGTTCTGGGTTTTTGAGGCTTGGGTGCTTCTCTTTCTGCTTTGTGGCTCTGCTGAAGGCTGATGGGCTTTTTATGGTCTGTGGGAACACGCGAGCGGACGGAGCGGGCGCCAGGACCACAGCCCACAAGAATTATTCTGGTTACGTTGTGGCAGAGAAACAAATTCTCAGCAAAAAAAAGGCAGATGTAAGAGATCTCAGCTGGCTGTCGTCTCTTTATAGCCGTGTAAAACCTGTTATTTGCACACCTGGAAAATGAGTAGCGAGAGGCGTGGCGGTGAGTGATGGACACGCGTAACTTCAGAGGCGGCGAGAGTCCCGGAGGAAAAGCTTCCCGTAAAGAGCTCCCAGCCAGTGATTTGCTTTACGCCGGTGGCTTCTCGCAGATCCACCCGTCAGATATTCACAAGGTGCAATAAATTCCTTGCTAGACAGATCTGCAGCTCGGGAAGGTGCCCTTTCTGGTAAAAATCTATTTTTTCCATCTTTTTAATTCCTCTACAAGTTGCATAGCTCCTGCTCATGCCAGGTTTTCAGCTTAGCAGATTTAACATTTTTCTTCACGCAAGATCTTTGCAAAGGCTTCTGTAGAAGAAGACTTAGGCTGGGAAACCTGTGAATTACTTTTCCTTGCTTATTAGTTTTTATAATTATAGCATAGTATTATTTATAATTACTTCCCCAATAAAAAAGCAGCCACAAAGAAAATCCATCAATGTGCTAAGAAACTGAGTTAATATTGGGCATTAAAACATCAGATTTTCAGTCCTTGCCAGCGTGTTGGAAAAACAAACCATCTGCGTTAATCTTGCTGATGGTTAGCGTTAAAATTAATCTGAAATAAAACCCGTGATTTGGAGTATCAGGGAACCCAGGGTTTTTTTGTAAGGGTTGGTAAAACAGTGACAAAGTAGCGGTGAGGAATGCTCTTTATTGGAAATTTAAAAAAAAACAGTGTTTTTTTCTTAACAAACAGTGAAAAAGTAGCGATGAGGAATGCTCTTTATTGGAAATTAAAAAAAAACAGTGTTTTTTTCTTGACGATTGGTAAAACGGTGAAAAATTAGCGAGGAGGAATGCTCTTTATTATCGGATATTTTAAAAAAACAGCATTTTTTCGTGACGGTTGTTAAAACAGTGAAAAAGTAGCGATGAGGAATGCTCTTTCTTATCAGAAATTTTTAAAAAAACAGCGTTTTTTCGTAATGGTTGGTAAAACAGTGAAAAAGTAGCGATGAGGAATGCTTTTTAGTATCGGAAATATTAAAAAAACAGCGTTTTTCCTTAACGATTGGTAAAACGGTGAAAAAGTAGCAATAAGGAATGCTCTTTATTATTGGAAATTTTAAAAAACTGGCATTTTTTCTTGACGATTGGTAAAACAGTGAAAAAGAAGCAAGGAGGAATGCTCTTTATTATCGGAAATATTTAAAAACCAGCATTTTTTCTTGATGATTGGTGAAACGGTGAAAAAGTAGTGACGAGGAATGCTCTTTATTGTCAGAAATTTTAAAAAAGCAGTGTTTTTTTCGTAACGGTTGGTAAAACGGTGAAAAAGTAGTGAGGAGGAACACGCTTTATTATCGGAAATTTTTAAAAAACAGCATTTTTTTCTTGACGATTGGTAAAACGGTGAAAAAGTAGCGATGAGGAATGCTCTTTCTTATCAGAAATTTAAAAAAGCAGCGTTTTTTTCTTAACGATTGGTAAAACGGTGAAAAAGTAGCGATGAGGAATGCTCTTTATTATTGGAAATTTTAAAAAACTGGCATTTTTTCTTGACGATTGGTAAAACAGTGAAAAAGAAGCAAGGAGGAATGCTCTTTATTATCGGAAATATTTAAAAACCAGCATTTTTTCGTAACGATTGGTAAAACAGTGAAAAATTAGCGATGCGGAATGCTCTTTATTGTCAGAAATTTTAAAAAAGCAGTGTTTTTTTCATAACGGTTGGTAAAATGGTGAAAAAGTAGCGAGGAGGAACGCGCTTTATTATCGGAAATTTTTAAAAAACAGCGTTTTTTCTTGATGATTGGTAAAACGGTGAAAAAGTAGCCATGAGGAATGCTCTATTATTGGAAATTTTAGAAAAACAGCGTTTTTTCTTGAAGATTGGTAAAACGGTGAAAAAGTAGCGATGAGGAATGCTCTTTATTATCGGAATTTTTTAAAAAAGCAGCGTTTTTTCGTAACGGTTGGTAAAACAGTGAAAAAGTAGCGAGGAGGAATGCCCTTCATTATTGGAAATTTTTAAAAAACCAGCATTTTTTCTTAATGGTTGGTAAAACAGGGATAAAGTAGCGATGAGGAATGCTCTTTATTATCGGAAATTTTAAAAAACCAGCGTTTTTTCGTAACAGTTAGTAAAACTGAAGAAGTAGCAATGAGGAATGCTCTTTATTGTCGGAAATTTTTAAAATACGGCGTTTTTTCATAATGGTTGGTAAAAGGGTGAAAAAGTAGCGACGAGTTATGCTCTTTATTATCGGGAATTTAAAAAAAACAGCGTTTTTTCTTGACGATTGGTGAAACAGTGACAAAGTAGCGAGGAGGAATGCTCTTTATCGGAAATATTAAAAAAACAGCATTTTTTTGTAACGGTTGGTAAAAGGGTGAAAAAATAGCGATGAGGAATGCTCTTTATTATCGGAAATTTTAAAAAAACAGCGTTTTTTTCGTAACGGTTGGTGAAACGGTGAAAAAGTAGCGAGGAGGAATGCGCTTTCTTATTGGAAATTTTAAAAAACCATCGTTTTTTCATAACGATTGGTAAGACGGTGAAAAAGTAGCGATGAGGAATGCTCTTTATTATTGGATTTTTTCAAAAACCGGCGTTTTTTCGTGATGGTTGGTGAAATGGTGAAAAAGTAGCGAGGAGGAATGCTCTTTATTATCGGAAATTTTAAGAAGAGGTTGGGCGGATGTAGCTTTGTGCTGGTAATCCCGCTCCTGCCTTGGTGGGGGAGGCTGGGACGCATTGTCTCTCCAGTCTGCTCCTGACGCCCGGCGTTAGAAATAGCAAATTTCACAGAGCTGCTTTGCATTGTGTAGGCAGAGACAGAGCAGAAGAAAGAAGTGAGAGACGATTCCAAGATCCTACTCATAAATTTCGGAGTAGAATATATCTCTGCTGGTTTGATGCTGCCAAAGCTGCGCTCTACTGAGCTGCGACACAGCCTGGAGTATTTGAGATGCTTCGAAAGGAAAGAAATGGTGCTAAGTTGTAAATACACCTTAGGGCTGTGAGGTGTAACCTTCCGTGGGATGCAGGAGGGCTGTGCCTGGTGGCTTCTGACCCTGGGGGAATTTAACGTGCTGTGTCATCGTCCCCAAAAGGAGCCTCGCCACTGGTGATGGCCAAAGAGGTGCTTCAGGGGAGACCAGTGGCAGCAAAAAACCATAAAAGCGCCTGATGCCCAGGGACGGGGAGAAGAATAACCTCCTGAACCACAGTGTAGAGTGGTTTTTTTTGTGTTGGAACAAGAAATTTAACATCCTTATTTTGGTATGCGCAACTGGTAAGCTGTTGGCGTTTATTGCACCACATAAGCAGTAATAATCATGATAACAGTAAGAATAAATTCAGTTTATATGCTTTTATGGTGGTCTTTGCCATAATATTAGGACACCTTGCTGGGGATTTATAACAGGCGTATGCAGAAATGCAAAATCAGCAGAATATTTTTCTATTTAAAAAGAAAATAATTGGTGTATAAAGGCCATCCTAAAAACAGCAGAGGTGCTAGAAGGCACCTCTGGATAGATGGGCTGGAAGGGATCATCTTGGAAGGTTTTTGGAGCTTCCATCTTTGCAAATATTTAAGAATAAGTTAGATAAATATCTGCTGGGAATGGTTTTGAATATGGCCATGGGGTGTAGGAAAGGATTAGCTGGGTTCGTGAGATCATGCCTGTTTGTGCTTTCCATTGATGTTGTGAACGTTGGTGGAAACTTTGGCCTTCTACAAAGATGTTGTTAGATGTGCTTGATCTCGTCTTAAAATACTGATATAAAAAAATGGTGGCTTTGTTCCGTAAGAGCGTTAATGGTTTGGAAACCTGGCAGCTGGGTTTCTACACCACCACGGTCTCCTCTGAAGCTCAGGAGAAGAGCTTCTGTGCTGGAGTCAGTCTGCTTCTCCCCGACCGAGTGAAATGGCAGTGCAGGCAAAACTTGGAATATCTGGACACTCAGGGAGAAATTCAGCAAAAGCGAGGGCCCTGGTCTGGGGAGAGGGGTCATGGGAGAGTGTGGTGAGACCAGATGTCTCCTGGTCTGACGTAGGATTTCTCATCAGTGGACGTGTTCCTGTGAAATACCAGGTATTCTGGGGTGAGGTGTTTCTCAGCTGCCTTGCTGCGTGTAAAAGACCTAGGTAGGGTGAACAGGAGGAGTTTTTATAGATGGCTTCAACATGAGAGAGGAGCGTGCAGCCCAGAATTAATGGTCCTGTTGTAAGTAGGAGGGATGTGGTTGTAGCTTGTGCAAGTCTGAGACAAGCAGCGGTTGGACCTTGATGTTGTCCGTCCCTGGGGAGTGCTGCTGGTGGGCGGCTGCTGTGCGGCGCGGGAGGCTTCACTGCTTTCGCCTTGGGTTTAGGGTTCACAGAATCACAAAATGTTCAGGGTTGGAAGGGACCTCTGTGGGTCACCCAGCCCAACCCCCTGCCCAAGCAGGGTCACCCACAGCAGGCTGCACAGCACCGCGTCCAGGCGGGGCTTGAATATCTTCAGAGAAGGAGACTCCACAGCCTCCCTGGGCAGCCGGGGCCAGGGCTCCGTCACCCTCAGAGGGAAGAAGTTCTTCCTCATCTTCAGCTGGAACTTCCTCTGCTTCAGTTTGTGCCCATTGCCCCTTGTCCTGTTGCTGGGCACCACTGGAAAGAGTCTGTCCCCGTCCTCCTGACCCCCACCCTGCAGATATTTAGAGGCATTTCTAAGATCCCCTCTCAGCCTTCTCTTCTCCAGGCTGAACAAGCCCAGCTCCCTCAGCCTCCCCTCGTAGGGGAGATGCTCCAGTCCCCTCACCATCCTCGTAGCCCTCTGCTGGACTCTCTCCAGCAGCTCCTCATCTTTCTTGAAGTGGGGAGCCCAGAACTGGACACAGGACTCCAGATGGGGCCTCACCAGGGCAGAATAGAGGGGAAGGAGAACCTCCCTCGACCTGCTGGCCACACTGCTCCTAATGCATCCCAGGATCCCATTGGCCTTCTTGGCAGCCAGGGCACACTGCTGGCTCATGGTTGCGGGTCTCTGTTGGGACCACCAACGTACCCTCAATGAAGTGGGCGAAGGTGCCGGTGCTGGGGGCTGGGAGCGAGCTCTCGGGATTTGGACGCAGGTTTGTACGACCAGGGGGAGAAGTTTGGGTGAGCCAGGAGCTCCTGGGAGAAATGGAAGTAGATGAGGAGCTCTCATGGCTTCAGCAGTCAAGAGCAGATGAGGGAGGTCTGGAAGACTGAGATTTTGGAAGCTCTTTTTGGAGTTACCTTAGTCATCTAAGGTGTCAGGTAAACACCTAAGAACGTTTGTGCTTCCTGGGTCGTTTACGGACGTGTTTGTGCTTTCTTTGAAGAAACAAACCATACAATTAAAGAGTGATCCAAGCAGAAAGGTTCTGTAAAGAAGTGGTTACAGAAAATCTTCTGAAACTTATTGCATGTAAAAGCGAAAAAGCTGTTGTCTATTACAGGAACACAACTATGTGTTACAATAAATTTAGGATAATTTAAAAAAAAAAAAGACGGAGAAGGGTAATAATCTCCTATAAATCTATTAACCATTTAAGGTCCAGCCTTACCGTGATTTTTTTTATCTTTAATAAAGGATGTATGTTGATAAATAATAATCACTGGGAACTGGAATGCAATTAGGGTTTAAGTGGTGTTAATTAAAATATCACTTACTGTATATTGACTTTACATGGTAATGTCGGAATAATCACAAGATAGAATGAATAACTGCACAATTAGTTCTAAGGCTTTGAGATCTATTAGCATTTAATTTGTCAGAGGAGCAGAACTGAAATGACTGTGTTATAAATATGGAAAGTTGATGTGCTTTTCAGTCCTGCATGGGTTTGGTGCCGAGAACTGGATGCAGTGACTTCATATAGGAACTGTGACTGTGATTTATTTGGTTCGTGGGGCTTTTTGGTTTTTAAACCTTGAAAATTAGATTTTTGGGTTTCAGAAGCGTGGTGTGAGCGACTAGGCTTGCACACCGGAAAGCTTCATTTTTCCTGTAGGAATCTGAGCGCAGAGAAAGCAGGTTTCCAGGAAGAGCTCATCGGAGAGCTGCTCGCTCCGGTTTGGCGTAACTCCGCTGCGAGCGCGTCTATAGAGCCATATATCTCTATATTTGAATTTCATACACGGAAAGGGGAAGAGTCACAGTGCGTGTGGTCTACGTGTGAAAGCACTTTGGGGTTTGTTTTTTTACGTACAGGTTACTCGAGTAGACTGTGAAGATGCGAGAGCCTTTTCGTTTCTGTATTTTAAAGGTAGCAGACGATTAAGAGTTTTAATGAGACCTTCGATACGTCGATGCGCTCGAAGTCATAAAGAGAGCATCGGCGGCAGCTGATCTTGCAAAAATGGGGGGGAAAAAAGAAAAAGAAACCAAATGAGAAGTGAGTGATGCTACAGAGTGCGGCTCCTGCGAGGGGGATTTACCGTCGGGAGAGGTGACGGCACGAGTTTCAGAGAAGCCGTTGGTCGTTCTTGAATGTACGTCTAAGGCTCTGCGGGCTGGCCGTGGGCCAGGATCCTTCTGCCCCCCTTCCCAGGGAAATATCTGTGGCCTGAATTTCAACCATTAAATGGGGAGTTGTTACGGGGCCACGCTGGATTTCGCAGCCTGTGTGGGTTTGGACTTTCTTCCTTTACCTCTAAAGAAGAAATTGGGGGAAAAATACCGAGAAAAGCCTTAGAGATGAAAGGCAAACTATTGCCTAAACTGCTAACATGATGCTGGTGTGGCAAAGGTTTTGCCCCACACCTCCCAGTAACTCACTGGGATGGCTACTGACAGAATGAGTTTAGTAGTATTGGGCTGTTTATCGAGGGTGGCCTTAAAATAACCGCATGAGAAATCGCGGGGTGCTCATATATTCAGTAGCAGGGCGCTGGCTAGGTGTTTGAAGTTACTGAAGAGTTGTTTGCCTCTGCACCCTCAGAGGGAAGAAGTTCTTCCTCATCTTCAGCTGGAACTTCCCCTGCTTCAGTTTGTGCCCGTTGCCCCTTGTCCTGTCGCTGGGCACCACTGGAAAGAGTCTGGCCCCGTCCTCCTGACCCCCACCCTGCAGATATTTGTAGGCATTTCTAAGGTCACCTCTCAGCCTTCTCTTCTCCAGGCTGAACAAGCCCAGCTCCCTCAGCCTCTCCTCGTAGGAGAGATGCTCCAGTCCCCTCCTCATCCTCGTAGCCCTCCGCTGGACTCCCTCCAGTAGCTCCTCATCTTTCTTGAACTGGGGAGCCCAGAACTGGACACAGGACTCCAGATGGGGCCTCACCAGGGCAGTGTAGAGGGGAAGGACAACCTTCCTCGACCTGCTGGCCACACTCCTCCTAATGCACCCCAGGATCCCATTGGCCTTCTTGGCAGCCATGGCACACTGCTGGCTCATGGTCAACCTGTCACTCACCAGCACACCCAGGTCCCTCTCCACAGAGCTGCTCTCCAGCAGGTCAGCCCCAGCCTGTACTGGTGCCTGGGGTTGTTCCTCCCCAGGTGCAGGACCCTGCCCTTGCCCTTGTTGAACCTCATCAACTCCTCTTCGTCATCCACGTCCCCTCCTTTTGCAGGTGCTCATTTTTCCATAACGGTTTCCTTCAGAAGCGCAGATGAAGTTACCCTGCAGAGTTCAGGAGTAAGAAGGTCGGGAGATGCATCGCCGGCAGTCCCCAGCGCTGATGGGTTTTTCTACGTAGCGCTACCTTGTCACCTTCCCGGCAGAAACCCATTTGCTGCGCTGCCGTTAGAGCAGCGATAAGGAAGGGGAAGAAACAGCTGAGTGTGTTTGGTTTAGGGGGAAAGGGCAAATTAATCTTCAGGCATATTTGTCAGCAACGCTAACTTGGTGTCCTTGCTCCGTGACGGGAGGATTTGGGGAAAACAACCCCCAGACACGTAGAGAATTACACGTGGTCCTGTGTAGGAAACCGCTGGGTGCTATATTAATTTTGCTTTGATTCATACTCGGGGTCAGAGGTGCAGGGTGGCACGTGGAGCGCCCGCACGAGGCACAAAAACACGTTGCCATTATCACTCCGAAGACGAGAATATATTCGATTTGCTTAGCACTGGCAGCTCAGACTGGTGGGCTTCGTCATCCCTGCGCACGCGGGTTTGCCCGCGCTCTCCTGCCTGCAGAAAGGCATTTTTCCACGTTGCAGAAGAGGAGTCTGGGGGAGGAATTTAAAAGGGGAAGGGCAGACTTTGGCTCCTCGCCACCTGGAGTAAAATCCATTTCACTATCCTTGTTATGGTGTTAAATACGGGCTAAAGAGTTTAATATGGATTTATGTAATGAGCTCCCAAATTGATTTTGCGGCGCGAGCTCGATGTAGGGTTTAGGAGCTGTCTCTTGTGCAGATCAAAGCAGTGCTCCTGCCTTCTGACAGTGCCGAGCAGGGGCTTGGGGGCAAAGATGATGATTCTCCCTCCCCCTCCATCACCCTTTCTTTTGCTTCTAATGTTGGTTCAGACCTATTAGGACTTTTTCTGTTTCTGTGTTGATTTACATCTGTGGGATCAGAGAGTAATAAGGGGGGAGGGGGTAAAATAAATAAATTTAAAAAATAAAAGAAAAAACCTGAACCAAACACAAATAAAAGCCTTGTGCAATCTCCTAAGGGAGGAAGCAGGCACATTTCTTCTAGGAATGCAAATTTCTTGTCTGAGTGACAGGGAAAAAAAAAAAACCCCAGGCTTCTCGTATTCTCCCCCTTCCTCTCCTCCATCTCTTCCTTCTCTCCCCTTCCCCCCCCCTCCCCCCAGTTCAGAAATAATTTCGTGCCCCTTGTTTAAACATTAATTATTGAGCTGGAGTGATTTGCGAATAATTTGCAGGATGATATTTCTTGGAAGTTTAGGGGATGAATCCCTGAGCTGGTGCATCTTTCATCCCCCCCTTCCCCCCGCCTGGCTCGGTGGCCTCGGTTAGACGTAATTGTAATTGGTGTCTGGGTTGGGATGACAGTGTCAGCCTATCATTTCAGGGTTTAGAGCTGTGCATTGGATAGCCAGATTTGTAATTATAATGTGCTTTACTCCCATTTATATTCAGCGGCGTTGTCGCCTTGCTGTTCCTTTCCCTGGGAGTGGAATATTGGGTTGGGGAGGGGGTGGCTTGGAAGCAGCGAGAGCCGTTATTTGTTCCGAGAACACCCTTGGTTCTCTGAGGAACACTGGGCCAAGGTGAGCAGCCATCACAAGTTACCGTTTACTGTCCTGGAGCACGTACTCCGAAATTGGTCCTGTCAAAATGAAATCTGTTGTCCGTCCAGCAGTAAAAAGCAGAATTTTCCTTGCGTGGATAGCTGGAACGGCATTATCTGTGCTGCGAGCCAGCGCTGTGCCCCGGTCAGGCTGCTGGGCGGAGGATTTCTTACCATGGCCTCTTAATGATGATTATTTAATGGTCTTGTTTTCCTCTGTCTGCTTTCAGCTGTAGTTGCAGGTCCACAAACAGAGATTTGCAGAAGTCAGCAACTTGGTACCACAGAATCACAGAATGGTAGGGGTTGGAAGGGACCTCTGTGGGTCATCTAGTCCAACCCCCCTGCCAAAGCAGGGTCACCTACAGCAGGCTGCACAGGACCTTGTCCAGGCGGGTCTGGAATATCTCCAGAGATATTCAAGAGCCACTGGAGCAGAGATCGGAATCCATTTCCATATCTACTGTCATTTTTTTTGCAACAGTAGAAGTTTAATTTGGAGAAGGTCTGAGGGTTTGATTAGGTAGAAAAAGCCCCGTTGGCCTTCGTCAAGCTGTGGCTGGGACCGCGCTGGTCCGTGCGGCTTCTCAGGCGACCGCTTTGCTAGCAAACCCATAATTTTCATGTTTGGGATGTTATCCCTTCAGCCTGCTTAATATTTTTCTTCTTTCAATTTCATCACGTTATCTTTATTCGCTTTGAAGGATTTCTCTTGCTCACGGGTCTGCTTTCTGCAAATTCTTTAATGTCATGATATTTTCCCCAGCGTCATCGCGTCTGCAGCCATCGCGTGCAGCGTGTGGCAACGCAGGCGTCTTCCTAATGGGATTTGAACCTATAATCCCCCGGGAGGGTCCTAATCCGGCCGCGGATTTTGGGGTGAAAGGTGTTTCCAGTTCGTTTTGTTTCATATTCATGGGGCTTCTGTCTGCAGAAAGAGGCGTTCGTTAGAGCAAAGAGTGGGTTCAAGAAATTCATGCTTTCTAAAGCCCTGCTGAAGAGTTAGTCCTTCACCTCTGCTCTCTGGTTTCATGAGGAGGGAGCTGTTTTATACTACTTTATGCATGGGAGAGCTTCGACGTGAGGATGAGAGGCTCCTCGCCTCCTATCGGGGTCTGCTCAACCCATGGCAAAGGTCTGAATTGACCTTGCCAAAGTTCCAGGCTTTCATCTGTTTAGCTCTTCAATTAATTCAAAAAAAAAGGGAGGGGGGCAATAGCTCTAAAAGCTTTTAAAGCATGTGCAAGAAAATTAAGTTTGTTGACATGAAAAAGAATATTTTGTAGAGGGAAACTGTGAAAAAGAATAATTTCCCTCTCTCTCATTTGGTCCCAAACTAAAAATATACGTGTTTCTGTCCTCTCTGTCCTTCTGTAGCGTCATCTGTTGAGAAAGTAGGGAGGGTGCAGGGCATATACGTGGGCTTTCCTGATGCTTTTTGCTTCTCTTGAGCCTTTGGCATAGGTCACAGAATGGACATGGGACACAAAGGCATTCCTGAAGGGTGATGAGCAGTTGTGTGGGCTGCTGTGTTGTTTGTAGAATCATTAAGGTTGGAAAAGACCTCTAAGATTATCAAGTCAACCCGTCACCACCATGCCTACTAGTTTCCCCTGCTTGACCCAGGCCACCCCGAGGGTTCCCCTGCCAACCTGGAGTCCCCTGTTGTGCCCTTCCCATCTTAGAATCACAGAATCCTTAAGGTTGGAGAAGACCTCTAAGATCATCAAGTCCAACCGTGACCCCAACACCACCATGCCTGCTAAACCATGTACCAAAGTGCCATATTTATGTGTTTTTTGAACCCCTCCAGAGATGGGGACTCCACCACTGCCCTGGGCAGCCTGTTCCAATGCCCGACCGCTCTTTCAGTAAGGAAATTTTTCCTAATATCCAACCTAAAAGTTGACTTCTTTGGGAACAGGGAGGGACCCTTTGCTCCCGACCAGACCTGAGCATCTCATGGCTGAGGAATGGTGGATAAACCATTGTACCATTGCCTATTCTGGGCTTTAAATTCGTGTCCCACATCTGTAAATCTTGGCTTATCCACGCTGACCTTAGGTGTCGGTATTCCTGATTTATGACAGATGCCTGGAAATGAATCTTGTCTCCTTGCAGGACCAGAGCCGCAGTTAGGAGTAATGCCTCGGTCTGCTTCTAAGGAATTCAGACTTTTAATATCCTTACATTTGGGTTTTTTCTTAAACCAGGATTAAGGAAATCTTAGATATCCTTTGTTTATTTCTGTGTGTTGGCTTTGGGTTTCTTGGTGGGTTTTTTTCCCCTTTTACTTGTAATTTAGCTGACGTCGGATTGCTGAGCGGTTCCGATAAGAACAATTCTGTTACAGAAACAGTTGGCGGGATTTTCCCTGCCGAAAGTTAGTATCTGTCACAGAATCACAGAATGGTAGGGGTTGGAAGGGACCTCTGTGGGTCATCTAGTCCAACCCTGTCCTTCAGGTGGCAACAGCTGTTCGCAGGTGTTGTCAGTTAAAACAGCTACAGCAGCAGTTTCAGCTGAATAAAGCAAGATTTTGCTAATCTAGTGGTGTGGAAGAACAGGGGAGAATTTTGAAGCACCTGTCACTGTATCACACAGTATCACAGAATGTTTGGGGTTGGAAGGCACCTCTGTGGGTCACCCAGTCCAACCCCCTGTCAAAGCAGGGTCACCCACAGCAGGCTGCGGAGGACCGCGTCCAGGCGGGGCTGGAATATCTCCAGAGAAGGAGACTCCACAGCCTCCCTGGGCAGCCTGGGCCAGGGCTCCGTCACCCTCAGAGGGAAGAAGTTCTTCCTCATCTTCAGCTGGAGCTTCCTCTGCTTCAGTTTGTGCCCATTGCCCCTTGTCCTGTCGCTGGGCACCACTGGAAAGAGTCTGGCCCCGTCCTCCTGACACCCACCCTGCAGATATTTAGAGGCATTTCTAAGATCCCTTCTCAGCCTTCTCTTCTCCAGGCTGAACAAGCCCAGCTCCCTCAGCCTCTCCTCGTAGGAGAGATGTTCCAGTCCCCTCACCATCCTTGTAGCCCTAAGATACCATTGGCCAGGTCTCTTTGGTCTGGTCTCAGGACCAGTTGCTATACGTGTTTCTTAATAGCAAGGCATAGCCAGTCTACCAGGAGGAATTACTCTTGATTCTGGCTTCAATTATTCTGATGTGAAGTTGCTCAAAATTAAAACAACTCTTTTGGATTTCAGTTACTAAGTTGCTTGTTATATTAAAATCTGGCTTAGTATATTTTATTAGTGTTGGTATTTTTGCAAGACTATATTATTGGGCTAGCTTTTTTTGGGAAAAAGCGAAATCAACCTGCTGGTATCCCCAAATTAAGATATTTGTCTAGCATGTTGAAGGCAAGCTTAACAACGCCGACTTCAAACCAAGCTCTTTCACAGAAATATAAAGCCATATAAAAATTAATGTTGCATATATAATATTGTCTGTTTGCGCTATGGTAGTTCTCCTGTGGCTTTCAGGACTGAAATCCCAGTAAGCCTTGCCTTCAGCCTGCAAGGGGCAGCTTTATGTTGAGATCTGTGGATAAATAAGAAAAATACACTCTAACTGTCATCCTCTAAAGAGGGTTCAGTTTAGCCAGAGGTTTTAAGCACTTCATCTGGTTTTTGTTCGTAATTAGTGCAGGATGGAGGGAAACGCATAGGTTTATGCTCTGATGGGTGTTTTCCCAAAGGAAGGAGCAGCTCTTGTCCATCCACTTCTCTGGAAAAGCAGAGGAGGCAACAGAAACACAGAATCACAGGATGGTCGGGGTTGGCAGGGACCTCTGTGGGTCACCCAGTCCAACCCCCTGCCCAAGCAGGGTCACCCACAGCAGGCTGCACAGCACCGCGTCCAGGTGGGTCTTGAATATCTCCAGAGAAGGAGACTCCACAGCCTCCCTGGACAGCCTGGGCCAGGGCTCTGTCACCCTCAGAGGGAAGAAGTTCTTCCTCGGGTTCAGCTGGAGCTTCCTCTGCTTCAGTTTGTGCCCATTGCCCCTTGTCCTGTCGCTGGGCACCACTGGAAAGAGTCTGGCCCCATCCTCCTGACACCCACCCTGCAGATATTTGTAAGCATTTCTAAGGTCCCCTCTCAGCCTTCTCTTCAATGCTGCCATTGAACCTGGCTGGCTTTGGGCATGGAGCTGTGCCTCCAGCACATCAGATCAGAGGAGATGGTGTTAGCAGGGGAAGGCCAGGTTTGCACGTGGCTGTAGGTGGAGGTGGAGCGGGCGCCATTTATTCTGCTGTCTCTGGAGCAACGCACGTGCCCTTCTGTGCAAGATGGAATGATCTCTTCCCTCCCTTGGGCGTGAGGCTTTGAGCTTTAAGCAGTCCTTGTAGAAAATGTCTTCTTTTCCCCTAAAAAATTTGCCAGTGTTTGATTTTGTGGCTTGTTTGAAACCCATCTTCTTGCTCTCCATGAAGTTTGTGAGTTGCTGAGTGGTGCTCAGCGGAATATGTCCTGCAAGATGTTCATCACAGAAATTTCTAATTAAATTGTAGAAGTCTTGGTTCTGTCAAATAGCTTGGGTGCTCTCATGGGTAAAAAACTCAATTCATGTAGTTAGTTAAGAAAGGCTAGAATGTACGTAACAAATAGGGAAATGTGAGTCTTCAGAGTGAAAACTGCATTAGTGTCATGCAAGCTCAGAGCTAGTGTCCAGCATTCTTCTGGAGGTGGAGAGGATCAGTATGCTCTTCAGTTGGGTAGGACTAAGGTTATGGTTGGAGTTAATATCACTGCAGTCTTGCTTAGCTGGAAGACAAAGGATGAAGGCTGGGTTCAGGATAGATCTGTAGCTCCGCGCTTTTTCTTGGAGTCGGGCAAAGTGGTTGTGGTGTTTTGAGGGGTAAGGTGAAGGAAGTGAGGGACTTCACAGTGGGATTTCACCTGCAGTCTTTCTCAGCCAAGGCATGTGAAATATTAGCTGACATCAGGAAGGAGATGTGGCTAAACACTGTTGTGGAAGTAAGAAGAGTTGTTGTGCTTTGTTGCCTGGTGGGGGTTCATATTAGGGTTAGGAAATCCTGTTCAGGCCAGAGAGAGTATAGGTAGGTCTCAGAGGTCAGCACGTCCTTCTTCCCGCTAGATTTCTTGTTAGGGTTGGTGTTAAGGAAATGAGGGCCTTCCAAATGGACTTGTTCAGCCTGGAGAAGAGAAGGCTGAGAGGGGACCTTAGAAATGCATCTAAATATCTGCAGGGTGGGTGTCAGGAGGACAGGACCAGACTCTTTCCAGTGGTGCCCAGCGACAGGACAAGGGGCAACGGGCACAAACTGAAGTAGAGGAAGTTCCAGCTGAAGATGAGGAAGAACTTCTTCCCTCTGAGGGTGACGGAGCCCTGGCCCAGGCTGCCCAGGGAGGCTGTGGAGTCTCCTTCTCCGGAGATATTCCAGCCCCGCCTGGACGCGGTGCTGTGCAGCCTGCTCTGGGTGACCCTGCTTGGGCAGGGGGTTGGACTGGGTGACCCACAGAGGTCCCTTCCAACCCCGACCATTCTGTGATTCTGTGAAACAAACCTGGTATTCTGTACGTGGTGGCAATCGTAGTCCGTGTTCGGGAGCTGACACGCTGCAGAGTATCGTGCGTGTAGTGCCCCGTTCCTGGCTTCCCTTACAGGCACTGGGGGGGTCTCCTGCGACAGCAGCACCGTCTGCAGCTACGAGCTGCTGCGGACATCCCCGGGGCAGCGTCGGGTTTGGAGGGAGGAGGTGGCACCCCACGGCTGCAGTTACAGACAGCAGCACGGGGACGGTGGACCACTGGGCTTTTCTGTTTTTGTGCACAATGATAAACCTTGAACATGGGTTCCCAGTCCTGGGCAGTGCAGGATAATCAGGCCTATCTGTCCCCTCCATGCTCTGATATCTGCAACCCTCTGGTGGATCTGGCAAACAGCAAACTGGCCGGGAACACCCTGGGATGTGTTTTCTCGCTCCCCTGTTTTTCCTTCAGGGAAGCCCTCCCTGGCTTCGGCAAATCTTCTGGCTCCAGCCATCACTTTGTTCCCCGTGTCTGCGTAGCTGCAGCCGTTTGGCCAGACCAGCCGGAAGAGCTGCTTGCTGACTACGTGCTCCGTGTCCCCGTCACTTTTCAGGATCCCTCCATGTGCCACCGCTTTCCCACCGCCGCGTCCCCAGCATCGCGTCGTACTCTGGGTCGAGGTCTCTTGGGCCTCCTGGCTTTAATAACTTCTCTCTCTCCATCCAATCTTATGAAAATGTATTTAGTATTCAGGGATTTAGATCTTGACCTTCTATAATTATTGACACCTATTTAATTTCTCCTTTCATCCATGGCCAAGCCTGGTACAGCTGCTATGGCACATGTGTATACATCAGTGTTGCCAGCACAAGCTGATGGGCATTCATGCTTGAGTGTCTTTTTTATTTTCTCCTTGGATGCTGGGGAGCAGCCTGAGTAGCTCGGAAACTAAAGAGCTTCATCTATTAGGCGTGACAGATTTGTATTCAGCGGTAAATGCCTGACCTTGCTCAAACTCCCTCATCCATTCCCATCATCCCCTCCCAGATGAAAGATTCTGCTTAACTCCTGCTTCCTGTCTGTCGCCTTGGAAACGGGCACGAAGCGCTGCAGCCGGAGAGAATCACTAATAAGAAAATATCTCTGGTGTGAGAAAGAAAAACGCGTCGTGAAGAAAGGCGCAAGTGGCAAGCCGACATGCTTTCGGGAGGAGGAACGTGGGGAACACAACTGTGTTCCCCTACAGTGAAACAGGCGAATAAATGGGCTGAAACACCAATGCCCTCCTGCTCTGGAGCATTATGATTTGAGTTTCCACGTGGGTATGTAACGGGGCAGAGCACCCGAGCAGTAAAACTCGTGTTTTGGGCTTTGATGGAGCGTGAGCAGGCATGGGAAGAAAACCCGGCGTGCCCATCGCCTGCCATCGCTGCCCTGCTCTCCTTGTCACCCCGTGATTTGCACACCTCAACCTCTCGCCGCTTCTGGGTTTGAATGGCTTCCCAGGTCAGGAAAAAACCACTTTACGTAGAAACTTTAGTTTCTGGTTTCTGCAAAAGCTGCTTTGGGGAGATTTGAGTGGAGCATCTCTGCTACGAGGAGAGGCTGAGGGAGCTGGGCTTGTTCAGCCTGGAGAAGAGAAGGCTGAGAGGGGACCTTAGAAATGCCTCTAAATATCTGCAGGGTGGGTGTCAGGAGGACGGGGCCAGACTCTTTCCAGTGCTGCCCAGTGACAGGACAAGGGGCAATGGGCACAAACTGAAGCAGAGGAGGCTCCAGCTGAAGACGAGGAAGAACTTCTTCCCTCTGAGGGTGACGGAGCCCTGGCCCAGGCTGCCCAGGGAGGCTGTGGAGTCTCCTTCTCTGGAGATATTCCAGCCCCGCCTGGACGCGGTGCTGTGCAGCCTGCTCTGGGTGACCCTGCTTGGGCAGGGGTTGGACTGGGTGACCCACAGAGGTCCCTTCCAACCCCAACCATTCTGTGATTCTGTGATTTGTTGCGATGGGAAGCATCGGCAGTCGAACTATGCAGCAAACAATCTTCCTCGTGCGCTGTGCGCTCCGTTTCGTCTGCAGCGTGCACGCGGTACGTGTCCACGTACGTTAAAACCAGCCCGTTAGATCCCAGTGAAGGTTGGTGTGAGTTTACTGGCTCGCTGTGCTGACTGGCTCCAGCGTTGAGCCCGGTGTTTTCAACTCAGCTGCTGCACTGGTTTCCCTGTCCGGAAGAATCCCAGGTAAGGGGTGAGAGGTTTGGGTAGGTCTGGGTCTTTTCCGCCAGATTTGCTTCATTGCATGTTTTGAATTTGCTGGATGTTACTACGTTCTGGACGGAGGTCAGGAATCCCCATCAGTTACTTCTGTGTCAATCTGGAAAATGGGTATATAACAAAAATATATACATATACAGAAGCACAACATTTAGTCACAAATTGAAGAGTTCGGTCAATTGCATCAGTCTGTACGTTTTATCTTGGCTAAGGCCGTATGAATTTGTATATCTGTATGAATTCTCACAAGCGATTCCTGTTTCAGATGGACGAACAGTCCCAGCAGTACCTATGGCCTATTTGGGTCATCAGAGGTTTTGGGGATGGTGAGGGAGCGTGGGGCCCTGGGTATCTCCTGGGCAGCCGGCAGCGGTCGCTGGCGGAGCATGTCCTGGATGGTAGAGCCGACGGCGGAGGCTCTTTGCAGTGGTGTTGAAATATGTTTCTAAAGCAGCATGGTTGTATGAAATACGAATCACAGAATCACAGAATGGTAGGGGTTGGAAGGGACCTCTGTGGGTCATCTAGTCCAACCCTCCTGCCAAAGCAGGGTCACCCAGAGCAGGCTGCACAGCACCACGTCCAGGCGGGGCTGGAATATCTCCAGAGAAGGAGACTCCACAGCCTCCCTGGGCAGCCTGGGCCAGGGCTCCGTCACCCTCAGAGGGAAGAAGTTCTTCCTCCTGTTCAGCTGGAACTTCCTCTGCTTCAGTTTGTGCCCATTGCCCCTTGTCCTGTCGCTGGGCACCACTGGAAAGAGTCTGGCCCCATCCTCCTGACACCCACCCTGCAGATATTTAGAGGCATTTCTAAGGTCCCCTCTCAGCCTTCTCTTCTCCAGGCTGAACAAGCCCAGCTCCCTCAGCCTCTCCTCGTAGGAGAGATGCTCCAGTGCCCTCATCATCCTTGTAGCCCTCCACTGCACTCTCTCCACGCGTATTTTATTGTTCCTGGGGTCTGTGCCACCCTTGTTACAGTGACGAATGTGAAAGAAGGAGATTCAGAAAGTTGACGGGTAGCACGCACTGAGTAAAAGAGAGAGGACAAGGGATGGAGTGGTAAATAGCAAAGGGTGTTAAAGTCCTCCAGCAACAGGTCTGATATTGGGGAAAATCATTCAGCTGCGATTTGTAACATTAAAAAAAAAAATATACGTGCTGTGCTTATCCTGCATTGCAAAGTTCGTTGAAGATTCTAGTGTTCAAATAAGGAAGCAAAAATTATCATCGTCACTTTGTCATGGAGGGTTTTATTTCCTATGGTTCCTTCCACAGAAAATACTATTAAGTGGTAAAAGTAATTAAAACATGGCTGAGAAATATTGCAAACATGTAAGGAAAGAAAGGGTTCAAATGCTTGGGAAAAGAAGGAAAATATGGTTGCAGACTTATTGCAAGAGGACATTCATAAAATAGATACCACATATAAAATCAGGTGGGAAATACTTGAAGTGAGTAGCTGGGTTGAAGGATTAATTTAAAGCAGGACAGAAGAAGGGGTATATGTATGTTTGTGAAGAAGCAGGTTCTTCTGCTAACGTTCACGTGATTGGCTTTGGAAGGGAAGGAGAATGTACTGGGATGGACAAGAAAATAGAATGGAGTTTTTATAAAAAAAATAAACCCCATCAGTTGAAGTATCACTAGCATGAAAATATTAAAAGGAGAGAAGAAATTAGAATATCTGTACCTGACTGTCTATACAACATAACGTTGTGTAAGGCTTTAAGGTCCTCTTACCTTCCACGTAGGATTTCTGGAAGGAAGCTGCGGGTGGACCGAGCAAACCACAGAATTTGCGTAGTGGGGACTTTGGATATTTCACCACGTATTTTCAGGTGAAATCTTGAGCGAGAAAACGGAAGCTGTCTAGGAATGAAAACTGTGAACACGTGTATTGCTCTGCTGATGTTAAATAGCAAGCAAGCAACTTCTGGGAGTATTTAACCACCTTGGTTTATACAAGCAAGAGAGGTAGGGGGGAAGGAATGTGATCTGACACAAGTATTCACCTATAATGCATTAAAAGAGAAGAGATAGAATAGCTGTGGAGAGGGCTCTATGGAAAGGGATGTCTTGAGAATCCAACCTGATCCCCTTCCTCGATTGGAGAGGGTCTTTTCACAAGGGTCTGTAGGGATAGGACAAGGGGGAACGGCTCTAAACTACAAGAGGGCAGATTTAGATGAGATATTAGGAAGAAATTCTTCCCCATGAGGGTGGTGAAACCCTGGCCCAGGTTGCCCAGAGAAGCTGTGGCTGCCCCCTCCCTGGCAGGGTTCAAGGCCAGGTTGGATGGAGCTCTGAGCACCCTGGTCTGGTGGAAGATGTCCCTGCTGATGGCAGGGGGCTTGGAACCAGATGATCTTTCAGGTCCCTTCCAACCCAAACCATTCCATGATTCTATGATGCAATTGCCTGTTTGACTGATGGAGAGCACCACGTAGGCTCTGGTGCTGCCTGACGTTCTTGTGCAGAGCACAGACCCCATTCCCTGTCGGGACAGCGCGTGTTTAATGGATTGAAAACTGAGAGTCGTCGCTGGGTGGGTGTGTTGGTGGGGGCATCGAGCAGAGGTTGTCGGTGGGCCTGGCGCTGTTCAATGCCGAAGAATTTGTAGATAAATAGAAGCTTCTTAGTACTGGAGTTAAGTGGGTTCGAGATGGACACGTAGAATGGCTAGGACAGCTGAGCAAACTAAGCCTGTGCAAACAACGTGTTTTAACTATAGCTAATTACAAAATAATATGTATAGCAATAAGAAAGTGGGCAGTACGGGGCTATGAGCAACCTGATCTGGTTGAAGATGTCCCTGCTCATGGTTGGGCATTGGACTAGATGGTCTCTAAAGGTCCCTTCCAACCCAAACCTTTCTCTGATTCTATACCTAGAGAAGCACTGCAGAAAGTAATTGCCCTGGAAAGGGCGGAGGAGAAACAACGCATTCAAACAGGAATCTCCACGAGTGCTGTGAGGAAGAGGGAGAACTCATGAAATGCATCAATTTGGGTATCTAAGGGAGGAGGGGGCTGCTGCGATGCCTCCCCGCAGCCCCCCAGGGAGGAGCTCCACGGGCAGGGCTGGGTGACGTTCCCCGACGGAGCGTTCGGCTGCCATCCTCCAAGATGCCTTTCAGCTCAACACTGAGCGTTTAAGGGTGATGTTGGGTGCAGAATCCGTGGTGAGTCCAGCGTGATATGGCTGTGGAGATGCAACCCTGAGAGCCGCCTGTGGAAAGCCAAACCGTGTTTGGAAAGTTGGGTTGGCCCAGCAGAGAGAATTGGTGCCCGTATGGTGAGAGAGAGTACCAAAAAATGTGTGACTGCCTTGATTTAAGCTAAAATATTTTCATTTAATTGGCAAAGATGAAATTAACTTGAAAAGAAATCAATAAAAAATGATTTTTTGGAGGAAAAATTCAAAAATAAAGGAGAAAATTCAGATTTGTAGAGATTGCTGTTTTCGTTGGGACTGCTGTCCGATGTGAAAATTCATTCAGCTAGGGTTTTGGAGAGGAGGGGTGTTGCTGGTGGAAGGAAAGGTGGTTTCTTTTTCCAGGAGCCTTAGTGGGACGGCGAAAAGGAAGGTTTTGCTCTTTGGTGCAACAACAAAACTCATCATTTGTGTTGAGAGATTAAACAGAGTGTAGGTAGCTGGCTTAGAATGCGTTCTGCGAGACCGACTGCGTGGAGGAATGCGATTGCCGTGTTTAATGAAGTGTAGTGTACTCTCATCTCTATGATTATTATTTTTTTAAGCAGGGTACTGAGTGTGCCATTATAGAAAACTCCTCCGCTATGGAGATCTCTGAAGAGGGAGAGGAGAGGTAGCTATAGTTGATGCGAACGGAAGGCAACTGTTGAAATAAATCAAGTCCTACCGAAGGCTGAAATTAAAGGGGCAAAAATCGAGATGCACGTGCACATTTGCAAGTCTGTTTGCAGACAGCTGTAACGCAAGGTCTTTGTAACCTTGGCGGGATTTGCTGGGGCGGTCTCCGTATGGAGAGGAAAACACTTTTCCGATACGTTAGTCGCACACTGGCTTTCCTTCGGCATCAGATACGCATGAATATTTCCCCGGCGTTTTCTTCTTTTGCTAAAGCTGTTGGGCTGTATTCTGCTCCACACATGACTTGGTTTGATGCTGTACCGGGAGCCTTGCGCATCCCTTCGCCGCAGCGAGGAAAGGGAAGCGAGCCGCGTCCTCCGCTGAGGCGTTGCCGATCCGTCTGGGCCGGCGATGTATTACGGATGCTGGATCCAAAAGCACGCTTGTTTGTTTTGGTTCTGCTTCCCGAGACCCTTGTGCTGCGGAATCAATACTGTTTAACGTCGGTCTTGCCAGCTACTCCTTTCTTTTGGGACCGAAATTAGGTTAACCATGAGCCAGCAGTGTGCCCTGGCTGCCAAGAAAGCCAATGGGATCCTGGGGTGCATCAAGAAGAGTGTAGCCAGCAGGACAAGGGAGGTTCTCCTTCCCCTCTACACTGCCCTAGTGAGGCCTCATCTAGAGTACTGTGTCCAGTTCTGGGCTCCCCAGTTCAGGAAAGATGAAGAGCTACTGGAGAGAGTCCAGCGGAGGGCTACGAGGATGAGGAGGGGACTGGAACATCTCCCCTACGAGGAGAGGTTGAGGGAACTGGGCTTGTTCAGCCTGAAGAAGAGAAGGCTGTGAGGGGACCTTCTAAATGCTTACAAATATCTGCAGGGTGGGTGTCAGGAGGATGGGGCCAGACTCTTTTCAGTGGTGCCCAGCGACAGGACAAGGGGCAATGGGCACAAACTGAGGCACAGGAAGTTCCAGCTGAACATGAGGAAGAACTTCTTCCCTCTGAGGGTGACGGAGCCCTGGCCCAGGCTGCCCAGGGAGGTTGTGGAGTCTCCTTCTCTGGAGATATTCCAGACCTGCCTGGACAAGGTCCTGTGCAGCTTGCTGTAGGTGACCCTGCTTCGGCAGGAGGGTTGGACTAGATGACCCACAGAGGTCTCTTCCAACCCCTACTATTCTGTGATTCTGTGACCTACCGCTTGAGCGTATGCAATTACCCGAAGAGCAGAGGCTTGGAAGGCAACAACTTTTAGAGCATTAGACATGGCAGCTTGAGGACATGAGCGAGCACCAGACTGAGACAGTTCTCCCATGATACTACCCGGTTTCTAAACTTGGTTGGAGAGACCGAAGGCAGGTATTTTCCCTTTCGCTGAAGACTGTGTTGGCGTAAAACCTGCGCTCAGCTGGTCCTTCAGAACTGATGAAAATCCCCTTCTGCGTCAAGACTCCTCAGTCGCACCACACAGGGCGTACCCGAAATGCGTGTGTTTTCTCCACGGTTTGGTGGCTTCATCACGCAGAGGATGGAATTTGAGAAGTCTAGAAAAAGTGGTTTTTAGGATTTTTTTTCATATAATCTTGTATATTATGTTTACTCAATTCAGTGGAATTTTTGACATGCGCTATGAAGCGGGTAAATTGCAAACTGACCCTTACAGATGTTAAAAATGTAACTCTATACAGAGTTAGAGGGTACCCTCAGCAAGTTTGCTGATGGCACCAAACTGAGAGGAGTGGTGGATACACCGGCAGGCTGTGCTGCCATTCAGCGTGACCTGGACAGGCTGGAGAGCTGGGCAGAGAGGAACCTGATGAGGTTCAACAAGGGCAAGTGCAGGGTCCTGCATCTGGGGAGGAACAACCTCATGCACCAGTACAGGCTGGGGCGGACCTGCTGGAGAGCAGCTCTGTGGAGAGGGACTGGGAGTGCTGGGGGACGACAGGTTGACCATGAGCCAGCAGTGTGCCCTGGCTGCCAAGAAGGCCAATGGGATCCCGGGATACATCAAGAAGAGTGTGGCCATCAGGTCGAGGGAGGTTCTCCTACCCCTCTGCTCTGCCCTGGTGAGGCCCCATCTGGAGTCCTGTGTCCAGTGCTGGGCTCCCCAGTTCAAGAAAGATGAAGAGCTACTGGAGAGAGTCCAGCGGAGGGCTACGAGGATGGTGAGGGGACTGGAGCATCTCCCTTACGAGGAGAGGCTGAGGGAGCTGGGCTTGTTCAGCCTGGAGAAGAGTAGGCTGAGAGGGGACCTTAGAAATGCCTCTAAATATCTGCAGGGTGGGTGTCAGGAGGACGGGGCCAGACTCTTTCCAGTGGTGCCCAGCGACAGGACAAGGGGCAACGGGCACAAACTGAAGCAGAGGAAGTTCCGTGTGAACATGAGGAAGAACTTCTTCCCTCTGAGGGTGACGGAGCCCTGGCCCAGGCTGCCCAGGGAGGATGTGGAGTCTCCTTCTCTGGAGATATTCCAGACCCGCCTGGACGCGGTCCTGTGCAGCCTGCTGTGGGTGACCCTGCTTGGGCAGGGGGTTGGACTGGGTGACCAACAGAGGTCCCTTCCAACCCCGAACATTTTGTGATTCTGTGATGTTCATAAACCACCCCCACTTCCCCAACTCCTCTTAATCTAATCTTCATCTGGATCATCAGAACTATTCTCCTGCGCTTCCAGTCAGTTCTGTATTTCCATCGCCAGCCCTGGAGTGGTGGGGGTTTTGTTTTGCCTTTTCAGTTGAGCGTGAGTTGCTTGAGGTTGGAAAACATGGTGCCTTTTTGCTGCAGACAGATTATTTTCTTATCAGCCTCTGCCGATTGCCGTTCTGACACTTTGGTGTTCGCCATCGCGCCTTGGCTTGGGAGGATTATTCTAGCGTGAGCGCTGTTTGAATGTACTCTTTGGTCTGCTCCCGAGTTTTGCCGGAGGCGGTTTGTCTGCCTGCCGTTTCTTACATTACCCCAATGACCTGAGAAAGAAAGCATGATCTATAAAGCAGAAAATGGTAGACTGTTTAAAGGAGTGTTTTACATTGAGCAAGTCCTATCTTTTTTTTTTTTTTTTTAACTTTATTTGAATATATGAATTTTAAACGGTAGCAAACCACTCATTTCTCATTTCGGGAACATCACACAGATCCAGGCAGGTGTAGCTACGCTGAGGAGTTTATTTTCTCCTTCCATTCATAAGGAAAGAGGAGCAAACGTTTTATGTCACGTTTTTTCCTCATGAGAACTGAGTGAAGGTCGCTAGGACTCACCTGAGTGTAAACCTTCGTATGCAAAATAAATTTGATGCATTTTACACCCGTCGGGAAGGGAATACGCGATCAGAGCCGTGGTTTTCTCTGTCCTATGCTGGAGGGTCCACCTTGCCACGTACCAAACAGCGCTCCGGTCTGTCTTTTGGCTCATAATGTTTTCTGGTGGCTGCAGAGGTTGATTTTTATTGCTACGTCGTTCTTGCCGTGGCTGTATATTGTCTGAGGTTGTTGTCAAAGCTGTACGTAGGCATTCGAGGGGTAAGTGAAGTATGGCCACGTGTCCAGCCCGTTGTTCAGCTCTCTGATGCTTCACTTCTCCAGTTTCTAGCTGTTAGTTTTCCAGAAGTGGCAACCAAAGCTGGAACTCCCTTTACCTGTACTGGTTTCTGCATTCCCTACTGAGCATTAATTGACAGCAGGCAATTAAATGAAGCCATATTAATCCAACATAACGCAATTACGAGAAAGCTTATCTCTTCAGCTTCTTCCTTATAAATTATTAAAGGAACGTGGCTTAATATTGTGCTGTGAAGGTCTCTGCTGATGGCCGCTTTCGTGCGCTGGGTTGGGATGCAGTCCTTCTCTGCCATTGGAGCAGGGCTCTGTTTTACTGCCTGATGGTTTTCACCTTGCCTTTCACTGCTACGAAAGGTGCACCGTGTCAGAAGAAGGCTTACGGGCAGTGTCTGTAGTTGGTGCGTACGGCAGGCTCGAGCTATGATTTTAAATCCTCTTCTGATCTCACTTAGAATCGTAGAATCCTTAAGGTTGGAACAGAAGGTGATGAGCAGTTGTGTGGGCTGCTGCATTGTTCGTAGAATCATTAAGGTTGGAAAAGACGTCTAAGATTATCAAGTCAAACCATCAACCCATCATCACTATGCCTACTAGTTCCCCGAGGGTTCCCCTGCCAACCTTGAGTCCCCTGTTTTGTCCTTCCCATCTTAGAATCATAGAATCCTTAAGGCTGGAAAAGACCTCCAAGATCATCAAGTCCAACCGTCACCCCAACACAGAATCACAGAATCACAGAATAGTCGGGGTTGTAAGGGACCTCTGTGGGTCATCTAGTCCAACCCCCTGCCGAAGCAGGGTCACGCAGAGCAGGCTGCACAGCACCGCGTCCAGGCGGGTCTGGAATATCTCCAGAGAAGGAGACTCCACAACCTCCCTGGGCAGCCTGGGCCAGGGCTCCATCACCCTCCAAGTGAGGAAGTTCTTCCTCACGTTCAGCTGGAACTTCCTGTGCTTCAGTTTGTGCCCATTGCCCCTTGTCCTGTTGCTGGGCACCACTGAAAATAGTTTGGCCCCATCCTCCTGACACCCATGCTTGCTCAGCTGTGTCTTGAAATGCCACAGCTATATGTTTTTTGAACCCCTCCAGGGATGGGGACTCCACCACTGCCCTGGGCAACCTGTGCCAGTGCCTGACCACTCTTTCAGTAAAGAATTTTTTCCTAATACCCAATCTAAACCTCCCCTGGTGCAACTTGAGGCCATTGCCTCTCATCCTAAGATGGGGAAGTGGGCACAGCGAGCTGCTTTTGTTGGGGTGAACCATAGAATCACAGAATCATTAAGGTTGGAAAAGATCTCCAAGATCATCAAGTCCAACCGTCAACTCATCACCACCATGGCTTCTGAATTGTGTCCTGAAGTGCCATATCTATGTGTTTTTTGAACCCCTCCAGGGATGGGGACTCCACCACTGCCCTGGGCAGCCTGGTCCAATGCCTGACTGCTCTTTCAGGAAAGAAATTTTTTCTTGATACCTAGTCTAAACCTCCCCTGACGCAACTTGAGGTCTCTGGCTGCAAGATGTAGCTGTGTTATGGTACCTGCCCGAGACAGCAGCCGGGAGCCAGCGCAGACAGCAGCAAAGCTGCGTGGACGCAGGTCTTTGCCCAGGTTAACGCAACCTTCTCACCAGTTGGGTGAGCAGGAGTGGGTACCGTAGTAATGTGGCTACACCGCTTCGAGTACGTGGAGGGTTTCTGCTCAACGTTGCGAAGGATGAACGTCTGTGAGTGCTTGTGGGGTTAGGCCCTTAGCAATGTGGTGCTTTCTGCAAACCCAGCTGGGTTTCAGCACCGCAGTAAGAAAGCACGATGTAAGGATATCGGCGGTGTCATCCTGTGTCCCTTTGGGGTAGTAACAAAACAGAATGTGTTCGTTTTCGTGTGGATTTAATGATTTTCAGCCAAATACTCATCAACAGGACCAGTTGGTAGGGTTTGTTTCAATCCTTGCCGATGCCCTGTCTGAAAACGACACCCGCTTTTAATGAAAGCTTCCCCCTTCCCTTCTTGCCGCGTACGAGCGATGCCAACAGAAATGAAATGAGATTTCAATGGCTGTCTTCTGCTTTGTAGGAGATTGTTAGCATGCAGGAGAAGAGCGAACGTTTGCCAGCGACATAATGTGTTCCCCAGAGAACCGCCTCCTGCATGAGTTACAGAATATCACAGAATATCACAGAATAGTAGGGGTTGGAAGGGACCTCTGTGGGTCACCCAGTCCAACCCCCTGCCCAAGCAGGGTCACCCACAGCAGGCTGCACAGGACCTTGTCCAGGCGGGTCTTGAATATCTCCAGAGAAGGAGACTCCACGACCTCCCTGGGCAGCCTGGGCCAGGGCTCCGTCACCCTCAGAGGGAAGAAGTTCTTCCTCATGTTCAGACGGAACTTCCTGTGCCTCAGTTTGTTCCCATTGCCCCTTGTCCTGTCACTGGGCACCACTGAAAAGAGCTTGGCCCCATCCTCCTGACACCCACCCTGCAGATATTTGTAGGCATTTATAAGGTCCCCTCGCAGCCTTCTCTTCTCCAGGCTGAACAAGCCCAGCTCCCTCAACCTCTCCTCGTAGCAGAGATGCTCCAGTCCCCTCACCATCCTCGTAGCCCTCCGCTGGACTCTCTCCAGTAGCTCTTCATCTTTCTTGAACTGGGGAGCCCAGAACTGGACACAGTACTCCAGATGAGGCCTTGCCAGGGCAGTGTAGAGGGGAAGGAGAACCTCCCTCGACCTGCTGGCCACACTCTTCTTGATGCACCCCAGGATCCCATTGGCTTTCTTGGCAGCCAGGGCACACTGCTGGCTCATGCAGGCTTTGCATGGAAAGGTAGTTCCGCATAGCAAGCGAAGCAAAATGATTTTGCTCTCTTCGATAGGACAGCCTGGAGCGGGCAGAGGGCAGGTCTCTACGCCGTCGGCCGAGGAGGTGCGAAAATCCAAAGCTCTTTTGGAAAGGAGGTGAAAAGGGAGAGTTGCGGGGCAGCACCGCAATGGAGACGATGCTGATGGCTCTCTGGGGCTGCGAGGAGAGCAGCAGGCTGGCGTTGTTTCAGGCCCTCGTGGTGGATTATTGACATGCAGATCAGCGCCGGCGTGCTGCGCTGAATTGCTCCCGTATGGAATAACTCAGGCCTTGGAATCACTCTGAATAGCTTGGGCTGGAGCTATAGATTTCTGCGGGCCTCTCTGCTTGATTACATTTCTGGTTGGATTCACAAATTTATAAAAAAGAAGTCGGTTCATTTATTTTGGGCCAAATGGGATAGACGTGAAGGAATTTTATGTGTCTGATGGAGGCTTAAAAAAAAAAAAAAAAAGGTGTTCAAATGCCGTGATTACCTTGAATTTTGAGA
The DNA here is from genome assembly GCF_030867145.1 of Opisthocomus hoazin. NCBI lineage: Eukaryota > Metazoa > Chordata > Aves > Opisthocomiformes > Opisthocomidae > Opisthocomus > Opisthocomus hoazin. Next base: position 2,006,023 of record NC_134453.1, on the reverse strand, counting down.
GCTTTAGAGCCGCTGCAGTCAGGATGAGCACACGGCGCTGGGCTGGTTCTGGCCATACCTCTAACCCCGTAGCTCTCATCTACCTTGTGCTTGGCCAATATTTGCGCAGGCTTTCGTCCGGACGAGCGTGTGGAACTGTTTCTGCCGTTAGATTTTGATTTCGTATTCTCCTGATCAGCCCTCGATAATTTCCTGCTTAGAAACCAGCGCAGCGGAGCTACGCAAACGTGCAGCCTCGCTGCTGCCAATCATGGAGATTCGCTCTTTTTCCCTTTTTCTTTTGTTTGTTGGTTTGCTTCTGTTTACAGGAAATGTTCGTTTTTGGCTCATTTTTCTCTTATCATCATGCAGACTCATTCCTAAACATCGTTGCTGCGTTTTTGGTGGTTTCTTCTTTATTAAAGTAGTTGTAGTCACTTGGCGAGACCAACGCGAGCCGGTGTCGAACGCTGAGCGATAGCGTGAGCGGCAGGGCACGAGTAGACTCGGTGGTGTTGCTAAGCCATCTCCATGAGCACTCCCCACATGCTGGACCAAGCCACCTCCCCTGATGCCACGTGAACGTCTCCTAAAATGCAACTCGTGCACTAGGTTTCCTGTTTTCTTAGCGGTCTTCATTCCGACGGATAGGTGGCTTCCGTAAACGTCTCCAAGACTCTTTCTGCCTGTCTGCTGTCATCCTTATTTCTTCCTCCAAGGAGAGCCCCAGGCTGGAGCTGCTTAGGAAGGCTCTGTCTAGCAGCAGCTCCCAGGAAGGGACTGATCTCCTGCTCATGACCCCACTTTGCATTTCCCATCCGGGGTAGCAGGGGAAAACTTCTCGAGCAGTAGGAATCTCCTCAGGCTCCAACAAGATGTTCTTCCATGCTTGTAACGGCCACCAGGATGGTATTTACTCTCGTTATTAGGTATTTTTTCCTCTCGTCCTTCGCTGTCTCAAGGAAGCTTGAGGGCTGGTGTCTTCATCGCTATGCTAAGATATAGTCCTCTCCTTCAAGCTGTCGGATTTTCAGGGACCACCGCCGCAGTTTTCTAAGGCTACTCTCTGCAGACGATGGATGGGGCTCCTTCTCAGGAGCAACATCCGATGGAGCAGCGAATCACCGGTGTGTGCTCCTTGCCTTTGTTCTCACGGGCTTCCACTTCAAGGAGACCAATTAGCTGTTCCATGAGGTTACTGCTTGCTAGCCTGACCTTCCTGAGCACGTGGCATGGTATGATGTTTGCACGTTATGACACATGAGGAAAGCTTCTGTATGGGTCTTGAATACCTATAAGATGTAGCTTGCACTTTTCCAGCTCCTCAGGACTTGGCATAGCAATTGATTGCTGTGTCTTTGTACAAAGACTCAAGAAGAATAATGTTTTTTTTTATTTTTCCTCATCTATTCCTTCAACTCTAGGGTTTGTACAAGGCAGTTCTCCAAGTCTGTCTTTTCTTTCATGCGTACACGTCCATACTTTTTTGGAGAATGTATCACCCGTGCTGTAATGATCTTTGCCATCACCCTGCATGGAGTCAATGAGTTCTTAAGAAAGATTTTTTTTTTCTTTCCCCTTTCTTTTAAATGGTGCTTCCTTTTTCTGCATAAAATGTGTTTCATTTCTCTTTTACATAGAAAAATCCATTGCGTTTCCATTTCTTTTCTGGCTGCCTTGCATGTTCATTAGCTTAGCTTGCTGTGCTAGCAGCACTTGACTTTCCAGAATTCAGTATCAATTGTAATGTTTAAAAACATAAATTCCTGATTTATATTCTATCCCTCTTGTTGTATGGAGTCACAGAATTCAGATTTTTTCAGCAAGATCCCCTAACAAGATTTTTCTGAAGTTCCCCAAGTTCTTGAATCCTTTCAGAAATGTGTTTATCGCTTTCTCCTTCCAAAAAATACTCATCCCACTTTAAAGCCTGAGTAATTTATCTCTCTCTGTAAATAAAACCTGAACAGTTTAGTATCATTTTAGCAGCAAAAGGTCTGTTATCAGAAGTATAAAATGTTTAGATGAAGAAAATTCTGTTGTTCCCTTAGTCATCCAGCTGGAGAATTTTCATTTTAAAACTTGAAGCTTGCAGGCAGACACGGGGGAAAGAAAAAATTAACCCCTGCAGGTTTCCTCCATATTTCACTGGGCACCCTCTCCCCATATTGCAGAACAAAGTTTCAGACTGACTTTAAATTTTCAAAGCGAGAGGAAACCTCTGTAAATGCTTGAATATCTTGGCCAACTTCTTTCACGGTGGTGCCAGGGAAGTGAGTTACCTTCTGAGAGGTTAGAGACTCGGGTGGTGTGAACCGTGCTGCTTCGGGTTGGAGCCAGTACAGCCTCCGCCGAGGAACGCCGACAGTGAAATATTGAGTTCCATTTTCCCATCAGCGAATGGCTGGAAAATAACTCCGCTGACAGGGCTGGTGATTGGTTACATCTGATGGCAATCCTTGGCGCATCATCTTTCATAAGTACCGTGGGGGGAAAAAATTATTTCTTTTTCTGTCAGCTTAACTGCGGCTTGAGATACCTCAATTGAAAAACTTCTTTGTTCTTGAACCAGCCGAGTCGTGTTTTGTTCCGTTGCCGTGTTTCGATTTCTCCCGTTCTGATGCGTGCTATTAATCACAGAATCACAGAATGGCAGGGGTTGGAAGGGACCTCTGTGGGTCACCCAGTCCAACCCCCTGCCGAAGCAGGGTCACCTACAGTAGGCTGTAGAGGACCTTGTCCAGGCGGGTCTTGAACATCTCCAGAGAAGGAGACTCCACAACCTCCCTGGGCAGCCTGGGCCAGAGCTCCGTCACCCTCAGAGGGAAGAAGTTCTTCCTCATGTTCAGAGGAGGGACGGATTTGGCTATTTTCCTGCTCTGCTGATGTCTCGCCGTTCACGCTCCGTCTGGGGCCGCTCGTTGGCAGCAACGGCTGACAAGTCCCTTCCAACCCCAACCGTATGCGATTCTGTGATCTCCTGCGAGGGGATGCGAAGTTAGGATGCTCGTTTTGGTGGGGACGACGGAGCTGGAGGCTTGTTCTGCTGAGGGATTCTCCCGCAGCTCTGGGCAGCAGCTCCCTCTCCCTTTCTCCTTGAAAAAAAACTTCGAAAGGTCTTGGGCTCATCCGAATGCAGAAACGTCTCTCTCTCTCGCTTTTATCTCAAATTCCTTCTCAAGACAGGAAAACCACTTCTGTCTGGCTCTGAATAATAACGTAGAGCATGGAGAGCCCCGTCGGTATCAAAGCGTTCGCAGTGTGAGCACGGTTCGGTATGAATAAGGATATCATAATTCATCCCTCCAACATCAAATGGTTTACTGTAATTTTTAATTCTTCATAGATTTATATGGGCCTACTTTGTACCTTTGAAAACAACAAGGAGTTTGCCCTTGTCTTCAGGACAAAGAGGTGCCGGATCCTACCGAAACAGGCTATATTAATCTCAGCTGTAGAGGGCTTCATTTTTTTTTTCGTTAAAGAGTTTGTTTTCTCTGCTTTTGCACGTTAGAGGATTATTCCCTCTGGTAACAAACTTAATGCAGGGGAATGTAATAAACTAAAAGCAAATTAACTGTGTTGCTCTAAATTCTCTTTCCTCGTACGATCAGTCTTGTAATTTTCAAAGGAAACAGTATAAAAGTTGCAAGACTAATAATCATAATTATTATGAAGAATGAATCCTGAGATGTTATTACACAATAAAAACACACCCTCCCATGCTGGGTCTTACTGTTCAATTATTTAAAGCTCCCTGACAATTATAAACTCGCTTCAAGTCTGTTGTCTTATATGATGAGGAACCGCATCCCCAGCCACAGCAGCTTGCTTTTTTTTATCATTGCAGTTCAAAATAAAATTGCATTTAATATTTCAAAAGGAAGGATTCTTTCTTTAGTCCTCCAATTTTTCTGCTTAGAAATGCTATTTTATTTCAAAGCATTATCCAAGAGAAAAAGAAAGCAAGCAACGTTCCAAACCGATGCGCTGTGATTATGTTCTCCAAGGAACAGAGCTGAGGGAAGAGGATTGTGTTGTCAACTTCTTAAAAAATAAAATCAACTGTACTAAAAATGTGAATTATGTATTAATATTTGTCAAAGTTGAGAAGAATGCTGTCGATACAGCTTATAGCAGCAAGTCCTCCGTAGCAAACTCGGATCACGACATGTCAGAGGTGCTTGGCTTCCTGGCGCTAGTCAGCCCTGGCCAGGGCTTGCAGGTATCTCGGCAGCCTCACGGGCAGCGTCTCTCCCCAGTTATTTGGGAGAAGCAGGGATGCAACAGCTTTCATTATTCAGAAGATGTTTGCTGTGGCGGTGTAGGGTCTGTCTTAGAGGTTTTTAAAAAATGGGCAACTTTCATAGAATCGTTAAGGTTGGAAAATGGGCAACTTTCATTGAATCGTTGAGGTTGGAAAAGACCATGAAGATCATCAGGTCCAACCAGTAGCGTTTATGTACTGGTGGTATAGAGTTGTGTGTAGAAAGAGTGATTTTATTTGGTTCTATCTTCCATGTCTCAGCGTTACTTTGAGTCCCTCTGAAATCCCCTGAGTTTGTGTTCCCCAACTTCATCTCCATGTTGCTCTGATCGTTTTAAGGTCTTTCATGGGTTATTTATGCAACTCACGGTACGCAAGGACCAACGTGCTTGGGCAGACCGAAGCCTGTCCTAACAGCCCTTACCAGGATGCGCAGGGAGAAGCGTGACATCAGGACAAGCTTCCCCAGAAGGCGCTGCCATGGTTGACCATCACCCATTGCTTCCCTCCTTGGTGGAGCCCACCCGTACCATCCCGCTCCCTGTGGGAGCTCCACCGAAGGATCCTCTTCCTTCCAACCTTGCCTCTGCCGCTTGCGGGTTTTGTGAACTGGTTTGGGTGGCGAAACTCCTCGGCGAGGAGCCAGCCCTGTGCATGTGGGGGACGTCGGGGTCTTCTTCGCTGGCACGGCTCCCGTCCTTACTGTGCCCATTTGTCTAGGTGGAACGGCATTTTTCCTCAATAATTTGTGACTTCAACTTAAATAATCTTGTCCAGACGCCCACGTGTTCGTTCCGTAGAGTTACTGCCAGATCAAATCTTGACTCGGTAGCTCCTGTATAAAGCAAAACAGTTTCAAAATGATTTCCCCTCCCTGTACTGAGTAAAATATTGCTCCCATTAGATCCGCCGTATCCTTTTCACAAAATACGAGTGGGCGGTTCTCCACTGAAAAATTGCAACCTAATAGGTGAGAAAAAGGTTGAAAATTACAGGTGATTGAAGAGAGAATTAGAATGGCAGCGAGCCAGCAATTTTGATGATGCTACCGTAACTACCACTATTATGTGCAATTCTTTTTAAGTCTATGGCAAAGTAGATAATGTTAACAAAACTATTAGTATCACTACACACCGCTATAAATATCCTTCGTGTTGTCTCGGAGTAACTGCTTTTCTAATGGGGCACAGTGAGTTTCATTAATGTATAGATTGCTTCTGCAGGTTTCTTGCTTTTATCTGTAAATTCAATATCCCAGAAAAAAAACCTTAAGAAATGTATAACATATTACTATATTTTTTCGGCGCTTTACATCATGATAATGGTCTCAAAATCGGTATTCATCCTGTCGGATTGCTATTTTTTAAACTGGCTTAGGTGGGGAGATAATTTTTAGAAAGGACAAGGCATTAAAATCTCTGCTGACTCTCTTTATTCTGCGGCGGCACGATCTGCCGTTGAGCTTTCTAACAAGTTTATTGTAGATTGGAGGCACCAATTCTCTCAGGTTGGGAATCCTCTTAATTACTAATTTTGTTACTGGGGCGGCGGAACAATTGCTCTGGGAGCGGCGTGAGCTTTCCTGTAGACCTACGTCCTACGAGCCTGTGCCTCACAACCGCGGTCGTCCTCTTCGGGGTCCTTTGCTGACCCCTTCTCCCACCGCTGGAGCACATCCCGGGGTCCCAGTGGGTGTGAATGCAGTCAGCCCCCCCCCACTTTTGGGGCCCCTGAGTACCACCTGCCAAGAGGCAGCTGAGGGAGGAGCACCTTCTCGGTACCAAGCCCGCACATCAGGCTGAAGGGATGGTCATGGAGTTCCATGGAAGCCTTTTGATCTGTGGGGACACCGCACCCGAGAACTGGTTTTTCATTAAACTCACAGAATCCCAGAATGGTCAGGGTTGGAAGGGACCTCTGTGGATCACCCAGTCCAACCCCCTGCCCAAGCAGGGTCACCCACAGCAGGCTGCACAGCACCGCGTCCAGGTAGGTCTTGAATATCTCCAGAGAAGGAGACTCCACAACCTCCCTGGGCAGCCTGGGCCAGGGCTCCATCACCCTCAGAGGGAAGAAGTTCTTCCTCGTGTTCAGCTGGAACTTCCTCTGCTTCAGTTTGTGCCCGTTGCCCCTTGTCCTGTCGCTGGGCACCACTGAAAAGAGTTTGGCCCCATCCTCCTGACACCTTCCTTTATTTGAGATCCTTAATCTCTAGAGAAATTTGGTTAGAATTGGCCAAAACGGAACAGCTGCTGTAGAGGGTATAGACGGGCAGATGGGATGATTATTCAGCTTTCTTTCCTTAAAAATCAAAGTTAAAAATATATAATGGCAAAAACTGCCGTGAAAGCTGATTTCGCACAGGGGCTTCAGTCTAGGGCTTAAATTTTTGGTTTTTGGTGCAAGGGCTTTTACCATTTCTATGTCTGGCCTTTCCGATAGTCAATGAACTATTTAATTTTGCGTTCAGTATCTCCTTAGGACCAATTGGGTCAGGCCTTCGGTCTCCTGCAGTTCAGCAGCTGCTCTAATTCCCATTTGTGGTTGCCCCCTCCCTGGCAGGGTTCAAGGCCAGGTTGGATGGAGCTCTGAGCAACCTGGGCTGGTGGAAGATGTCCCTGCTGATGGCAGGGGGGTTGGAACCAGGTGATCTTTAAGGTCTGCCCTCTTTTCTAACTTTTTAATATCGTTGAAATGAAAGTGTTCAAGAGCTGCCCGGGTTATTAAAGATCTTACATCGCGCTTTCCAGGAAATCTGGACTCAGGTGTTTCTCTCCTCTTTGTATATTTTCAAGCTGAACGGTGGCATTTATTTCATGCAGTCTTACCCAGGGCATACAATAAAATGATGGTAGAGCTTCTTCCCTCTGAGGGTGACGGAGCCCTGGCCCAGGCTGCCCAGGGAGGCTGTGGAGTCTCCTTCTCTGGAGATATTCAAGACCCACCTGGACGCGGTGCTGTGCAGCCTGCTGTGGGTGACCCTGCTTGGGCAGGGGGTTGGACTGGGTGACCCACAGAGGTCCCTCCCAACCCCGACCATGCTGGGATTCTGTGACTCTGTGATATGGGCCGACAAGGAAACTCAGAGCGACTGCGTTGATGCAGTTCCTATGTCAGGAAGAAGGCAGTGGTGAGAGCAAAGTAGTCGTGGCACCTGGGCGATTGCAGATGGAGAAAGACCTCTTAGATCCTCCTCAGTCTCTTCTGATACTTTTATTTCCATGAGATCTGAGCGTTTCACATTCCTGAATTTACTTACACGATGACTCCTGTCTCGAGCTAAGTGATTTGGGAGGGGGTTTTTATATTGCCTGCCTGAGGAATGCTGTGTGTTGTGATTCATGTCATAAAAAAGCGATGAAAAACGAGCATGATTATTTCATTTTGCAGAGGGGAAAAGATGGGAGCTGTACAAGAGAGATGTTGTATATTATGCTGAAATTCTCGCAGAGCTAGCGGTTGGACCAGGAACACCTCTAATCCAGGCGAAATGCCTTGGTTACACAGCTGTCTGTCATCTTTTTCTGTCTCTTTTTTGGGCTGTGTGGTCAATAGGTCGATGGTTTTGGTGCAGGTCAGACCCGGTACTTTACTGATGAATGTTCTTTGCGGTAAAGCATCTCATGAGTTCGCCTTTGCTCTTCCCTTAGATTTTGTGTGGCCAACACGTGGCAGATGCTCGGTGAAGCAAAGCCAGTTGGCCGGATTTTGTGGTTTATCGCAAGACCTAGGATGCGTTGTGGACCACGGTTCTATTGGGCAACTCAAAATCCCTTCTTGGGAAATTGATTTTTTTTAATTCATTTTCCAGTTCATCCTGATGTGTAAGCCACAGAAGCGGGTGCTGTAGGGATTTGTTGAGATCAGCTTGGTCGTGGGGAGCAGCTCCCCGAGCAGCGTTAGTGAACCGGGGCCGCCGAAGGGAGTTGTGGTGATGCGTCTCCTCTTGGCAAGACAGAGGCGAACAGGAGGCTGACGCAGGCTGAGCAAAGTTTTTTAGGGAAAGAAGGATAACACCCAGTGAACTGAGGTGCTAAACCTTAGCAGATGTATGCTGGAGGAGGAGGGTGGCCTCCTTCCCCTCTACTCTGCCTCCTTCCCCTCTACTCTGCCCTAGTGAGGCCCCATCTGCAGTGCTGTGTCCAGTTCTGGACTCCCCACTTCAAGAAAGAGGAACAGGCCTCTGGGCAGCCTGTTCCAGTGCTCCGTCACCCTCAGAGGGAAGAAGTTCTTCCTCATCTTCAGACGGAACTTGCTGTGCCTCAGTTTGTGCCCATTGCCCCTTGTCCTGTCACTGGGCACCACTGAAAAGAGCTTGGCCCCATCCTCCTGACACCCACCCTTCAGATATTTGTAGGCATTTCTAAGGTCCCCTCGCAGCCTTCTCTTCTTCAGGCTGAACAAGCCCAGCTCCCTCAACCTCTCCTCGTAGGGGAGATGCTCCAGTCCCCTCCCCATCCTTGTAGCCCTCTGCTGGACTCTCTCCAGTAGCTCTTCATCTTTCTTGAACTGGGGAGCCCAGAACTGGACACAGTACTCCAGATGAGGCCTCACCAGGGCAGTGTAGAGGGGAAGAGCTGCCAAGGCGTGTGTGAGTTGAAGCTTCCCGTGAGCTGACCTCGTCAAGACGCGGAGGCTCGTCTGTGTCCATCAGCGAAACCTTGCGGGAGTGGAGTAGCAGCGAGGAGCGTGCGTTGGGTGTAATTCAGTGATTATACTTTCTTATACATTTAAATAACGGTTGACCGAAGATCTTTGGAGGTCTCATGGATGCTAAAAGTTGGTCTACGAGCTGCTGTGAATAGAACTTGAGGGAAAAAGAGAGATTGAGGGGTGGGTCTTGATTGGCATCTCGGAGTGGGAGCGAAGGGTTCAAGTACGTAGTCTGCCTCGGTGAGGAGTCCACCCGCTGTCAGAAACCTCACGTGGGCTCCCCAGGGTAGGGGGCTCCAAGCTTACACCGTTTCGGGGTGCTCCAAGGAGCAGGGACAAGGGAGTGTGGTTCTGATGCAAATATAATGCAAATATTGAGAAGATGATATTTCAAAATCAAACATCAGAAGCTTTTCTTGAGAACCAGCTGAGAGATTCCGGAATGTTTCCATGAAAGAAATGGTTATTTCTCAAAATGAGAACATCTCGGTCATACTTTCAAATTTTTCACTCTTTTTTTCTTTTCCTTGGCAAAAAATATTAGTCAACTACGTTCATGAATAGTTTTGAAACCCTTCAGGGCTCAGTTTTAAAGCAAGATCAGCTTTTGCTAGAAAATAAATAACCCCCCCACGGCACGCTGTTGCGGGAGAGCCGGTGGTCGCAGGGAGGAGGATGAGGAGAAGCAGCTGATGGCGAGCAGCGGGGAAGCGTGGACCCTGCAGCCACTCTCCCTGTCGTTACTGGAAACGGCTGCTGAATTTCACTGGTGGAAATAGGAACGTGCTCACGCGTTTTGAACACCAGCGATGGTGCCAGCATTTGTTTGCTGTTTAACGCTGGCGGTGTTTGACCATGAGACCCCTCGCAAGTCCCTCGACTGCCTGAAAAAGCCTTTAAAAAGCTGATTTCTGCTTTTTTTTCCTTTTTCCGTGGGTGGCAGCTATTGTTCGGTGGGTCGGAGCTGGCTGCCTGGATTCACTGCCCGGCCTTTCCTCGGGGAGCGTTTGCGGGTGATTGAATTTCTCACAAGCAACAGCCCCTTGCCCCCCCCTATTTTTCTCGGTGACTAATGGATGATGACGGATGTCACCGGCGCGGTGACGCCAGCCCTGCCTTCGCAGCTCCGAGGGGGAGAGCAACAGCGCTTCTCTGAACACGAGAGCTGGTCAGTGCTGGGTTTGCCCATTATTTTTGATTTTTTTTTAGAGTAGCATCAGTAAATTAATAATTTTGCCCATTATTTTTGATTTTTTTTAGAGTAGCATCAGTTAATTAATAAGTTTGCCCATTATTTTTGATTTTTTTTAGAGTAGCGTCAGTAAATTAATAAGTTTGCCCATTATTTTTGATTTTTTTTAGAGTAGCATCAGTTAATTAATAAGATCTTTTCACTGCACGAACGTAAGCAGCCATTAGGGCCACGTTTGCTATTGATTTTTCTTTTCCTTGCAAATGCGGATAGCAGTTTTCTCAGCTGTAAAAGGAAAGAAAAGGAATATAATACACAGACAGATGTGCACACAGATGTGCGCTAGAAGCAAGAAGTGGGTGCCTGTCGCAGCCCACCTGAGTCCCCCCGTGGAGAGCTGCTGGCCAGGCGGTGTCCAGAGCAAGCTGAGATGTGAAAACAGAAAGATCTCGGATTTACTGCAGCTAAAGAAATGATATGAAAGTGGTTTTTATCATTTATAGGTGATTTCTTAAAATGGAATAGAGGTTAGTGACGGGAGCGCGGCCGTAGTGTCTGTCTGTGGAGGCTGCAGCTGCCAGCCTGGGGCACACCAGCTCCCCCCAAAAAAGAGAAACCAGTAAAACCTTTCCTGTTCTGGTGGAGCTGCGGTCACACCTGGGACCGTGCTGGGATGGTGATGCCAGGCAGCTCTTCGCACCCAGCACCCTTAGACCTTGGTCAGCAGGGCTTCGTCTTCGCTGCCTTGACTCCGCCTGTTTTTTTTGTGTAAAGTAGCTCTTAGGTGACAGTAGTTAATGATGTGAGAAAAATAAAATCTCTTCCTTCGAACTCTGCCCAAGCAGCTTTCCTGCGATGATGCAAACACTGTCATCACTGTTGGCCTGGACAGGCTGGAGAGTTGGACAGAGAGGAACCTGATGAGGTTCAACAAGGGCAAGGGCAGGGTCCTGCACCTGGGGAGGAACAACCCCAGGCACCAGTACAGGCTGGGGCGGACCTGCTGGAGAGCAGCTCTGCGGAGAGGGACCTGGGAGTGCTGGGGGATGAAAGGGTGACCATGAGCCAGCAGTGTGCCCTGGGTGCCAAGAAGGCCAGTGGGATCCTGGGGTGCATTAGGAGGAGTGTGGCCAGCAGGTCAAGGGAGGTTCTCCTTCCCCTCTGCTCTGCCCTGGTGAGGCCCCATCTGCAGTGCTGTGTCCAGTGCTGGGCTCCCCACTTCAAGAAAGATGAGGAGCTACTGGAGAGAGGCCAGCGCAGGGCTACGAGGATGAGGAGGGGACTTGAGCATCTCTCCTACGAGGAGAGGCTGAGGGAGCTGGGCTTGTTCAGCCTGGAGAAGAGAAGGCTGAGAGGGGACCTTAGAAATGTTTATAAATATCCGCAGGGTGGGTGTCAGGAGGATGGGGCCAGACTCTTTCCAGTGGTGCCCAGCGACAGGACAAGGGGCAATGGGCACAAACTGAAGCAGAGGAAGTTCTGTCTGAACGGGAGGAAGAACTTCTTCCCTCTGAGGGTGACGGAGCCCTGGCCCAGGCTGCCCAGGGAGGCTGTGGAATCTCCTTCTCTGGAGATATTCCAGCCCCACCTGAACAAGGTCCTCTACAGCCTGCTCTGGGTGACCCTGCTTGGGCAGGGGGTTGGACTGGGTGACCCACAGAGGTCCCTTCCAACCCCGACCATTCTGTGATTCTGTCCCCATAGATGCGCTCCTCCTTTTGACCCCGGCGCGAAGCTCTTTGCCTTGCCTGCTACAGGTTCAAATCATTATTTGTAACTCCCCACAGGGGCCACGGTTGTACAAAGTCTTGTTTTGCGCGTTTAACAGCAGGGCCGTGTCTGGCTCGCATCATCCTTAAAATAGTATAACCCTTGGGCACAACTGCCCCAGATGAATTGGAATTATGGGGTGGTGTAGGTCTATATCGCACTGCTGATATTCAAAGTAAGCACAGATAGCACATCTTTTGACTCCTACAGGGGATCCAGATAAATGATATTTTAACCTGTGGTATTCTATTGATAGTTATTGTAGCCTTCTTCAGCCTGACCATGCCTTTTGCCTCTCTGGCCACCTGACGTGTGCTCTTCCCAGGACTTTCCTCCTTGCCTCTCTTCTTGCTTCCCACCCCAGCACACCCCAACTTTCAGATCTTGCAGTGTGATCCCATTTTCCAGCCGTTTATCCTTCTCTTGTCTTCCACATGCTTTGCCACCCCTTCAGGGTCTCTTCCCCAATGGAAGAGGAGACAGAAAGGAAAGCTGTTGGCTCTTCTCTGGGGGAATTAAAGGGGCGATGTGGTTGTCTTCTCCATCTATCTTCCCTCCAGTGGCTGTCCATGCCCCAAGACTGGGCTGGAGGTTGAAAGAGTAGATGTTTGATGGACGTTTGTCTTGTTTTTCCTCTGGCTCCTGAGAGACAATCAGATATTGTGGTGAAGAGCAGAGAATAAAGTCCTAGAACGGCACGGCTGGTTTGCAGGTGTGGGCTAGAGAGCGGTTCAACGTCCTGAGTTTCCTGGGGCTGAGGAAGGGGCTGGGTTTGGTGGCACGGCCCTCTGGGCATTTTTCCTTCCCTAACTGCGGTGTCGGCCTCAGAATCTCACGGTCCATCCAGGGGACAGACCCTGCGTGCTCTTCTGCGAGCGTGAGCAGCTTCTCCCTGTCAAGAGGAGCGTGTAGGAGGAGATGCTCTGGCTTGCTTTCCATGGAGCTGTCTCCATTTACTAGTTTGAGGTCGCGCCATTTAGCCGATAACTCACCTCCCTCCTCCCTCCATCACAGCTCGGCGATTAAGCCGTTATCCTTCGGGGCATCTCTTGCCTGTGTTTGAGAAAATGAGGCTGGAGAGAAGAGAAGCGCCTGTTTGTATTTAGTTTCCGATGTGGTTCTTGTTGCGTAGGGTGGAAGTAGTAAAATCTCCCCAGTCTCCGAGTTTTTGCGTTTCCGATACGGACGTGCTGTTTCCAAAGCTCTGTTGGCCTGATCCTGCGAGGTGCTGAGTCAGGAGTGAATTGCTCATACGGTACCATCAGGCGTTGTTGACACACATGAACTTCAGTGATTTATAGCAAGGTTCGGAATGTCGCAGAAGAGGCATAATAAAAATTAATACCGCATGACTCGTTTCTAAGAACATCATTATGGCACCGAGTAGTAATGAATGACTGTGCGAGGAGCCAGAAGGGGGGAGGGATGTATGGCAGCGAGGACAGATCTTTGATTTGGTGAATGAGTACCGCCGCATATGGGCTGAAAAATCTCAAAACGTATGCTGGGGTACCCCGACACCCCGGCACGTGCTCCGTGTCGGTGGTAAGACCCAACACATGTGAACACAGAATCATGGAATGTTCGGGGTTGGAAGGGCCCTCTGTGGGTCACCCAGTCCAACCCCCTGCCCAAGCAGGGTCACCCAGAGCAGGCTGCACAGGACCTTGTCCAGGCGGGGCTGGAATATCTCCAGAGAAGGAGACTCCACAGCCTCCCTGGGCAGCCTGGGCCAGGGCTCCGTCACCCTCAGAGGGAAGAAGTTCTTCCTCGTGTTCAGCTGGAGCTTCCTCTGCTTCAGTTTGTGCCCACTGCCCCTTGTCCCGTCACTGGGCACCAGTAAGAAGAGTCTGTCCCCATCCTCCTGACACCCACCCTGCAGATATTTGTAGGCATTTCTAAGGTCCCCTCTCAGCCTTCTCTTCTCCAGGCTGAACAAGCCCAGCTCCCTCAGCCTCTCCTCCTAGGAGAGATGCTCCAGTCCCCTCACCATCCTCGTAGCCCTCCGCTGGACTCTCTCCAGTAGCTCCTCATCTTCTTGAACTGGGGAGCCCGGAACTGGACACAGGACTCCAGATGAGGCCTCACCAGGGCAGTGTAGAGGGGAAGGAGAACCTTGCTTGACCTGCTGCCCACACTCCTCCTAATGCACCCCAGGATCCCATTGGCCTTCTTGGCAGCCAGGGCACACTGCTGGCTCATGGTCACCCTGTTGTCCCCCAGCACACCCAGGTCCCTCTCCACAGAGCTGCTCTCCAGCAGGTCAGCCCCAGCCTGTACTGGTGCCTGGGGTTGTTCCTCCCCAGCTGCAGGACCCTGCCCTTGCCCTTGTTGAACCTCATCAGGTTCCTCTCTGCCCAAAAAATTCTGTAAAACGAAATGGAAAGGATTCTTTCCAAAGTGTCTATGTTGTGAAAAAAAATGACGAATTGCAACAAAAATGGATATCTGTTGGGGATCTTTTGCTTTAAGGATGCTTTACGGGAAGAGCGCCTGGCTTGTTCGGGTGCTGGGTGTTGCCTACGCAGCATCTCTCGAGTGAGACGTTCCTGCAGCGAGCTTTTTTTTTTTCTCACTCACGACTTTCACAGTTTGCTCAGTGGAAGGTGCGAGATGGGTCAAAAAGGTTCTGAATTTCAGAAAAAGAAAAGGTTTAAAAAAGACTAAGTTCTCTGAGGGCAGGAGGGTGGCAGGAGACTGGGTTGACCAGGCTACGGCTGTACCAGGCAGCACCAAGCAAAAAGCACGTATTTGCTATTATTTCTGGAATTAAAATTCCCAGTAAATTGCTTTCCCTTTTGAAACCGAGGATTTGGAGATGAGAACAGATTCAGATTCTTATGTCAGACTTGAAATTCGTGCTGTACCGATTTAAATAACCGACGTAAAATGCTAAACCTAAGGAAAATTTTGAGGAGGGGAGGAGAGACGTGAATTAATCGAAAAGATTTATATTTTAACTTGAATATAGCATCTTGTTTTTTTCTGAAATGAAATGCTTGACTTAAACCCTAAATGTCCCTGTTACGTTCAAATACATTCAGTGAAATTCTCAAAAGTTGTTTAAAATGGAAATAGATAAAAATTTGTATTAAAAAACAATTCAAATCAAGGAATTGAAATAGTCGTTAGAAGGCATAAAAATATTTTCGAGGTAGTGTCTTGGCTGGAAATTTTCATCTGATGTCTTGAGATGTTTTGGCGTCGGGGTGTGGGGGATATTCAGGGGAAGTGTGATTTGCAGCGGGAGGTTGAAGATTGGAAGCGCGATGGTTTTTTCGTTTTTGCTGAAAAAGTATCAAGTTTCAAATCCCTCAGCAAGCTCTAATTAACGGTATTTAGAAGTGTAGCTAGCCTATGGTAAAGGTCCTTATTTTAACAGACTCGCAAGTGTAAAACAGTGGCAATTCCATGAATAGTCTTTGCTTGGGTGAGGTTATAATTAAAAAAAAGCTGAGTGGATAATACCATGTACATTAACCGCTTTGTGAGATACAGACAGTTCCTATAGGTAGCCCAGTCTCTTTCTGTATTAATTTATCCCCCTGAAAATGGAGTGTCCTTTTTAATTTAGGCATGTGGCAACGTGGTATGCGTAGAACAGGCTTCAATCCAACCCCTAACATTTAAAAAAAAAAAAAAAAAAAAAAGAAAAATAAATGTTCAATTAAATTAAGCACCATTAACTAATATCATGCAAATTCTAATTGCTTTAAAAGCAGAGAAGTCAAATTTATCTTTATCAGTTCAGAACTCGGTCCTCCATGAAGATTACCGGGACGGCTTTTAGATCGATATCGCTGGCAGCTAAGAGCAGCATTTTCTGTATGCACAAGAACTTCTGAACTTATTTTTCATCTTCAACTTGCAGCTTCTTCCCTTAAACTTTCCTTAAACTTCTTTCCCTTTTCTGTCAACTTGGTGAATATGTAAAAAAAGGGAAAAAAAAAAGGCAAGTGAATGGCGGAGGTCCAAAACTGTGCTGAGGTCTGGGTGTGTTTGTACCTATATATATATATATATATATATATGAATAATATCCCTGAGAGCACTTGAGTGAGAACGTGAGATGTTTTATAACTTGGATTTGGGGAATTTGCACCCGTGTCTCTTAGCGGGAGGGGCTCATGAATAAACCCATGCCATCTATTGCCACCTCTGCTTAGCAACAATAATGTTATATCTTCTGGACACCAGATCGCTTGTGGGATGTAATTACGAGGGCTTTTTTCCATTTGTCCATCATCTCTTCTTGGATGTCCAACAGAAGCTTTTGCTGGGCTGTAAAAACACTATTTAGAGGGGAGATGGCTGCTGCTTGGATCTCCTCCTTCCCTGCCTGCAGGAAAGTACCTATACGTTTAAAAAAGAAAAAAAAAGCCAAAAAAAAACTTAAAAACAACCAAAACCCAAACAAAACTATGAACAATGGTAAAAAAAAAAAAGCCATCTCTTTGAATTGAGTCTCATATTCCTATTATTTTTAATTTCAAACAGCCTATGGCTGCTGTGTATGGGAAGCAGTGGTGAAGTGGGATGTCCCGCACGATGTTTTACCCTTAGTTGTTTTCAAACCCCAGAAATAGTTGGCCTTGCGCGTGTTTTACAACTGCTCTACATTTTATAAATAAAAGCTGTTAACAAGCGGGTCCTGAGCACCTACATCAAGCATAGTTCTAAATTTTTGAAGGACGTTGGCTTTAGGAGCGCGAGGACGGGTCCTACTGGCAAAATATTAAGATGATCACAGAACTCGTAGCTGATTCTGGATTATAAATAATGGGGGATTTGGTTCTGACTTTGAGGTGCTCCATTTGGCTTCCTAAATGGAATCATGAGGGTCAGCTCCTATCAGCCCTTCTCGGTTGCTGGTGTAGTCATTTGCACACGTGGAAGATGAATCCAGCGGTCCGGTTTTCCGCTCGCCTCGTAGAGCGGCAGATGATTATTCACGCTGCCGGGAGAGCGGAGAAAGATGCGCTTGGCGAGGAGTTAATATGAACCACATCAGGCTGAAATCAGAGCCTGTCAGACTCTGATGAAGATGGTTTAACCGGTGCTGGATTGATCTTCTGTAGTCATATGAAAGATTGAAGGATTGCCGACGTTGCTTGCTGAGATAATTTCGGGTTATATGTCTCTCTATATTGTAGTATTGTACCCTATATGTTTGTTACTCGCTGCTAGCAGCAATAAAAGTGAAATTGCTTCTGGCAGTGATAGCTCTACAGAGTTTAGTGGAAACCACAGTAAAACGCATGCTTAGTGGACTGGGGCTGCAGTCCCAATCTTGCCGCTTTTCACCTCAGTTTTTGCTGTTGTTGTCACCAGTTGACGCCTAGTAGGTCAGCCACAGGCAGGAGGTCACGAAGGGTGTGGGTTCACCTCCAGATTTTAGATACTTAGCATGTCTGAAGGTGGATACCCCTGTTTGGTGGTTTGAGGAGCTTTTTTGGGCTCTGTTATCTGTGCTAGGTAGATGTCCTCATTGTCTAGGGGGCAGCTTAGACACCAGTATATATGTAGTCACCTAAATGTACATATCTGGACTTGGGGCTGGTCATAGCTACTGGGGAGAGTCCAGCAGAGGGCTACGAGGATGAGGAGGGGACTGGAGCATCTCCCCTACGAGGAGAGGCTGAGGGAGCTGGGCTTGTTCAGCCTGGAGAAGAGAAGGTTGAAGGGGGACCTTAGAAATGCCTCTAAATATCTGCAGGGTGGGTGTCAGGAGGATGGGGCCAGACTCTTTCCAGGGTGCCCAGCGACAGGACAAGGGGCAATGGGCGCAAACCGAAGCAGAGGAAGTTCCGTCTGCAGATGAGGAACAACTTCTTCCCTCCGAGGGTGACAGAGCCCTGGCCCAGGCTGCCCAGGGAGGCTGTGGAGTCTCCTTCTCTGGAGATATTCCAGCCCCGCCTGGACGCGGTGCTGTGCAGCCTGCTGTGGGTGACCCTGCTTGGGCAGGGGGTTGGACTGGGTGACCCACAGAGGTCCCTTCCAACCCCGACCATTCTGTGATTCTGTGACAGCACAAGTTTCTGAAAACTGAAAGGGTTTTGATGGAGGAGAGGTACCAGACAGCCGTGCCTGACCAGGAGGATGGATATTTGGTGGAGGAACCATGGGCCGGGGTGTTTTGTGGGGAAATGAGAATTTCTACAGGCCCTCAGATGCCAAGAGAGTTAATACCGGGGCTTTTTCTGAATTGCTGTATTTGATTTAAGCACCAGAACTCTGAAAAAGCCTCAAAGGTTTGTCTGTGTGGGTTTGTTTTTTTTTCCCAATCATGCCCTTGGTACTTCTCTAGAGATGTTCACCTACTGCAGCCCTCGTTAGAAGAAGACAATGCGCTTACTCTTATAATACATGAGTCAACATATAGAATAGACCAGAAGCCCATATCTGCTGGCTTTGACCATGAAGCAAAATAGTCGCGTCGTCGTAATATAAATGTACACAGGATTATTCTTTAGCCTCGTGTTTGCACATTATTTAGATCAGTGGCCCGTGACTAAGGACGCTAA
This sequence comes from Opisthocomus hoazin, assembly GCF_030867145.1. Classification (NCBI taxonomy): domain Eukaryota; kingdom Metazoa; phylum Chordata; class Aves; order Opisthocomiformes; family Opisthocomidae; genus Opisthocomus; species Opisthocomus hoazin. Next base: position 1,987,638 of record NC_134453.1, on the reverse strand, counting down.
ACGCCAGCTCAGTGCAAATAACGGATCGGCAACTTTGCAGCCAAAAAGAGCTATGACTGTGGCTTAATATTTTCTTTCAACACATCATTACTCTGGAAATGCCACTGGGAAATTCCTTAATTCCCTCTGGTTTTGGATGGATCACAATAAGTAAGAGGTAATAATGTTTGTTATTAATAATAACAGCGGTATCAGTGGCTTTTAATAATAAATTAGGGATAACAGAAGAAAATGCTAAGCTAGGGAACGTCATGCTTTTTGCATAGAGCTGTTCTTCATAAGCTCTTTCGATAATACAACGCTGTTAATGATCTCAATTAATAAATTAGTAAATTACTAAATAAGTAAATTAATGCTACTGTTAGAGTTCACAGTATATGCATAGGGACTGACCAAAAAAGATTTGCAATAATGAAAAAAATGAATTGCTTTTTGGTTTGGTACCAGTGGTGAAGACCTGCTTTTCGGGGCCGGTGTGGCCCGTGAAATCGGTCCTTACGCGTCGTGTTTGCCCTCGGAGAAGGTTCGGTAACTGTGGGTGCCCCGTAAGGTGCACGCGCCGAGTCAGGGGGGCAGCTGATCACTTAAAGCGAATATTTTTATTTATTTACTTATTTATGTTGGCAGCTTTCACGTGGATTGGGGACAACCAAATCCTCAAACTCTATAAATAGGAACCGTTCTCAAATTAACTTTACTGCTTGAATCTGCAGTTTGGGCGTTTCTGGGTTTTGCACGTAGACGAAACACTTTTCCGTGGGGAATGGTGTTGAGGTTTGCTATCTTTTTTTCTTTTCATTTTATTCCGCTTTGATGCAATTAGCTAAGAAGCCAGGCGCTGAAGCACGCTGCTTAGTTTCCGTGCTTCCCAAAAGTTTGCGGGCGTCAGGCTTTGCGTGGTCAGTTATTGCTGGTTAATGAGGTGAATGACTTCTGCTGCTTGGGGGGCAGGAGGCCAACCCAGTGAAACAGGAGCGAGCAAAGGGACGTCTCCTTCTGACCCCTCGTGCAAGAAATAGTTTCCAGTTATCCGGAGGAAGTAGCCTACTCGAGGTTTGCGTGTTGCTGTTCACTTTAGAGGATGGTGTATTTTAAGGTGTGATTTTTACTATTAGGTTTTTTTTCTCTCTCTTCCATCCCCTGTCGCTTTACTCACGCTTATTCCATGCCACCTTGGCCCTTTGTTCCGTAACACCTCAGCCGTGGCCACCACGGCACCTCCCGCCCGCCCCGACACCCCCGTGTCACCGGCCTCTCTGACTGACTCCTCTCCTTCCCCTCCAGCTGTCCCAAGTTCCAGTGTCCTCCCCTCTGCCCCCCGAGATGTGGTCCCTGTTTTGGTCTCCAGCCGGTTTGTCCGTCTCAGCTGGCGCCCACCCGCCGAAGTCAGAGGCAGCGTCCAGACGTACACGGTCTTCTTCTCCAGGGATGGCGTCAACAGGTAGGCGTCAACGGATCGTGGGTCTCCTCTGGATGGGGGGATAGTCCTAAGAGGGCCTCAGGTCTTCACAAGTACCTTGCAAATGGTTCTCAAACTGGTGTTCTTCTCCGCGTGGTAAGTGTGAAGCTAGGAAGAAGTTCCTGTGTTTTTGTAGGCATCATACCAATGTTTATGTGACGGTGCTCGTTGTCTTGGTATGAAGGACCATTTGCGTTGAGTGATGCCTGTGGATCTTACCTCCTCCAGCTACTACTTGGCCGCCCAACACGAAGTATTGTTAGCTCTGTATTTTAGCTTTCATCTTGCTCTGTAGACAGAGGCTCAAGTGTTCTTTTCATCCCTGGCAGAGGCGGGTTTGGTTGAGCGCTAATCAACCAGAGAAGAGAACTGCTTTTAGAGCAGTGCAAATGGCCTGAGGCCTTCAAAACAGCTGGGGAGTGAGTTGTGGAGACTTTACGTGGTTGCAAATACAGTGGACCAGCCTGGGCCGTTGTGGCCGTGTGGATTAGAGCTGCGCAGGGGAGAGCTCTTTTGTGATGATGGAACTATAGATGGTTTGGTGTTTGCATGATTTCTTAGCATATACACTCGTTTCGCACTCGAAAAAGGTGCTGTACATTTGCACTTGGGTTTTATTTTCCTAACTTTGTACATGGTTTCAACAAGGGCAAGGGCAGGGTCCTGCACCTGGGGAGGAACAGCCCCAGGCATCAGTACAGGCTGGGGCGGACCTGCTGGAGAGCAGCTCTGTGGAGAGGGACCTGGGTGTGCTGTGGGACGACAGGGTGACCATGAGCCAGCAGCGTGCCCTGGCTGCCAAGAAAGCTAATGGGATCCTGGGGTGCATTAGGAGGAGTGTGGGCAGCAGGTCGAAGGAGGTTCTCCTTCCCCTCTGCTCTGCCCTGGTGAGGCCCCATCTGGAGTGCTGTGTCCAGTGCTGGGCTCCCCAGTTCAAGAAAGATGAGGAGCTGCTGGAGAGAGTCCAGTGGAGGGCTACGAGGATGGTGAGGGGACTGGAGCATCTCTCCTATGAGGAAAGGCTGAGGGAGCTGGGCTTGTTCAGCCTGGAGAAGAGAAGGCTGAGAGGGGACCTTAGAAATGCCTCTAAAGATCTGCAGGGTGGGTGTCAGGAGGATGGGGCCAGACTCTTTTCTGTGGTGCTCAGCAACAGGACAAGGGGCAATGGGCACAAACTGAAGCAGAGGAAGCTCCAGCTGAAGATGAGGAAGAACTCCTTCCCTCTGAGGGTGACAGAGCCCTGGCCCAGGTTGCCCAGGGAGGCTGTGGAGTCTCCTTCTCTGGAGATATTCAAGCCCCGCCTGGACGCGGTGCTGTGCAGCCTGCTGTGGGTGACCCTGCTTGGGCAGGGGGTTGGACTGGGTGACCCACAGAGGTCCCTGCCAACCCCGACCATGGTGGGATTCTGTGATTCACACCTGAGAAAAAACTTGTGTTTTTCTCCTCGTGTACAGCATTATGAAGAGCTCACTTGAAGTATCCTGTCCTGTGTTTCTCTGCACTTACGATCCACTTCAGCTGCTGGCTGGTAGCTCGCACTTGTGCGTGTCCTGATGGCAGCTCAGCTTCTGAGGGGGCTTGAGTAGGAATCTAGGTTTAATTGAAAAATGAGCGGACGTGTGTTGGATTCACGAGAGCTGAAGAAGTGGGACCCCTCAGTTAGGTTGGGCTTCTCCTTCACCCAGAAGGGCTCAGTCTTGCAGGCAAAATTTCCTGCCCCTGCCTGGGGCAAGCTTCTCATCTTATCTGCAACAAGGTCCAGCTTTCTTTTGTAGCCATATTGCCATTTCTTCACCGAATTGGACCGGGCTGCCCAGGGGAGTGGAGGAGTCCCCATCTCTGGAGGGATTGAAAAGGCGTGGAGATGTGGCGCCTGGGGACATGGTTTAGTGGTGGACTTGGCAGTGTGAGATTAACGGTTGGAGTCAATTATCTTAAAGGTCTTTTCCAACCGTAATGATTCTGTCATTCTATATATAAGGCTTTTTCGTTGTTTCAATGCTTGTAGAGACCTGCTGCAAGGGGCAGACGCTCCGAAACAGCGATGTGTGTCCATCTGGTCCCGCCTGAAAGGCCACAACACCCAAAGCACTTGGGATGGCAGCGTGAAAGGCTCTGTAAAAGACAGCTCTTAAATTCAAGTTGGCATTTCTGAGGCCACTGCCGGAGGCAAGCGTCTTCTGCAGCCCGGTGTCACTTGTGGGATAAACGGCGTGTAGGCAGCGGGGTGAGTTGGTGGCGAACACATGGTAGGAGCCAGGCTTGTTGGGTTCGGTTCACAGCTGGGACACGAGCATCTCACCTTCTGCAAATCCCCCCGAGCCTGACTGCGAGCAGAGAGGGAGCGACAGGAGCTGAGCGAGACAGATGGGGCAGAGGTTCGGAGTTCAGATCTCCATCCTGCGTCAGATCAAGTCTCCGGTCGCGGCCAAGTGTGCGTGAAATGAGAGTGACACCTCGGTGGAGCGTCAGGAAGGGGATGGGTTGAAGGTTGTAAGGAACGTGGAGAAGATATTAGTTGGCCCTAGAAGATGAACTAATGCAAAGAGAGCGATGGCTGAGTTCAGTGGGAAGTGAGGATGCTCGGTGGCTCCCCGGTCACTCCTGGTTTGGGTACCAAATCGGGGCTCACATGGCTGGGTTGGGTGTTTTTGCACACGTGGGTCCTAACGTTTGCCTGCAGCCATCACAGAATCATAGAATGGTCAGGATTGGAAGGGACCTTGAAGATCATCTGGTTCCAAACCCCTGCCGTCCGCAGGGACATCTTCCACCAGCCCAGGGTGCTCAGAGCTCCATCCAACCTGGCCTTGAAACCTGCCAGGGAGTGGACAGCCACAGCTTCTCTGGGCAACCTGGGCAAGGGCCTCACCACCCATCGCCAGCAGTAAGAACGGAACCGGGTCCTGGGCTGTGCATGGGGGATTCTCATCTCCTCACGTTTATGAAGTGCTTTGAGACGTGTTGATGGGCGTGAAGTGCCCGTGACGTGGCAGTGTCAGAGGGCACTGCTGTAATCACGTCTCATTTATTTTAATTGTCTTAAAAACATCAGAGCTCTCAAACACAGCTGGATCAGGCAGATTCTAGCTCAGCCTTGGAGTTTAGCAGTGAGGAGAAAGTACTGATGTTCTCATACGAGGCCTTTAAATAGTGGCAATAATTCTGAAGTTAAAAAAAAAAGATGTAAAAAGAGCTCACCCTGGATTCTGTGATGCTTCAAATTAAGTTTTGTTCCATAATTTCCATGGTGCTGCTCAAAGTCCTAGAAGGGTGCCTTAGTCCTATTCCCAACTAGATGCACACTTTCTTAGAGTCTCTTGGAGAAGACCGTGGGCTCTGTGCTAAAATAACTAAACAAATAAATAGATTAAATGGAAAAAAACAAATTTCACTATGCTCCCTCCAGCAAGAGGCTCAAAATACCACCTACAGTTCACAGAATCACAGAATGGTAGGGGTTGGAAGGGACCTCTGTGGGTCACCCAGTCCAACCCCCTGCCCAAGCAGGGTCACCCACAGCAGGCTGCACAGCACCGCGTCCAGGTGGGGCTTGAATATCTCCAGAGAAGGAGACTCCACAGCCTCCCTGGGCAGTCTGGGCCAGGGCTCCGTCACCCTCACAGGGAAGAAGTTCTTCCTCATCTTCAGCTGGAGCTTCCTCTGCTTCACTTTGTGCCCATTGCCCCTTGTCCTGTCGCTGGGCACCACTGAAAAGAGTTTGGACCCATCCTCCTGACACCCACCCTGCAGATATTTAGAGGCATTTCTAAGGTCCCCTCTCAGCCTTCTCTTCTCCAGGCTGAACAAGCCCAGCTCCCTCAGCCTCTCCTCGTAGGAGAGATGCTCCAGCCCCCTCCTCATCCTCGTAGCCCTCCGCTGGACTCTCTCCAGTAGCTCCTCATCTTCCTTGAAGTGGGGAGCCCAGAAGTAGACACAGAACTGCAGATGGGGCCTCACAGGGCAGTGTAGAGGGGAAGGAAAACCTCCCTCGACCTGCTGGCCACACTCTTCCTAATGCACCCCAGGATCCCATTGGCCTTCTTGGCAGCCAGGGCACGCTGCTGGCTCATGGTCACCCTGTCGTCCACCAGCACACCCAGGTCCCTCTCCACAGAGCTGCTCTCCAGCAGGTCCACCCCAGCCTGTACTAGTGCCTGGGGTTGTTCCTCCCCAGGTGCAGGACCCTGCCCTTGCCCTTGTTGAACCTCATCAGGTTCCTCTCTGCCCAACTCTCCAGCCTGTCCAGGTCACGCTGAGCTTTTGAATACGCACCTGTAGTCCTGCAACCTTTCAGACAAGCTGTGAGATAAAATTAATGTGGTTTTCCAAAAAGGGGAAAGCTTCCGTGGAATTTTTGAGTTGTTTATTGTTTACACATCATTTTTGCAACAGAGCTATTTTTCTGCTTACAAAAAGAAATCCTGGGTTTGACATTAACCTCGGGGATGCAAAGGAGTTGTCAGAGAAATTACTGTGAAATCTGGAGTAAGGGTTCGAGAACGGGGAGGACTTGCCGGTGACAGCTGGCAGCACCACCAAGTCCAACACAACGCGGCCATTTCGGGGACCATCTGGAAAAACAGTCTCCTGTGTTTTGAACTCTCTCTCGTAAGGGCTTTTTTTTCAGCTCAACCCTTTCAAAGAAACCCCTTTTGGAAGTGATGGCACTTCCTGCCGCGGCGTAATCACCAGAGCCCCGCTGATGGGATGCTCTTTAATCTTCGTGCTCAGCCAGGCATCGTGCGTGGGATCAAACGGTTTGGCTTGCCCATAAGGAGGGTTGGAAAGAGCACTTGAAGGTAAAAGGCAAGTTTCTCAGAAAAGGATAAAACAAACCTTAAATCCATTAGGAAATAAATAAACAGCCAACCGATACACCGGCAGTCAGGGAAGTTTCTGGCTGAGATAAAAATTGGGGTTGAAAAGTGAGATAATCTGTAATATTTGCTGGTAATAGCAGACTGCTGATGAAAAAATGAGCAGAAATAGAAAATTTCATGTATAGGATCTGTTAGTAGATACCTATCTCTTAGTATAAATTCAATTGTGCTTATTTTCTGTTAAAATACAGTGGAATATAGCAGTAGAATACAGTGCGTGCATTTCAGTGGATAGCATTCTTCAAGGTATAGACATGTACACACACACCATAAAAATCCACCCTGCCTCACAGGAGAGGTCTTCCAGAAGAGCCAGGAGCTTGTTTAGGTTTCATTTGATGTTGTAAGCTCAGTGGAAAAAAATCCCTATTTTATACGCAAGGGATAAGGTCATCCAAAAGATTAAAAGTGCAGAATTCACCAGTGTAACAGGTAAATCTCTGCCTTTTTGTTTGATTTCCCATTTTACTGCTGGGACGCTGCCTGGATGGCGGGCTCTTGGGAACGGGGCTGTCCTTGGGTGCTGCTGCATCTCCGGCATCTCACGCATCCACGTGCTGTTGAAACTTCAACTTTAATTAAATATTAATTTTTTAGCTAGAGGTGGTCTTCAGGTGGGAAGCGTTGGATCCGTCTCCATCTGACCTTAGAGCAGCCTTCCAGTGCCTGGAGGGGCTACAGGAAGGATGGAGAGGGGCTTTTCACAAGGGGGTGTAGTGACAGGACAAGGGGGAATGGCTCTAAACTGCAAGAGGGCAGATTGAGATATTAGGAAGAAATTCTTCCCCATGAGGGTGGTGAAACCCTGGCCCAGGTTGCCCAGAGAAGCTGTGGCTGCCCCCTCCCTGGCAGGGTTCAAGGCCAGGTTGGATGGAGCTCTGAGCAACCTGGTCTGGTGGAAGATGTCCCTGCTGATGGCAGGGGGGTTGGAACCAGATGATCTTCAAGGTCCCTTCCAACCCAAACCATTCTATGATTCTACGATCTTTAAACCCTTTCTGAACCACCAGCGTTTGCGTCTGTTGCCCACGTTTAATTGCAAACTGATTTAGAGGACCAATTTTTGTTGTTGTTCTGAGCGTTTGCAGAATGGGCCGGATTTGATCTTTCACTCCACGGGCGAGTTCCGATTTTGAATGGATTTTGACGTTCGGGTTTGCTATCGGCCTCGCCGTTTGTTCCTCCTCCTCACCCGTCTCCGCTGGTTTGCCTCTCCGTCAGCGAGCGTTGATTCACACAGGCATTTGGTATTTCTGCGGTAGCGTCTTAGTCACCACAAAAAAGAGACGTGGTTTCTTTGTGCTGATTCGCTCTCGATCTATCTCTAAACCAAATAATAACCCCTCAAATGTAATCTCAAGGCACCCTTCATTACCTGTGCGTAGTTTAAAGGAGTTCTGCTGACTCGGTGAGAATTTACATTGCTATATTTCAAATTTAATTTTTAATTTACGATAAAAAATTGACTGTATTTATAGAAAATAAGAAATATTTATATGGTAATATAAATTAATATAAATTTTAGATGAGAGACAAACCCCCAAGATACAGTTCAGCTTTTGTTTGCAACCTTTGAAATGACAAGTTAGCTTAAATAATGGGTCCTGATTTGTAGCTATCCTTTTTCAACTGACCGTTAGGAAGCATATTTCCCAATAAATGAAATTAAATTCTCTGATCTTGAAAAAAAAAAAAAATAAAATGACCCTGAAAATCAGCAATATGACAGCTGACTGTAAAACCCTTTGACGCTTCTGCAAGTTTGGGACCAGTTTTATTTTTAGTTGAATATTGACTAGGACTGGTTTGCAATAACTAATTAATAAGCACGTTGATAGTCACAAGGAGCGAACGGATCTCCCGGTTCAGCTTCCTACGTGTTGCGGAGTGGAGAAATGAATCCAGGGACCACTTAACTGAATACAAAACCCTACGTTTGATTAAAGCCCATCTTCAGAATTGAGCTGAAGTTCTGAAAGATCATTCCCAGATGATCTATTCACGTTAGTTTTGAGGTCTGCTTGTTATAATCAAGGACTTTATGTTATTTTGTGGGAGAATGATAATGGGAGATAAAAAAGGAACTCAAGGTAGTAAAAGTCCGTCCGCTTTAAAATTAATAGTATTCATTTCACAGCGAGGAGCATTACCATGACTTGTCTTGCTCGAAGTAACTAATTAGGTGTGTGAAACATTATAAAAGCATTTGTTACACACGTAAGAGATATATGGGAACTGTAATTATCTCTTTTTTTTTTTTTACATGCTGATACCATAATGTTACATGATCTTCAGTCACTGGAAATTACGTGTCGAAGCCTCCATTTTACAAGAAAGTGGATGACTTTCGGCAAGGTCTTTTTATTTTTAGATTCTAATTTATGGCCCAGACGGGTTTGAAAAAGCAAACCCTGAATGTAAAGGTGCCTGATTCAGCGATGTTTGGGGCTTTTTAGATCATTCCTGCATTGCCTTAGCATCTGTGGCTCATTAACCCTTCACTGGTAGGCAGGGGCACAGGATGGACTTTTGGACGCGGGTGATGCCCATCTCGCCTGACTTCAGCGTGAGCACGTGTTGGTGGGGCAGGGCGCTGGAGAACGACAGCCACATCTTTTACAGCATCCATCTGACATGGCTGAGGCGTCGGTTTTGCAAAGACAAGCGTAGGGTTGTTGCATTCTTAAGGAGCTTCTTCTCTTTGGTGTCTGGAGGGTTGAAGGCATCATAGAAGACATCACTGCCCATTGTGACGTTGGCAGGTGGCCCGTTTAAACAAAAGGGATAAGTTTCTCTCATGGCTCATAATTACATTGCTAGGGGATATCACAGAAACCAAAAATGGTGGAGTTGGAGGAGACTGGACAGTTTGAGGGAGACAGACCCATTTGGGTGTCTGTGGTCATCTGGGTGCCGAAATTCCAGACACCTGTGAGCAGGAGCTCTATGCCAGCAGAAGAACCAGATGTTTTTGACCTATGCCTGAAGAAGAACCAGATGTTTATGACCTGTGCCAGGAGAAGACCCAGATGTTTCTGACCTATGTCTGGAGAAGAACCAGATGTTTCTGACCTATGTCAGGAGAAGACCCAGATGTTTCTGACCTATGCCAGGAGAAGACCCAGATGTTTCTGACCTATGCCAGGAGAAGAACCAGATGTTTCTAACCTATGCCAGGGGAAGAAGCAGATGTTTCTGACCTATGCCAGGAGAAGAACCAGATCTTCCTATCGTGGTTCACTTATTCCTCTGAACATCTTACCTGGCTGCTGCCAGGTGGTGAGACCTGGCTGGGCTGGTGGCTCTTGTCCCATCTCGGCCTGCCCAAAGGGAAACCTCAGCCCTTTCTTTAGCTGTGTTCCTCTTGATCTCAAGGCCTGGGGTGTTTGCTTGATTATTTTTCAGTCTTTGCTGAGGAAAGTCTGGAATTTATTTTTCTTTTACACAGTCCCTTTCTTCATTTATTTTAAGTTACAAGATCTTGGACTGCCCTGTGGGCTTCAGGTGTTGGATTTGAAAGACACGCTAGATCGATTGCTAGAAAAGCCAAGCTATAGGAAGTAAAACATATAAAGGTTTAATTTGCTCAGTGCTGTTCCGAGGTGTGTGGAGGGAACTTGGTGGCTGGCCAAGAAGGGAGAAACTTCCCTCTATTAACCATGACCCAGCAGTGTGCCCTGGCTGCAAAGAAAGCCAATGGGATCCTGGGGTGCATCAAGAAGAGTGTGGCCAGCAGGCCAAGGGAGGTTCTCCTTCCCCTCTACTCTGCTCTGGTGAGGCCTCATCTAGAGTCCTGTGTCCAGTTCTGGGCTCCCCACTTCAAGAAAGATGAAGAGCTACTGGAGAGAGTCCAGCGGAGGGCTACGAGGATGGTGAGGGGACTGGAGCTGAAGATGAGGAAGAACTTCTTCCCTCTGAGGGTGACGGAGCCCTGGCCCAGGCTGCCCAGGGAGGCTGTGGAGTCTCCTTCTCTGGAGATATTCAAGCCCTGCCTGGACGCGGTGCTGTGCAGCCTACTGTGGGTGACCCTGCTTGGGCAGGGGGCTGGACTAGATGACCCACAGAGGTCCCTTCCAACCCCGACCATTCTGTGATTCTGTGACAGCCCAGAGCTGCTCCTGTTCTACGCTGCTCCCAAATTGGAAACCGTCAAATTGCCAGAGCACAGGGCTGGACTTGGATTAATCAGCGTTGGAAATTATGTGTGAATACTGCAAGATGGAGTGTGCTGCAGATGCCCCCAGCCACCACCAACTTGGGTGCTGTCTCCAGCGGGAGCAGCAGACTTTCACCTGGACTGGACTTGCATTTAGGCATGGACTGGCTCATCACCACCACCATGCTGGGTTCATCAGCGCGAGAGTCCTGATGCGCTTGGGTGGTTGTACAGCTCCTGGTCTGCACGGAGGAGTGTCCTGGGAGATGGGCTTTGGTACCACCACCACCATCTGATGGAAGGTGAGCCCTGAAGCTGCTGAGGTTGCATTTGAAGATGATCATGCTGGACTCTAATCAAAGTACTGCTTAGATGTTTCTAAATGGCGGAGGTTGGGATGCGACGGAGCAAAGATGAGCAGCTGCCCTGGGTCTCCTCCCGCCTCTGTGACGGGGCTGGATTTTATTTCCATTGCCCTGCAACCTCTGTGTTGGATATAAAACAGACTGGGTCAGAATTTCGCTCCTCATCGTAGCACTTCACACCTAGATCTCAAACTACTTGAGATGAGAGCGTTGTGCTGGTTCAGCCCCTGTAGTCCAAAATGCGAATTTGGTTCAGCTCAGGAAGCCACCCCATGGCAACGTCAGTGCTGAGGGCACCAGATTTCTGTATGTGTGTTTGGTTTTTTTAATTTCTTCTTAATAATAGAGAAAGACTTGCTGAAAGAATGCTACAAGCCATACCACCTTTCCAGACTTCTATATATGGATCACCATGGGTGCTGCAGTGGCAGAGAAATATTAAAACAGAGATTTGCCTGGAGTTTTCTTCTATTGCTTCACCTGCTTTTTCTTCTCGTGCTCCTTTACCGCTATTTGGGGCTTGAAAGGTGGTCTTGTTGCTTCTTGGCTGTTAAAAAAAAAAAGATATATATAATGAGATACCTGTGATCCTGCAGGTGGGAAGTCAAGGGGCATATTTTGTTTCCTCTTACTGCTGTGGGTTCCTGCATCTGAAAGGGTTGATGAGAACATCGTAGCTGCTCAGTTCAGGTGGTGTTGGCTGTTGTTCCAACCCCCCCCGGTGTTGTACCGCTGGTTTTGGAGTTGGTCGGCTCCATACAAACCCATTCGAGCTGCTTGCAAGGCAACCGGGTTCCTACTTCTCCTAGGACAAGGGGCAACGGGCACAAACTGAAGCAGAGGAAGCTCCAGGTGAAGATGAGGAAGAACTTCTTCCCTCTGAGGGTGACGGAGCCCTGGCCCAGGCTGCCCAGGGAGGCTGTGGAGTCTCCTTCTCTGGAGATATTCCAGCCCCGCCTGGACAAGGTCCTGTGCAGCTGCTCTGGGTGACCCTGCTTGGGCAGGGGGTTGGGCTGGGTGACCCACAGAGGTCCCTTCCAACCCCGACCATGCTGGGATTCTGTGAGCAGCGCCACAAAAAGGTTGACAATTAGCGATTTAGTCTTAAATGCTTTTTTATTTTCTTCCTGCAGCGTGAAATCTACCTTTCTGTTGTCGTTAGCGTTGCAGAGGGCTCCTAGCAAAGCAGACCGCCGTAATAAATCAGTTACAAAAGCAATTTTACCTGCTCCTGTTTGCAGATTGTCCACGAAACGACCGTGATTTCATCCAATTGAAACCCTGCTGTACTGTTTTGGGGTTGTGTTTTTCCCGGATAATCCCACGTTAATGACTCTAGGTCTGTATCTTCCTCACCAGTCGGTTTGGTCTCACCGAGCAGCACGAAGCCCCAGCTGGGCAGAGCTTTGACCCGCGACGGAGAAACCAGTGCCAGGGTGCAGATGCCCCATTAGCTCTGGGTGCTTACGGTGCTGGGAAATATTATATGACTCTTACTGTGGTGGGAGGGTGACGTCCCGCGTGTCTGCTTGGCCAGGGGCTGCCACCTCCCAGAGTCTGGGCTGAACCTTCACTCTGGAGACCATCACCAACCAGTTACCCCAGTGCTCATCACTGGGAGCAGCTGGTGGAGGAGTATTGATCGCATTTTTCGCTGGGACTCTGTGATAGCAAACTCCTGGCCAGGTTGGGCAGAACGAGAACCCTGGCTGATGCAGGCAATAGCGAGCGGTGGTGTTACTTCAAACAAGTTCGGTGCTGGATGCCAGGCAGGCTCACCATCACTGCTTGGGAGGAGAAGGACCTGCTCCCCCACGCACCGGTTTCCCAGCAGCCGACAGCCCAGTTTGCAGACGTGGGGTGGTGTCTCTCCATCCATCTGTGCTGGTGTCTCTCCATCCTTCTGCTCTGGGAGAAGGCTGCCCTGGACCACCTGGGTTCCTGGGGCGCAGGGCAAGCTCCACAAATGGGTTTTGAGGTTAGATGGCGAGTGGTGGCCCCATCTTTGACAAAAATTCTGCGTGGTCCCTTTGCCTGTGGAACGGAGCCGGGGTGGTGTGGCCGGCACAGCTCTCGTGGGAGCGCGGACAGGGATGGAGCAATCCAAACCCTGTTTTCTATAGCTGGATGCTTATGGTCCAAGATGCATCTCGCTTGCTATGTCGGAGATGTCTTCTTTTATTGAATAGCCATTTGCTTTTGTAAATTTAACTTTTTAAATTTATGTGAGGAAAGGCAAAGAACTAGTATACCATATACAGAATCACAGAATCACAGAATGGTCGGGGTTGGAAGGGACCTCTGGGGGTCACCCAGCCCAACCCCCTGCCCAAGCAGGGTCACCCAGAGCAGGCTGCACAGCACCGCGGCCAGGCGGGGCTGGAATATCTCCAGAGAAGGAGACTCCACAGCCTCCCTGGGCAGCCTGGGCCAGGGCTCCGTCACCCTCAGAGGGAAGAAGTTCTTCCTCGGGTTCAGCTGGAGCTTCCTCTGCTTCAGTTTGTGCCCGTTGCCCCTTGTCCTGTCACTGGGCACCATTGGAAAGAGTCTGGCCCCATCCTCCTGACCCCCACCCTGCAGATATTTGTAAGTATATATTAGGTCCCCAGTGCCTTACTTACTTACTTACAGTGCACTACCTTACGCAGTGTTTAAATGCAAGTCTCTTTTGTAGCACTTGCAGCATTCCCAGTTGCTTGAATTGGGCTTTTTAAAGTAAAAGTCAAAAATAAGCTGCGAACTGAAGTCTGCTAAGCAATCATACCTTGCAGGCTACCAACTGCATAAATAAGTAATGCTTTAAGACATAAATGCATTTTAAAATGGAGGTTTTTTTGTTTTTTTTTTTCAGGGAACGGGCAGTCAACACATCTCAGCCTGGGACACTTCAACTGACGGTGGGCAACCTGAGGCCGGAGGAGACCTACACCTTCCGAGTGGTGGCATACAACGAGCGGGGACCTGGGGAGAGCTCGCAGCCCGTCAAGGTCGCCACGCAGCCGGAGCGTGAGTGTGCAAGGGCCGGGGGCTTGGCCGGGCGGCAGCAGCCGTAGCGACCATCTGCAGCCCTGTCCTTCTCAGCGCGGCGGTTGGAGGGTTCTGTAGAGCTCCTCTTAGAAATCATGGTCCTTGAGCATGGTGAATGAAACCTTTCCTCGGTTTGTAATGTTTCTTGCAGAGCATCTGGGTGCCCAGCAGCAGCGTGTTCCTAGTTTGGGTCGTGGCTTTGCTGGTCACTTCTATTATGGGGCAGCAGGAGGGATATCAGAACCTGTGCTGTGGTGCGTAAGGAGTTGGTTTTCACTAGGAAACGTTACGAATTTAACAGAAGAGACAAAAACTTTCCCTTGGAGTAAACGTTTTGGCTTATTTGTGTTTAAAAGCAAATATTTTCTATTAGTTAATGTTTAGCCGTAAGTGTGTTTTATAAATCTTGGGAGCAGGTGGAACCTTTCAGTGGCCACTTTCCTCTTTAGTTAATATGAACAGTAAGTGTGTGTTATAAATCTTTGGAAGCAGGTGGAACCTTTCAGCAGACACTTTCCTCTTTCTGTACGTCTCATTTGACTGGAAGTTATCTGCACACATCTGGTCTCCAGCAAGAAGAGAGCTTTCTCCTGGCTCTTTGCCCTGTCGCAGCTTTTCTTGCTTGGAGGGTCCAAGAAGGGCTGTTGCAGAGACGGGATTCAAACATTATTTGTGTCTTTCCACGGCAAAATTAGTTGTTTGGAAGAATTAATTATAAAAATGGGGTTGGTATCTGGTTTTTAGCACGGAGGTGGCTGCTGTGTGTCGTGTGGATGGGCGCTGGTCTGCTTTGGTGAACCGAAGGTCCTGTGCAGCCTGCTCTGGGTGACCCTGCTTGGGCAGGGGGTTGGACTGGGTGACCCACAGAGGTCCCTGCCAACCCAGACCATTCTGTGAAGGAGTGAAGGGCAGGATGCTGAGGTGCTTTTATGCTCCATCCGTAAGCCAGAACACGCTCTCCCTCTGCAAGAAGGTGGGAAGTCCGATGCTGAACAGAAGCACCGAGACCGTTCCACAGTGTCACGCGTTGCCGTGTACCAAAATTGAACTGAAAGGCGGTATTTGTCTGCAAACCCCTCGTTGTGTGAAGAGAACGGCCGCGCTTGTAAACCCTGAAATGTGATTTTTGATTCACGGCCGCAGGTGACTTGTGGCTGGGAGCGGGCAGAGGAATCACAGCATCACAGGATGGTCCGGGTTGGCAGGGACCTCTGTGGGTCACCCAGTCCAACCCCCTGCCCAAGCAGGGTCACCCAGAGCAGGCTGCACAGCACCGCGTCCAGGCGGGTCTTCAGTATCTCCAGAGAAGGAGACTCCACAGCCTCCCTGGGCAGCCTGGGCCAGGGCTCCGTCACCCTCAGAGGGAAAAAGTTCTTCCTCATCTTCAGCTGGAGCTTCCTCTGCTTCAGTTTGTGCCCGTTGCCCCTTGTCCTGTCGCTGGGCACCACTGGAAAGAGTCTGGCCCCATCCTCCTGACCCCCACCCTGCAGATATTTGTAGGCATTTCTAAGGTCCCCTCTCAGCCTTCTCTTCTCCAGGCTGAACAAGCCCAGCTCCCTCAGCCTCTCCTCGTAGGAGAGATGCTCCAGTCCCCTCCTCATCCTCGTAGTATGACTCTCTGCAAGGAGAAGAGGGGCTTGGAAGCAAATCCAGCGAGAAGGCGAGCCTCCTGAGGTGGCTTTAGGTGGCTTTGGAACTGTTGGGTTCCTTTCGCAGCTAAACTGAGCCCCGGGAAAGGTGTCTGTGAGGGCCGGGGAGACCGTGAGCCGCGTCCCCTGCTCAGGCAAGGGATGGTGTGAGCCTGGGGGACAGGGACCTTGCAGCTTCCATTATTCGTCAGGTTAGTGTCTATAGCCTTGTTTATCAAAAAACATAAATTTTCCTCTCTGTCCTCGCTTCCCAACTCCCCAGGAGTAGTGATGCTAGTGAAATACCCCCCGAGATACGGCGCTTTCTGTTCTTCTGGATGGCCTGGCATTTCAGATACGTCTTTCATTCCTGCTCTGAGATTCCTCCGCTGCTTTGCAGTTACGCAGCTGCCACGTGGAGCCATAAGCGAGGCATTCCCAGCCCCTTTTTGGGGAAAATAATGCTTGAAAGGCAGATTATGAATCTGAGCCTTTTGAAAGTAAGGTAGTAAGTAGCTAACCAGCAGCATCATTTGTCTATTAGTAATTTATCTCTGCGTAGACACACGCACAAATACGCATATACACGTTTCTGTATATGCTTGTATTTTTATATATATATTATATATATATTTTTACAGAATTAAAATAACATTCTAATCAAGAAAATGCCTTTGCCCTCACAAAGCCCCGGTGGAAAACAGGCGCCGCTACCCCCTGCCGTTACCGTCCGAAGCTGCCACGGCGCGGAGTTACCGGCTCCGGTTGATGCGCAGCGTGGCCGTTCGGAATATCTTTCCTATTTAATAACTTCGAGATTTCTCTGAAAGTGTCAAGTCGGAGCGTGGAGAAAATATTGCTTTCCGTTCTCCTGCTCGCTTTTTACTGTGGACCAAATTATCTTATCATTTGGAAACAACTCTCTCTGGTCCTGGGAGGCCGTCAGCCTCCGTGGCTGCCTTTTAGAACATGCTGTAACTATTGTACGATAAATTACGTGGCTGCCCAGAAATTGAATTTCCACATTATTTGAAAATATCAGAAGTATTATGCAAGCTGGCATTGTTAAAGAAGCAAAAAGCTGATGAAAAAGGACATCTGAAATTCATGTCTGTCGGTGCCTGTTTCGAAAAGCACATACATTTGCTCGGTAATCAGTTTAAAAGATCAGCAGAACAAGTTCCAGCTTTTTGAAATAATCACCCCGAATGGATGGGCTGGCTTTCTGCGAAGGTTTTTGTCCCCAGATTAACCAAAACTCCCCTTTCTTCGTAAACTCCAGCCCATTTTCTCTGCCTTTATGATATATAATTTCACTACAGTATTATCAGTCCGGATTTAAATCCCTGCCTGCTGAAGCCACGTCTAATCTTTTCATACCGCGTGCGGAGACTTTGTGAGTTATTATTTTGGCTCCTCAAGATGCTGGTAAAGCGGCTTGGTAGTAGAGAAGAAAGAACCACGTCTGTTCTGGCGAGGAGGATTGAGATCGTCCATCCGAGCTTTGAAAGCGGTTCCCTGCTGTGGGACCAGCTCGCTGCTTTTCACAGCCCTGATGAATTAACGCCCGTTTCCTACTAAATCCGTTGTCTCCGCGATGGGTGCGTTAGTTGGGGAAGGAGAAGATGAACAGGAAGGTTGGCGTGCTCTGAAGAAACTTGACGGCGTCGCTCCAGGCTCCTGAAGTCGCCTCCCTTCCAGTGAAATCAATTTAGCGTGCGCTGACATCTCAACTTCTACCCCAGCATCTTTAAGGGCTTTATAAGGAAAAATTAATTATTGTACCCTTCTGAGGTGGGGAAGTGTTATTACGCCTACTTAAGAGAAGCCCAGCTGGGTCCCCATACGCCTGCACCCTCCTGCGCGACGCTGCGAGGAGCAAATCTCTGCCCCCGAGGCGGGGAGCAGCCGCGAGGGGCTGTGTTCCCCACCCCGGTGTCCCAAAAATGGGAATTCTGAAGCAGAAAGGCAGGGATTTGGGAGTTGGATTATGTGGGTGGGGCGTTTGGCAGCACCCAGAGGGTGAGCGTGCTTGCACGGGAGCCTTGGGTGACTTTGGCCACTGATACCCACACCTGCCTCGAGACTTTTGTAATTATTTTTAATTCCCATTACAGGCTGGTGCTTCTCACCTCGGATATCGGTCCCTTTGTAATTTCAGAATTTCATTTTTTGCGATTATGATGGGGAAGCATTTATATATATTTTTTTTAATATATTTATATATATATATATTTTTATCACTGATCAGCTGCACCTGAAATTTTCTTGCAAAGACAAACAGCAGCAAAACCTGCCCTCAGTGCTGCACTGAAACAATTGCACCAGAAGCTATTCAAGTTTTTGGTTTGGGGTTTTTTTTTGCCACAAGTTTTTCAAGGGGGAGACAATATTCTTTGAAGTGATTGCGCAGAAAATGTTGAGAAGACGTAGACGAAAATTCAGCTGCGGTCTCTTTTAACGTGCGTTTCTTATACAGATGTCAAAACCGCATAGAAAATTAAAAGGCTATGAAAATTAATACAGTGAAATTTCACCTGAAAAAGCGAGGGAAGGCAGGGAAGTCCTTAAAGCCCCCGTAGATGACAATTTTATCAAGCAGCCATCGCTTCTGTGTATGTTGGTCTGTGCAAATTAAGTTTGCGGAGTAAACACGTGCTGGAGTAACTGAATTTTTCTGGAGACTTGTAGCAGACCTGTCCATCCTAGACACCAAGCCAGAGACGGTGCCAGATTGTCACCTCTCGGGGCTGGCCAGGGTCCCCAAGCAGGGCCTCAGTTGCACCTCTGCTGCCGACTCAGCTATTTTGTACTGTGTCCAGTGCTGGGCTCCCCAGTTCAAGAAAGATGAGGAGCTGCTGGAGAGAGTCCAGCGGAGGGCTACGAGGATGAGGAGGGGACTGGAGCATCTCTCCTACGAGGAGAGGCTGAGGGAGCTGGGCTTGTTCAGCCTGGAGAAGAGAAGGCTGAGAGGGGACCTTAGAAATGCCTACAAATATCTGCAGGGTGGGTGTCAGGAGGACGAGGCCAGACTCTTTCCAGTGGTGCCCAGCGACAGGACAAGGGGCAATGGGCACAAACTGAAGCAGAGGAAGCTCCAGCTGAAGATGAGGAAGAACTTCTTCCCTCTGAGGGTGATGGAGCCCTGGCCCAGGCTGCCCAGGGAGGCTGTGGAGTCTCCTTCTCTGGGGATATTCCAGACCCCCCTGGACATGGTGCTGTGCAGCCTGCTGTGGGTGACCCTGCTTGGGCAGGGGGTTGGGCTGGGTGACCCACAGAGGTCCCTTCCAACCCCGACCATGCTGGGATTCTGTGATTTTGGGTACGGGTCTCAGTCATGATGATGGTAACCTCGTCGCTGTGAGTGATGCTGAACGGTCTCGTGAGAGTCAGGGTCTTGCCAAGACGAGAGCCCTGGGATGAGTTTGGGCAGGAACTTCAGGTTATCCGAAATGCCTCTGGCCGAGGTGGGCCTGATCGGGTTTTTTTGGGAACAGAGGAATGCGAATCCCCTTTCCCCAGTGCGAAATGGCCATGGATTGGGTGGAGAAAGAGCTGAGCGTGTGTTTGAGAAGGTGGGAAGGCTGGAGCTAAGGCTCTGTGGCTTTGGGCAGATCGCTGAAGCCTCTTGGTTTCTCCATTCCCGTACTATAAATGAGCAATATTGACAAGAGATGAGCTCTCCAGGTCTCTTCCAACCTGGGCTGTTTGTTGAGTCTATGACTTTCGCTCTCTGCTTCCTCACACCCAGGTTACAGGTCTGTCTGCTGCATCCTTCGTGGCAGGGATTTCCCTTCCCATCATGTACTGATACAACAAAAATCAGTATTTTTAACGAGACTTGCTGCTAGTCCTGTTTAATGAGGGAGACACGGGGCTCTGTCCTGTGCCGCGGCCTGTCCAGCGTCGGCTGGCACGGGGATGAACCGCGGACGTGGCACTCTCCATCCTTTGGTTCACAGGGACAGAACGTGTATTATTTTGAAGTAAGAAAATAAAATGTTGGTCTGAGTCTGCCAGATTTTGTGTGTACAGAAAGATCTTTGGAAGAATGAATGGCCGCTTCGGTTTTGGGCAGTGCCTGGTTTGCAAGGTGCCGGGGTATTTATATATTTATATATATTTCATATATTTATCAATGTGTGAAAGATCTGTGCAGGCAGAACCATGAGTATCTCCGGTGTAGCGCCTCGGTAGGGAATTTTTCCTGTCATTTGATGAAGGGGTGAAGCAGTGCTGAAGGATGCGTTCTGCAGAGTCATTAATATCCTCCTCATTTGTGTGTATCCTTCCGTAATGGCGCAGTAAAATACACCCTGGGGTAACTTTATGCCGTTCTTCCATGGTTCTTTAATTTTATGAGTAATTTATGTGGAGCGTTGGCGGGAGGTGGGGGGAGGTTTGCAGTGGCTTGAAGTTTTAATGAAACGTAGCTTGCCTTCTGAAAGTTAGGCAGACCTGAAGGAAAAGATGACGATGCCTGGTTTTCTGTCCGCCTTTGATTCCTGCTTTTGGTGTCCCATCTGCTGCTTTTTTTTTCCTTGGGCTTCTAATTTTTATTTTTTTTTTTTTTTTGTCTTGGGAGAGATGAGTTGCTTCGGTCTCAGCTCTTGGGAGCTGCTTTGCTTTGCTGAATGTAAGGGCGAGAGGTTGGCCCCAGTGTGGGTGCAGGTACGGCGGCTCTCCTGGCATCCTTTCTGCTCTCCTGAGCAGTGACCTGGATGAAGAGTTAGTGTCCCCTCAGCAAGTTTGCTGATGACACCAAACTGGGAGGAGTGGTGGATACACCAGCAGGCTGTGCTGCCATTCAGCATGACCTGGACAGGCTGGAGAGCTGGGCAGAGAGGAACCTGATGAGGTTCAAAAAGGGCAAGGGCACGGTCCTGCACCTGGGGAGGAACAACCCCAGGCACCAGTAGAGGCTGGGGCTGAGCTGCTGGAGAGCAGCTCTGTGGAGAGGGACCTGGGAGTGCTGGGGGACGACAGGGTGACCATGAGCCAGCAGTGTGCCCTGGCTGCCAAGAAAGCCAATGGGATCCTGGGGTGCATTAGGAGGAGTGTGGCCAGCAGGTCGAGGGAGGTTCTCCTTCCCCTCTACACTGCCCTGATGAGGCCCCATCTGCAGTGCTGTGTCCAGTGCTGTGCTCCCCAGTTCAAGAAAGATGAGGAGCTACTGGAGAGAGTCCAGCGCAGGGCTACAAGGATGAGGAGGGGACTGGAGCATCTCTCCTAGGAGGAGAGGCTGAGGGAGCTGGGCTTGTTCAGCCTGGAGAAGAGAAGGCTGAGAGGGGACCTCAGAAATGCCTCTGAATATCTGCAGGGTGGGTGTCAGGAGGACGGGGCCAGACTCTTTTCAGTGGTGCCCAGCGACAGGACAAGGGACAACAGGCACAAACTGGAGCAGAGGAAGCTCCAGCTGAAGATGAGGAAGAACTTCTTCCCTCTGAGGGTGACAGAGCCCTGGCCCAGGCTGCCCAGGGAGGCTGTGGAGTCTCCTTCTCTGGAGATATTCCAGCCTCGCCTGGACGCAGTGCTGTGCAGCCTGCTGTGGGTGACCCTGCTTGGGCAGGGGGTTGGACTGGGTGACCCACAGAGGGCCCTGCCAACCTTGACCATTCTGGGATTCTGTGAAAAGATGAGTTCAGATCCCCGGGACGCATCTGTGATACGGTTTTAGTCCTTTGTTTCCCTTGGCTTGGTTTTCCCCCTGGTTTCACTTCGAATGAAGTATAAACGGGTTTTTTTGGGGGGGGGAATCGCATCCGTTTTCCCATGGCGAGCGACCTGCCCCATCCCAGCTCCCACCCTCCCCGTCCTGCTCCGCCGCCGCGGGGACCGACCCAGCTTTTGCCTTTTAGAGACGCTTAACCTCGAGTCAGGGCTGGTTAACAGAGGCTGTTAGCATTGATAATTGAGATGAAAGATCACCTCCTGCTGTTTGATTCTTT
Source organism: Opisthocomus hoazin (assembly GCF_030867145.1). Classification (NCBI taxonomy): domain Eukaryota; kingdom Metazoa; phylum Chordata; class Aves; order Opisthocomiformes; family Opisthocomidae; genus Opisthocomus; species Opisthocomus hoazin. The sequence continues at coordinate 1,966,172 of NC_134453.1, read as the reverse complement.
AGGCTCTGGCTCCCTTTAGTGCCATGGCCTTTTTTTGCCTTTTTTTTTTTTCTTTTCCTTTCTGTTTCCCATTGAATTTCTGGTTTCTCTGTGGAACGAAACAGTCCCTTAAGCCGGATTCAGTGGCTCCATCTGCGCTTACCGGCTGCGTATGCGGCTCCCTGCGTGACGTGGAGAGGCCGATGAAGATTCTTGTAAAGGCCATTTTGCAATCACAGGATATAAGGAGGGATCAAATAAGAGAAAAATGAAAATTTATATTGTACTGTTTCCTAGAAAAATAGTTGTTGAGGAGAGGAAAATATTCTGCAGGTCTATCGTGAAGCTTAGATTGATTCTCACCTGCCCTTTAATCAGCAAAAAAAAAATGACCAGATGAGCGTCTGGTTGGTTCTTCCAGTATTTCTCTAAAGCCATCCACGATCAGATTCTTAAAGATATTTATTCAGCTGAAAAATTTCCATCTTCCTGAGTCATCTTCATTTCTGAGGGCGTTTCCACTCTCTGCATCTCACCGCGGTGGTGCCACCCCGTTGCCTTCTGTCCCACCTGCACCCAAGGGCCTCTGAAACCTGTCAAGGGACCTAAGAAATACTGATTTAATTCTGACCGATCCATAGTGCTAAGTCCAGGGCCTCTCCGGAGCTGGAGTTCCCACCTTGCTCGTGGAGTCACACTGAGCAAGGTGCCTCGTGCCTCAACGTTGTCAGCCCTTTGGTTGAAAAGTGGGGACGATGGTGAAGACACCCTGGAATCGTGATCTTCTGCAGACCGCATGCAAGCTCTTCTTTTCTGGGAGTTTCGAGGGTGGATTTGACTTATCAGTAGTGGGAGAATTTGTTACCACCTTGGCAGACAAAGAGTTAAAATGAAAACCAAATCAAAGCCAGAAAGTAAAACTTTGTTTTCATATTGTCTTGGGTTCAATTTAAAGAACTCCAAAAGGCTTGCTGTTCATCATCCATCTTAATTAACTGAACTAAGCCAGTCGAAATCTTTTCTTTTGGGGGTTTTGTTTGGTTGATTTTTTTAATTTTTTTTCCCGACCAGCTCTTCGACCTCCTTTGAAGAGTGTCAGTCTCTTTAGAAAGGTGCATCACTATATGAAATATTGTAATTAATGGCTTTGCCTCCCCTTCACGAGACCTTCTTCACTTCAAGGGGCAATGGGCACAAACTGAAGCAGAGAAAGCTCCAGCTGAACATGAGGAAGAACTTCTTCCCTCTGAGGGTGACGGAGCCCTGGCCCAGGCTGCCCAGGGAGGCTGTGGAGTCTCCTTCTCTGGAGATATTCCAGCCCCGGCTGGACGCGGTGCTGTGCAGCCTGCTGTGGGTGACCCTGCTTGGGCAGGGGGTTGGACTGGTTGACCCACAGAGGTCCCTGCCAACCCCCACCATTGTGTGATTCTGTGAAGTCTCAGTGTCCTCAGTTGGACAGAGGAAGAAACCTGGTAGATGACGAATACATTTTAGATCAGACGTGTAGACGGAATCCTTCCTGCAGCAGTGGTGAGGAGGCATCTCCGTGGCTTCACGCTCGGGGCAGAATGGCTGGTACGCTCGACACATGGCAAATCAGTGCCGGTCTCGGGCATTGCTTTCCTTCTGATTGCCGAGGTTGCCACTATACTCATAAAACTGTCTTCTGAGATGCGTGCCCATCTTTTCGTGTCTTCTGGAAAAGACGATTTAAAACCAAAATTTAGAACAAAAGCAGTAAAAGCGGTTGTGTTTTATTTCCTGATGCTCCAGAGGAGGTGGCCTGAGCGCGATGCTGAGAAAGACCCGGTCCCGTTTCTCCACTGTTTCTCTGGTGGAGAATCTTACAGCCATTTCCCAGGGATTTTTAAATAGTGTTAAATTAATTACATTTTCCTATTGTTTTTAGCAGATCTTGTCATGATAGTTTCTGCCCATTTTTCATGACCTCAGAATTTCCTCGTGTGAGAATACTGAGGGTATTTCTTATTAAAAACATTTCTCTTCGTGCTTACTTCTACTTCAAAACTACTTTGTGTTTTTCATCGGGCTTTTTAAATATAGATTGAGGATAGGAAGAGTAGGGCAAGGACCAGAGGTTTGGGGTTCACAGGAAATTATGGCGATGGAGTCTCTTCTGTCTTGAAGTACGGCGAAAATAATTCTTGATTGCTTTCCTTTTTCTGCTTTAATGAATCAGTGCATTTCATTCTGTCATCCACCATGTAGAACTTGTGAAAAACACTAAATTCAGTGGAAGTAATTTAAAAATTGTTTAGAAAGGAAGTATTTTGCTTTGAAAAATGTCATTACTGGATCTTTCAGCACTATGGAAATATTTTGCTTCGTTTTTCTTGCTGAGCTAGAATTGTCACTTTTTTTTCCCCCAAATGTTTTGATGTCTGTGAAGCCCATGTTTACCAGAAATAATCTGCTTCGGTGAAAATAACTCCAAATGCTCGGAAGGGAAGAGGGATTTTCCATTTCTGAGGTTTGTCTGCGCCGCACGCTCCTGCCTTTCAGTGGTTCACGGAGGTGGTTGATGTGAAGAATTCGGCGCTTGTCACCTAATCATTTCTTTTTATAAATAATAAGCTTCACTGTCGGGAAGGGCGTTGTAATTCTGCTCCAGGTTTGCCGAGGTGCAAAGGCACCATTATGCCAAGTAAAACACTTGGACTGACTTGCTGAGAAGGAGCAGCAAATTAAAGCTGCTTTTATCCGAAAAAATAAAAATGCAGAACAGATGAGCGTATCTTAATCAACTATGCAAATCAAGGCATGGCGCCGTTTGCATGAAATCTCCATATTTATAGGTGCCTGATGAGAATGGTGATGCAGAGGCAGGGTGGAATCCCCCAATGCAGCATGGTGGGGGGCAGCCGGACCTCCCCGGGCACCGCTTGCCCTGTGTGAGCAGAGGATGACAACTCAGGTGGGGATGCATGGAGACAACGATGAAGATGTCACCTTGCCGGTACGAAACACGTTGCAGTTGGAAGCTGTTTTGCACCAAGGTCTGTTCCCTCTGTCCGTATGTCCCTCGAGGGAGCGTTTTGACGCCGCGGTCCTCGGGCAGCGTGGCCGTCCTTTCCGCTCGCTGCTGGTGAGACACGGGGCAGCGTCTCACCGGCCAGATCTGGCGCTTGGCTTTGGCACTGTCTGACCGGTCTCTGGACGAGGGCACCGGCGTGTCGCTTGGCTGAGGTTCATCCAAAGATCTCTGCTGAGCTGCAGACCACTGGGATGGACCGCTTTGTCTCCCTACAGCTTTCACAGAATCATGGAGTCATGAAGGTTGGAGAAGACCTCTAAGCTCATCAAGTCCCACCGTCAGCCCAACACCACCATGGCTGCTAAACCGCGTCCTGAGAACCTTTCCTAAAACAATGGCAAATGGGGCATTGGGGACCTTATCAATGTTTATAAATATCTGCACGGTGGGGGTCAGGAGGATGGGGCCAGACTCTTCTCAGTGGTGCCCAGCGACAGGACAAGGGGCAACGGGCACAAACTGAAGCAGAGGAAGCTCCAGCTGAACACGAGGAAGAACTTCTTCACTCTGAGGGTGACGGAGCCCTGGCCCAGGCTGCCCAGGGAGGCTGTGGAGTCTCCTTCTCTGGAGATGTTCAAGACCCACCTGGACGCGGTGCTGTGCAGCCTGCTGTGGGTGACCCTGCTTGGGCAGGGGGTTGGGCTGGGTGACCCACAGAGGTCCCTTCCAACCTTGACCATACTGTGATTCTGTGAGCCTGATTTAGGCACCGGGAGGAGCCCTGCTCGGTGCCTCCAGGTGATCTGGTGCCACCAAATTGTACTGAATGGTGGTCCAAAGCTCCTCTCCAACCTTTTGGTCAGAAACAAAGAGATCTCTAGAGAGAGATGGGTTTTATTTCTAGGACGGCTGTGTTTCAAGACCTAGATTATGATCGAGGCTATTTGTGTTTGATTAACCATCCCGCTCGGCTTCCATCAGGGACCTGTGTGCTGCCGTCGTCGGGGATTAGCAGGGTTGGAGATGCTCAGCCTTAATTGCTCTGGTCCGCTGTAGGAACCGTAACGCAGCATCACGAGAAGGAGAAGGTCAAAGAGAAGATGCTCTGCGAAACGGGCTGCTGCAGAGCGTTGCGAAAATCGCTTTGGATGTAGGAATTGAAATTCTGTCTCGGTTCCGTTTGACGTGCATTCATCTTTGTTTTATCTGGTCCTTTCTTCCTACCCCAGAAATCTTGCAGTATAAATAGGTAAGATAAAGAATGGGTAGGAGATATATTATTATGCCATTTTACGGGGAGGAAATTGAAGCCTCAAAGTATTAAATTATTTATCCAGGCTCCCTCTGGAAGTCTGAGCCGGAGCCAGGGTTGCAGTAACCTGTTTCTCAAAATTAAAAAAGGTGGAATTTCTGTCCCTGCCGAAGTCGATCGGAGCCGCTTTCCAGTTCTGCGGCCGCTGTCGCTTCGCCGCAGCGCGTAGCGGGGCCTCCAGCCGCTGTCAGTGCTCTGCCATTCGAGGAAGGGTTTTCCTGCCATTTCCCAGACCGCCAGCAAGCGCCGAGCGTTTGGACGCCCTGAAGCGGGTGGATTTTGTAACGAAAGCTTGTTTTCCACGCGACTTTGTCCCACTGACTGCGGACTGTTTCTCTGTTGATGACATTATTTAAGTGTTCGTGTTTGCACCCCGTGTTTGCTTCCAAATAGCTTATTGGCATTAGTGATATCTTAATTAGTGATATCTTAGGGCTATGAGGATGGTGAGGGCACCAGAGCATCTCTCCTACGAGGAAAGGCTGAGGGAGCTGGGCTTGTTCAGCCTGGAGAAGAGAAGGCTGAGAGGGGACCTTAGAGATGCCTCTAAATATCTGCAGGGTGGGGGTCAGGAGGACGGGGCCAGACTCTTTCCAGTGGTGCCCAGCGACAGGACAAGGGGCAACGGGCACAAACTGAAGCAGAGGAAGTTCCAGCTGAAGATGAGGAAGAACTTCTTCCCTCTGAGGGTGACGGAGCCCTGGCCCAGGCTGCCCAGGGAGGCTGTGGAGTCTCCTTCTCTGGAGATATTCCAGCCTCGCCTGGACGCGGTGCTGTGCAGCCTGCTGTGGGTGACCCTGCTTGGGCAGGGGGGTTGGACTGGGTGACCCACAGAGGTCCCTTCCAACCCCGACCATGCTGGGATTCTATAATTAATTTTGGTTCACGGAGAGATTTTCTCCCTGGTGCAAACTGCAGCAGGAGACTACTTCTTCCTCCATCTGCAGTCCTGTGGCTTTTCTGCCAGAAATAAAGGCCATCGGTATCTTGTAATAATAATAATAATCATAGGAAACCATTTCAAATACTGTTCTCTCTCAGAGTTCAGCGGCAGGGCTGACAGGTTGGTTACAGCCTGGACAAGGTCCTGTGCAGCCTACTGTAGGTGACCCTGCTTGGGCAGGGGGTTGGACTAGATGACCCACAGAGGTCCCTTCCAACCCCTACTATTCTGTGATTCTGTGATTCCTAGAACTCTGCGCTGTGATTTGTGCCGGAATGTTTGAAAGTCAGGCAAAATAACGATGGGAGTGGAAATGCTGGGTATGGTACTGAAGATGCTTTTTGAAGTTTCTTCGTTAATCAAGAGCCGGTATAGGTGTTGAGCTGCTTCTCCTGCCACTGTTTTACACGTTTCTGGCCAAGGTTTTCTTTGGCAAGAAGAAAACTCCGTACTTCTGCCTCGTAGTCCAGGCTTTGTAGATTTGTGTTGTGCCCCACGGCGCATTCGGGGTCTCTGGTGATGCTCAGGTCCTCCATCACATCGCTTGGTGCTACCATCGCTGGTCCCATGTTCCTTAGGAAACCGAACAGTGGTAGATTCCCGCGTCCGTCTGTGCTGCGCAGCTGGGCACCGCGTGGCGAGGGAAAGGGCAAACGAAGGAAAACCAGAAGACTCTGCCAAAATGGAAACGCCGGCTGCTTCCGAAGCCGGCTCCGATGTCAGCTCTGGTGGGAAGCGCTGGAGGCATCTGGGGCAGTCCTGGCCACCGACCGGCGTGTCTGCAGAGCGTGGCCCATGCGTGGAATCCGGTTGTGCTGTCTTAATAATTATGCTGCCTGCAGGGTCTCTGAAGTTGCATCTTTCTGGGCAGCGTGGAACCAGATTTTAATGAAATATTGGTAAAGCTGTTAACTACAGAGAGAGAAGGGGAGGGGGGGAATCAAAGGCGCAGTCAAAGCATGCGCTCTATTATCAATAACTGCAACTGGCTTCATAAATATTTTTTATGCCAAGAAAGCTAACGGGATCCTGGGGTGCATCAAGAGGAGTGTGGCCAGCAGGACGAGGGAGGTTCTCCTGCCCCTCTACTCTGCCCTAGTGAGGCCTCATCTGGAGTACTGTGTCCAGTGCTGGGCTCCCCACTTCAAGAAAGATGAGGAGCTACTGGAGAGAGTCCAGCGGAGGACTACGAGGATGAGGAGGGGACTGGAGCATCTGTCCTTGTAGGAGAGGCTGAGGGAGCTGGGCTTGTTCAGCCTGGAGAAGAGAAGGCTGAGAGGGGACCTTAGAAACGCCTACAAATATCTGCAGGGTGGGTGTCAGGAGGACGGGGCCAGACTCTTTCCAGTGGTGCCCAGTGACAGGACAAGGGGCAACGGGCACAAACTGAAGCAGAGGAAGCTCCAGCTGAAGATGAGGAAGAACTTCTTCCCTCTGAGGGTGACGGAGCCCTGGCGCAGGCTGCCCAGGGAGGCTGTGGAGTCTCCTTCTCTGGAGATATTCCAGACCCACCTGGACGTGGTGCTGTGCAGCCTGCTGTGGGTGACCCTGCTTGGGCAGGGGGTTGGACTGGGTGACCCACAGAGGTCCCTGCCAACCCCGACCATGCTGGGATTCTGTGATTCTGTGACCCAGAATTGCTTTGAACTCGCACGTTGCTCACAGATCATGGTTATTTATTTACGTTTGATATGTTTTCGGTGCAGATCAGCAGAGAACCAGCTGTTGTAACGAAAAGTGAAATGTAAGAACAAGAACATTTTAATCATTGCATCTCACTATAGAGAAGAATAAATCAGTAGAAAAAATGCTTTTAAAAAGCAGCTTTCGTGGTGGAGGTGGCTGGCCTGACACAGAGCTGGAGACCGAGGAAGCCTAGCTCAGAATTAGAAGTTAACGTAATGCTTTAAAAAAAAACTGAGTTGGAATGAGTAGTTTTGTTTTCCTTAGAAAAGCGTGGTGGTGGTACGTGCTCTCTCCGGGGAAGGTTTAATGCAAAGATTTGATGCTCTCTTCTACCTGGAAGGATTCAGAGCATGAACGCTTGAACGGCACGCTTGGTGCGGGACCATCATGGCCCGTAGACGGGAGGTTGGGCTGGACTGTAGGCAGCAGAAGTCAAGACCTCTGGGACCAGAAAGAGAGAGAAAACAGGTAGGACTGTGATCCTTTCACCTCGTTTTTGGGCATCCAACTTCAAGGTGGTCTTTAGGACTCTGCTTTCTTGTCCCAAGGCTGCCGTGCGTTATTCTGCGTCAACACACCTTAGAGCCCAAGGCTTGAGCCCAGCAATAGCTCTGGAAGAAGGTCAATGTCTTGTGCTGGAGCTCCAGGCAACGACCTTGGGGTAACTGAACTCTTTACCCGCCAGAGCAGGTACAGGAGGCAGAGTTTCAGAAACTTATAAAAATGTCGGTTTTGAGAGAGATACTTGGCGTGTTCAGGCAGTTGCCAAGCAATTTTTGACGTAGTTGCCTGCATTCCTATTTTAGGCATTTCTATCTTTCTTACATCTTATTAACTATTATTATCAGAAGTTTAGCTGAACAATAGCAAAGAGGAAATCAAATCTCTATGCAAGAACAGTGGAGGCTCATGAGAGTAGAAATTGTGTTCCTGCAGGTTTTGAGGAGCAGTTGACTGCATGGACATGGGGTTTTACGCATCCGAAGATGAGCTGGGTCAATACCAGCGTCTCTCAATAAGAAAATGCTTTCACTGGTGTTCAGAGATGTCAACCCTTTCTGCTCCTATAATAAATCAAACTTTGCAGGGTTTCTAGAGGTTTTAAAGCCCTCATAACCTTCAAGGGGCCGGGTCTTCCCAACAGCTATTGCCCACCTCAAGCTTTGAAGTCCTCCTGCTGAGCTCCTCCGGGTCTGCTCACGCCAGAGGCAAGAGCGTTGACTCAACTTGTGCCGTCGTACCCTGGAGGTGTGAACCCGAGTGTCGTTTCTCCTGCCAGAGGCCCCCAGCTTGCCCCATGAGTGTGGTGCATCAGCAGCCGGGACAGGACACGGACGTGCAGTGTTCCTGCGCTGGAAGATGGAGGAGGGAACAAGTTATGGACGTTCTCTGGAGCCGCTTTGGCGATTGGCAACTGCACATGTCCTCTAAGGGTTTGTACGGACTGCTGGCAGGAGGTTAGCGCCAAAAATAGCCCATAAGCTGTAAGATCTGAGAACTTCTGGAAGGTTGAAAGCAAGACATACCATTTACGCAGAGGACAGCCGCTTTACTGGGGCCAGCTCAGGTTAGAAACACAACAGTCCTGCTCTGCAATGACTACGTTAGGAACACAGGTACTTAATTGCTGCAATAATGAATAGCTAAAATCAATGTATGTATCAGGAGCCTATGGTAAATATTATCTTTCAGCCCCAGGAACAGTGGTTTTTGCGGCAACGTGAGGCAGATTCTTCCAGCACAGCGTGGCTACAGCCATTCAGCCCAGCAAGACAGGATCAGCCGCACTGACAGGGACCTTAGAAATGCTTATAAATATCTGCAGGGTGGCAATTCCCACTTTTTGATGGAGGAGGTTTCATAGCAGGCATTTAGAAAATGAAACAAGTGTAAGATGTGTAATTCTAAGCTAAACTAATTCTTGACAGTTGTATCTTTTAAAAGGTAACATATTTCTAAAAAAAAACTTTAACTTGTTAAGAGAACAAGGAGATTTGCACTTTGCTGTAGCTCTGGGAACAGCAACAAACAACAAGATATTCTCATTTTGAGGAACCTGATGAGGTTCAACAAGGGCAAGGACAGGGTCCTGCAGCTGGGGAGGAACAACCCCATGCACCAGTACAGGCTGGGGTGGACCTGCTGGAGAGCAGCTCTGTGGAGAGGGACCTGGGTGTGCTGGGGGACGACAGGGTGACCATGAGCCAGCAGTGTGCCCTGGCTGCCAAGAAGGCCAATGGGATCCTGGGGTGCATTAGGAGGAGTGTGGGCAGCAGGTCGAGGGAGGTTCTCCTGCCCCTCTGCTCTGCCCTAGTGAGGCCCCATCTGGAGTCCTGTGTCCAGTGCTGGGCTCCCCACTTCAAGAAAGATGAGGAGTTACTGGAGAGAGTCCAGCGGAGGGCTACAAGGATGGTGAGGGGACTGGAGCATCTCTCCTACGAGGAGAGGCTGAAGGAGCTGGGCTTGTTCAGCCTGAAGAAGTGAAGGCTGAGAGGGGACCTTAGAAATGCCTCTAAATATCTGTAGGGTGGGTGTCAGGAGGATGGGGCCAGGCTCTTTTCAGTGGTGCCCAGTGACAGGACAAGGGGCAATGGGCACAAACTGAAGCAGAGGAAGTTCCAGCTGAAGATGAGGAAGAACTTCTTCCCTCTGAGGGTGACGGAGCCCTGGCCCAGGCTGCCCAGGGAGGCTGTGGAGTCTCCTTCTCTGGAGATATTCAAGCCCCGCCTGGACACGGTGCTGTGCAGCCTGCTGTGGGTGACCCTGCTTGGGCAGGGGGTTGGACTGGGTGACCCACAGAGGTCCCTGCCAACCTGACCATGCTGTGATGCTGTGATAGATAACATTAGCCCTAAAGGAAAGGCGGTGAATGCATGTTTCTAAAATAAGCACTGGGGAGAAAAAAAAAAAAGGTAAAAAAAGCAAAGCATTCACCCATTTCTGGCTCTGGACTTGATTGCTTTTCCTGCTGGTGAACAGGAGTGATCCCACCAAACAGCCCCAGAAGTGGCAGTTGCCAGAGCAGCATCAGACTCACTGCGAGCGGTTGTCGTAGCTGGTGTTTAGGAAGCAGTCCCAGGCGCTGAACCGAGCTTTTATGGGTGGTTTTTGGAACACATTGAAGCATTATGTGGAGCCCGTGGTGAAAGAAAACCCCTCAGTCGTCCGCCTGCCCGCTTTCCTTTATCCTTTCTGCTCAGGGAAAGGATGCTGTTGGTCGTAAAAGACGGACTCCAGAAGAAATATGATTTAATGTCTTGTTTTAATGGAATGTAAAGCAGTTCTAGGGCTTCTCTGCTATGTAGAGAAAGAAGAACTTAGGAAAAGATTTAGAACTCAATGCCAGTTTTCATGGGATTATTATTTGACAGAAGGGATCAGGAGAGATTATTAAATGCTTTGTGCGTGCGGAAAATGTCGAGACCTTAAGCACATTAGCCTGCCTGTCAGAAATATTGCAATAAAATGAAAAGGAAAGCTGGGGGCAGGAAAAAAAAACCGTTTTAGAAGTATCCACGCTGCACCTAAGCCTGAATCTACAATCTGCCTTTTGTCGGTGAGACGTCCGAGTGCGTCCGTGCGATGCCCAGCTCCGCCGTCCCGGCTCTGCGGGAGGGGACAGCCGGGTCCGGGGAGTGCAGGGCCAGGTGCTCCTTGGCCATCGCTGCTAATATATACTTACAAATATCTTCAGGGTGGGGGTCAGGAGGATGGGGCCAGACTCTTCTCAGTGGTGCCCAGCGACAGGACAAGGGGCAGCGGGCACAAACTGAAGCAGAGGAAGTTCCAGCTGAAGATGAGGAAGAACTTCTTCCCTCTGAGGGTGACGGAGCCCTGGCCCAGGCTGCCCAGGGAGGCTGTGGAGTCTCCTTCTCTGGAGATATTCAAGACCCGCCTGGACAAGGTCCTCTACAGCCTACTGTGGGTTACCCTGCTTGGGCAGAGGTTTGGACTGGGTGACCCACAGAGGTCCCTGCCAACCCCGACCATTCTGTGATTCTGCTCATGGGTTCATGAGAGGGAGCTGGTACCATGAAAATGCCTCAGGACGGGGACGTAGCGTTGCAGAAAGCTTCTTCTAGGAGCCGTAATTCTGTTACCTGCCGCTTGCATGACAGCTTGTGAGTTTGTTTTATGCCAGAGCACGCTCCGTACTGAAAGTAAAAAGGTACTATTTGGTGTTGAATCACAGAATCACAGAATGGTCGGGGTTGGCAGGGACCTCTGTGGGTCACCCAGTCCAACCCCCTGCCCAAGCAGGGTCACCCAGAGCAGGCTGCACAGCACCGCGTCCAGGCGGGGCTTGAATATCTCCAGACAAGGAGACTCCACAACCTCTCTGGGCAGCCTGTTGAGGAGTTTTTCGAAATAACCCTCCGCTTGACCTCTACGGTTTTGCCACAATTGTCGTTCGGTTTCTTTCTTCCGCTGTTGCTCGCGTTGGAGGCGCGGGCACAGGTAAGCTATGGATATCCTCACCTCCCAGCATCTCTTGGGGTTAGGGCCAGCAGAGACGTGCACTGAGTAATTTTCTGGGGAAAAACTGGTAGTTGTAGGAGTTTATTAAGCTTTTTTAGCTGTTTTGCTTTTGGTAAGCGATTTAAGCTGAGACCCAAAAGCGTGGTGTAGTTGATGCGCGATAACTGGCGTTCAGGGTGGAATTGGAGCACTTGAAGACAGTCTGTAGACCAGAAGGTGACCTGGGATGGGTTCCTGAGCAGTTACAAGGGTTGATTTTGTCTTGTCCTTGGAGGAGTTGGGTGCTTCTTCACCCACCAGCGTGAGCTGGTGGCAAGGCAATCTAAATTTTGCCTTTCAAATGATCTCTGCTTTGGGCTAAACCTGTTACAAACCTCTGTATTTTTGGTTCTGATCAAACTAGATGATAGTTTGAAGGGTGGGATGTTTTAATATTTTTATTGTCATTATTTGGTTTATAAGGTGAGCTTGTTACAGCCCTGTAATTTCTGTAAGCGCTGGGCACCGCGCAAACACAGGAATATTATTAAAGAGCAGAACTGCGTATTAATACTGGAGCTTATACGGGAGAAGCCTAATTTTTAAGGGCAAATTAAGGTTTGGAGATGCTGAGAGATCTCTGGTCCAGCCCCTGCTCGAAGCAGGTCAGCTCCGAGATCAGCCCAGTCGCCCGGGGCTTTATGCCAAGAGCTACGTGATGTCTTCTGACCAAATCCATCGCCGTGCTACGAGGTTCCTGGGACTTCGAAACGGGGGGACACCAACCCAGGGCCCGGCCTTTGTGGGCTCCCTCCTTCGTTAGAGCCAAGGGCTGCCTTGACTAAGCGGTGCCTCGCTGGAAAGCGGCTTTAAGCTGGCGGTTAGCGTGTTGATGGGATGACTTGGGTTTTGTCGGGCGGTGTGTTGGTGCTCGCCTGGGCGTTCTTCTGATGGCTCCTCTGATGGCAGTCCTTTGCTCCAGCTGGTCTTGGATGATCAGGTTTGCATGGCTCCAGTTTCCTACTACCTCAAGGTAAATGCATCTGTGGCGTGCATTAGGTATTTGTGCTCGTTGTTTCCCAAAAATTCAATTTTAAGATGGAGTCCGTCCACTGAGCCACAGGCACGGGGGTGTAGCCTAGGTGGAGCAACCCTTTTCAGTATTTCACGTGTTCACCATGCGATATCCAGGACAGTCATTCCGCAGGGTTCTTTTCCAGGGGTTTATCATCCCTTTTATCTGGGGTTTCTGAAGCGTACCGTGCTGAATCACAGGATGGTCAGGGTTGGAAGGGACCTCTGTGGGTCGTCTAGTCCAACCCTCCTGCCGAAGCAGGGTCACCCACAGCACCGGGCTGGGTCATCCTGCGCGTGTGGGGCCGGGACGCAGCGGTGGGTGATGGAGGAACGGGGTTTTCACGCCATCCTTTCCTTTCCGTGCAGTGCAAGTTCCCGGGCCGGTGGAGAACCTGCAGGCTGTGTCTACCTCACCTACCTCGATTCTGGTCTCCTGGGATCCCCCAGCCTACGCAAATGGCCCCGTTCAAGGCTACAGGCTCTTCTGTACGGAGACGGCGACGGGAAGGGAGCAGGTGAGTGGTGACCGGAGCAACTCTGCTCCAAATGTGGAGATTTGGTGTAGGCATCTGCAGGTCTTCAGAGCCCTGTGAAGACACAGAGGGAGAGGTTTTACGGGTTAGTCCTCCAGGTTAGGTAAACGTTGCACAGACCAGTGATAAAAGAGCAAATCAAGCAAAATAAATTTCCACCAGTATAAAACGGGTGCAGCGGGTAGAAGGGGCCTCCTGTTGTACATCAACCGTTCCTCAGCTTTACACTGAAATTTCAGAATAATGCCAAAGAGCGTTCAAAGACCCTTTGGTCTTCCCCTTTACATTATGCAAAGCCATCAATATATTAATGGCAGCGTGTAGGTGTGATCTTCGTAGAACGTATATATTTAGTTGCTTCTTGTAACTCCTTCCAGGTAGGAGAGTAAAATATTACAAATCCAGGCTGGAAGTGATGCCTTTTCTCTCCAGACTGACACAGAATCCCAGCATGGTCGGGGTTGGCAGGGACCTCTGTGGGTCACCCAGCCCAACCCCCTGCCCAAGCAGGGTCACCCACAGCAGGCTGCACAGCACCGCATCCAGGTGGGGCTGGAATATCTCCAGAGAAGGAGACTCCACAGCCTCCCTGGGCAGCCTGGGCCAGGGCTCCGTCACCCTCAGAGGGAAGAAGTTCTTCCTCATCTTCAGCTGCAACTTCCTCTGCTTCAGTTTGTGCCCGTTGCCCCTTGTCCAGTCGCTGGGCACCACTGGAAAGAGTCTGGCCCCATCCTGCTGACACCCACCCTGCAGATATTTAGAGGCATTTCTAAGGTCCCCTCTCAACCTTCTCTTCTCCAGGCTGAACAAGCCCAGCTCCCTCAGCCTCTCCTCGTAGGAGAGATGCTCCAGTCCCCTCCTCATCCTCGTAGCCCTCCGCTGGACTCTCTCCAGTAGCTCCTCATCTTTCTTGAAGTGGGGAGCCCAGAACTGGACACAGGACTCCAGATGGGGCCTTGCCAGGGCAGTGTAGAGGGGGAGGAGAACCTCCCTCGACCTGCTGGCCACATTCCCCTTAATGCAGCAAAAATCAGTGTTTATGCTGTGCACTTGATTGCGTTCCCAACTCTGCCACGAGCTCGTGCTTTCTTGCGGCAGATGAGCAACCTTGCCTTCTGCAGACGGCAAACTTCTCAGGCACTTCAGGGGGCAACAGGCACAAACTGAAGCGGAGAAAGCTCCAGCTGAAGATGGGGAAGAACTTCTTCCCTCTCAGGGTGATAGAGCACTGGAACAGGCTGCCCAGGGAGGCTGTGGAGTCTCCTTCTCTGGAGATATTCCAGCCCCGCCTGGCCGCGGTGCTGTGCAGCCTGCTGTGGGTGACCCTGCTTGGGCAGGGGGTTGGGCTGGGTGACCCACAGAGGTCCCTTCCAACCCCGAACATTCTGTGATTCTGTGATTCCTGCTGGCCGTTGAATAAACCAGTATTTAACAGGGATGCAGCAATGGAGAATGAACTCTGTGGGTGGAATATGGCCTGGATAGGTTTTTAGCAAAGAATAGGGTAGGGAAGAAAGCTGAGAGATCCTTTTTTTTTTCCTGACCTGACAGCATGTGATAATTGCAGGCATCAGCAGGCTCGATACCCATGCTTCAGTAGTCTTAAGGGAACTTTTATACCATCCCCATTTTTTCTGTGCTTGCTTTATTTTACTGCCTCCTTTTCTCCAAAATTCCCCTTTGGCTCTTTGGCTTTATTTTCTGCTTTCCCCACCGTGTACCTACGGAGTGGCAACAAATGACTTAACAAAAAAAAACCCAAAAACCCATTTTGTCCTGTGCCCTGAGTAACAAAACACAACTCTGAGGCTCTGAAGTCCCCTCCGTCCCGGAGCCCTGGGCAGGGCTGCGGGCGAGCGCTGAGAGCTGAGCTGTTACAAACCACTCTGTTACAAATTGCTTTTTTTCTAGCAACTTAAATTAAGGATTTAGCTCCCTCCTCAGAGTAAAAAGCTCCCCTCTAACCCACTCGTCCCTTGGCATGGCCATGGCGCTGGTGGTCACGTTTCCCTGTGGTTTGTCATCCCTGTGTGCTAGAACGTGGAGGTGGACGGGCTCTCCTACCGGCTGGAGGGGCTGAAGAAGTTCACCGAGTACACCCTGCGCTTCCTCGCCTACAACCGCTACGGCCCCGGCGTCTCCACCGAGGATGTGACGGTCACCACGCTGTCGGATGGTGAGTGGGGGGACGGAGCGGGCTCGGGGCGGGCGGGCTGCGTCGAGCGGTTGCGGTCGTCGGGCTTTTTCTTCTGCCGCCGTGTTCGGGAAGAGGCAGCAACGAAGAGAGGAGGTCGTTGGGTGTGCAGGGTGGAAATCATAGAATGCTTTGGGTTGGAAAGGTTGTTTAGAGGTCATCTGGTCCAACCCTTCTGCCATGGGCAGGGACATCTTCACCCAGATCAGGTCACTCAGAGCCCTGTCCAACCTGGCCTGCGGTGTTCCCGGGGATGGGGCAGCAACCACCAATCTAGGCAGCTTGGACCAGGGTTTGACCACCCTCATGATGAAAAATTTCTTCCTTATGTCTAGTCTAAATGTATCCTCCCTTAGTTTAAAGCCCTTACTCCTTGTCCTGTCACAACAAGCCCTGCTGAAAATATTTTCCTCAAATCAAGGGGTTCGGTACCTGCCTGCAGCAGTACCCGTGGGGCTGATGTTCATCTCAGAATCACAGAATCCCAGAATGGTAGGGGTTGGAAGGGACCTCTGTGGGTCATCTAGTCCAACCCTCCTGCCAAAGCAGGGTCACCTACAGTAGGTTGTAGAGGACCTTGTCCAGGCGGGTCTGGAATATCTCCAGAGAAGGAGACTCCACAACCTCCCTGGGCAGCCTGGGCCAGGGCTCCATCACCCTCAGAGGGAAGAAGTTCTTCCTCATCTTCAGCTGGATCTTCCTCTGCTTCAGTTTGTAAACTCCATCACGTTTTTTTAAAGGTGGCACAAAAGGTGTCAACCAAGCTTTTAAAGTGGGATTTATAAACAGTTAATTTTCCTCCTGATGGGAATTTGAACCACCTCTTTATCATTTCTGTTAATAAAGCAATATCATGGAGGTTGGGTGGCCCTGGCCTGGGTTGGGATCACTGATTTAAGGTCATTTTCATGGGGAAAAAATGTTGACTTTTACATGAAGGTATAAAATCAGGGAGAAGCAAGAAATAGGTGGCTGTGGGCTTCAACTTGCTGGGCTTTTCTGCCCTCAGAAGGGGAGCAGAGCGCATTCAGAAACTGGCTGAGGCACCTCAAGCCACATAAAAATTGTGTTTTTCCTTTCCGTGCTGTGGAGTGATGGTAGAGCAACAACATTGGGTGGAGAACCGGGGTGTCGGAGATTTATTCCTTTACATTTGCAAATATTTGTCGGCAATCCTTGACCTCTGGAGGAGAAAGCCGGGAGGGGCAGCGTTTTCATTTGAAGAAGCCTGAGCCCGGTCTGCAAGGAGTTGAATTCCAAAATAAAAATGCACCTGGGTGAAGGGCGGCGGAGGAGAGCTGCTGGGAACCTCTAAAACAGACCCTGTGGAGGGGGCCGGGGGGAACCCCGAGCGAGGGAGCTGCTGAACCCCAACACTGATTTATTCTGCGTTATTCCAGGCTGTATCTTCAGTGGGGTTCATCCACGAGACCCCCCGGCTCGGTCATTGCACGTTTGACACCTCTGCAAGATTTTTTTCAAGTGCTGCTTACGTCTACCCAGCAAATTCAGTTTTCCCTTGCAATCCAGCCTGGGTCTTGGCAGAATAAATTACTTCACACTTATAATTATAAAAACAAAAGGAAAACAAGTGAAAAATGAATATTTTGCATAATGTATGTAGATTTAATTCGCACCGTGAAGTGTAGAAGTGCGGCCCCGTACTCCGCTTTGGTTTTAAATGTCACCCTAAGTGAGAAGGGGAGAGATTGTTATTCATGAGTCTGCAAATTATCCCCCACAAGCGTTTCAAAACGCTTCACCTGTCTGCGAGAGGAAATCGTTGCTAACGAGAAGGTTTGGGTGAGACTATTCCAGAAAACAGGAGTGCGCGGAGGCGCCTTCGTTTTGGGAGTCTGGAAAAAGGTGGTGTTTCTTTTTATTTAAGCAGAAGTCTGGAAAGAAGTCAGTTGGCTGCAGCCTTCCCAGCCTTCCTCTGGTTTTTTTGGAGCAGGCGTAAAAGAAGAGAAAATCCCTTTAGGATATCTAATATGTACTTACAAATCTAATATCTAATATACAAATCTAATATATACTTACAAATATCTGCAGGGTGGGTGTCAGGAGGATGGGGCCAAGCTCTTTCCAGTGGTGCCCAGTGACAGGACAAGGGGCAACGGGCACAAACTGAAGCAGAGGGCAGCTCTGTGGAGAGGGACCTGGGTGTCCTGGTGGACGACAGGTTGACCATGAGCCAGCAGCGTGCCCTGGGTGCCAAGAAGGCCAATGGGTTCCTGGGATGCATTAGGAGGAGTGTGGGCAGCAGGTCGAGGGAGGTTCTCCTTCCTCTCTGCTCTGCCATGGTGAGGCCCCATCTGGAGTGCTGTGTCCAGTGCTGGGCTCCCCAGTTCAAGAAAGATGAGGAGCTACTGGAGAGAGTCCAGCGGAGGGCTACGAGGATGAGGAGGGGACTGGAGCATCTCTCCTAGGAGGAGGGGCTGAGGGAGCTGGGCTTGTTCAGCCTGGAGAAGAGAAGGCTGAGAGGGGACCTTAGAAATGTTTATAAATATCTGCAGGGTGGGTGTCAGGAGGACGGGGCCAGACTCTTTTCAGTGGTGCCCAGCGACAGGACAAGGGGCAACGGGCACAAACTGAAGCAGAGGAAGCTCCAGCTGAAGATGAGGAAGAACTTCTTCCCTCTGAGGGTGACGGAGCCCTGGCCCAGGCTGCCCAGGGAGGCTGTGGAGTCTCCTTCTCTGGAGATATTCCAGCCCCGCCTGGCCGCGGTGCTGTGCAGCCTGCTCTGGGTGACCCTGCTTGGGCAGGGGGCTGGGCTGGGTGACCCACAGAGGTCCCTGCCAACCCCGACCATTCTGTGATTTCCATCCTCCTTATCCCGGGTCCTCCTGAAGCCACTTTGGTCTCTGGCACGAGGGAGAGCAGCCCAGGGTTCCGCAGGGAGAGCCTGGGTGAAGGCAGCAGCCGTCCGAGCTGTCCCGAGAAGGGAAGGAGGGGATGCAGAGAGCAAGCCAGGAACACCAACACTTTCCGCATTTTCTTCTTTTATGGGACCACGCAGAGACCTTTCGCGGGGTGAAGGTCTTTTCTGCTGGAAGGATGTGCAATAAAAGAGCACGAAATCACTCCTGCATGGGGGAGCCAACAGCCTACGTAGAGGAGAGACAAAGACATTTCATCCGTCCTGGTTTATGAGGGAGAGAGAAAGGATGGAGAAAGCCTCTAGTAGCCCGTGCACACATCTGGGGTTTGGGGAGGGTTTTGTTCCTGCCTCCCCTGCCATCACTCTCCCCAGGCTACGCTTTTTGGATTGCAACCCGTCCTCCAGCTTAAAGTGAGATTCAGCAGGCTCATCCATCAGGGACCGCTGCGGTCGGAGGGACGGGGGCTGCCCACCTTGCCCTGCTCCGGACAAAACCGTAACGAGAAGCATCTCGCTTCTCACGACCTTCTCAAGGTCTTTGGTCCTTGCTTCGTGTCCTCTTCGCATCTCTGGTAGTTTATTTTTCACGTCGGTAGCCCGACCTGGAGGGCAGCCCCTGGGCGAGGAGCAGGGATGCTCTCCAAGGGCAGCGACTCCCGCGCCGCTCTTCTGAAAGCTGGTGTGAAACCAAAATAAATGATGAGGTTCAACAAAGCCAAATGCAGGGTCCTGCACCTGGGGAGGAACAACCTCATGCACAAGTACAGGCTTGGGGTGGACCTGCTGGAGAGCAGCTCTGCGGAGAGGGACCTGGGTGTCCTGGTGGACGACAGGTTAACCACGAGCCAGCAGTGTGCCCTGGCTGCCAAGAAGGCCAATGGGATCCTGGGGTGCATCAAGAAGAGTGTGGCCAGCAGGACGAGGGAGGTTCTCCTTCCCCTCTACACTGTCCTAGTGAGGCCTCATCTGGAGTCCTGTGTCCAGTGCTGGGCTCCCCAGTTCAAGAAAGATGAAGAGCTACTGGAGAGAGTCCAGCGGAGGGCTACGAGGATGATGAGGGGACTGGAGCATCTCCCCTACGAGGAGAGGTTGAGGGAACTGGGCTTATTCAGCCTGCAGAAGAGAAGGCTGCGAGGGGACCTAATAAATGCTTACAAATATCTAAAGGGTGGATGTCAGAAGGATGGGGCCAAGCTCTTTCCAGTGGGGCCCAGCGACAGGACAAGGGGCAACGGGCACAAACTGAAGCAGAGGAAGCTCCAGCTGAACATGAGGAAGAACTTCTTCCCTCTGAGGGTGACGGAGCCCTGGCCCAGGCTGCCCAGGGAGGCTGTGGAGTCTCCTTCTCTGGAGATGTTCCAGACCTGCCTGGACAAGGTCCTGTGCAGCCTGCTGTGGGTGACCCTGCTTGGGCAGGGGGTTGGACTAGATGACCCACAGAGTTCCCTTCCAACCCCTACTACTCTGTGATTCTGTGATTCTGTGACAAAATTGGGAGAAAAGTCCTGCAAACAGGTCTGTCTTTCCTTTCCTCGCGTAAAAATGAAAGGATCATTTTTAAGTCTGCCTTCCTCTTGAGAGAGCGCGTGCTTGAAGGTGATTTTTTTCCACGCCAATCCTTTGCTGTGCAGCATCCGATGCGGTACGTAGCGGCACAAAAAAAAAAAAAACCCTGTACTTATAGTTCCTGCAGGTCTGGGGGCAGAATTTTTCCACCAGGCTCCGAGATGTCATCTGTAGCCTGAGAAATGCACCCCAATCAAAGGGATTTAATGGGGCATCTCCACTGCAGGAGGTGCAGACCCCGAGAGCTTTCACCAGATCGAGGAACAGACTGTATCTTTAATGCTTAATTTTTGGTTGAAAATACAGCTCGGATAATATTTGGCCAAGCCGCGTGCCATTTCAGCAGCGCTTTGAGCTATCACGCTCATGAATTTATCAAAAAACATTTAATCCCAGCAATTGGCAGGCAGTCTTATTTCATGCTTCCTGAGTACTTGATTTAACTGTAATTTATATCCGTAATTATAATATGAATGCTTTTTCTTAAAAGTAGGAAGATTGACGTTCAGATTGACACAGGAGACAGCCTGTGAGGTTTATCAGATGTCAGTAGCCATCCCTGCGTTCGCACGAGAACGGGGGCGAGGAGGAACGGGCTGCGAGGGCGTTCACCGGAGCCACGAGCGTGGATTGACTGGAGATGAACGGCGGCGTGGCTGGGACCCTGGTGGGACCGAGTCCCCTGTACCGCCCTGGTCGCCCAACCTTTTGGCGTCGTGAATTCCTCTAAATACAAATAAATTCTGCATACACCGGCAGGCTGTGCTGCCATTCAGCGAGAGCTGGGCAGGCTGGAGAGCTGGGCAGAGAGGAACCTGATGAGGTTCAACAAGGGCAAGGGCAGGGTCCTGCACCTGGGGAGGAACAACCCCAGGCACCAGTACAGGCTGGGGCGGACCTGCTGGAGAGCATCTCTGTGGAGAGGGACCTGGGTGTCTTGGTGGACGACAGGTTAACCATGAGCCAGCAGTGTGCCCTGGGTGCCAAGAAGGCCGGTGGGTTCCTGGGGTGCATAAGGAGGAGTGTGGGCAGCAGGTCGAGGGAGGTTCTCCTCCCCTTCTGCTCTGCCCTAGTGAGGCCCCATCTGCAGTGCTGCGTCCAGTGCTGGGCTCCCCACTTCAAGAAAGATGAGGAGCTACTGGAGAGAGTCCAGCGGAGGGCTACGAGGATGGTGAGGGGACTGGAGCATCTCTGCTACGAGGAGAGGCTGAGGGAGCTGGGCTTGTTCAGCCTGGAGAAGCGAAGGCTGAGAGGGGACCTTAGAAATGCTTATAAATATCTGCAGGGTGGGTGTCAGGAGGACGGGGCCAGACTCTTTCCAGTGGTGCCCAGCGACAGGACAAGGGGCAACGGGCACAAACTGAAGCAGAGGAAGTTCCAGCTGAAGATGAGGAAGAACTTCTTCCCTCTGAGGGTGACGGAGCCCTGGCCCAGGCTGCCCAGGGAGGCTGTGGAGTCTCCTTCTCTGGAGATATTCCAGCCCTGCCTGGACGCGGTGCTGTGCAGCCTGCTCTGGGTGACCCTGCTTGGGCAGGGGGTTGGGCTGGGTGACCCACAGAGGTCCCTGCCAACCCCGACCATTCTGTGATTCTGTGAAAATTCCCCAGCCCGTCTTTATCCTTTTGGAAGAAGTACCGGGCCGTTTCCCTCCTCCTCCTCTCCCCTCTGCCAGGACTTTCCTGACGCAGAACGTTTTGAGGTGTGAGCGTCAGCCCTGAAACCTCGGGTAGTGCCTCTGCCCCTCCTGTGCCTCTCCAGAACGGCAGCCCAGGGATGCAGGGGCTCACTCAGCCGTCTCGGTCCTTCCAGACCAAGCTGAAGAACAGCAAGCAACCAGCAGAACAACAAAGGACCTGGGTTCATCTGATGGGCAGCTGAAAAAAAGTTTAGTTTGGGTTTGTTTTTTCATTTCACCAGGTAGAATAGAAAAAAAAAAAACCCCAACGACAACTCTGAGTACCTTGGCGTGTAGAATCAGAGACTGCTTTGGGTTGGAAGGGACCTTTGGAGGTCATCTAGCCCAAAGCCCCAGCGGTGAGCATCACTAAGTCCGGAGCAGTGGGGCTCATCTCCGCTACCTTCAGACACCTGGTCCAAGGCAGCGAGGCTCCCAGAGTGTATTTGAGGTTTCCTCTGCCGCTGCGTCACCCCGTGCCGAGACAGAGGGGGCTGAATTATCCCTGGCTGCATCGGTCTCCGTTTGCCGCTTATTGAGTAACTAACGCTGGGTAAGATGAGTCCTGCTCTAATTTCTGCTGGCGTAATTAAGCGGCGAAGAAGAAGCAAAAACCAAGTTTTAGCAGGCACCTCCAATTTCTTTGTCTGATCGAGGTGTAAAGCTGGAGGAAGTAATTGCAATCTCGCAGGCGCTGGGTGTGCCGGGGGAGCTCGCTGGTTATTATGCAACCTGAGATGTGAAATCAGGATGTCTGGTTTGGTCATGCGCAGCGAGCGAGGGGTGAAGACACGCGGGGTGGCCTTGGAAGGGATGGAGTTCGATGCTGGGTCAGGCCTGGATTTATTTTTCATTTTTGATTGAGGATCTGGTAGAAGAGATAAGGAGCGCGTCAATAATGTTCATGTATGCAGCAAAACTGGGAAATATGACCGGCGTTCACCAAAGAGAAATAATCAAAATAATAAAGATAGATAGTAAAAAAAAAAATAAAAAGGAAAAACGAATAGAATTTTGTCTGATAGGGGAATGTGCCATAGTAGCAATAAAACTTGAGAGTCAGCAATGAGCGGGAAAGGTTTAAGGTGGCAATGGGTGAACGTCACGATGAGCCTTCGCTGTCCTTCAGAGAGGAGAGAAAAGAGGACTTGGGTGTGAGGAGCAGGGGCTCTGGGCAGCTCCGACTTGCTCACAAACGAGAGCAAATATTCTCCAGCGAGAACAGACTATTCGGGGAGAGAGCGGCGTTCGCCGGATCCGGCTAATTCGGAAATGTCCAAAAATCCCTCGCTTTTCTTTCTCCTCACGGTACCGAGTACGTCACAGGGACGGCTTTCTGTCTGGTCTTCTTCAGGATGAGGGGAGTGTGAGCAGTGACGTCTCCTCCGCGTTAAGGGAGGGGAAATGTTTCGCCTGCTGTTTTGGTCCTGTGGCATCAGCGATGCCCGAGATCAGCTTTGCGTTGTCGTGGGTGGTGTGGAAACAAATGGCGAATAGTCCCTGTGAGAGGGGGAACTGGGAGGAGTGGTGGATGCACTGGCAGGCTGTGCTGCCATTCAGCGAGACCTGGACAGGCTGGAGAGCTGGGCAGAGAGGAACCTGATGAGGTTCAACAAGGGCAAGGGCAGGGTCCTGCACCTGGGGAGGAACAACCCCAGGCACCAGTACAGGCTGGGGCTGACCTGCTGGAGAGCCGCTCTGTGGAGAGGGACTGGGAGCGCTGGGGGATGACAGGGTGACCATGAGCCAGCAGTGTGCCCTGGGTGCCAAGAAGGCCAATGGGATTGTGGGGTGCATTAGGAGGAGTGTGGGCAGCAGGTCGAGGGAGGTTCTCCTGCCCCTCTACACTGCCCTAGTGAGGCCCCGTCTGGAGTGCTGTGTCCAGTTCTGGGCTCCCCAGTTCAAGAAAGATGAGGAGCTACTGGAGAGAGTCCAGCGGAGGGCTACGAGGATGGTGAGGGGACTGGAACATCTCTCCTACGAGGAGAGGCTGAGGGAGCTGGGCTTGTTCAGCCTGGAGAAGAGAAGGCTGAGAGGGGACCTTAGAAATGCCTCTGAATATCTGCAGGGTGGGTGTCAGGGGGATGGGGCCAGACTCTTTCCAGTGGTGCCCAGTGACAGGACAAGGGGCAACGGGGACAAACTGAAGCAGAGGAAGCTCCAGCTGAACCCGAGGAAGAACTTCTTCCCTCTGAGGGTGCCGGAGCCCTGGCCCAGGCTGCCCAGGGAGGCTGTGGAGTCTCCTTCTCTGGAGATATTCCAGCCCCGCCTGGACGCGGTGCTGTGCAGCCTGCTGTGGGTGACCCTGCTTGGGCAGGGGGTTGGCCTGGGTGACCCACAGAGGTCCCTTCCAACCCCGACCATTCTGTGGTTCTGTGGGAAACCAGCCAGTTCCGAAAGCTGCTGGTCTGGAGGGAGCAAAAAAGAGACTGAACAGGGCAACTTTGCATGTCGAGCCCCGGCTGGTCGGGGCAGAGCTGGGAGGGGGCTCGGGGCCCATAGCCGGGGATGCTGGGATCCCCCAAGCTGGACCACCCGCTCTGATGGAGACTGTCGCTCACCCTGCGTCCTGCCCAGCGGCGAACCTCTGCGACTGGGGATCCCCAGGCTGAGGAGGAGTTTCTGTTTTCCTCGCTGCTCACTTGGCTGTGCCGCTGCCTCCAAACAATCTGAGTTTTCCGAGTATTTTGATTCAAATGCAGTTTTTTTTCTCTTTTTCCTTTCCTTTTTATGATCCGTAGAGCCTTCGTGAAGGAGAACGGTATTAATGTGGGACTTTGCTACCAGTGGG
Organism: Opisthocomus hoazin; assembly: GCF_030867145.1. NCBI lineage: Eukaryota > Metazoa > Chordata > Aves > Opisthocomiformes > Opisthocomidae > Opisthocomus > Opisthocomus hoazin. The sequence goes on along the minus strand of NC_134453.1, from coordinate 1,942,082 downwards.
ACCCTGCTGTTTAGCCCTTGGGTTTTCTGCTCTTTTGTGGCTTGTATTTAAAGAATTATTTTCTTGTTAGCACTGACAAATGACTTGGCTCTGACTGCCTGAAATCGTTAAACAGCGGCGTGCGCTGAGGATGCTACGAAGAGCGGCACTTTGGGGATTTGTTTATTGACCGCAGACGTGACCAGACAGAGTCCAGCGGAGGAGCCGTCTGACCAGCGCCGCGTGAAGCAATCTGGGGAAAAAAGTACCAGTTGCATCACTCGCTGTGACCCTGCTTCAGCAGGAGGGTTGGACTAGATGACCCACAGAGGTCCCTTCCAACCCCTACTATTCTGTGATTCTGTGACCAGGTGTTTCTCATCGTATTAGTGCCGATTATATTATTTAGAGATTCATAGATGTGAAGGTGAGAGGTGACTCCTCGCTATAGATGCAGCCCGCGTCTTCCAGAGCGCTGGTGCCACGCTGGTGGTCTCCAGCTGTGGCAGCTGGCAGCTTGGATGGACAGTGTGGACTGTAGGGAGGGTCTAGGTATGGAAACCATACTTAGAGATGATGTAGGCAGCAGCCCCCACTGGGTTCACCTCTATATGGTACATCGAATTTCACCAGCTCGTTCTGGTGGAGTCTCCTTCTCTGGAGATATTCAAGACCTGCCTGGACAAGGTCCTCTACAGCCTGCTGTAGGTGACCCTGCTTCAGCAGGGGCGTTGGACTAGATGACCCACAGAGGTCCCTTCCAACCCTGACCATTCTGTGATTCTGTGGTGAACGTTGTGGCCCAGAAGAAGTGATTTACAGAAATAACTTCTGTGTCCGCCATGCTCCTCGGCAGCGATCTTCAGTGCAGAGTGAAGAAGTTGAAAGAAAGGTGCGCTGGATTTCTAGTGTAGATGGATTCCAGCTCGTAGCTCTTTGCTTATTAAATTACTCTTTACAGCCAGAAGTCCCTTCCCTGTTCAGAGAACAATAGATAATAACCCGTGCTCTGCACTTGTTTAGATAAAATTAATTTTATTTGGTCTGTAAGATGTTTGAGCTCTCAGACCATTCTTGTAGATCTTTGCTGAACAAACTGAAGCAGAGGAAGTTGCAGCTGAAGATGAGGAAGAACTTCTTCCCTCTGAGGGTGACGGAGCCCTGGCCCAGGCTGCCCAGGGAGGCTGTGGAGTCTCCTTCTCTGGAGATATTCCAGCCCCACCTGGACGTGGTCCTGTGCAGCCTGCTCTGGGTGACCCTGCTTGGGCAGGGGGTTGGACTGGGTGACCCCCAGAGGTCCCTTCCAACCCCGACCATTCTGTGAAGATGGAAACCCCCCCTGAGTCAGAACCATTTGTTTGATTGAAGGTTGTGGGTGCCAGGCCATCTCATGAACGCCTGGTGAGGCATCTTTGTGAGACCCTGTGTTGAATGGCTGTTAGTCCCGTTGAGGAATTATCAAAAAAATATCCAAAGTATATTTGTTGGAATGGATAGAACAAAGATGAGCTGTATAAAACTGGCTGTGGATTATAGTGTGTATGATAAGGAGAGCCTAAATGTAAACCATTGTTTTATAAATAATATCTAATGACAAGGTGTCTTTTCTCTTTGGCCCTTGGGCATCCCTGTAAAAAGGGGTGCCACTGAGAGAGGAATACACTTCTCGGTCTGTATATAACAGAAATGTTCTGAAAAGTGCTTCAATAAATAAAAGCTGGAGAAATTGCGGCATGTTTTTGTTGATTTCTGACCAGGCTGATCACAAATGACTGAATTCAGGTAGCTGGCCTCACTGCAGGATGCTGCTGTTTCAAGGGCTTACTATCAGGGCTACTAAAAAGGGGCAGAAATGAGCAGCTGCGTTTATTTTTCCCTCTCCTTAGGGGACCTCTGAAGTGCCACCTGGATTAGCTGCGTGGCCGTGACCAGATTGTAAACTAGGTGTAAAATCTGCCCTCTCCTCTTTCCAACAAGAGAAATATTTGATGTAACCTGTGCCGACTGCGACGCTAACGGCAACGTTTCCCATTTTCTCTTTGCTCTTCTTCCCTTGCAGTGCCCAGCGCCATGCCTCAGAACGTCTCCTTGGAAGTGGTGAACTCCAGGGTAAGTCCGCCCCGTGCTCAGCACCTCCTGGCACCGCGATCGCGGCCGTCTGCGTCGGTGTTCCTGCTTCGTGGGGCTTTTTCGTGTACAAAGAGACCCAGGCTGCCTTTTGCAGAAGGTTCCCTTCGCTTGTGTGGGAGATCGCGTTAAAATAAAGAACTGGAACGCCCCAAAAATTACATTAAAGAGAGGCAGTGATTTTTGCAGAGAGGCTTCAGCCACAGCAGTGTCCCTTCAGCTCAGGTGAACAAGCCGAAACCATTCCCTGGTTGCAGATGAACATCTGCGATGAACGTAACTGCGCGTTGAGTCGGTGGAACGATCTCGGGGACTGACGAGCAGCAGAGATGCTCCTGGGGGAACGAGGGGAGGGAGAGAAGTGTCTTGGTGGTGGGTTGTGGGCACCATGTGCGGGTAGGTCTGTTGTAGCCTTGCTTATTCTACAAAATGTGTTTGTTTTCTTCTGAAAGGTGCGTTTCTACCTCTTGAATCCAGTGCTTTCCATCTTAAAACAGTCTAACGTGTCGCTGATGAAGTGGGTTGATACTATTTCATAATATAATATTGCACATAATAGGTCTTAATTATGTTTACTGCTTGTTGAGTGCGATTTTTGAATATATCCTGAAAACGGTTTCGATTATTTCGTTCTATTCATTCCTGCTCTTTACTGGAACTCCATAAGCTTTCATTCTGTAGCTGATTTTAATGATAGACCCATTTGGACATGGAAAAGCTCTCCCCTGAGAGCACGAAAGGCACAACCCCCACCTCCCCACCCAGTAGCATCCCGTCAGGATGTCCCCTTGGGTCTTTGGAGGTTTCCACTTGCACAGCTCCCAAGGAGTAGGAGCCCCAAGCTCGCTGACGAGGATAAACTGCAGTTTAATGATCATTTATATAATTCCTAATTTTCTGGGAACGCCCAGCAGCTGTCAGTTTGATCTTTCTATTCCACTGCTCCTTTTAATGACATCAAACGTATATATTCTGATTATTTTCTTTTTTTTTAACGCACCCAACTCCGGTTACTTTTCAATTCCTCTTACGCGTAGTGCCCAAAGGGCATTGATGTCTTGGCACATCTTGTTCCGACCCGCTGTGTTTCCTACTTCTTGCTTATTCTCGAGGTAAAATGTCACAGAGCAGCTGATCGCGTTCGGTGACCTTTTGTGGCGATCATTTGCATTTAAAGTACTGAGAAGAAAAATAGAAAACGAGCTGCGGGGTGCGGTGCTGCATGGGATGGCGTGCGGGTGCTCCTGCCTTGAGACGCATTACTGCATTATTGGCGCTTACAGAGGGAGGTGGTTGATACAGATGGGAAAAGGAAGGGGACCTTGGAAATGCTTCTAAATATCTGCAGGGTGGGTGTCAGGAGGACGGGGCCAGACTCTTTCCAGTGGTGCTCAGCGACAGGACAAGGGGCAACGGGCACAAACTGAAGCAGAGGAAGTTCCATGAGCCAGCAGTGTGCCCTGGCTGCCAAGAAGGCCGATGACATCTTGGGGTCCATATGAAGAGGAGTGTGGGCAGCAGGTCGAGGGAGGTTCTCCTCCCCCTCTACACTGCCCTAGTGAGGCCCCATCTGGAGTGCTGTGTCCAGTTCTGGGCTCCCCAGTTATAGAAAGATGAGGAGCTACTGGAGAGAGTCCAGCAGAGGGCTACGAGGATGATGAGGGGACTGGAGAATCTCTCCTACGAGGAGAGGCTGAAGGAGCTGGGCTTGTTGAGCCTGGAGAGGAGAAGGCTGAGAGGCGACCTAATAAATGTTTATAAATATCTGCAGGGTGGGTGTCAGGAAATGAAGCAGAGGAAGTTCCAGCTGAAGATGAGGAAGAACTTCTTCCCTCTGAGGGTGACGGAGCCCTGGCCCAGGCTGCCCAGGGAGGCTGTGGAGTCTCCTTCTCTGGAGATATTCAAGCCCCGCCTGGATGCAGTCCTGTGCAGCCTGCTGTGGGTGACCCTGCTTGGGCAGGGGGTTGGACTGGGTGACCCACAGAGGTCCCTTCCAACCCCGACCATTCTGTGAAGAAAGGGTGGGCTGTTCCTCAGTCTCGCCCCTACCCACCGTGGTCAGCGGCCATCAGTATGTTCCGAGTCACAGAGCACTGAATGTTGGAAGTCTTGGTGAGATGTTACTTTGCAGATGTACGTGCTGCGTTGGCCAAAGATGGATTTCTATGTTCATCTGAGTGTCTGGCTGAACTGCGTTGTGCGGGGCGGCTGTTTCGTGGCAGACAGGAGAAATGGGTCTCAGTCCTCCTCTGCATGACCAGTGATACCCATGTACGCCGGCAAACCTCGATAAAGCTTGAATGGAATTTCAATATTTACAGCTACTTAATTTGGAACAACACATACAGAAATAATGAGCTAGACTTGCTAAATCGTACGGAATAAAGAAGTTTTTCAAGCAGAACGATCGGCTTCACAGACCATGCCCCAAAATACCTTTGCTGGTTCTTTTGCAGTACAAAGCTTGTGGCGACTGCGGTTGAGGCACCACGAAACTCCAAAGGTTGGAAAGAGCTGCATGCAGTCTCCCACTCTTGTAAAAGACTTCAATAACCCAGAATATTATATTTCTGCATTCCGTTTTTTATCGTGTTCTTGCTTTTCTTCCGTCTTGGCAGCAGTCGGAATTAATTTGATTAAAGGCTTATAATTCACAAACTGATTAAATCAAAACAAATAACTAAATAACCCACGTCGCAGGGTAACTGGATTTGAGTAGTGCACAGAAGGGCCCAAAGGCTGGCCTTGGCAGTTCCCAGAATTATTTAAAATTTTATCTCTAGCTTAATAAGACTTCTCTCTTTATGCTATTTTTCTTTGGCGGTGGCAGATCTATTAATTTAATAACATCACGGAGATGGCCAGGCGAACGGAAGATGCTTGATATGAATTACTATTAGCATGATTATTGCTTAATATCGATGACGGTCCGTGACTGGAGCCCTCGCTCAGGTCAGAATTGATAACGGTGACGAGGACTGTGGCAGAAATTCAGTTCCTTGCCTAAAAGGTTTCGCTGTGAAACGCGACGCGGGAGTGGTGGGGGCAAGTCAGCGGGCGATTCCGTAGCAGAAGCTGTCAAGATGCGTAGGGTGCCTACACGGGCTTAACGAGCGGTAGGTGATCACTACCCCAACTGGCCTCTTGGGAGTAAACGGCCAAGACTTTCTTGCACGAAACGAATCTGTTTCAAAACTTTCTGCGTCGCTTGGGGTTCTTCTGGATTTTCTTCTCGTGTAAATGAATCATCGGTGTTCAGTTGAGCAAGAGAGCGCGGTGATGGCAGGGGTCGGCGCGTATCCGCGTGTCTCTGTCGGCGTTAAATTCTATGCGTCAACCAAATTCAGCAGGAAAACCAAAAATGCCCCTTTTTTTCTCCTTGCTTTTTGCATGACGTGGATTATTCCTAATAAGAAACAAGATTTCTTTCAGATAGCTTCTGCTTGAAAATATCCTCCTTTGCTGAAGTAAAGGGACATGTGCAACAATTAAGAGGTGAACAGAGTCTTGTCCGAGCGATATCGGCGTCACTTCTGGCAGAAACAGGGTGGCAATTCCCACTTTTTGATGGAGGAGGTCAAAAACGGGGAAACATTTTCATAGCAGGCATTTAGAAAACGAAAGAAGTTTAAGACGTGTAATTCTAAGCTAAACTGATTCTTGAAAGTTGTATCTTTCAAAAAGTAACATTTTTTTAAAAAAACTTTAACCTGTTAAGAGAATAAGGAGATTTGCACTTTGCTGTAGCTCTGGGAACAGCAACAAAACCCAAGATATTCTCATTTTGAGGAACCTGATGAAATTCAGCAAGGGCAAGGGCAGGGTCCTGCAGCTGGGGAGGAACAACCCCAGGCACCAGTACAGGCTGGGGCGGACCTGCTGGAGAGCAGCTCTGTGGAGAGGGACCTGGGTGTGCTGGGGGAAGACAGGGTGACCATGAGCCAGCAGCGTGCCCTGGGTGCCAAGAAGGCCAATGGGATCCTGGGGTGCATCAGGAGGAGTGTGGGCAGCAGGTCAAGGGAGGTTCTCCTTCCCCTCTACTCTGCCCTGGTGAGGCCTCATCTGGAGTCCTGTGTCCAGTGCTGGGCTCCCCACTTCAAGAAAGATGAGGAGCTACTGGAGAGAGTCCAGCAGAGGGCTACGAGGATGAGGAGGGGACTGGAGCATCTCTCCTACGAGGAGAGGCTGAGGGAGCTGGGCTTGTTCAGCCTGGAGAAGAGAAGGCTGAGAGGGGACCTTAGAAATGCCTCTAAATATCTGCAGGGTGGGTGTCAGGAGGATGGGGCCAAGCTCTGTTCAGTGGTGCCCAGCGACAGGACAAGGGGCAACGGGCACAAACTGAAGCAGAGGAAGCTCCAGATGAACCTGAGGAAGAACTTCTTCCCTCTGAGGGTGACGAAGCCCTGGCCCAGGCTGCCCAGGGAGGCTGTGGAGTCTCCTTCTCTGGAGATATTCCAGCCCCGCCTGGACGCGGTGCTGTGCAGCCTGCTCTGGGTGACCCTGCTTGGGCAGGGGGTTGGACTGGGTGACCCACAGAGGTCCCTTCCAACCCCGACCATTCTGTGATTCTGTGATTTGAGGAGATTTTTTGTCTTCCTTTGAGCTCGTTTCTCCCACCCTGTTCAAGAACCCGCATGAAGGCAACTCCTGGTGGCTGTTTAGGTATTTGTTTACTTCTTCTTCGCTTTAAATATTGATGCATTTTTACTTTCGGTAATTTTTTAAATACTAGTTGCTAATTAGCAAATCTGAAGTGCATAAATAGCAATAGATTTATCTAATTAAAACTGTGTGTAACTTTATTTCTCCTTCCCTTTTTAGAAGACAGAGTAAAGTGAAGCAGTAATTGGTAGTAACTGTGGAAGCAGAGTTCCTTTGGTTGTACTTAGCAGCGATTTAATTTGGGGTTGTGGTTCCACTGCGATGAACAGGGATTGCTCCTGGGCTACAGGGATGATGAGGGGACTGGAGCATCTCTCCTACGAGGAGAGGCTGAGGGAGCTAGGCTTGTTCAGCCTGGAGAAGAGAAGGCTGAGAGGGGACCTTAGAAATGCCTACAAATATCTGCAGGGTGGGTGTCAGGAGGACGGGGCCAGACTCTTTCCAGTGGTGCCCAGCGGCAGGACAAGGGGCAACGGGCACAAACTGAAGCAGAGGAAGCTCCAGCTGAAGATGAGGAAGAACTTCTTCCCTCTGAGGGTGACGGAGCCCTGGCCCAGGCTGCCCAGGGAGGCTGTGGAGTCTCCGTCTCTGGAGATGTTCAAGGCCCGCCTGGACGCGGTCCTGTGCAGCCTGCTGTGGGTGACCCTGCTTGGGCAGGGGGTTGGGCTGGGTGACCCACAGAGGTCCCTTCCAACCCCGACCAGTCTGTGATTCTGTGAGGACTTTTCATCAGGTAGTTAAGGGTCTGAGAACATAACCAGTAACATTCTCCTGGGTAAAATCAAGAGTCCTGTAATAAATCTGGGGTTTTTTGTCATTTCTTTTGTTTGTGTGTGTTTGTATATATAGATAAAAAAAATCTTCATGGTCGTTACGCCCCGTAATGTTTGCAGAATCCTACCGCAATGTGCTGTTTATGAGATTTTTAAAACACCTAGAAATAAGCTGCAGGAAGAGTTACTTCTAATCATTAGTTCACATTAGGAAAACACAGGGTTTGTACAGTTTTAGCAAAGGAGACAGTGGCTTAAGCTGCTGTAGCTGTGGATCATAGACCAGAATTCCACGTTTGCAACAGTTTGCTGCGTATTATCCGCAGCCCTTTCCAGCGTGAGTAACTGGATCGTTCACCGTTCACTGAGCAAAGCCATCCCCTGCTTTTTGCCCCTTCTTTTTGTGGTCAGTTATTCCTAGCGAAGTCTCGGCAGCGATGGAGAAGCGTGTTTTACTGTCAGGAGAGGTAGGCTAGCGGGCGTCAGGACCTGCACCCCTAACAAATCACGGAGAATCACAGAATCACAGAGTAGTAGGGGTTGGCAGGGCCCTCTGTGGGTCACCCAGCCCAACCCCCTGCCCAAGCAGGGTCACCCAGAGCAGGCTGCATAGGACCACGTCCAGGTGGGGCTGGAATATCTCCAGAGAAGGAGACTCCACAGCCTCCCTGGGCAGCCTGGGCCAGGGCTCTGTCACCCTCAGAGGGAAGGAGTTCTTCCTCATCTTCAGACGGAACTTCCTCTGCTTCAGTTTGTGCCCGTTGCCCTTTGTCCTGTCGCTGGGCACCACTGGAAAGAGCTTGGCCCCGTCCTCCTGACACCCACCCTTCAGATATTTATAAGCGTATATAACGTCCCCTCACAGCCTTCTCTTCTCCAGGCTGAACAAGCCCAGCTCCCTCAGCCTCTCCTCGTAGGGGAGATGTTCCAGTCCCCTCATCATCCTCGTAGCCCTCCACTGGACTCTCTCCAGTAGCTCTTCATCTGTCTTGGACTGGGGAGCCCAGAACTGGACACAGTACTCTAGATGAGGCCTCACCAGGGCAGCATAGAGGGGAAGGAGAACCTCCCTCGTTCTGCTGGCCACACTCTTCTTGATGCACCCCAGGATCCCATTGGCTTTCTTGGCAGCCAGGGCACACTGCTGGCTCATGGTCACCCTGTCGTCCCCCAGCACTTCCAGTCCCTCTCCACAGAGCTGCTCTCCAGCAGGTCCACCCCAAGCCTGTACTGGTGCCTGGGGTTGTTCCTCCCCAGGTGCAGGACCCTGTATTTGCCTTTGTTGAACCTCATCAGGTTCCTCTCTGCCCAGCTTTCCAGCCTGTACAGGTCACGCTGAATGGCAGCACAGCCTTCCGGTGTATCTACCACACCTCCCAGTTTGGTGTCATCAGCAAACTTGCTGAAATCACTGCATTTCACACTGTTTAAACACACAGATGGATAGATGCCTTCTGGAGATGCTCCGTCTTCGCGCCAGCTTCGACCTGCTCAAGGTGTTTCTGCCATCGGGCCAAAATTTCGGAGAGCTGCAGGAGTGAAACGGGAGGCTGTGACTTTGTCTGGGGGGGGTAGAGGAGGGTGAAGCTGTTCTGTCCTCAGAGCAGCTCACCCAGCCCGCGCCCGCCAGCGCGGGGGCTTAATCGTGGCCGGCTGGCGTAAGGCTCAGCTTGACTTCGGGATCAGCCCAGGCAAGGGCAGATGGTGGTCAGCGCCGCGTTGGCTAACTCCATTTTTAGTTGTGTTCAAACATCTTAACGTTTGGTGATGGAGAACGGTGCCCAAGGCGCCGAGTGCTGCAGAATATCTATGAGTAGGTAGGTACTTTGGAGCTCGCTGCAATTTTTCAGCCACGCTGATTTTTTTTTTTTAATGTTGTTTCTCTGTCCTTTTTCTAAATTATTTTCTCCAAAGGATTTCGAGACTGGAAGTTAGGCGTCTGGCTGCCTGCTCTCATAGGTGCTCACCTTGGGACATTTTACGTGTAACCCTTATTTGGGGCTGGAAAGGATCTGCTGAAGGGACCGAAAGGGAACGAGCCACTTGGCAGGAGTTGTGCATCATCTACACCTGGAAAACAGAATCCCAGAATGGCAGGGGTTGGAAGGGACCTCTGTGGGTCATGGAGGAGGCAAGGGGAGTGAGCATGGTGGCCCAGGCAGGAGGGCAGCTCCAGAGGGAAGGCAGGCAGCTCAGGAGGGAAGGCATCTCCATCCACCCCCCTCCAGGTGCATCAAGGTAGCCGTGGCAGAGGAGCAGCTGGGGATAATGAGAGGCTCTCCTGGGAAGAGCCAATCATGGGGGGGAGCTGGGAGGGGTGGTGGCTCCATGGGGGCAATAAAAGAGGCAGCCTGAAAGAGCTGGAGTATGAGAGAAAGCTGGGGTATGAGAGAAAGCTGGGGTGAGTAGTTCTTCCTGTTGTTTGCAGTGGTGGGTGGTTGTCTGATCCCTTCTACCCTATGATGAGTGTGGGGCTGCTGGCTGGGCTCTGCTGGTTGTTTGGGGCTGTGCTGGGTCTCTTGCTTGGCTGGTGTCAGTGTAAGGGTTGTGGTGCACCTCTGCTGAGGGTGAGGGTGGAGGAACCCAGGACTAGGTCCTGTGCAGCCTGCTGTAGGTGACCCTGCTTCGGCAGGGGGGTTGGACTAGATGACCCACAGAGGTCCCTTCCAAGCCCTACCATTCTGTGATCTAGTCCAACCCCCTTGTCAAAGTGGAGTCACCTACAGCAGGCTGCACAGGACCGTGTCCAGGTGGGTCTTGAATATCTCCAGAGAAGGAGACTCCACAACCTCCCTGGGCAGCCTGGGCCAGGGCTCCATCACCCTCAGAATGAAGTTCTTCCTCATGTTCAGGTGGAACGGTTAGCAGTTTTCATATTAAACTCATTACCACGCTATCAGCTCTTGGACAGTCTGTGGAACAAAGCCTTCACGATTTGTAAGCTCTCTGAGTAGAATTTTATGAAGTTTGCCCCCCTCCCCGCTCTGATTTTGGTCCTCACGTTGATTTCTGCTGTGGAGGAGGACGCAGACCCAAGGAGACGTGCCTGGGGATGCTCTGTGACAGATGCAAGATGTGCAGGAGTCAGATGTTGCCACTGCAAAAATAGGGGTTTTTTTTTTATATGGCTGGGCATCTGGGTCTGGAGGCTGCTTTGCACTGACGGCGAGCGATACGCTCCAGCGCAGCCAGGGAGATCAGCCGTTCTGTCAGATCGTGTTTGGCTCAGCTGCTTAAAATCCCTCTGCTACTCAATGTACCTTAAAAGGTGCTGTAAATGCATCCTGGAGCTCCAGAGGAGGTGTTGCTGAGCCATACGTCATCCTCGTGTGGTGCCTCTGGCTCGCTGGAGGTTGAGGATGGATTGGGTCCTTTGTGATAAAGCAATATCAACAGAGAATGTTTCTGTTAAGGCTGGGCAGAGTGCTTGAATTGGGTGTGATATATTCCCTTTTAGCATCTTTTATCGCATGTGAAAGATTTGGTTGGTGTGGGGAGTATTTTCCCCCCGAATGAGCACTATTTATAAAGCTCAGACTTGATACGAGGAAGCATTTCTTTACCGAGAGGGTGGTCAAACTCTGGGAGAGGCTTCCTGGAGAGAAGGTTGATGCCCCATGCCTGGCAGTGTCTAAGAGGTGTTTGGGTCATGCCATTGGTAGCACGCTTCAACTTTGGTTGAAAGTAGTGTGGGCAGCAGGTCGAGGGAGGTTCTCCTTCCCTTCTACGCTGCCCTAGTGAGGCCCCATGTGGAGTCCTGTGTCCAGTGCTGGGCTCCCCAGTTCAAGAAAGATGAGGAGCTACTGGAGAGAGTCCAGCGGAGGGCTACGAGGATGGTGAGGGGACTGGAGCATCTCTCCTACGAGGAGAGGCTGAGGGAGCTGGGCTTGTTCAGCCTGAAGAAGAGAAGGCTGAGAGGGGACCTTAGAAATGCCTCTAAATATCTGCAGGGTGGGGGTCAGGAGGATGGGGCCAGACTCTTTTCAGTGGTGCCCAGCGACAGGACAAGGGGCAATGGGCACAAACTGAAGCTGAGGAAGCTCAAGATGAACATGAGGAAGAAGTTCTTCTCTCTGAGGGTGACGGAGCCCTGGCCCAGGCTGCCCAGGGAGGCTGTGGAGTCTCCTTCTCTGGAGATATTCCAGCCCCGCCTGGACGCGGTGCTGTGCAGCCTGCTGTGGGTGACCCTGCTTGGGCAGGGGGTTGGACTGGGTGACCCACAGAGGTCCCTTCCAACCCCTACTATTCTGTGGTCAGGCAGTTGGACTGGATGATCATTGTGGGTCCCTTCCAACTGAAAATATTCCATTTCTATTCTAAATCTATCCTATAATTACCCCTTACCTTGCTGACAAAGTTTAAACCTGCCTGAGAAAGCAGCAGGGCATGCAGTGGTGTGGCCTGGGGTAGAGGAGCCTTCTCCTGTCCCACCCGTGGGACCGATGAGGATCCGTGGTTCAACACTGGCCATGTTGGGTGCTGAGCACCTTTCGCAGCGACCAGCTTTCTAGGAGCAGAGCCCATTCGGATCTGAAGCGCAGCCACAGTCTGGCCTGCTGGTCGGAGCAGTGATCCCATTTTACAGACAGGAAGACTGAGTCCTGAGGAACTTCTTCAAGAGGTCAAATACTAATCAAATTACTAATTAATGAGGCACATGTAATGAAACAGTCCTGCTGGTGGTAGAGTTATTTTGGGGAAAAAATAGAGCGATGACAGCCAAGTAAGAAGTTCAGGTGCTTTCTTGGGCTAACCCTGTGCTCAAGGCTGCCCTGTGATATTTCTCTCGGGCATTTCATGGCGAGGGGTGGGGGAACAGCAGGGTGGTTAAGCTGGGGTTTAACATGGCATTTGCCAAGCGTGAAAAACATAGTGATTCATTTAATTAGCTGATGTTTGTAGAGAGCTGTGGAGACCCAAGCTTTTGGATGGGCATAAATGTTGCGGCTGTAGGAAAAGATGAGCTGTGAAGTGGAGATTGAGATTGGATTCCTCGTAAAGGAATCGATATCAAAGAAGTAGTTTAAAAGAAGCAAAAAGTGAAATCAAAATGACTGCCACTCCTGTTTAGAGTCTAGAAACAACGCATGTAACCTTTCAATATGCTACTTCTGGAGAAGGCCAGAGAAAAAGAGCTCTTTAACCTTTAAATCTATTACTTACAGGAAGGGATAGTAACAAGCATCGGGCTGAACTTTTAGAAGGAGAAAATTTGATGAAGGGTAGGTCGGTACCTTCTGATCCTCACTTTTAATTATCCACGTTTCGGAGACTAAAACTGTTTGTGGGTCATTCTCTTAGAAAATATCTCTTGAATTAATCCTGCTGGAAGATGTCTTTATCAAGAAAGCCTTGTAATTGTGTACCTGGAAGTGCATCAAACAAGTGTAAAGAACTGTTTATCTTGAAGACTACGATGATTTTTTTTGTCCTGCTTTAAGGGGTATTGTCCACATCCGGCACCTCACTGCTGAGGACTTATAAAGTCTCCGAGGTTATGGTGTCAAAATTGGACAGATTCATTATGTTATGGGATTTGATTAAACCTTGTTCAAGGTGATGAATGCCCTGGCCACCTTTCCAGTTAAGGTAAATTTAGCGATACTATTAAGCCACTTAATGCACCCAGGCAACACACGGCGTAGGAGCTGTAGGCAGTTATTTCTTAATGATAAAGACTGGGTAGCTTCGGAACAGCGTAGCACGAGAGGTTTACCCAGAGACCAATAAAGCAAATTAATGAGCTATGACACTGATTAGCAGAGCTATATGTTCCTGGGTATCTCCGAGAGAAATGATCAAAGGACTGGGGAAGGAGAAAGACAAGGTCAGGAGGAGCAGGCAGGGGAGCGGGTGGTGCGTGGTGCTCTGCCCTTCTCCCTGCTGCCTCCGACCCAAAGCCAAGAGGAGGGAGATGCTGGGATTTGACTTTCCATCCTCAGGACAACAGGATTTCTGCATGTCTTTGGAAATAAAGAAACATGCCAGGTTAAAGTACCAATATCCCTTCGAATGTGAGCAACACAGAAAGCTTCTAAGGTGTCTGGGTAATTCTTTACATGTCCTCGTGTGCAGCTCTTGGATCTTTTCCTGGATTCTGGGGGGGAGGCTGTTTTGATAGAGTCTATATTTACTAAAAATGCATGGTATCTTTATATTGTGGTTTGTTATGTGTTTTAATTTTACCTCTATGGATTAGCTGTCATTATAAGTTATGAGTCATAGTATCAAAAGGGCACTAAATATTAGGGAAAAAAAAGCAAAAAGCAAATATACAGCCAAGACTAGACTTCATTTCTAAATTATGAGTAAAAAATAAGTCTCAGGCTATTAAAAAAAAGGAATTTGGTGATATTCTTCAATCACAAAAAACTAATTTGAACCTTTTTAAAAAAAACTTTTACACATTGTGGTAGGGGACTGAAGACAGCTATTTCCAATGCTCCGTGCAGTTGTAGCTGATGTTAACGCAGCTCGTCTGGTTGAAAGCTCTCCCTTTGGTGTAGGACGTACACAGAGCAGTGGTTCCAGCTGGAGTAAATTTGGGTTTTTTGCTCGAGATGTATACAGCCAGATTTTTTAATTATGAGGCTTCTAATGTGAGAGAGAGATTAGAAGCCTATCTTTGGTTTGGGGTGATACCAAACAGCCATTTTCACCCATGGGCACTGAAATACCACGGCCGTGCGCTTGGCCATCACCAGCTCCATCCAGAGGGTGTTTAATGTCCACTGGGAAAGCTGTCTGCTCTGTGTTTGTCTGGAAAAAAAGGATTTTTGACCTACAGTATCTCCTTTGGGTGACCTGAATGATGGTTTTCTTCAAAGTCTGATATTTCCATGGTCAGTAGAACTTCAGCCTTGAGCCAGGGCTGTCCCATTTCTTGTCGTAAAATCCTCCACGTTCACTCAGGTGGTTACTGCTTGGGCTGGAAAGGAGGAGCAGGAATAATGATACCTTAGAAAACCGTGGGGACAATAACAAGTTGTTCTGGTGCTGTGGCCACCCTTCAGTCTGTCCCATGGCTGTCTGTCGGTCTGGTGCTCTTCCAGGGACGGGCGCTGTCAGCTCTGTCTCTGCTCGCTGCTTCACGCCAGCGCGGAAGGATTGAGATCCTCCCAAAGAAAAACCTGGACTTCATGAGGGTCTTTGGGTTGTCAGAAGTTCCTCAAAACCCATCAGCAGGCTGGCACGAATGGCTCCGTCCCTGCCAGGAGCCACAGTTGGATGCTGCGCGTGGTTCAGTTGTTCTAATATTTACTTTTGCTCCCTGAAGAGATCCTTATCCTTTTGCAATTAGGCAGGTAGACTGACAAAATAACTTATAATCATAGCAACCGAAGCAGTGCAGATATGTTCCTAAATATATTTCTCCTTAATGTGTTGTGGTAAACAGTTTATTTGTTGATGAACGTGATCCTTGAAAACCACCAGCATGATGTTGGTGTCCCGATAATCACAACGTTGTTTCAATACCAGACGAAGCCACTGAACTTAGCAGAGCTGCCTCTCTTCCCGGCAAAGAGATTTAAATCTCGTATAAAGAAGCGATGCTTTTAGTGGAAAACTGGGAGCTGGTAGGTCTGTGTTTTAATCCCAGCTGGTTGAGGAGGAAAGCTTTCATTCTGTGGGTTGGTTCCATCTGTCTATGGCAGTGCCCTACTTTCTCTGTCCAAAATTTGGAGCTTGGTGAAGTCCTCTTGCATTTGGAGGTGATGTAAGCGTCTTCAAATTATTTTTGCCAGCGTTAGCATTCTGATCCCTGTTGCAATATGGCCCTGAATGAGGGATTGAAGCACCTGGCCGAACTGCTCTGATATCTTGAAGTGCTTGCTCTGTCTCGGAGCGCAATGTTATTTCTATTATTTGCCAGGATCTGGCGAGTGGCTTGCTCTTCCCTGTGCATCTGTAGGGTGTGTGCCCTGCTTTCACAACACTTTACAGAATCACAGAAAGTTTGGGGTTGGAAGGGCCCTCTGTGGGTCACCCAGCCCAACCCCCTGCCCAAGCAGGGTCACCCACAGCAGGCTTCACAGCACCGCGTCCAGGCAGGGCTTGAACATCTCCAGAGAAGGAGACTCCACAGCCTCCCTGGGCAGCCTGGGCCAGGGCTCCGTCACCCTCAGAGGGAAGAAGTTCTTCCTCCTGTTCAGCTGGAGCTTCCTCTGCTTCAGTTTGTGCCCGTTGCCCCTTGTCCTGTCACTGGGCACCACTGAAAAGAGTCTGACCCCATCCTCCTGACCCCCACCCTGCAGATATTTAGAGGCATTTAGAAGGTCCCCTCTCAGCCTTCTCTTCTCCAGGCTGACCAAGCCCAGTTCCCTCAGCCTCTCCTCATAGGAGAGATGCTCCAGTCCCCTCCTCATCCTTGGAGCCCTCTGCTGGACTCTGTATGGCTCAAATATATATATGTCAA
This sequence comes from Opisthocomus hoazin, assembly GCF_030867145.1. Lineage (NCBI taxonomy): Eukaryota > Metazoa > Chordata > Aves > Opisthocomiformes > Opisthocomidae > Opisthocomus > Opisthocomus hoazin. Next base: position 1,926,125 of record NC_134453.1, on the reverse strand, counting down.
ATATGTATAGATCTGTGGCTGCAATTGCCACCAGACTTGGGTTGGGTTGATGGAAGCATTGGGTGGCTTTCCATCCGGCGTGGCTGAAGCTGAGCGGGAAGGTGGACAGCACGTCCGCCATCGAGACACAACCTCCCATGGCATTGCCACGTGCTGCTCCCAGGATCTGCAGGCGGGGAGGAAAAACCCTCCTACCAGAATATATGTATGTTTTGGTTTTTTTTTTAACTGAAACAAAGTAATGCTTTCTCTATGTTGGTCTTAGAAGCAGTTCAAATTTTTAATTGGGATTTTCTGGCACAGTTCAGCCCGCTTGTCCAACCTCCCTCGACTTGCTGGCCACACTCTTCCTAATGCACCCCAGGATCCCACTGGCCTTCTTGGCAGCCAGGGCACACTGCTGGCTCATGGTCAACCTGTTGTCCCCTAGCACACCCAGGTCCCTCTCCACAGAGCTGCTCTCCAGCAGGTCCGCCCCAGCCTGTACTGGTGCATGGGGTTGTTCCTCCCCAGGTGCAGGACCCTGCCCTTGCCCTTGTTGAACCTCATCAGGTTCCTCTCTGCCCAACTCTCCAGCCCGCTTAGGGCCACAGCATCTGAGTGCAGATGTTGCCTGGTAGAAACCAGACTCTAAATGCTGCCATCCAAGTTGTCAGCATCAGAACACTTCCATGCTTGCCCTATAAGAAGCAGATGTCATGCCAGGTGACCTACAGAGAGATTTTCCATCAGCCTATATATTGCATTTAAGGGAACCCTGAGGAAACTTGTTTTGTTCAGGTTTCTTGAAGGAGTTGGAGGAAACAACAAGCTTCTCCTCATTTGTGAGCAGACAGGAAGACAAATTACTCACTGTAAATAATTCACTCATCTCTAATTCCGGTTCGCTCTGTTTTAATTTTGTGATCCTGCCAGAATTTTTTCCGCATTGCTTGCTTGGGTTTTCTTTCTTCTGCAGTCCTCTGTGCTCTAATGTCTTTTCCGTAATTGTTTTGACGAGGGAACATCTTGCAATTAAAAGAAAAAAAAAAAAAAAACAGCAGGGTTGTAAGAGAGCAACACCACTAGCACAGCTGAAGAGACAAATAAGACCGAGCATCCTAATGGAGGCAAGGCCAAATGGAAGCAACATACCAGAACGTAACCATGACTGGAGGGGTTGACTTGCTTTTGGCATCCAGAGCTGCTCCGGCTTCCCGGCAGCAAACTGAGGGCACCGTGGGGTTGTGGATGTTTGGGGTCTGATGGATGGTGCTGAACGCTTTGAGATACAGTGTCAGGGCATTGGCGTAACCCCAGAGCCCCGGGGCTGGGGACAATCCCACTGGTCAGGGTTGTGACTTGATTTGCTCCTTTTTTGAAGGGACCAAGGGTGTTGCCCACTTAGGGAGCAAAAGGCAATTAATGGAAGTGGTAAGGTTAATGGATGTAAATTAAAGGGCATTAAACCCTCATGCAGGTGCTGTCAGCTGGATGTGAAGTTGTGGTTTAAGTGGAGTGTGAGACTCCTTGAAACACCAGCAAATGAAAGCCAGTTTGTTTCTGAAGGAGGACACCCACACCAGAGTTCGGTGCTCTTTAATTTACGGGTGTTAATGTCCCTCTGTAAAATAATTCCTTTTACTTCTGTTGTCAAGTCACAGAAAAGCAGCTTATGGTTGCTGAAGTGGTCTCCCCTTTTGTAAACAGATTTTCATCTTCCAGGTCCTAGAATGGGGGAATGACTTTTTTTTATGATGATGTTCAGCCCCATCAAACAGGACGAACCTCACCCCCTCGGCTCCGTGCTCTTCCCATCCCCTACCAACTGACGGGCAAGAACAGTTTGCAGTCGTGTCTGTACATAGTCGCTTTGATTATTATTTTCGTGTTAAGGGGTCCCTGAGCACTGCTGCCTATCTTCAGCATCTCATCCTGCAGCTGCCACCACCCCGAAGGCCGCCGAGAGCTGCCTTCACGCAGCAGTTGAGGACCGAACAGCAGCAGAACTGGAGAGCCTGACGCTTTCCCAGCATCACAAATCTTATTCTCTGCTCGGTCGTACGCTAGTTCGATCGATTGCTGTGAACAAGCAAGCATTGCAAGAAATTATTGGTAATATTTCAGGTGTAATATAGATTTTCCTAAGCTGGTTTTGAGTGCAAGGCTTCCCTTTCATCCCTGTGTCCCTGAAGGCCTCTTCTGCATTTTTTCTTTTCACGCCCAGCCAGGGTGCACTTGCCCTGCCTTCATACACCACCTTTATATTTGGCCCTCTGGGCTTTTTTTTTTAGAGGGGTAACCCATAACTTGCAAATTAATTTTTTATAATCACATATATTTATGTAGATTTCTTTGGCTAAAGTCCAGTGAGTAAAATTGGTGGCTTTGAATGACCTTATTTTCTAAAAAAATAGCAATCTCTTATTCAACATGACTGGTTTGTGCAAGAAATTACTACAGTCTTCTAAGATTGTCATTCCTGGGAAGGACTTCTGAGTTATTTCAATTTGGTTATGGAATCTGGCAGCCAACCTTTGATGAACTCCCATAAAAGGGCCAGGTTTCCCATCTGAAACTGGGCACCTCCCTTTGAATAGACGTGCAGAACGGGGACACCTCTGCCAAGGGGCAGCTCGGGGACGGGCTGGTCCCTGCAGTGAGCCAGGGTCGGGGTGAATGGATGGTCTTTGAGCATTTTTTGTTTTGGGTTGTAGTGGAGAAAGAGAAGAGATGAGGGGGAGGGAAAAGGAAATCTTCATTTGCATGACCCTCAAGATTTCTACCTTGATGACAAAGTTGGGTTGAAAGTTTGAAGAAATAATAACTAGGTAATAAAAAAGCTTGTGAAGGAATGCTGCATGGCTGGGCAAGAGAGTTCGCGATTGGGAGGGTTGGGTTTGGCAGCGTTCAGAAGCTCAGGAGATGTGCTCGGTCTTATGGCGGCCTTTGAATACTTAAAGGGGGCTCAGAAAAAAGATGGGTGCAGGTTTTTTAGGAGGACCTGTAGTGAAAGGACAAGGGGTAATGGTTTTAAACTGAAAGAGGGGAGATTGAGACTGGATATAAGGAAGAAATTGTCTATGCTGAGGGTGGTGAGACCCTGACAGAGGTTGCCCAGAGAGGTGGTCGATGCCCTATCCCTGGGAGCATTCCAGGCCAGGTTGGATGGGGCTCTGAGCAACCTGATCTGGGTGAAGATGTCCCCGCTCGTGGCAGAGGTATTGAACTAGGTGACCTTCAAAGGTCCCTTCCCACCCAAACCATTCTCTAGTTCTGTTTGAGAGCGGGACTGCACTCGCCTCTCGCGATGCAGCGTGTAACAACCAGGAGACCACATTGATGCGAGTTGCTCCAAGCAGCGTGATGATGGGCTGTGGGACCTTTGGCTGAGAACTGTGGTAAATCTGGAAAGAAGACGCTTTTCCAGCCCCACGCTGCGGGTAGCATTTCTGCTGTCTGCCGTGGTCACGGGGGCACGCATGGTTTCTCTAGGCAGATAGCAAAGGCGGTGAAACAGATTGGCATGATTTGCCACCTGATTTCTGAAGGGCTTTCTGGAATATTAACCGGAAAAACTTGAAAAACCTGGGTGTCCTGGTGGATGACAGGTTAACCATGAGCCAGCAGTGTGCCCTGGCTGCCAAGAAAGCCAATGGAATCCTGGGGTGCATCAAGAAGAGTGTGGCCAGCAGGTCGAGGGAGGTTCTCCTTCCCCTCTACACTGCCCTGGTGAGGCCCCATCTGCAGTACTGTGTCCAGTTCTGGGCTCCCCAGTTCAAGAAAGATGAAGAGCTACTGGAGAGAGTCCAGCGGAGGGCTACGAGGATGATGAGGGGACTGGAACATCTCTCCTAGGAGGAGAGGCTGAGGGAGCTGTGCTTGTTCAGCCTGGAGAAGAGAAGGCTGAGAGGGGACCTTAGAAATGCCTCTAAATATCTGCAGGGTGGGTGTCAGGAGGATGGGGCCAAGCTCTTTCCAGTGGTGCCCAGCGACAGGACAAGGGGCAATGGGCACAAACTGAAGCAGAGGAAGTTCCAGCTGAAGATGAGGAAGAACTTCTTCCCTCTGAGGGTGACGGAGCCCTGGCCCAGGCTGCCCAGGGAGGTTGTGGAGTCTCCTTCTCTGGAGACATTCAAGACCCGCCTGGACGTGGTCATGTGCAGCCTGCTCTGGGTGACCCTGCTTGGGTAGGGGGTTGGACTAGATGACCCGCAGAGGTCCCTTCCAACCCCTACTATTCTGTGATTCTGTACCGGGCCGTATGGGAAGCGAGGGCATAGATGCTGCCAAAGCAACTTCTCAAGGCTGCAGTACGACTTCTGGCGGATAATTATCTGTAAAAATGCGAAAAACAGGAGGGATTTTCCGCAGTTTAAAACAAGTTTCATCTCCAGTCGTGTCCACGTGTGTAATGGAGCGAGCACAGTGGGTGATGTGCAAAGGGGAGAAAGCTCTGCTGGAAGAACATCCTGGCTTGGTGGAGGAGAAAAACCCAAGTAGTAACAATTAACCCTTAAGTGTTTTTCATCTTTAAAGTGCTTAACAAATATGAACTGATTAATTCCCGTGGTTCCCTCTTGGGATGTTAGCATGGTTTCCTGCATGGGAAGGGATGAGCCTTGGAGGAACGCTGGACCCCTTTAGGAGGACGATGCTGTCTGCTTCTGCAGACACCAGCTGAGGTCTAACAAAGCGGTGGCTGATGGCTGCGGTCTCACTGCTGGTCTCAGAAGGTTGATCTGAAGGAAGAACATGGAGAACTTTTTGATTTGCTTCCCTAGCCCAAAGCTGTGTGTGCTGCTGAGGACCCTCCCCAGGGCACTAGATACGCTGTATGTATAGCAACCTATATGGAATTAGATCTGCATGCGACGCTGCTGCAGGGGAAGTAATCATGAGTTTGAATAGTCAAAGACCAAGCATAGAACACGACTTCATGGTGGAACCTCAGTTGATTCCTTTCCCATGTCTTAAGGACACAGAGGTTCAGCCTGCGCCCATGTTGTCCTATGGACAGCTGCCCAGTGCTTGGTGCAGGGCGTGCCATCGGGGTTTGGAAACTTCCATACCCATGCTGGCCAGTGGCCATCAAATATCTCCCTTTGCTCAGTCATGTACGGATGTGCATGAACAAATGGGACCAGGGTGGTGTGAGAACACCCTAAAAAGTCAACTCCTCCATCCCTGATGTGAAGGCTCCTGCTGCCACATCGCTTTGAGGTGTATTAGTTGAAGAGTGGATTACTGGTTGCTTCTGCGTCTTGCGTGGAGGGGGTTGATCGCTGAGGGTTTCCCTGCCCGTGAGCAACGGGGACCGCTGCAGAGTCTGACCCTGTGGTTAGGAACTGGTTTTATTCCTGCCCCTGGTTTTGTACTGGGCTGGTCACTCTTTCAGATGTGACCACGGTAATTGCCTCCTTCATTTTCTGGTGCCCAGCTTGGGCTGGGAGCTCTCGTTTTTGAGCACTGAGCAGGCACAGAGTGGACAGGAGTGGTGGTTTGAATAAATAAAGGACTCCAACACAGCTAAAATTGGAGCAAAATTGTTGAAGAATTGCGTAGTAAGCGTCATAAAGCACCCGAAAGTAGTAGAGCTTAATTTTTCCCAGTCAAATGGAACAGGGGGATAATGTAATCCTTTCCACAGGAGTGTTGTGAAAATAAACCCATAAACGAACATATGAATTAAATTCATTAGTGTTTGCAAAGTGCTTATGCTGTAGAAATCCCAGGAGGAACTTAGTAACTCTATCTCCCGACCAGGACTGAAAAGTAAGTTGAGTGAGCAGAGTGAAAGCAGACTAATGAGCATCATTTAGTTAAATCAGATTCTGTGGAATGAGTCAGGCGTGGGAAAGGCTGCCCAGCATTTCCTAGCTGCTGCCTCATGACTTGGCAGGATGAGGACAGTTCAATATGGTTTTTTACAAAGGCTTCCTGGCTTATTGAGAAAATAAATGGGGAAAAAAATAATTCCGTGGTGGTATCACAGAATCGCAGAATGGTTGGGGTTGGAATGGACCTCTAGAGGTCTCCCAGTCCAACCCTCCTGCCCAAGCAGGGTCACCTACAGCAGGCTGTAGAGGACCTTGTCCAGGTGGGTCTTGAATATCTCCAGAGAAGGAGACTCCACAACCTCCCTGGGCAGCCTGGGCCAGGGCTCCGTCACCCTCAGAGGGAAGAAGTTCTTCCTCATCTTCAGCTGGAGCTTCCTCTGCTTCAGTTTGTGCCCCTTGCCCCTTGTCCTGTCACTGGGCACCACTGGAAAGAGTCTGGCCCCATCCTCCTGACCCCCACCCTGCAGATATTCAGAGGCATTTCTAAGGTCCCCTCTCAGCCTTCTCTTCTCCAGGCTGAACAAGCCCAGCTCCCTCAGCCTCTCCTCGTAGGAGAGATGCTCCAGTCCCCTCCTCATCCTTGTAGCCCTCCGCTGGACTCTGTATGGCTCAAATATATGTATCTCAAATATCTATAGATCTGTGGTTGCAATTGCCATCGGACTTTGGTTGGGTTGGGGAAAGCGTTGGGTGGGTTTCCATCCAACGTGGCTGAAGCTGAGCGGGAAGGTGGACAGCACGTCCGCCATCCAGACACAACCTCCTGCAGCGTTGCCGGGTGCTGCTCCCAGGATCTGCGGGCGGGGAGGAAAAAACCTCCTACCAGAACATATGTATGGTGGATTTTTTAACTAGAACAAAGTAATGCTTTGTCTACGTTGGTCTTAGGAGCAGTTCAAATTTTTAATGGGGGTTTTCTGGCACAGTTCAGCCCGAGGCAGTTACCTCCCCCAGTAATGAAGGTAATTCAGTCCTACAGGTTTCCCCCGCTTCAAAATTCGCTGTTGCGGAGGCTTCGCTGCCTCGTCGAAGGGAGCCGTTGCTCCTCCAATTACTCCCTCCTCAAACAGCTTGCTTTTAATCTAAAAAGTCCCATTTTTTCCGCTCGCTGTCTGTTTCTTCACCTTCCATCGGAACATTACTGCTCCACTCCAATATCCTGGAACAAACTCGGCTAAGTCCCATGCATATTCATAAGTTTATTTTCAGCGCGGCTGTTCTGCAGCTCCTCTTACGCGTTGATTATATTCAGCCTCGCCGCAGAAGTTCTCAGAAGTTTCCAGCTGTTTGAAAACCTTGTCAGAGCTCCCGTGTGCACAGCTGAATGCAGAGCTGGAATATGTTTTTGGTGTCATAAATAAAAAGTCGAAACATCGTGGTGCTGGAGCACCAACGGAACGTTTGCGGTTTGTTGGTTGCCGGAAAGAGGAGCAGAACCCAAAGCAGAGTGAGAGCACAGCAAAAAAAAGGAGTTTGTCCTGAAAAATATATTAGAAAAATGTTATTTTTGAAGTTATTTGCTATCTGTACTTCTTAGGGACAGATTAACGCCGATTGCAAATGAAGAAGCATGCTGTGTCTTTTATTACGATTTATTTTTTGTGGTGGGTTTGCTGTGACGAAGCACGCGGGAGGCAGTCGGGGGATGCTTCGTTTTCCACCCCAGGCCATGCTAAGACAGGGGCTGGGAGCACCCCACGGGCACGCAGGGGCCTGTCACTGCGGCTGCTGGTGCTGGGCAGCTTGCACCTTACTTAATGAGTTTTTAGAAATAATTGAGAATCAGGATTAATTGCAGGAATCACAGAATTCTCTGTGAACCTCCTGGTTGCTGGGAGAATGTTTTCTTTCAAGTCCAGGAGAATTAAGTTGACTCAGTCAAATACCGGGGACCTGTAACCCCGAGACTGGTCAGAAGCTGAGGAAGAAATTAGGTGTTCTTCTTTCTTTAGGTCTTCTCCAAAGTCCTCCCAGGACGTTGGGAGAGCTTCGCTGGCTTCAGCGAGCACCGCTTGCCCCCATGGATCGCTGCAGCGATTGCTGCCCATTTCAGCTTTTCACTGTTTGCAAATGTCCTTTGTTGGCCACCGAGGTAGAATGATACTCAGGAGGTCCTAAAACTTCCCAAATTTTTGGAAAATGGAGCATTTTCCCTACGGAAGGATGTTAGTGTTGCTGACAGAAGGAGGATTCTTTGTAGAAAGGTGTCTTCCAGAAACATCACCTTGGTGAGAAGGGTACTTTAATGGAGATCTCTTACTTTTGCATGCTTAAAGGTAGCCTGCGGTTGGTGCAAACCAGGGTGCTTCTGAGCAAAGGGGCAATTATGGATTTATTTTATATATATATTTATGTTTGCGAGGGCTGAGGGGAAAGGCTGTCTGCGGCAGCTTGTGGTGCCTGGTGACAGCAGGACAACCGCAGCTCAGGCACCGCTTGGCCTCGAAGGGCTGAAAGGAAGGACTCTGTAGAAAAACTTTCCATGGATCTTAACAGATTTTTTTTATTTATTAATGAGAAACCTAATGCAGGCTGTTGAATGGTGGTGATTCCCTCCTGCGTTTCCCCCCTGGGTCTGTACCTCCACTGCCCATGGCATTTGGCTCGGTGTATGCTGGGTTATTCCTCCCAGCATTTTCTCATTTCCTACTTATTTTGAAAGATGTTATGCAAGCCTTTAGTTGAATTTATTGTGAATTACGTTAAAAAAGTAAAAGTAATATAGCCAAATTCAATGAAGACTGACAGGCATGTTGCTGCTGAGGAACAGTGATTTAATCGTGCCGGCGAGCAGTTCGCCCAGTGCAGAGTTGCTTAGCCGCTGTTCTTCAGAGGAGAATACTGCTTGTATATGCTTATATTATGCTCATTCATATAACGAATTATTAATTTTTGAATCAAAAATTTCTCGTTAATTTGTTTTGACTGAGCTCAGTATGTGATGATTTTCGCATCCCAACTGTGGAAGTCGCGATGGTTCGCTTGACTGAGGTGTTAAAAACTATTTGAGACAAGGGGAAAAAAACCAATGGTACCGGAATAGAAGCAGGAAATCGTATTTCATTTGGGGAAGTTCCATTCAAATCTGAATTTTGCAAATCTTCGTTGCTCCCTGGGCTGCTTTCAATCTGGGAGTCAATGTACCCGGTTTGCAGTGATTAGACGGGAGGGTCTGCGAGGAGCACAAATACGTATTCCTGGCGCTGACTCCTGTGCTGTAAAACTTGCAAATCCCTGTTTTTTTTCCCATCCATATCGGGAGGTGAAGCCTATGGAGCAAGCTCAGCCCAAACGACGTGTCCTGTCGGATAACTGGCTGCGTACTCAGAATCACAGAATCGCAGAATAGTAGGGGTTGGAAGGGACCTCTGTGGGTCACCCAGTCCAACCCCCTGCCCAAGCAGGGTCACCCACAGCAGGCTGCACAGGACCTTGTCCAGGCGGGTCTGGAATATCTCCAGAGAAGGAGACTCCACAACCTCCCTGGGCAGCCTGTTCCAGTGCTCCGTCACCCTCAGAGGGAAGAAGTTCTTCCTCATGTTCCTCATTTATTAGGTCCCCTCACAGCCTTCTCTTCTTCAGGCTGAACAAGCCCAGCTCTCTCAACCTCTCCTCGTAGGGGAGATGTTCCAGTCCCCTCCTCATCCTCGTAGCCCTCCACTGGACTCTCTCCAGTAGCTCTTCATCTTTCTTGAACTGGGGAGCCCAGAACTGGACACAGGACTCTAGATGAGGCCCCACCAGGGCAGTGTAGAGGGGAAGGAGAACCTCCCTCGCCCTGCTGGCCACACTCTTCTTGATGCACCCCAGGATCCCACTGGCTTTCTTGGCAGCCAGGGCACACTGCTGGCTCATGGTCAACCTGTCGTCCACCTGCCTGAGTGTTTATTACGAACAGCTTTCTCTTCACTCATTAGGAAAAGTATCTTTTGCTGCACCGAAACGCGACAAAACGAGCTGTCGGAAATTTGGGAATGGCTCCTCATGAAAGTTTACCGAGTCAAATAAACACAGGAGCAATTCGTTCCGGGGCTCGATCTGCGCACTCCTGGTTCAAGATGTGAGATAATTCGGCTGTCTGTCTTCCGTTGATTTCCGATACCTTGTAATGAGTTGTGAGATTTCTGCAGCATTGGCAGAGTTTTTTAATTGGGTTTTATTTTTATTGTATTAGTATATAAAAAAAAAAGACAGCAAGCGCTTGTGCTTCCCTCATTTTCCTTAGCATTTCTTAACATGATATTTTAATTGCCTTTTATGCAGAGATGCACGCTGGCAATATGTTCTTTTGTCATCCTCAAATATATTGGCCTGGTGCCATTTATGAAAGAAAATTTCCCTTCGGCAGTCTGACAGCGGAGTGTACAGATTTATATGATTTTTGACATTTTTCCGTCATTATTTTTTTATTACTGTAAAGAAGAATGTGTGCAAAAAGAAAAAAAAAAAGCTGCTCCATAGTGATGAAATTTATACTGTCTTTCAGGATGGGAATATGATTGAGGCACTTAGCAGTGTTTGATACCATTTACCTTTCGTGGTCTCTTTTGTCCCCAGTTCCTTACATGTAATTTAGCTGCTTAAAAGTGCTTAACGTACAGGGTCATGGGATGATGGTGAGCTGTTTTGTTTTCTTGCCTGCATCATCAGCAATTAATAGCAAAAGGTATGGTCATAGGAGAGAAAATTATTTTAGAAATGCCTTGAATGCTGGCAGTCTTCATCTCTTGCCAACGCTGAACGCTCTTGCGACGCCGTGTACAGCAAACGGCTGAAGAGACGGGACCGGGGCGTTGAGCAGGACGTTGCACGTGCCATGGACACCTCTCCAGGGTGGGACAGGCGTATTTGTTGATTGGAGTTTCCATTTCTCAAAGTCGTGGCTGCTCATAGAAGCAGACAAAATTATTTTAACAATAGAAGCTGTCGGGGAGAGATGGGTGGTTGCGGAGATGTTGGGTGTCATTAATGTCGGCAGCTCTGACTGGGCAAGACAGTTGAAACCCATCCGTTACTCCTAATTTTCCATACAGCTAGTGGGTGTGCAAAGCAAATCTCTGCTGTGGAAATCCAGGTACCCCCAGAAGCGCCCACTGTGGCGGGCGATGCTCTCGCTGGCTTTCCGCTGCCTGCCTGCCCGTGGGTGCCTGGGGGAAGCAATCCCAGCAGCGAGCCTGGGGTCGCCACGAACTCAGCAGCGTCGCTGAACGGCGGCAGTGGGCGGCTGTGCGCTTCGGACCATGGAATGGGAATTGTTTCCTGTAGCCTTCTTCAAAAACATTTGGCGTATCCTGGAGAAGAGAATCATAGAATCCTTAAGGTTGGAAAAGACCTCCAAGATCATCAAGTCTAACCATCAACCCAACACCACCATGCCTGCTCAACCATGTCCCGAAGGGCCATATCTACAGGTTTTTTGAACCCCTCCAGAGATGGTGACTCCCTCACTGCCCTGGGCAGCCTGGTCCAATGCCTGACCGCTCTTCCAGTCAAGACATTTTTCCCAGTATCCAACCTAAACCTCCCCCAATGCAACTTGAAGCTGTTTCCTCTCATCCTATCACTAGTGACTTAGGAGACCAACACCCACCTCACTACAACCTCCTTTCAGGTAGTTGTAGAGAAGCTATGGGTTTTGGCAGGCGTCTCGTACTGAATTACCCTACTGCGGAGTAGTGGCTTTGTCTGCCGGAGTCACAAAAAGAGCAAGAGGATGTTGGGTTCAGAAAGCTACGGATTCACAAATTGAAGTTATCTGCAGGCAAGGAAGCAGGGACCAAAGCTCAGGCCAGGACAGGCAGTGAGTTGTTAGGCAACCAGGGGCAAACTTGGTTAGGCTGCAGCATCCAGGCTGGCTTGGAAGCCTGAGGGCTCTGATTTCTGAGGCAAAATGAGCTGCAAGTGTGTGTGTGCGTGTAAAAATGGGAGCTTTCTGCTTTATTTGTTAGCTTTGCCTTTTCCTGTGTTCCTTCCATCTAAAAGGAGAGCGCCCTGGAAGACTGTCTGTAAAAAGCCTCTTAAAACTGCTATTTTTTTCTAGAAATTTCATTGAGGTGATAAAGGTCCAATGGCAGGAGACAGGTTCCTGCTCCAAGGTTCAAGGTGGCCTTGGATGCCTTCTGCACCCCCCAACGCTTCCTCGGTGCCCGACAATAGAAATGGCCAATATAAAATAAAATAGCAGAATGGAATACTTGGATAGAAAACCAGAAGAACTTCACCTGGTTTCGTTGACTTCTCCCATAGCTCCAGTTCTCTGAGAGAGCGTTTCCTACAGACCGTCCTTAGGATGGTCTCAATGTTGAAGCGAGAACGAGCGGTTGCGTTGAATAACCAGCTCTTAGCTTGTAGCGACGCACAAGCTGACAGGCTGTGGTCACGTTGAAATTAGAACTCTGAAGCTTCCAAATACCCTGTTTTAACTATGCTCCTTTTTTTTTTTAATACTTGAATTTGAATGCTTTGCAGCACGTTTTCAGCTGAGCTCTGAGCCGTGGGGGTTGGCGGTGTAGCCGCAGCACATGGTTACGCATGCGCAGCCATCCGACAAGGTGGTTCTACTCACCAAAAGTCTTGAAAAATAAATCAGTGTTCCAAGAGACTTGTGCTTTGCTGGTTTATACGTAGTTGTTTTTTAACTTATGGACTAAAGAAGTTTAGGAGTGTTTAATATTTGGCAAAAGTTTAATACATCCCATAGAATGAAGTCTAAATACAGCTGCGAATGCGTGTCGCGAGGTAAGCGGAGTTCCTTCATGGCTCTTGTGTTTGCTGGTGTTGCCATTCAGACTGAAGTCGGGACCTTCCCATTGCCTTTTTGGGTAATTCTGGGCTTGGTGATCTAAGTATTATTTCTCTTATGTGTATTTGTACCTTTAGTTAGGCATTGTCAGGCTCTGATGATTGCATGTCTTCTCTTTGAGGAGAAGTTGGTAGAATCCATGCGAAGACTTTCAGATATCTGATAACAAGAGTGAAAAAGTAAGAAGCGAGTCAAAAATTGGCGCGGAGATGGAAAAATTGTAGCTTAGCGCAAGGCAAGATTCTGTACCCCGAAGAGGGCTGGTCCTGCAGCCAGGGCAGCTCAAGCGATGGCCTCAGTTGCCTGTGTCGTGCCACCGCTGGCTTGGGTGGACAGAACGGGAGGATGGGGTGGCCGTGGCTCCTCGGGGCACATCAAGACCCACCTGGACAAGGTCCTCTACAGCCTACTGTAGGTGATCCTGCTTCAGCAGAGGGTTGGACTGGGTGACCCACAGAGGTCCCCGCCAACCCCTACCATTCTGTGATTTTGGTACCTCCAGCTTTGTCCTTCTTGGCTGCGGGGCACGCAGCGGTCACGGCTGCGGCTCCGCCTGCCCTCTCCTCCACCGGTAGCATCACGCCGCCATTAACTCCATATTGATTTTGTGTTCGAGGAGAGAACTGTAATTACAGAGAGTCTCTACGCAGAGACACCGGTCTTCTGTCCGCTCACCGAAGCTGCATTTCGCATGGTTTATGTCTCTATTTCAACCCCATTCCTCTGCAAGGTTCTGCGCCCGTGATTAAAAGTTATAGCTTTGTTCTGTTGGTACAGTGGAAAACACCGAGTGAAAATATTCCCTCGTTCACCCTTGGCTGCGGATGTAACCGTAACGAATGGTGCCTGTTCCCAGCTCAGAGCTGGGGTCAGCGGTGACCTGACTCAGCTCCTGCTATTAATTTAAGAGAGATGGTGATAGCCGCTGTCTTGGACCGGGGTGAAGGAGCCACGCTCCCCCCCTGCCCCCTTGGTAATAAACTCGTCGTCCCGTGGCTCTGTAAGCTCGATAATTTTATTAGGTTTTCAGCACGGACCAGAAAGCCAGAAATGAAATGACCGCGTCTTGCGCTGCAATATGTGCCCGGGCCAGTTAACGAGATGGGGACATTTCTCATACTCAAACGGTTGGAAGAGATTGGGCAGTGTCAGTAAAAATGTGGCCAGATTGGTTTATTGTCCTCGTGCGCTTTCACTGCAGCATTTTAATTGCGAGTAGTCGAGATAATTTTCCCATCTCTATTGGCCTTTAGAAGATGAAAATCGTAATTTGCGGTAATACGGAAAAAATTAGGGATAAACTTGGCGGGGAGATCTCGATTCGTCATTCTGGTGGTGGAGGTGCGTGCTCATCGGAACCTGGCTGTAACGGAGGAGGAGGGGACGCGGATCTGAGGTTGGTGGAGCGTGTGCAAGAGGGTTGTTTTCGTGGTCGTGGTGCATCAGCAAATAGTTTCTGGGTCAAGGTTTCCCCTTCAAAATGACTGAAAGGGGAGTTGGAAGGAGTTGTAGTGTCCTTTGGTCCCACCGCTAATGCACGGCCAGTCCCAGCAGTCAGTTTGCTGGGTTTGGGTGGTTTTTATTTTCCCCTCCTCTACCTCTCTTCCCTCGTACTGGTAAAGCACTGAAGCGCTGGTCTTTTCCCACCACGTTTGCTGGGGGATCGTTTGAGTGTCACTGTCGCGCGTCTCGCTGGGTATTGCTGTTTGTCTTTCCTGAAACCCCCTAAATTTTCCTTGTTTTTAATGTTACTCTGCTGCTTCTAGTTATGCTCCTGGGTGCCATCGTGAGCAATGCCTTGCCGTTGACATTTATCGTTTGTATACACTTTGTGCTCTTCTCTTCCCCCCAGTACTCGTGTGCCGAGTCCCTCGAGGGACAGATTTTCATTAAAATTGGGGGGGGAGAAGTTACATTTCTTCATGCAATTGCTGCCGTTGCTGCTGTTATTCCTTGCATTACTGCGGTGTATGTGCCCTCTAGGCCTGTACAAATACAGGCTGAAGACCCCGCTGTGCTGGACGAGGTGACAAAACAACAAAATAACAGCCTTGGCCCCCAAATTAGAGTCAGAGGGATTTTCTGGTAGTTAAGAACACCTTTCGGTGTGGCTGGTATTAAGGTATTTGCAAATAAGCACACTTTTTAGCTCACTACTAATTATTGCCGTAGTCATATGCTGTCTTCTGCTGCATTTACTGCTTGACAAAGATGATGAGGGGACTGGAGCATCTCTCCTACGAGGAGAGGCTGAGGGAGCTGGGCTTGTTCAGCCTGGAGAAGAGAAGGCTGAGAGGGGACCTTAGAAATGCCTCTAAATATCTGCAGGGTGGGGGTCAGGAGGATGGGGCCAGACTCTTTCCAGTGGTGCCCAGCGACAGGACAAGGGGCAATGGGCACAAACTGAAGCAGAGGAAGCTCCAGCTGAAGATGAGGAAGAACTTCTTCCCTCTGAGGGTGACGGAGCCCTGGCCCAGGCTGCCCAGGGAGGTTGTGGAGTCTCCTTCTCTGGAGATATTCCAGCCCCGCCTGGACGCGGTGCTGTGCAGCCTGCTGTGGGTGACCCTGCTTGGGCAGGGGGTTGGGCTGGGTGACCCACAGAGGTCCCTTCCAACCCCAACCATTCTGTGATTCTGTGCTGGAATCCTGAGGAGGTTCGCTCCATTTGGAGAAGACTCCTTTGTGTTTCAGCCACAGAAAGAACTGTTTCGAAGCTATGACAAGTAGGTCCCTGGAGCTCAGGTTCCCCCGTGAGAAGTGCGATAGCAGGCTCGTTGGTTTGACATGGCTGAGAGCTCCTGCTGGATCCGTAAAAATGGATTTCTGCTTGAACACAGGCAACTAAAGTAAGTACCTGAAAGGTCCCTAAGGGAATTTTACCCAGGAACAACATCTATATTAAAAGCTGTCTGTAACGTTCTTCAAGATTATTTTTTGGGGGAAAAGTGAGAAATGAAACTTGATTTCCTACTGGTTGATGTTTTGGAGGATATAGGTAAGATTCACAGAGTTCATTTTGCAAAGAAATATCAGGTTTTGTACTAAAAATGAGGGAGGGAGGGAGCGGCCGATGGGTTGGATGGATTCCCATGCTGACAGAGGGTGCACAGCACCGTGGTCAGGCCTTAATTTCATTTAGAGACAATACAGGATAGTAGAGAGCAGTCAATACCATGCTGCCATGGGCTGGATTTTATGAACTTATTTAATGACATCTGAATTTGTTATTGTTTTATTATTAGGAAGCAGGTTTTGTTAGAGACCTTATGGGATAGTCTCAAGTTTTTCTCAAATTTTCCACGTGGGGGGAGATTTCTGAAACCATCTGGCTTCTCATTCAGCCTAATATTTAAGATACTAAATGCTGGGTATGGAGGCTTGTAAGGGATAGAGAAAGTTCATCTCTAGAAAAAATAATGTAGTGGAGTTTGTCAAGACCATTGACCAGTGAAAAAACTTAGTTTTTAGATTTTATGGGCCAAAGCAACTGGCCCTGGTGTCTTCTGAAGAAGCTGCAGGGTGTCAGGAACGGGAGTGAAATCGCAGGTGCGGAAAAAATCGGTTATCCCAGGATGTTGGTGACTGTCGGTTTTGCAGTCCTGTAAAAGACTTCATGTATTTTGGACAACATTTCACTTGGAGTATTTTATTCATTTTTTTTATCAAGTGCCTGCACTCCTGGGGGCAGATGGGGCTCGTCCCTGATTTCTTTTGGTTTCATCCTGCTGTTCAAGGAGGATTTGGATAGAGATGGAGCCATGGTCAGAGGAATATGGCGTATTTGGGTATAATTGCCTGCAGCTATAAACACTGAGGTCTTTGCCGTCCTTCCCATTGCATCTCTTCACAGAATCACAGAATGGTCGGGATTGGAAGGGACCTCTGTGGGTCATCCAGTCCAACCCCCTGCCGAAGCAGGGTTACCCAGAGCAGGCTGTAGAGGACCGCGTCCAGGCGGGGCTGGAATATCTCCAGAGAAGGAGACTCCACAGCCTCCCTGGGCAGCCTGGGCCAGGGCTCCGTCACCCTCAGAGGGAAGAAGTTCTTCCTCATCTTCAGCTGGAACTTCCTCTGCTTCAGTTTGTGCCCGTTGCCTCTTGTCCTGTCTCTGGGCACCACTGAAAAGAGCTTGGCCCCATCCTCCTGACACCCACCCTGCAGATATTTGTAAGTATATATTAGGTCCTCTCTCAGCCTTCTCTTCTCCACGCTGAACAAGCCCAGCTCCCTCAGCCTCTCCTCGTAGGAGAGATGCTCCAGTCCCCTCCTCATCCTCTTAGCCCTCCTCTGGACTCTCTCCAGCAGCTCCTCATCTTTCTTGAAGTGGGGAGCCCAGCACTGGACACAGGACTCCAGATGGGGCCTCACCAGGGCAGTGTAGAAGGGAAGGAGAACCTCCCTCGACCTGCTGGCCACACTCCTCCTCATGCACCCCAGGATCCCATCGGCCTTCTTGGCAGCCAGGGCACGCTGCTGGCTCATGGTCACCCTGTTGTCCCCCAGCACTCCCAGTCCCTCTCCGCAGAGCTGCTCTCCAGCAGCCCTTCTAGCAGCCAGTCGGGTCATACAGACGCGGTATCTGTTTCACCATGTTTTATGGAACATAAAGTTTCTAAAGGAGCCAGGGAAAATACTAGTAATCGTTTCAATTTTCCCTGCATTTGTCGCTATCTTGTTATACACACGTGCTAAACCAGTCCTTAAAAAAGAAAAATAAAAGCCATAACATTTTCTTACTAAAAATCAAAACATTAGGTGCGGAAACCTGCCTGATTACGTTGTTAAACACGTGCAGTCAAAGTCCCGGAGAGGGAAGAGGAACGCGTTGAAGACTTCAGTGAAATGTGAGCTTGGCTGAACTGCGTGTAATGCGTGCTTTAAAAGGGGCATTTAAAGCAGAAATAAATTAGGCAGGAGAGAAAGCTTTGCGGGGCAGAGTAGAAAGGCTTTGTGATTACTCTCAGGAACTGTATTTTTGCTTTTCGTTATTCTCTGCGATCTCATCTGTGCAGATTTAATATCTCACTATCAGCATTTATTGGATTTTTTTAATGAAAAATAAGCATACGTCTTCTCTGTGTAAATAGGAATATAATCGTTGGCGTAATGATACCCTAAATGCCTTCAGTTCTGGGGATCAGCTGGGTTTTTTTCCCCCTTGCTTATTGAACTTTATCCCACTCATCCTCTTTGTCTGTCCTTTAGGATTTTGGCTTAGCAAACTTTCTGTAAAAGGCAGCAGCGCTCGTGCCTGGGCACGGTTTCTGCCACCTGAAGAGCAAAAAGGAGCATCTGGGCAGCCGCTTTAGCTTAGGATGCACCGTTCTTCCCCTGTTATCACCAAGTCTTTCAAGTGACATTTGCAGGAATCCCATCCACGGCGTTAGCTGACATCATCCAGCCGCGAAAATAAAGCCAAACGTTTCTCTGGTCTTGGGATGCCAGTGAAATGAGGAGGAATGAGCAGAATGTGTGGATCACATTGGGGGGGGGGGAAAAAAAGGGCAATTACCCTTTATGGACTGTTCCTCAAGTAATTTCCACTAGAAATGCATTTTTTGGAGGCAAAATATAAAATAGTAGACTTCATTAATGAAGAGCTGGTCTCAGCAGAAATGTCGTGTGCAGGACAGGCTTCAGCTGCGATGGGAAATTAGAAGCGAAAAATATTACTGCTTCTCGTTCTGATATTTTGGGGCCAGATCTGGTAAGGAGCAGTGGTGATGGTGTGACTGCAAAGCTAGCTCCAGAAGTGGGACCAAAAGAGTCAGCAAAGCAGAACCAGAACGTTGTGTTGGACACATGAAATGGAGCTGGGACCTGTCCCCCTCGGCTGGTTCCTGGGGCGCTGGTTCCCAGTGCCCAGGGCATGGGGATGTGGGCATGGGAGGGTTTGCTGCTGTGCTCCGGGCTTCAGCTGGATGCTGGTGAGGAGGTGATAGGAGGTGGCTGGTGCTGGGCTTCCCAAGCCCATCCTCAAGAGTCCACTGACGTTTTCAGTTAGTTTGTCTAAAATTCCGTTTTTGACATCTAGAAGACCTGTGGGTCTAGGTCTTTGTCTCTGTGGTCGCAGCATTACGATGGAGAAGGTATTTGGTGCTGGTGTGACTGTGGATGCCACTGTTAAGAGGTCTTCACTTCACGTGTCTTGACTCAAGTACTGAGGTTTCACCATTTGCAATGGGCAGTCGAAGCGAGAGGAGACCCATCGTCTTATTCTTCCACTGCTGGCCTCTCCTTTTACTGGCTGGAGCTGCTGAGGCCATCGTGCTTCGTTTGTTAAGCAAAGAAATGATGTTTAATGAAGTGAAGGAAAGGCATCACACTTTGACTGAATAGCTAGGAAAGTTGGCCTGGGCCTTGAGTGCAGTCAAGAGCGCAGGGTGGAATTTTTGGTGCGTCTTTGGCCATCTTGGTAAACATGGAGTATGGTTTTTGGTCAGTTGGTGTTTTTCAGTGGGTCTGTGAATCTGAATATGCTGGATTTCATTCTGCTTCACATACTGATATTTTGGGACCAGATCTGGTAAGGAGCAGTGGCTTTCAAGGATTTCATTCTTGCATCCCCCCAAACCAGCATGGTCGTCTCGTGAAACATCAGAAAGTGTTAAAACAAGCCGGAAAGCCCATTGCTGTTCGTGTAAGGGTGGGAGAGGGGGTGGCCTGTCCCCGCTTAGGGGTGCCCAGCGGCATGGAGGTCCCACGGCCAGCACCGGGAGCATCCCAGCACCTCCCGTAACGTGGAACAGGGGCAACGGGCACAAACTGAAGCAGAGGAAGTTCTGTCTGAACATGAGGAAGAACTTCTTCCCTCTGAGGGTGACGGAGCCCTGGCCCAGGCTGCCCAGGGAGGCTGTGGAGTCTCCTTCTCTGGAGATATTCCAGACCTGCCTGGACAAGGTCGTCTACAGCCTGCTCTGGGTGACCCTGCTTCGGCAGGAGGGTTGAACTAGATGACCCACAGAGGTCCCTTCCGACCCCGAACATTCTGTGATTCTGTGAATCTTCCCTCGCAGCGCTGACTCGCCTGGACTTGCTGGAGAGTCCTACGAGACTGCCAGAGATTTGGAAAATAAAATAAAACTGTTTCCAGGAGATTTATTGTCGGGTTTCTATTTATGCCACCGCTGCTTATGTCGTTCTGGGAGGATGAAGGTACCTGAAAAGAGTTGTAAATTTATGCCTGCCTCCTCGAGGTCTTTTTTGCTCAGCCAGAATGGTTGGGAGATTTCCAACCCTAAATGAAAATCAGGACCTGAGGTTTCTTTCGTGTTCCATTGAATGACTTCTACGGCTTTTTTTCCTTAGTTATGTATAACCTGAGGGGGTTTTCTTTGCTTTTCTGTTGTTGTTTTTCTTATTCCTTGTTGATAATGCGTATAGACAAATGGGAATAATGTTTCTTGTTAATTTATGTTGCAGAACCAAAGAAAAGGGAAGCCGTAAAAGATTTTTGTGTGTTATAAAAATAGCCCTGCCTAATGGGATTGGTGCGTAGAGGGTGGTTGGAAATAAAAACCTGAGGCCAAAATAGGCTCCCTAAACCCAAAGATGGGATCCCATAGCTCTACTGAAGCCGAAAGGATAGGTGCTCCCATCTTGAAAATCCAGAGAACAGTGTCTAGAGAATAAAACAATTATAAACCAGCCTATTTCTGGGCTTGAATTACATGATATTTATGGAATTGATCATGCCAGAATTAGCTTTGCTTCAGAACTTTGAAGGTAGCCTTAACTCCCAGCTTGCCATTTTAATGCATAATTAACTCTTTTCACAAGCTGAATGTTATCTTTCACGGAGAATTAAGGAAATGTATGATGAAAATCTGTATTTCTGCTCCGGTAATGTTCTCCAGTGCTCTGCAGATTATTTTGGTGGTTCTTTTTTTAAAAAATATGTGGCAGTAGGAGAGAATTACTCTTTGTGAGTTTTCTCCCCATTCATAGAGGCTGAAGTTGTGACGTTATCCGAGTTATTTGAGAAGCGTTCCTGAAGTGTCCCTGGGTTTACAACAGAAATTCAGCCTGCCCCTACGCTTTCTCATTGCAGAGCCCTTGGCGTCAGTCCAACGTGCTTCCAAAACAGTTGTCTGAATTTCTTTAGAGGGATTCACAGCTATGAGGAGTAACGTTCTGAAGTAAAGGTCAGATGGACTTGTGCCAGCTCAGTGTTTGCCCGCTAGAAGTAGGCATTTCGGCCATTCAGCGTGACCTGGATAGGCTGGAAAGTTGGGCAGAGAGGAACCTGATGAGGTTCAACAAGGGCAAGGGCAGGGTCCTGCACCTGGGGAGGAACAACCCCATGCACCAGTACAGACTGGGGTGGACCTGCTGGAGAGCAGCTCTGAGGAGAGGGACCTGGGTGTCTTGGTGGATGACAGGTTGACCATGAGCCAGCAGCGTGCCCTGGCTGCCAATGGGATCCTGGGGTGCATGAGGAGGAGTGTGGCCAGCAGGTCGAGGGAGGTTCTCCTTCCCCTCTACACTGCCCTGGTGAGGCCCCATCTGGAGTCCTGTGTCCAGTGCTGGGCTCCCCACTTCAGGAAAGATGAGGAGTTACTGGAGAGAGTCCAGCGGAGGGCTACGAGGATGAGGAGGGGACTGGAGCATCTGTCCTACGAGGAGAGGCTGAGGGAGCTGGGCTTGTTCAGCCTGAAGAAGAGAAGGCTGCGAGGGGACCTTAGAAATGCCTCTAAATATCTGCAGGGTGGGTGTCAGGAGGACGGGGCCAAGCTCTTTTCAGTGGTGCCCAGCGACAGGACAAGGGGCAACTGGCACAAACTGAAGCAGAGGAAGCTCCAGCTGAACCCGAGGAAGAACTTCTTCCCTCTGAGGGTGACGGAGCCCTGACCCAGGCTGCCCAGGGAGGCTGTGGAGTCTCCTTCTCTGGAGATATTCCAGCCCCGCCTGGACGCGGTGCTGTGCAGCCTGCTCTGCGTGACCCTGCTTGGGCAGGGGGTTGGACTGGGTGACCCACAGAGGTCCCTTCCAACCCCGACCATTCCGTGATTCTGTGATTCATCGCCAGTGAGTAGGTATCTAGTAAAACTTGTAAGGAACAGATTTGTCCTGTGCCTTCTAAATGGTCTCTCAGGTGCTGTTGGTTGCATCAATACAGAAATATAGCACTTGATGGGAGAATAAATGATGCTGATTGTGTGTCTTATTATGCAGCTTATGGTCCCCATCCGCTGAAACTCAAAAAAAAAATAGAATATCTTCTTGGCTTTAGGGAACTTTGGTTCAGGAGATGCGAAGCAGAGTGCTGCGTAGTGTTTGTTAGCTGTGGCTTTTCTTCAGATGGTGAAGTAAAAAGTGGCATGTAAAATTTGAGAAGTATATAGAACCACTTTTTCAAAACCATAGTAGTATGCAGGAATCATAAGATTTACTAAATGCACAGATCAATACTACGTTATTGTTTGACTCGTGAAGGCAAATGACGTTGGCTGTCTCCTACCTCACCTGGAGGAAGGAGGAGACTCCGTCATCATCTGCAGCAACAGTTGCAGCTCTTCGATTCAGTAAGTCCCTCCTGAACTGCGTATTAAATGCTCTTTGGCAAGCTAAAGATCTCCAAATCTGCTCACATCTTTTGTATTGATTTATTAAGCGGTTTCCTATATTTCTGTGTACACTCGAATATATTTACGTCTGGTCTTTTCTGTGAATGCCGAGTCTCCTGTGTTCTTTCTCTGCTGCCTTTTTATTTGGTCCGCAGTAAGGATTTTGTTTACACGCAGCAGTACTCATCACCTTGTTTCTTCTGTCCAAGTTAATTATTGAAATAGAGTTCTCAGAGCATGCACCAGGAGAAATAGCGTTCCTGTGGACCAGGGCATGTGCTGCACAACCTCACGTAAATCGGGAGCGTTTCCACAATAAGCCTTAGCATCTTGGGCATGCAGGCACGAGGATGAGGAGTGTGGGTTTGGGATGAAGCACTGCTGATGGGTCACACGAGAATTTTAGAGGAAGAAAACCCGTGCAGTATCAGAAAAAGTGTTTAGTCTACACGAAGGCTACTCCTTGGTAGTAGGAGGTTGGTATTTAGTTGGTTCAGTTTTCAGCACTGTCTATCTGGGTGCATGTGTGTTAATTATATTAAATGCCTGCTACTCTCACAGCCTTTTTTTAATCAGGAAATAATTGCGTGCTGGTGTAATATATAGTTGGATTCAGCAATACTTGCTCTCAGCACTGTTCCGTCGCTATGAATAGGAGATAAAGCCATTTAACCACAATTACCAACCTTTGGCAAAGCTTGCTCGTTCTGGTACGTACTCTGCGTTACGCTGTGCCTTCTCATACGTGAAGTGAAGGTTTGATCCTGGCCCAAGCGTTTAGGAACAGCGAGGAGGTGCAAAATCTGTAGCTGTATTTCAGTTTGGACCTCTCTGCACTGGAGATGGTTTTGGTAGTTCACAGAATCACAGGATGGTCGGGGTTGGAAGGGACCTCTGTGGGTCACCCAGTCCAACCACCCTGCCCAAGCAGGGTCACCCAGAGCAGGCTGCACAGGACCTTGTCCAGGCGGGGCTTGAATATCTCCAGAGAAGGAGACTCCACAACCTCCCTAGGAGTTGATGAGGCTGTGAAGTCTGTGGAGATCTGGGTCCGTGAAGCCCTACGTCGAGCCCAGCTGCTGGCTGCTCTTGTTGCGTCTCTGCTGGTTCATCCATAAGTGCAAGGCTGAGCCGTGCTCTCGAGTGAAATCTGAGGGATTTTTGGATAATCTTTTGTTTTGACTCTTTGTCTTTGCTGTATAGGTTGTTTTCCCATCGGATAAAAACAGGACCAAAATACTTATTTACGACATGGTAATGACAGCCTAGAATTTCTAAGAGTTGACATCTGGTGTAATTTACTTGAGCTGGAAAACCTTGGAAATTATTTTTCCCCAAGAAGGGTGCGACAAAGGTTTCTAATTTTTTAATGGTTGCTTTCTTCTTCCTGTAATGTGAAGTCAAATTAGCAATGCGATATGGTATTGCGAAGCGAAAATGGCCCTCTTTATCTACTGGATGGTATCCAAGTCATCATGTGCCACTTGCATGATAAAATTATGTGGTAAAGAAAAGAAAAAAAAAAAAGAATCATGTTCACTCAAAAGACGGCAATAACATAAAATGTGGTCTTTATTTATTGTGACTGCAATATCTGCTGCTTTGCTCTGTCTTGTACTGGAGGTCAGATTATGCAGGGTCCTGTACCTTTCCTAAGAGGGAAATTGCAGAAGATGAGACACGATGGTGGTGTTTACGGAGCAAAGCTTTGCTGACGAGCGACGATAGCAGCGGAGTACGACTCGCTGTGCACCGTTTCTCAGTATTTATAGATATTTTGCCGTAAGGTGCTTGATCCTTCGCTCCAGTCAGACAAGCTCCAGCAACAGCTGCTGGAGGCAGGCTCTGATCCCACCACCGCGATGGCTTTGCACCGCCCAGCCCTAAGCTCTTAAATGACGCGAGTAAAGGTGTAGAGCAGCTTCTTCCAGCAGCTCCTCCTGTGAAGGGAGGATGTTATCACAGAATCATAGAATGTTCGGGGTTGGAAGGGACCTCTGTGGGTCATCTAGTCCAACCCTCCTGCCGAAGCAGGGTCACCTACAGTAGGCTGTAGAGGACCTTGTCCAGGCGGGTCTTGAATATCTCCAGAGAAGGAGACTCCACAGCCTCCCTGGGCAGCCTGGGCCAGGGCTCTGTCACCCTCAGAGGGAAGAAGTTCTTCCTCCTGTTCAGCTGGAGCTTCCTCTGCTTCAGTTTGTGCCTGTTGCCCCTTGTCCTGTCGCTGGGCACCACTGGAAAGAGTCTGGCCCCATCCTCCTGACACCCACCCTGCAGATATTTGTAAGCTATGGCAGTCCGATGTGATAAACCGTCGCTTAATTTACTTAGTGAGCAAGTGCGTCGTGCACAGCACCATCAAGTTACTTGGTCAATTCTGAAAACTTTGATTTTTTTTTTTTTACGATTTTGACAGTTCTTCTCCCTCAAGGGCCTCAATGTTGTGCCTATGAGATAATGGGAACAGGCAGGACTCAGATCACCGTCTTTATAATTCTTACACTGCAGCTTTTCGTTTCAAAGGGATGTAGCCCTAAGGGTCAAAGCTGCCAGAAACGCTGCCTCAGCTATTCTGAGATGTTTCTTTTTAGCAGTCTTCCCAACTGGGGTGGTTAATTGCCATCATCAGGTGGGAATCCACCCCACTGTTAATGCAACAGATTATCTTCAAAAATCCATTTATAAAGGTTGCTGTAGTTATTACCCAGTCAAAGAATAACAACCGGGTGCTGGACTATTTAGGTTACTGCATGCTTTACTTCGGGGGGCTTTGTTCAGGACAGTTGCTGGGATTATTTCTCATTTTTCTTGACAGCTCTATTGTGCCTTCCTTTATTGGTAACATTAGGACATTAAATCTTCTGAAAGGGAAATAACGTTTTTAATGTAGTGGCACTGGGTGTCAGGGCTGTAATCAAAGTTTGGCCGGTTACTCATCCTGGCAATGTTGTGCACCTCTATCTCTTCCTTGAAATGGTGATAAAACTTCCAAAATGTACCAAAATAAGCCATTTTTGTGCGTTTAGCTGAACGGAGCTGCCCCCTCTCCCAAGGTCAGGCAAAACCAGATTTCTTGTTTATCCCATTGAGGCAAGAATTAATCCCGAGGAGTATTACAGACTCCATTACACCGGTCAGGGGACGGAGGGGACGGTCGCAATGATCACTTCTGCCCTGTGAAGCTATGAATCTGGGCTCTGCTTCCAAGGAAAGGATGGCGAAAAGGCTCGGGCTCTTCCTTTGGGAGGGCTGGAGAGTGCAGCGGTACCCGGCACGTGCAGTACTGAGCCTAAGGATGGGAGGGCTGTGATGCCCTCAGAAAAGGAGACAGGACCTGGGTGTCCTGGTGGACGACAGGGTGACCGGGAGCCAGCAGTGTGCCCTGGCTGCCAAGAAGGCCAATGGGATCCTGGGGTGCATTAGGAGGAGTGTGGGCAGCAGGCCAAGGGAGGTTCTCCTTCCCCTCTACACTGTCCTAGTGAGGCCCCATCTGGAGTGCTGTGTCCAGTGCTGGGCTCCCCAGCTCAAGAAAGATGAGGAGCTACTGGAGAGAGTCCAGTGCAGGACTACGAGGATGGTGAGGGGACTGGAGCATCTCTCCTAGGAGGAAAGGCTGAGGGAGCTGGGCTTGTTCAGCCTGGAGAAGAGAAGGCTGCGAGGCGACCTAATAAATGCTTATAAATATCTGCAGGGTGGGTGTCAGGAGGATGGGGCCAAGCTCTTTTCAGTGGTGCCCAGTGACAGGACAAGAGGCAATGGGCACAAACTGAAGCAGAGGAAGTTCCGTCTGAAGATGAGGAAGAACTTCTTCCCTCTGAGGGTGATGGAGCCCTGGCCCAGGCTGCCCAGGGAGGTTGTGGAGTCTCCTTCTCTGGAGATATTCCAGACCCGCCTGGACAAGGTCCTCTACAGCCTACGGTAGGTGACCCTGCTTCGGCAGGAGGGTTGGACTAGATGACCCACAGAGGTCCCTTCCAACCCCTACCATTCTGTGATTCTGTGAAAACTGAACCAAATAATGGTGTCTGTGCTCTTAATTCAAGATAACGAGGCTGCTAGTGAGGACTGGCACTCTCTAAAGCAGGGTGTGGGCTGCGGTCTTGCATCTTGGGAAGCATCCCCTAGCCATCCTCTGTGGGACGCCAAGACAGCCGGGTCCCCATGAGACAGGGGGGAGATGTCAGCGATGCAGGTTTCCTTTGGAAATGGTGACCGTGATGGGTTGTCTCTGAAGAAGCATTAAATAAATACTTAGGGGTTGGAGTAAAGGACCCCCAGAGGTACTTCAGTGACATTTCTATTGCTTTCTGGTGTCATTTTGATATTAACTTCTCTTCCAACATGTCTCGGATGCAGTTCGGGTTAATGAAGTGCCTGACTCTGATCATTCCACCAAACTTAGGCACTTAATTTCGTCATCTGAAGTGCAGCACCCTAAATGCTGCTTCTTTTAGTGATAAGGTGCAGGCAGCTCCTGAAGTGTGGTTCAGACAGGCGGTACGTCCTTCTCTGACCAAGTACTGGGATGCTTCAGCTGTGTACCTGAATTAATTGGGATGACCCTAGTCTTGAACATCCATCATCAGATTTATGACGAAGTTGGACTTTGCAGCTCTAGTGGTAGACAGCACTTGAGGCTGGACTAGATCCAGTGTTCTTTGCTGTAGAAGAATATTCTTCTGCAGGTCCATTTATCAGTGAAGATATCAATTATAACTACATCTATTAGGGGAGGTCTTCAGGACAAGACTTTCAAGCATCAGAGATGCCTTAAGCTTATCACAGACTGATACAGTTTCTGGTTGTGCAGAGGATTAGGCAAATCCCACTGAGTTCTGCAAATTCAGGCTGATTTGGGGGTGGAGGAAGAAAAATTATACCAAAAGTGTCCCAACAGCAGCCAGCTCTGATGCCGATTCAGGAATATCTAGCTGCGGGTCACTAAAGCAAAAGCGCTTGTTAGAGGAACTAGAAAACAGAAAATACATTTTTGTGTCATAGTTGATGTTTGCTGGAGCCCTGCTTAGTGTTGTTGAATGTCCATAGGGAGTGAAAAGTCTTTAATTAAACAGATGCCAGTGGGTGCAAAATTTAAAGGCCTGTGCTGAATGGCCTGTGTCATTAATCCTAAAAATCAATATGATGCGTTTGGTTGTCTAGTGACTTCCAGTCATTTACTTTTCCCAGATGAATTTGGCTTCTGGGTCCTGTGATCATTACAGGGACCTCCAGCGCTTCAAATTTTCAAGAAGAACATGATTAAACAAAAAAAAATAGAGATAAAACCAGGAGTAATTACTGAAGATTGCGTATTTTCATGGCTCGCTGGACCTAGAGTTGTTTAAGGCAAGGCGTGATACCTGGGCTGCCCTTGTTTTTCAGCCAGTGTTTTAGAGGCTTGGAAAGCTGAAAGTGGAAGCACAGATAATGTTAAATCAGAATTAAGGAATAAGATCAGCGCTGAGATACAAATTGGGGAGGAATTAAGTGGTGGGCAGGTTTTAAAAAGGAAATGAACGTAGGGTGAGGAATGGTGCCCTGGGGTGGGACTGCCCTTGGTCGCTGGGACAGACGAACTATTCTGATTTACCCTGGGGAAAATGTCCAAGCACCTTCATTTCTCACCGAATGCCAAATTCTAGTTCTCATCAGTTCTGTGAGCTGTGAGAAGCGCCTCGGTCCGTTCAGATAACCGTGCCACGTGTACGAGAAGCCCCTTTTTTTGAGGCTGTGTTTGAGCCTTCCACCAGTGCCCGCCTGGGACGTCAGAGGAATCACCATTCTGTAAGACGCAAGACCATTATATAGAATAAATATGGAGATGAAGTTGTTTTATAGCTGCTACAGAAGTGTGCATGTACAGTCCGAAGGCGGCGTGCAGTCACGGTGGGTGAGAGTGGAGAGTGACAGATTAGTTTGGATGAGGATTTGCTTGACTTTGAAAGTCTACTGGTGGGTCTTTGTGCTGCATTTTTGTTTTCAATTAATCACAGAATCACAGAATGGTCGGGGTTGGCAGGGACCTCTGTGGGTCACCCAGTCCAACCCCCCTACCCAAGCAGGGTCACCCACAGCAGGCTGCACAGCACCGCGTCCAGGCGGGGCTGGAATATCTCCAGAGAAGGAGACTCCACAGCCTCCCTGGGCAGCCTGGGCCAGGGCTCCGGCACCCTCAGAGGGAAGAAGTTCTTCCTCCTGTTCAGCTGGAACTTCCTGTGCTTCAGTTTGTGCCCGTTGCCCCTTGTCCTGTCGCTGGGCACCACTGGAAAGAGTCTGGCCCCATCCTCCTGACACCCACCCTGCAGATATTTGTAGGCATTTCTAAGGTCCCCTCTCAGCCTTCTCTTCTCCAGGCTGAACAAGCCCAGCTCCCTCAGCCTCTCCTCGTAGGAGAGATGCTCCAGTCCCCTCACCATCCTCGTAGCCCTAAAAGCTTTACAATCCCCAGGACCCAGCCACTTGTTTGAGAACCAACTTCAGGACAGGGCCAGAACCTGCCCTTCTCGTTTCATTTGAACTTTTCCCGGGGCTTAATTGGTGACGAGGTCAGTGTACGTTCATTTTTCTGGTCTTCTCATAGTCGTAAACTTCGTCGCTAGGCGATCATTAAAACACAGTTTTAGAAAACCACATTTTATTAGCATTCAGGCCCAAGCCTAGCGATGGGAGATGCAGTCGTATAATCAAAAGGAAAAGCAAGGTGCTCCTGTGAATAAACGGAGGTAACAAAGCTCAGAAGCACTTCAAAGTGCCAATTTCAATAGGGCGCGGAAAACGCGTGCAACTTGGGGATGTCGTCAAGGAAATTTAAGAAATACAGTTTTTGTCAGCATGACTTAGGGGGGTATTTCACAGGGTGTGCTTTTAGTTACAGAAAGAAAAGAAGCAGAGATAGCAGAGTTTAGCGCAGACGTGTAGCGATGTCCCTCCCCGTACCGGCTCCCTGTGTTTCTTCCAAGGGCGCTTCCCTTCCCCTGGGTACTGCTCTACGATGCTCTGCAGTCCCGAGAAGCATGTTGGGGCATGTCCTAGGCTAACCTGAACATTTACAGAGGCAGAAGTGGTTTTCTTTAAGGTCCCAAGCCTGGTGAATTGTCCCTGCGCCTTCTGATGTCTTGGGTGTGTTGGAAGCGCTGCTGGGTGCGCTGGCTCTTCTCCCAAGCAGAGCAGCCGCTCGAAATGCACTTGAACTTCTGCACCGAGAGGTTAAAAATCCCCTGCGGCATCAGTGTCGGGGGAGGGCGTCATCTCAGTCAGGTCTCAAGCTTTAAAAAGAAATCAACATTGGTTTTGAGTAAAATTGAGTAGAATCACAGAATCACAGAATGGTAGAAGTTGGAAGGGACCTCTATGGGTCTTCTAGTCCAACCCTCCTGCCGAAGCAGGGTCACCTACAGCTTGAGCCCTGTCTTCCCTGACCTGTTACCCCATAGTACACCACTAATTCTCCTGAAAATCAACTGAAAGTAGTAATGTTCTTCAAGGAGAGTGTTGGTGCATGGCACGTAGCAAGTTAAAAAGGAGGAAGGGAGCGTTTGCGATTCTGCCGCAGGGCTGAAACGAGGAGCAGAGCTGGCGCCGTGCTTCAGTACCAGCGAAACAAGCTGGTGCTTTCAGATCTTTCCATTCCGTTGTCCTGAACGCATCCTTCATTCTTCTGCCTTTCAGGTTGTTTCTTCTCAAGGCCAGGTTGGATGGAGCTCTGAGCAACCTCGTCTAGTGGGAGATGTCTCTGCTCATGGCAGGGGGGTTGGAACCAGATGATCTTTATGGTCCCTTCCAACCCAAACCATTCTATGATGATATGAAGTTGTTTGTTATTTAGCTAAGGCAAGGAGCTGGTCGTGGAGAGGAGTGAGGATGAGTAGCTTCAATCAGTTGGGTAATAAATCAATCTGAACCCTGGCTGTAGATTGTGCAATCCAGAATTTTCCTCTTTGGACATAAGAATTGCCAACCCTGGCAACATCTGGCAGTTTTTCCTTTTCTTCCACAGATGTTCCAATATCTTCTTGTTTCCCTGGCCTTTTTGAATAGGAGTATTCATCATTATCTACCATCTTTGAGCAATTCAGCAGAAGCTTTAGACCCATTTGTAGAATTGACCTCTTTTTAGCTCTTGGCTCACGATCCTGTCCAAATCCTTTCCCAGCCCTCTCTCGGTGCACGCGACTGGGCTCGGGGAGCCGTTCCAGTGCATGATGCACGCTGAATAGTACCAGATGGTTCCTTTTCTCTTCAGAAGCTCACTAACTAACCCCTATACCCAAAATAGCGGCTTTTCTGCTACCAATTTAGGCCTTCAAATTTGAGCATTTCCGCTGGGGAGCTACCTTTATTCTTCCTACATGAGGCCCAAAGAGATGCTCTCCAGGTTAACGTGAGAAGTAGGTAGGCTTTGCGCTCCTGTGTTCCCTTACCGCAACAACCTTCGTGCGCGTGAAGACTCGTGAACCTCCGTTGCAGTTAATGTTTTGGGAATTGCGGTTACAAAAATGTGTACTTTGCAAAAAAGGAGAGTATCAGTGACTTCATTAAAAATCACACAGAGAATTAACGTCGAAGCTAGGGCAGGCTCTGGCACTCAGGTCATGGACCTTGGAGCTCCGTCGGTCTCCGAAGGCAGCACGCGCTGCTCCGTTGCGTGTGTTATAACGGGACGACCCTCCTTTGCCTCTGTGGGAGCGTGAATATTGAATGAACAGGTTTAGGGATGCATTATTTCGTTGTACTTTTTTGATTTCCTCCTATTTTGTTGTTTGTGGCGGTGCGCGGTCGTTTGGGCTGGTGGGCAGCTAGCATCTTCCTCCAGAGATGGATCCCTGCCTTCGAGGGATCTCCAGGCAGCTCCTGATACCAGCACAGCGTGACAGGGGCGCGTGCATTAACATTATTTAAAATGGAATATTTTTTTTTAAATAATCCTGAGATTTTTATTTTAATCTGAATCTTAATGGCCTAATTATTCTGAAATTATTGTGCCCTTTGCTTTATAAACTCTTAATCAGGAGGCTCTTGGGCAGAGGTCGTTTAAGTAATCAGCATCAGTATAATCAGTAATTAAAGTGATAGCCAACTACAGGTGTTGCTAAGTGCTAATCAATTAAGTGCCTTTGTAATTGAAAACTGGATTGAAATATTGATAGTTACTTTGATCCCTGGACCTGTGAAGTTCCAGTTGGCTTTCTTAGAGTTGACTGAAGCCCTTCACGAGTTTGAGATATTTTTGTATTACAGGGGTTTTTTTTTTCCTTAATGAAAACTTTCTAGCCCATCTCTGAATGAGAAGTCAGCGCTTTGAAAATGTTTGTGAGTAGGATGTTCTTTAAAAATAAAGAGCTTTTCAAGTTA
Organism: Opisthocomus hoazin; assembly: GCF_030867145.1. Classification (NCBI taxonomy): domain Eukaryota; kingdom Metazoa; phylum Chordata; class Aves; order Opisthocomiformes; family Opisthocomidae; genus Opisthocomus; species Opisthocomus hoazin. The sequence goes on along the minus strand of NC_134453.1, from coordinate 1,894,587 downwards.
ATGGTATCTCTTAGTTACTTCAAAAGGCTTTTGTTTCCAACCGTGCTTACAAAATTAGTACAAGTTAGTTTTAGTTGTATGATGAACTGTCTCAAAATGCTCTAAAAAAATCTAAAAATGCCTAAAAATCCATTAAGCAATCACTCTTCTCTGCTTAGGTAATAAAACTAAGAAGCTGAAAGCAAGATCCACCTGTCCTTAAAAATTTATCATGTCGGGTGATTGGCTTTGGATGTGGGTTTTCCTCACCGTCAGCTGTAAAAAGAGCCTGTCTAAGCTTGGCGGAGAGGAACCTCACCAATTTGGAAACATGAAAATTGTGGAAATGTTGGTCTAAGCAGTTCCCGTTCCGTAAGAGAGGAACGCTGCGCTGCGTGCTGTTTTGGGGTGTCCATACGTCACCCAGCTAACGAGCGCTCGATTGCTCTGTAGACAACTATTTCTCAAGTCTTTTTTTAAAATCTTTAGAACAAAATTTTGGAAGCCGTTGTGCCTTAGAAGTTTCTGCATTTGCAGAGAGAGAGCGAAAATGATGACTTTTTTCATTGTGTGTTTTCAAACCTCACTATTTTCTGTTTGTTTTATTCCTTTGCCGCCGTAACCAAGTGTTCGCCTGAGGTGCCTGACTCTTCTAAGCCTTGTATTTGGTTGTGTTTTGTCTTCTCTTCAAGTTAGTGAAGAAACCCAGAGGCATTTTTATCCTTAAGTGTTTTTTTTTTTTTCCCCAATATATCATTACTATCACTTTAGGGTTTTTTGGGTTTGTATTTGGTTGTGTTTCGTCTTCTCTTCAAGTTAGTGAAGAAACCCAGAGGCATTTTTATCCTTAAGTGTTGGGTTTTTTTCCCCAATATATCATTACTATCATTTTTGGTTTTTTGGGGGGTTTTTTTTGTTTATTTTGATTTTTTTTTTTAAGGCTGTGATGATCAACTGGTTTTAAGTATTTGATCGTGCAGTTTTAATATAAGAGCTGTTTGGAGACGTAGTTCGGAAGAGAAATATCCTGAGGAGCTAATACTGGCTGAAAAGTTCTTCCTACCTTAACAATCCTCCCAGGTTTTTTTTTTCTTCTTATCTTTGGGGTGGAGGGGACGTGGTTTTATGAAACACCATGCTGGGGGACTTCCAAATTGCTCGTATCCAAGGCTACTGCCAACAGCCTCAACACATATTTGTAAATTAATTTGCAGCTTATGCCTTGGTTGTAGGGGGAGAACCCCTTCCCTGCGGGGTGGTGGATGCGGGGACGGCCGTGGCTTGGAGGGCGGCAGGAGAAACGCGGCTTCTGCATGAAGTGCCTTCCTCCGTCGCTCGTGCGTGAATTTAGTTAATTTACTAAAATAAAAGAGTCATGGAAGAGCAGTACTGGTTGGAAAAAACAGATCCAAACCTCATCCCTTCTGCTCTTCAACTTGCAAATCGGCACCTGAAAAATCCTCTCCTCTTCGGCCCTCGATGCCTTCAGATGTTTCTGGTAGGACTTTGGGAGTTCACAGCACGTACGGTGAAGGGCTCTCCTTTTTCTTTCCTTGCCCTCGGGTTCCTGTATTTTTGCAAGGCGCTTCCATGTCCCCACGCGGGTCTAAGCTATCGTGTCCCCACGCGGGTCTAAGCTATCGTGTCCCCACGCGGGTCTAAGCTATCGTGTCCACACGTGGGTCCAAGCTAATGTATCCCATGCAGATCTAAGCTAACGTGTCCACACGCTGGGCCAAGCTAACGTGTCCACACGTGGGTCCAAGCTAACGTATCCCATGCAGATCTAAGCTAACGTGTCCACACGCGGGTCTAAGCTAACGTGTCCCACGTGGGTCTAAGCTAACGTGTCCACATGCAGGTCTAAGCTATCGTGTCCACACGTGGGTCCAAGCTAATGTATCCCATGCAGATCTACGCTAACGTGTCCACACGCTGGTCTAAGCTATCCTGTCCACACGTGGGTCCAAGCTAACGTATCCCATGCAGATCTAAGCTAATGTGTCCTATGTGGATCCAAGCTAACGTGTCCACATGCAGGTCTAAGCTAACGTGTCCCACGTGGGTCTAAGCTAACGTGTCCCACGTGGGTCTAAGCTAACATGTCCGCACGCAGGTCCAAGCTATCGTGTCCACACGTGGGTCCAAGCTAATGTGTCCTATGTGGGTCTAAGCTAACGTGTCCACACGCGGGTCTAAGCTAACGTGTCCCACGTGGGTCTAAGCTAGCACGTCCACAGCTGGGAGCCTGAACCTCATTGCCTCCCAACACGCGTTAAACTGCTGATGATCAAGATGCTATTAGTTCGTTCTCCCAGAGCGTTGAAAATATCGACTTAAAGCCTTCCAAAATAAGACATCCTCATTTCATTAAAAACATCTTCATGCACGTCTTCTGTAGGCAGCCTAGGTCTGACTTCGGAATAGTTTTGACTTTCCCTGTAGCTTTAGGGTAATAAGCTTCCGTGCCACACGCGTAGCGTAGAAGTGTTTCCTGGGAATTTGTCTTCTCTTTCAGGAGAGAACTCACCCACAGCAAAAAAACAGTAAAGTCCCGTTGACTCGACCTTGGGATGCTTAATTTCATGGTGAAGTCTATGATTTTGTAGTTACGCCAGGCTTAGCAGATCTTGCTGCACAAATGGCGCCTGGATTTTCACGTTTCCTCAAGCGTTAGCCTAATTTAAAGTACGCCGAAGTCTTAGACGTATTTTTAAAACACTGTCTTTTTTTAGACATTTTTTTAAAATACTGTCTTTTTCAAATCCCTTCTTGGGTCTTGCCTGTTTTTCAAAGCACACCTGATCTGGGAGATAATGCACGTCTTCTACGAGCTGTTCAGGTCGTTTGGATTTAATTGGTAGGAAAAATGGAGCCGGAATGCACGCTTCACCCAGGGATTATTGAGACTAAGATTAATTAACAGCAGTTAAAAAAGCTAGAGTTAGACATTTCTATGAATTTTGGCAAGCACAGAGGGGCTGGTTCTCAGCGACGCGGGACAAATTCTGAACGCTCGTTGCAGATCGTTGGGAGCCCTTCTATGGGCTGCAGCTCTGTGTTGGGTGGTGACCAGTCCAACTCAGCTCTCAAACATTGTTTATGGGTCTTTTTTAAGGACGAAAGATGAGTCCAACTGGTTGTGAAACTTTCTATTTAGTGTTCTGAGGGCTTTTAATTATTTGCAACTGCGTCTCGGGCAGTCTGTTGTGGTTTTGGCTACAAGCCTTGCTTCTGGCAGGTTCCACTTATTTATACTAGTATTTAAATTTTAGTTTCTTCAAGCCTACAGTCCCATTTCGGCTCACAATCTTAGTAGGGGAACTTTTGCCCTCTGGATGTATTGAAACCACTGGTATTTTGGAGGGGGTGTGATTTTGGTGGGTTTTTTGATTTATTGTGGTTCTTAAGCATATTTCATGTGCAGCGTTTGACAGACCTTGGGTAGCTTCAGTGCCTGTTGCTATCGCTAATAAAAGCTAAACAAAGGCGGTAGGAGTATGTAAGATTTAAAACAGCTTTGCAAAGTCTCGGAACCCTTTATGAAAGCACCTGAAGGTTATTCCTAGTTTCCATACAGAGGGAGTGTTTCTGGGAGATCATTGCCCGAGTCCCTCACCGAGCGCAGAACACACCTGGCTCCCAAATCTGCCGTCTTACTCCGGAAATTAATTTCAAATCCCAGTTCATGGATGGGTCATATCTGGAATGCGAAATGTGCCTTTTCTTGCTGCTGGCCATATATGGAGGGCAATAGCCCATTTTCTTATTGCATGACATCATCAAGTTACTCCTTTTTTTGAACTTTTTCCAGCTTTTTACAGATGGGGTGAGTGGATTGTAGATGCTTAATCTACATAAATTCACGACGGGCGCTCTTATTCTGGCTTGATTTCCCTTCTCCTACCTTGCAATTGTTCAGGCTTTGCCTTTTAACCAGAGTTAACCTGCGTTAACTGAAGCATCCAGTATATAATTCACCGTCAGCTGATAGATGGGAAGTTTTAACCCACAGAATTTCTTCCAAACATGTGAAATCTCTAGGGTACTTTGATCCTGGGTAGCGCCTGTCGTACCCTTTGAAGGTGCTAGGCACTCCACGAGCCCCTTCCCATTGCCTTCCCATTGCCTTCCCATTGCCTTCCCATTGCCTTCCCATTGCCTTCCCATTGCCTTCCCATTGCCTTCCCATTGCCTTCCCATTGCCTTCCCATTGCCTTCCCATTGCCTTCCCATTGCCTTCCCATTGCCTTCCCATTGCCTTCCCATTGCCTTCCCATTGCCTTCCCATTGCCTTCCCATCCCTGTGCTCTTTGGCAGCTCATGGTGTGCCCTGGGTGTTTTTACACAAGTCTTATTCCCAGTTTGGTTTAGTTGGGTTCTACTTTTCCGGCAGAATAGCCAACATCCTTGAGGCGCATGATTGCTTCTACTTGGTGAGTTTTAGGGGTCTTCCTCCAGAGTATCACTTCAAGGCTCGGTTGTATCAAAGAGCTGATTTGTGTATCTAGCTGGTGTGATTGTAGATAATTGAATATCCTTTGGGGGAAAAAAAAATCTTAAGGAATTGACTTAGTAAAGAAAAAAATCAGAAGAAAAGCATACGTGCAGAGACAAAGTGCAACAGATAGATTTCATAAAGCGAGTACTAGTCGTCTGCTACCATAAATGAATGAATGTTTGCAAATATCTGTTAATGAATATGTATGGCCAGAGGATTATTGACTAAAATAAACAGACAGATGGTCTTTGCACATCTAGAAACTTTGATTTGGTAAAATTGTGAGATTTCTGATGCTCCGTATGTCGAGTCAATGTAGAGATAACATCTCCGCTTTTTTCTTATTCTATTAAATAATCGTGAAAATGGGAAAATGAAAATATCCTGTGGTTTTGGAAAGATGTTAAAGGTTCAGCTCAGGTTTGGTTGGATGTGTTGGACCAATGTCTGTTCTCCCTGAAAAGGTTTGTTAAATACAGTTAAACTGGAAGGGATCATGCCATGTCGTTTGCAATCTGTAAAGGGCCGTTTTGCAACGTCAAGGGCATTCACAGCTCTGGGTGAGGGCAGCGCTGGGCGTCCGAGCTCACGCTGAGCTGTTCAGGGTGACTTCCTAATGATGCGAGGAAGGGACCACACTCTGCTTGAAGAAGGCTCATTTCAGCAAGCGGAGGTGACCAGCAACCTTTTACGTTGCGTTCCGACCAGGACTAACAGGTTCCCAAAATCCTCTTCAAGCTGGCTTCATTTTGTGGTTTCCTTAGGAGTCTTGGTGTAACATAAAGGAAATCTTTTCTTTCTGTTGGCTACCTCTCGGATGAAGCATGAAGGATTAGAGCACTAGTCATTACTGCTCTCTCTTAAGTAGAAGAAAGGACAAGAAGCCTGTCAGAACCTTAGTCATTGATTTTCCCGGAGCAAAGGGTCACATGTTAAGTGCTATTGATAAAAAGCATCGTTGTGGTGTCCATGGAGACCAGGTTGTTGAGATGAAAGTGAACTGTTACCGTTACAGTGACAGCTTTAGGTGGATCTGTAAAGAAACCTGCTTTTTCCTCTAATCATAAGGAAGATTTTATTTATTCTACCTTGACGGTTAGATCAAACCCATTGCTTCTGTGAGACCTGCTGTGCAGGGAGATGCAGTCACTGTTGGCTTCAAGGCAGAGGAAGGGATATTTGGGGTCGCTTTTAAAAATCGCAGCTCCAGGTGCTTCGATGCTTCTGGTGGAACACTTGTTAGCCTTTTTTAATCGAATTAGTGTCGAGTTCAGGCTAGAAATAATATGGCTGCAATAGTTTCTTATATCCCTAAAAACTATGCATGTATAAATCTCAGAAGTAGTTGTACACAGGTCATACTGTGCCTGTGTGCAGCAGGCTTTGCCCTCTGCTGTGTTTTCGAATATGCTTGGAGAACATGCTTGGAGATGCTTGAAGAACATGCTTGGACACTGGGACCCTTATTCCAGTGTGCTCTTCCTTTGGGAGCCTTCGGAGTTTTCTTTGCTCAGAAAGGTAGGACCAGTGCTGCCTGGTCAGGGTCCACATGGAGCACCTCGGACTTGCGCAACCTTATGATGAAATGCCTCAAGGGAGACTGGAGCCATTCCTGCTCCAGTTCCAAAATTATTATAGCATCTGTAGGTCTGTGAAATGGTTGCTGACTGGCCCCGTCGAGGGGTTAAACCACCCCAGTGGCAGATCTGTTGCTTGAGTATTGTTCTGTTTGCAAAAAACTCTTTGCTTTGGGTGGGCAGTGGCCTGGAGAACCCTTCCTCTGGGGAAGCATAACCAACGCTGTTGCTGCCTCACCTAGAAGACAACAAATTGTCTTGGGGCCTTCTTGTTGTTCTAGCTCACACGCAGCTCAGCGAACTTTGTTGTTTGAAAGAAATTGGCAAAATATGGTTTGGAAATGACGGTGGACCACCCAAAGATCCACTCGAAAGTCTGGGTCGTTGGAAGGTGTTCCAAATTATGGGATTTCTTTCAAAATTCACGTGTAGTTTCTTATCAGCTGGTTCAGTTCTCAATTTTCTATAAGCTGCACCTTGGGGTATAAGTTAGTGTTACTGCACTTTCCAGACTGAGACACCAGTGTGATTGGTCCCTTCTGGTGGGATTTTTCAATCTACAAGTCATTCCTGTGACCATCTGCCTGCAGGACCTGTGCAACAGGTCCCTGAAAGTGTTCTTACCCCTCCACTTCTTTATTTTTCTTCTCCATATATTTCTTTTTTTGTCCTGGATGGGAGCAGCTAGGGTTTTAGAAGAGCTTTTCTTGTTGGTATTGAAGGGGCAGGGGAAAGGTTGAGTTGTTCTTACTTCCCTTCCTCTGAGAAAATATCCGAATGCTCTGCTTCCTTCTCTACCTGGGAAATGGGGTAGTCACAGTGTCTTCGCACAGAATCACAGAATGGTCGGGGTTGGAAGGGACCTCTGTGGGTCACCCAGTCCAACCCCCTGCCCAAGCAGGGTCACCCAGAGCAGGCTGCACAGCACCGCGTCCAGGCGGGGCTGGAATATCTCCAGAGAAGGAGACTCCACAACCTCCGTGGGCAGCCTGGGCCAGTGCTCTGTCATCCTCAGAGGGAAGAAGTTCTTCCTCATGTTCAGCTGGAGCTTCCTCTGCTTCAGTTTGTGCCCATTTCCCTTTGTCCTGTTGCTGGGCACCACTGGAAAGAGTCTGGCCCCAACCTCCTGACTGTCCTTGCAGCTGGGCTGGAATATTCACAGATGCTGAGGCCCCCATGATGAGAGCGTGGCTTGATGTTATGCAGAGATAAGAACTGTTGGGACTGCACCAGTATCACACAGCAAGTTACCTGTAGACATCCTCCGAGCTGTCAGCAGAAATGTGCTTTACAGCCCCTCTCTGGGTGTTCACATTCTCCTGTAAACATTTTAAATGTAGGCAATTTCAATATGCAAAGTGACCAAGCCTGTTTTTAAAACAATCGCTCTCTGGTTTGAAAAATGGAGTTGATTCTGCCCTAGTGCAAAAAACTCAGCATTATTTCACTCAGCAATGCAAACGTGAAGTATTGATTTTGAAATGTATAATTGATTGTAACAATCACTGGGCAGTATACGTGCAAAATTGATTTTTTCTATTGCAGTAATTAATTTGATATGTGCCATAACATATTTATGCAGGGACTAAGCAACTCAATAATGGTAATAAATTGTGTTGGGTCAAAAGCTACCCACTGTGATGTGGTTGGCTTTGCTCTTTTCTAAAAATTTGTAATATAATGCTGTAAGAGATATTGTAGATACAGTTGTGCAATTGTGGAGCCTTGTTCCACAGAAACCCTTAATACCCTGAGTACCTTATGTCATGCTGAGTAAAAACACCTGAAGGACTGGAGGCTTGCAAGGAGCAGCTGGTGCCCAGATTGTTTTAGCAGAGAAGTGTTGCTGTACGGTATCAGCTCTCTTATCAGTCCTGCCCAGTAAATCTGGTAGTTTTTCCCGGGCAAATTGCTAGAAACTCTAATAAAGAATAGCATGAGTAGACATGTGGATGGACATGATATGACAAGGAAGGATCGATACAGCTTTTGTGGAGGGAAGTCCTGCTTCACGTGCCTGTTGAAGTCCTTTGAAGGAATCGTTGAGCACGTGGGCGAGGAGATCTGGTTGATATCGTCGGCTTGGGTTTCCTAAAGCCTTACGATAAGACAGACCCCTCACAAAAGGCTCCTGAAGAAATGAAGTCACTGCAGTGTAAGGAGAAAGATCCCTTTCTGATAAGCAACGGAGGTGATAAACAAAGAGGGGGAGAGAGGTGTCGGCTTGTCTCGGCTGGGGAGCTTTGATGGTGGGGTCACCCAGCGATGCGTGCTGGGGTCCACACCGCTAATGCGCAGGATGGAGAGCGAGGAAACAATGGAGAGCAATTTAATGGAGCAGAAGTGAAAGGGGGTTGCTAAAAATCCACACAACGCTGAGTGACTGGGAGATGAAATCACAGAATCACAGAATGGTAGGGGTTGGAAGGGACCTCTGTGGGTCACCCAGCCCAACCCCCTGCCCAAGCAGGGTCACCCAGAGCAGGCTGCACAGGACCACGTCCAGGCAGGTCTTGAATTCTCCAGAGAAGGAGACTCCACAACCTCCCTGGGCAGCCTGTTCCAGTGCTCCGTCACCCTCAGAGTGAAGAAGTTCTTCCTCGTGGTCAGATGGAAAAAGAGTAGATGAAGTTCCGTGTGGTCAAATAGAAAGCGATACAGAGAGAACGTGCGTACCCACTGCTGTGCCCTGCACTAGCTGGGGATGGGGTCTCACTGTTCAACGTCTGGAAGCACAGTGGTCTGCGGCGGTGAAAGCACTGCTGAGCGTTGGGGCTTCTTGGAATAGGAACAGGGTTGAGAAGAAAATGATCACTGCAGCGCGGCACAAACCTGCCGTGCGTCCTCCACCAAGCGTGGGAAGGAGGAAGAGGTACACGGAAAGGTGACGGGAATGGCCAAGGACATGGATTGGCTTCTGCGTCACCGCGACAAAACGGCTTCGGACCTTTCTTCCAGGAGAGAGGTGGCAGGGATGGGTGTCTGGCTGTGTAGGGATGTGTTACAGAATCACAGAATAGTAGGGGTTGGAAGGGACCTCTGGGGGTCATCTAGGCCAACCCTCCTGCCGAAGCAGGGTCACCTACAGCAGGCTGTAGAGGACCTTGTCCAGGCGGGTCTTGAGTATCTCCATTGGGAGCCATATAGATGAATATCTCCATGTTGGGAGCCTGTGGGAAGGGATGGTTTCAGTTTGGGCTCTTAGGCTGAGAGAAGAGTGCTCATACAATCTAGGCTAGACAAGCAATATTTAGAATAAAAAAGTGATTGGTCTTGGCTAATTGCGTCGCTGCTGACTGGCGAATGGCTCAGCAAAAATTCGCTTTGTTGTTGGGGTCGGCAATAAGTGTATTCCCAAGAGGTTTGCCCTTGTCTAGATTGATAGAACAAGGGTGCAGTAACGTCTCTGGGAACATCTGTGGAATTCAAATGGCATAAAGTTGTTAGAACTGCTCAGGTTGATACTGAGAATGGTAAAATAGGTTGGGTTGGAAGGAGCTGGGTTTAAAGGTCATCGAGGCCAACCCCGTGTTGGTATCCTACAGTCAAAAAGACACGAACTTGGCACTTTGGGCTGAAAAGCGAAAGGAGTTGCAGTGTCGACTCAACCCCAGAGCTAGGTATTCTAGTGGCGTGTTGAGAAATTCCTGAAAAGGGAGAAAATCTGTGGTATAAAAAGAAATCCGTGGTCTATATAGCCAGCCACTGCTAGAGAACGTATGGTGTTCTTTATGCCAGTTTGAGTCTTTTTAGATTTGATTTGGTTTTCTCCTCAAAATAACAACTTAGTTGAACACATGTTGTTATTAGAAAAACATAGCCTTTGCCTTTTTTCCTTTTTTTTTTTCATTCATTTTATGTGCTTTATTCCTGTCATCTCTTTGCAAAAAAAAAAAAAAATCAACAATAATATCTCTTCTTTTACAGAGCATCAAAGTTAGCTGGTTGCCTCCACCCCCAGGTACTCAAAACGGATTTATTACGGGCTATAAAATCCGACACAGAAAGACTACCCGCAGGGGTGAGATTGAAACACTGGAGCCAAACAACCTCTGGTACTTGTTCACAGGTCAGTGTTCACGTGGTAGAGCCTCGCAAGGGTTTGATGAATTAAATGCTTTGGGAATAAAATATACTTTCACTTCAAGGCAACATTGATTTCTCTGCTGGCAGGTAGCATTTATTGTGTTGTACAAAGACAGTCTTTATGCTGGTATTTTTAAGCCAATTTTTTCCTTAATGCTTTTATCAGAGGTTTGTTCCTGGATTTTATCATTAAGGAGTTTGAAGCTGAATGTCTTGTGTCCAGTAGCTTAAGCCTCAGTTGGTTTTTTTTAGAGCACTCAGTCAACATCTCTTATTTTCTCAGGGGTGCAAAAATATCGATTTCCTTAGTTTCTTTTCCAAGATTTTCTGTGGAAAACAGCCCCTCACAGAATAAGAAGTTCAACACTAGATCACAACAAAACTGTAATTGCCAGGAATCAAAGCGGCCAGGTGATTATCGTGAGGGCAACAGTGAATGCTGGTAGGTGGCAATGATTTCACCTGGGTTCTCACATTATGCCCAAGACACAACTGAGAAAGCAGCCAAGTATTGAGGGAGAAAATCAAACTTTGGCCAAGTCAGTGGCACCTTTGCCCCTGAATTGGGTATAACCATGATTTCACCTCAAAGGGACCTGCATTACGTTTACTTTCACACGTCAAGTGTGATCTTTAAGAATCGGAATCAACTCTGGATTGTGTTGAATCAACAACATCATTGACTGCTTTGGAAGGAAAAGCAGTGTTTCCTTTCAAAACGAAATAAAAGCAAAAGTGGGACATTTTTGTGAGGAAGACCTTAAATTCTGAAATCTCAGCTTGGTCATCTAACTTGGTTAGATGTCCCCATGGGATGTCTAACCAAGTCACCATGGTTAGAGTCCCCATGGGACCTCTCATGAACGCTACAGAACGAGTAGCTGCAAATGAACAAGTCCTTGGTGGGAGGAGATAGCTTGTTAAACACTTTAGACGAGTTGGAGGGAATCTATTTGCTGGCAGATGAAGTAGAAATAACGAAGAAGCTGCTGAGATGTTTGAGTTGCTCTTGCTCTGATGGCCTAGAGAAGAAATCACAGCGATGCAGTCGAAGTCCCAGTGTGAAGGTGCACATCTCTGTAGCTCCACAACTCCCATCCCTGGGGAAGCAAGAGCAAGTTGACCTCTGTTGCGGTAGATCCCCACGCCCTGAGCAAACTCTTTTTTTCCCCGTGAATTATTCCGGGCTTGATGAGCTGCAGGAGCCCTGGTGGGACTGTGGGCCCTCCTGCCTGCTCCCACTGCCACAGCCCCGCCACAGCCCACCTCCCTGCATCCCAAACTCCAGCTGGGGGGAGATGTGTTTTAGGAAGCAGTGAAGAAAAATACCCAGATCTCGTGAGGGCTTTCTGCAGGCGTATGTTGTGATTGCTGGAGTCGGAGCTGTGTGGCTGTTACAAATCACAGAATCACAGAGTGGTTGGGGTTGGAAGGGACCTCTGTGGGTCACCCAGTCCAACTCCCTGTGGAAGCAGGGTCACCCAGAGGAGGCTGCACAGGACCGCGTCCAGGTGGGGCTTGAATATCTCCAGAGAAGGAGACTCCGCAGCCTGTTCCAGGGCTCCGTCACCCTCAGAGGGAAGAAGTTCTTCCACATCTTCAGCTGGAACTTCCTCTGCTTCAGTTTGTGCCCGTTGCCCCTTGTCCTGTCGCTGGGCACCACTGGAAAGAGTCTGGCCCCGTCCTCCTGACAGCCACCCTGCAGATATTTGTAGGCATTTCTAAGGTCCCCTCTCAACCTTCTCTTCTCCAGGCTGAACAAGCCCAGCTCCCTCAGCCTCTCTTAGCACCTAGGCGCTTCAGCTCTTCGCCGTAATCCTGTTTGGTAGGCAGGTGCTTTACGGGGTGAGAAGAACATCTGCAACACCAGAGGAGCTGAGAGTTCCAGTGCAGGTTTTTAAATAGCCGCTAGCAATTTTAGAGCGGGCGTCCATGTCGGCTAAATGTCAGCTGCTCTTTTTAATTACGAGCGTTCTTCTCCAGAGAACGTTTGCCGTTAAATGGAACATGTTTTTCCCGTGCTTGGTGGTCAGTGTAGACTGAGCAAAAAGATCAACCTCTGTCCCCGCCTCGGGGACTGGGAGGTCTCGTGGCACAGTCAGGAACGCTGCAGTAATAGTTTTCTGATGGCTTTAGCCACAGAGGAAAACGTCTCTTTCTGCATTCGTGCTTATTTCATAATATTGGTAAAAGACATTTTATTTTTTCGCCTGGACTGCGTGCTCCGAAGTTCCTCAGGAGCACGGCAAAGCCGAACGCTCTGCTAACCTAGACCCTAGCCTGCTGATTTGATGGACCTGCAGTTCCCTGCGGTTTAAAAGCGGGGAACTGGCTTTTAGTTATGCAAAACAATTCTTCATTTTTCTACTAATTGGACTTCCATTAATTTGGTATGTTTGTGTGGATGCATAATGGGAATTAGGACCCAAACTAGTCCTGGGCCTGTGCAGCTCTCATTCGATTTTTTTAAAGCGTTTTCTTGAGGTCACAACTCTCTTTTCCCGCGTGCATGATGACCTTTCTATACATGTCCATATGTATTTTTAATATATATGTATGCATATATGTGCATTTCTATATATTTCCTTCATACCGCAAATCCAGCACAACTTTATTAGAGGTTTCATTTTATGCAAAGGCTGTTGCAGACTCAAGTATTGCCATGAATTTGGGGTTTTTTTTTTCATCTTCTTGCTTTTTGTGATTATCTTCTATGATTTTTGTTTTTTTCTGCTGTTAAACAGGGCTGGAGAAAGGAAGCCAATACAGTTTCCAGGTGGCTGCCATGACAGTGAATGGGACGGGGCCCCCCTCGGACTGGTACACAGCAGAAACACCCGAGAACGATCTCGACGGTAAATGCATCTCTTCTTTTAAAAGCTGTTGTCTCCCAAAGGCTTCTTGCTGGGGGGTGTCACTGCGGTTGTCACCCAGGTCGGGGTGAGGGGTTCTAAACCCCCACCAGCAGATGTTTCCCTGGGTCCTGTGTGCCCTGGGTTGAGTTTCTCTGCTGTCACCGGGACCAAGGAGTCGGAAACCGTGGTTGAAATAATTCCCGGCCAGAATTTCGAGCGTCGTGGCCGTTTGCAATAACCCGGTGAAGCGAAGGCGTAGCTTCATAACTGATAAACATAATCAAAGAAACAATGAAAACGATGGCAACAATCCTCCAAATTCGTTATGCAAATGCTCAGATAGGTCAGCTCCACTTCCCCAGCCTTTATTTGCAGACGTTGGAAATGCGGGCTGGCAACGAAGCTGAATAATTAGTGAAAGATGACGGGATGCAGATACCTGAAAGCTGTGGGCTGCATAAATCGGTGCAGATGCTGGCACGAAAGGGAAGAAAAACACGAAAATGAAAGGAATATTTGAAGTAGTGCGGGAATAAAAGGAGAGTAATGAAAAAGTCTACCTAAAAAAATTAAACAGAGCGCAAAGCGAATGGAACAAAGAGCCTGGCAGATGGAAGTCACAGCAAAGCTGCAGACAATCCGCGAGAAGCAAATATGTAGGGGAAAGGAGATGGATAGAAAATAAAAGCAAACTGATGAAAATTGCTATGATTTTTAAAACAAAATAAGTCGCCTAAGAAGGATCAAAGGCAAACTGGATGAAAGAATAAATAAATAGTCAGTTTAAGTGCACAACAGTACTTGATGCTGCCTTTCTCTCGACTGACGGGATCTCCTTATGATCTCAAAGTCAGCCTTTGCAGACTGGAGCATTTCTGCCTTTTCCCTGTCTCCAAAGGCCGTTTCCCAGCAGAGCGGGAGTGCCCGCGGCGCGTGGAAAGGGAGAGCCAGCGCCTGCGGTTCCTCATCAAGCTGTTAAAGAAGAGGTGATGCTTCCAGACGCGGTGTAACTATGCCAGCGGATCACACCACGCCACGCTGCGAGATCACAGAATCACAGAATGGTCGGGGTTGGAAGGGACCTCTGTGGGTCACCCAGTCCAACCCCCTGCCCAAGCAGGGTCACCCAGAGCAGGCTGCACAGCACCGCGTCCAGGCGGGGCTTGAATATCTCCAGAGAAGGAGACTCCACAGCCTCCCTGGGCAGCCTGGGCCAGGGCTCTGTCACCCTCAGAGGGAAGAAGTTCTTCCTCGGGTTCAGCTGGGGCTTCCTCTGCTTCAGTTTGTGCCCATGTGATAATGCCTTTCTACTTACGTGTTGGCTGGGCGGCAGTTTGAGAAGTGATGTTGCTGAGATGAAGCAGCTGGCTTTTCACTGGAGAGAGTAAAAGAGAAATTCTGAAGGTGCCACAGTACGCCGAAAGAAAGGAACACATTTGAGCACCTTTGTTTCGATTCACCTTTAGTACGCAATATGTTCCTTTGAAGTTTTTGTGCCCAACTACATCTGGGGTCAATCAAGAGGAGTGTGGGCAGCAGGTCGAGGGAGGTTCTCCTCCCCCTCTTCTCTGCCCTAGTGAGGCCCCTTCTGCAGTGCTGTGTCCAGTTCTGGGCTCCCCACTTCAAGAAAGATGAGGAGCTACTGGAGAGAGTCCACCGGAGGGCTACGAGGATGAGGAAGGGACTGGAGCATCTCTCCTACGAGGAGAGGCTGAGGGAGCTGGGCTTGTTCAGCCTGGAGAAGAGAAGGCTGAGAGGGGACCTTAGAAATGCCTCTAAATATCTGCAGGGTGGGTGTCAGGAGGACGGGGCCAGACTCTTTCAAGTGGTGCCCAGCGACAGGACAAGGGGCAACGGGCACAAACTGAAGCAGAGGAAGCTCCAGCTGAAGATGAGGAAGAACTTCTTCCCTCTGAGGGTGACGGAGCCCTGGCCCAGGCTGCCCAGGGAGGCTGTGGAGTCTCCTTCTCTGGAGATATTCCAGACCCCCCTGGCCACGGTGCTGTGCAGCCTGCTCTGGGTGACCCTGCTTGGGCAGGGGGTTGGACTGGGTGACCCACAGAGGTCTCTTCCAACCCTGACCATTCTGTGTGATTCTGTGATACATGTGTGCATGCAAAGACGACTGGAAGCCCGGTTGGTGTCGGCAGCACGAAAAGAACAGTATCCTGGAGTACGGCGTCAACTCCCAACGGATGTTCATTTTAATTAGTGTGTTTTGTTAAAGTGATTAGAAATCCAAACATAGCCGCTGCTTCAGAGTTCCCTGGAAAGCTCACATGCCTTTACTGGCAGCTGGGAAGGTTTGAATTATTTATTTTAAGCATCAAATTTTGTGCTTTAAGAAGGAAAAAGAAAGAATTTGAAAGCAGCGCTTTTCCCGTTGGGTCTGGTTTAAATAGCTTGAGCAAGGCTGCCAGAGAATCTCTGATCAACTTCGCAAAGGTGTCCTCCGGGAAAATGGGTTTAGGATGCTTGGGTTCCGATTACTGCCTTGAACAGATGGGAGCTGTTATACATATTAGATTATGATATAGTTTAGCTTCAGCTCGAAATTAATGCTCTTAGAGCATGGCAAGCTAGACTGCTATCATATTGTAATTTATACTGATGAATGATTGGGGAAATAGGTGAACAAAATGGGCTGAGTGAAAACTGCCCTGACTTTGTTAAACATACGTCTTTGAGTGTCGGAGAAAATCGCTAAAGTGACCCAAACGTAAAGCATTTCTCATGCTTGACAGCGGAATTAAGAGCCTTTAAGTAGCACTAAGTGCAGTATTCCCTGGCTGGAAGACGTGGGGTGCTCAAGGCGTCACGTTGAAGGGCAGCGAAGGATCGGGAGGCCCGTGGGAGCAGATGTGGAGTCCCGGGAGAGGTGACACCAGGCGGTGACACAGAACTTCGGCTGCCGACGTTGGGGAACCGAGTTGTGCGTAGGGGAAGAGAGGAAGAAATGCAGCGCCGAGAAGGCTGGTTTCGCAGGTGGATCTGCTGAGGAGTTCTGCTCCTGTGTGCCAGATGCTGGGCTGGGGGTTGGCTGACGTCCACAGCTCCCGTGTCCGAGCACACCACTTGCTTACAAGTACCCAGAGATGTCCCTACATGAGAGCAAGTGAGAAACTCACGGTGCAGCTAAGAAGGGGACTGTGTATTTGGCTCATTTGGGACTTAGGATGAAGAACCCATTTGGTACCTCGTGTAGGAGAGTGGGATCTGGGGCCAAGCTCTTTTCAGTGGTGCTCAGCGACAGAACAAGGGGCAATGGGCACAAACTGAAGCAGAGGAAACTCCAGCTGAAGATAAGGAAGAACTTCTTCCCTCTGAGGGTGACGGAGCCCTGGCCCAGGCTGCCCAGGGAGGCTGTGGAGTCTCCTTCTCTGGAGATATTCCAGACCCGCCTGGACAAGGTTCTCTACAGCCTACTGTAGGTGACCCTGCTTGGGCAGGGGGTTGGGCTGGGTGACCCACAGACGTCCCTTCCAACCCCAACCATTCTGTGATTCTGTGATCTCAAGGCTGCTTCTCAGAAATAGGTCTGGCATCACGTTCAAGCCCAGGAGAAACCAAAATAAATGTATTGGTCTAGAACTGCAAAGAAATGGCCAGACAAAAAAGGCAGAAATGTTTCAATAACGTTTCAAGAAGAGTTTTACTCCTGGATATCTGAGTGCCAGGACGCTGAAAATCAGCAGAGCCATGCAGAGACTGGATGCTCCGGTTTCCCACATAACTGGTGGGTTTAGATGTATGGCTGTATGTTACGTTTGGCAGAAGTCCTAACTGTGGAAAACGCGCTTCACTATAAAGAGAACCCGAAAATATCTTGTTTGAGGAGGGGGAAAAATAGTTGGTTCTGACGTTTGACTTTGTACTTTGGAATGTGAACTCCGCGGTGCAAATTCTAAAACTCAGAGCTGGGTCAGAATAAGAAAAATGTTTTTTTTTTCTAGGAAATATTTAAAGTTATTGAAAATGTCATTAAAACCACGTTATGCAGAAAGCTGAAGCAAAAAAGTGCGTGTTCAAAAAATAGCTGCATTTCTCAAACATCGGTGTTCAAAGAATAGCTCAAAAATGTTGTTCAGCCCAGGTTCCTTTTAGAGACTGAATTCACGAGAAAAGTATAAGAATTTAAACTGCCTTTTGCTTTTCTAAACAAGGCGTCGTGATTTAGCTCTGAAATGCGTGAAGCGCATCTTTGGATGGTTTGAAATAAAGAATGTGAAATGTCTGAATAAAGTAATTTTCAGCTAAACGGCTGCCGAGAGGTATCTGTGCCGCAGCCGAGATCTCCGTGTTGTGTCAGATGTACAAATGATCGTTTGAAGGCTCCCTGGATGCTCTGATCTCCTTTGCCTCCTGAGAACTTTTGGGAAAGTTTGAGGAGTTGCGGTACTGCTACGTTATCCAGCTTCTCATTTCAAGGCGTGAAATTGTGATTTTTATCGTTGGGGCTTGTGAGAAACGCTTCTGTCATTTGTTTTTCAAACAGCACTGTTGAGGAATAGCTGCCCACGTAACTTTTTGCTCCGGCATTAAAACAAAGTTTGGGAGCGGAGCGGGGGTAAATGGCAACTCGCCCCGACTCACGGTGGCACTGCTGGTGCAATCTGTTTCTTCTTTTTGTGAGTAGCTGCTTTTCAGTGAATTTTCTTCAGCCTTTAAGCAAGACCCGTGCTTTGCAGTTTGAAGGGGTTGAACGCAAAGGGCTGCTAAAGCTGCTGGGTGTTTCGGACTGGTAACGTGCTAATCAGACCTCCCTGAAGGTGCAACAGGTTTGCAGGGTGCTCTATCGTGTTTATAAGAATTCATCTGAAAGCTCATAAAATACCAAGGATGCGTGTATGGCCCTGGGTATTGACAAGTGCTAATTCTTCTTTTTATTCCTTTTCCAAGGTTTACAGTGGGAATGCTTCACAACTGCAAAGTGTCTTTTGTTGGAGTTTACATCATTTTATATTCCAAGTTTTTTCTACCCTGTCCTTGGTTGCCTTCCGTATATGCTTTCACCTATTATATTGCAAGCCTTTTTATTGGGGGGGAAAAATAGTAACTTGTCTCTTTCTGCTCTCAAAAAGACAAGCTACTGTGCAGCTCCTCTGAAGAGACTTGTGATATGGTAGTAATCTGGTAAACTCAAGCAAAAGGCATTTACTCATCTAACCTTTACAGTAAAATTAGGCTTGTAGAAGGCAAATAGACTCCAAGCGATGAATTACCACTTAAAGTAGTGATTTTTACCTGGGAATACCTGTCAATAAAATGCCTCATTCTGTCGTTTCATTTTTGAAATGTTAGTGTGTTATTTAAAGCACCCCCAAAGCAGGAGATGCATGTCCAAGAGTTGAAGTCGCTTCGTGTTTTCATGGGAAGGAGACAGATTATTGCCATAATATACCAGTATGTCATCCACAAAGTAAACCTTTTTGTTAAATAGTGAACACAGGACAACTCGTGCAGTCAGCTGTCAGGACCCTGCTGAACTCGCAAATAGACCAGGGAAGAGAGAAGTTGTCCTACTGGAAATTCTCTCGCAGGTCATCTTTCATTTTCCTGCATCATTTTAAATCTCTCTTATAGCCTGATGCTAAAGGTGGAAAGCACTAGGAGATACTCTGTTTAAAACAGGACGGGGCGTATCGGTGCTCTTGGAAGGGAAAGGTGTAGCTCAAGAACAAAATTGCATGTAAGCTCTGCATGTAACTCGGGGGCAGCTGGTTGGGTTTTTTTGTGTAACTCTTTCGATCTAAGCTCAAATCTTATGAATGGTAAAATTGGATGAGTAGAGTGTTAATTTATACTTTTGTTTTTGAATCCCAGAATCTCAGGTTCCTGACCAGCCCAGCTCTCTTCATGTCAGGCCCTTGACAACAAGTATCGTCATGAGTTGGACTCCGCCGCTGAACCCCAACATTGTCGTCCGTGGGTACATCATCGGCTACGGCGTAGGCAGTCCATACGCTGAGACGGTGCGGGTGGACAGTAAACAGCGTTATTATTCCATTGAAAATCTGGGTAAGTAGTTGTTTTCATTCATTTCATTTCATGGGAAGAGATTCCGCTGAGATCACGCTATTTTTGTAGGTTTATTTTCAGGCTGTCACCAGTGCTTCCTTTATATGTTGCTTTTTTAGGCTATTTCTGCATTCCATTTTACATTTGGTCTTATCTTCAAAACTCTGGATGCTCTCAAACATGTCAAATCTCTTTCATAAAATCCTCATTTTATTCAGTAGCTCTGTGAAGTCGTGTGCTCCTAATACTGGCTCCCACTTGTGCAGAGAGCTGGACCTGAAGCTGGTGTTCCCTGGGCTGGCCCACCTCGTGTTTGAATTCGATGGCAGTCACCAACCTCCTGTTTTGTGTCTGTCAAGAGGTGGTTATTCACGGCACAGCCTCTGTAACGGTTCATCTAAATTCTCAGCGTGGTACGTAGCGACCCGGATCCTTCCAGTGGTGACGGACCGTTCTCCTAGCACTGGGAAAACAGTTCAAAGTTTCAAGGAAGTCAAAAAGAGTGATGGTTTCTTTGTCTTTTCTTCTTTAGCACTTTTATTCCAGGTATAAATGGTAAGTTTCTGCTTAGTAATCTGGGAACAATCAGATATTACGGGAAGATTTAATGCCTTGGTGCATTAGGAGCGCGCAGCTAGGCCAGTTATCTCAGTTCTGTAGGACCACAACTCTGGTATCTGGCACCGCTTTTCTTTCGAACTGGTATTTTACAGCACCATGAAGCTCCATCGTCCAACCTTTTTTCCGTTTCCTTGGGGAAACCTGAGAGCAGAATAACTGGTTTTACTGGTACTTCATCGAACAGCTTCTCTATGTCCAGAGGCATATTTCCCAATGGAGGTATTTGTAAAGAGCCATGCAGAAACACTCCCGAATATTCAGTGGGTTCTTCAGAAGAAGACTGATTTGGTAATGTTTTGTGTCGGTGTGAAGTTATTCTGCAAAATGGCAAGATGTCTGAATGGACTATGAAAGAAATTTGGTGGAATATAAAGATAAAAGCTATAGCTAATGAACGTGTGTGTCTAATAACTAATGGTCAGGATTAAACGCAAAGTGTTTTTTTTCATTCTGAAATGGAGTTAAATTCTCCCAAGCCTGTTTTACGTTGTTTCATGTCTTTAATGAGTTTTCAGTTGAGTCTTTCTCCATTGTAGACCCAGAAGTACTAGAAAATAAAAGTTCTATGGACAGAGCCATCGAAGCCGATGTGCTTTGGCTTTGGGAAGAGCTAGGGAGGAGGTGCCTACACAGCTCAGTTTGGTAGAGTTCCAAATGTTCAGCTCTCACTAAAAGCGTCTTTGACTAACAACCGGAGAAATGTCTTGGGTTTTGTGAAGCTTTAGTGTTTGTCTTCCTTCATGTATTAAATAACCCGTGAATATATTTGCATGTAGGACCTGTGATAGCCACTACCATCAGGTGGAAGATATGCTAGGAACAACCTGGAGATACAAAAGCCTGCTCATAGGGTAACTGCACTTGGTGTTTGTGGAAAGCTGATCGTATACGTAAGATGTTAGAATGGTTTCTGTGGATTAAAAAGCTTCTCCTATATTCTTGGCTGTGCTGGCAGGCAGAAGTACATAGAAAGTCCATCAAGTCAGGGAGGAAGTTTCACTAATATGCTTTAATTACAGAGGTAACACTTGGACATGTAGGAAATGTCAAGAAACTGTTGAGCGTGTCAAATATTTGGCTTTAAATAATTTGGTCACTGAAATCAAGGTTGGGTTTTTTTGCTGAACATCCTCCAACAGACTGAGGTTTCGTGGAAGTTATTAATCATTCAAGTATGTTTTCGTTGTACGTTTTGTTGGTTTGATTGCAAATACTCAAAATAGGAGCAGCGTAACTGAGTTGTCGTTGTCCAGGTAAGCCGCGTGCATCTGGTCTCTAACTGGAGAAGGGTACAGGCACTTTGGTCCCAAATCCTGAAGTGCGCACATTTCAAATTCAACTTCTGAGAACGTTCACACGTACAACTTTGGAAATCAATTTCCATGAATAATAGCACTAATTAAATTCCATCGTTTCAATATCCACAGAAAATGAGCCCCAGAGGGATGTGACCAAGGGCCCAGAGAAAGCTTTTAAAAAATCAGAACGGTTGCCAACACTTCCTACGTTATTCACCCACTTTATCAGAAACCATTACAAGAAAATTGCAGAAAATGAGGAGACAGAATTCTTTTCCTAATAAAACCACTGTTTTCGATAAGGTTGTGAATCAAAATGTGCTGCTGGCAGGAATAAGGGGGAAAAAGACTTCCTAGGTGTTACGTGGATTCATCCCACCTGTTGTAAAATTTGCTGTGAAACCTATGCACGAGGGTTCTACCTTATCTTAAATGTATGATGCGAAGGCGACGGTGAAGTCTGATACCTATAAATGCTGAACTTCGGTGAGGTTTTCTCTCCCCTCCAAAGACCTCGTCCAGTTTGATCCTCGTGGCTTTCAGCGTTTGCTTCCTCTCGGCTCCCCAGCTCTCCTTTGTCTCGTTGGGCAGAGACGGCGGAGAGGTCGCCCCGCTTCCCCTCAATCCGGTCTGTGATGTAGCTAGCTGAAAAATGGCGGGGTTGCAGCTTCCCCAGGTTCACCACAGTGCTGCTTTCTATTTTCCCTCTGGATGCTATTTTGAAGCGCGCTGCAAACCTGTCTATCGTTTAGATTCTAGAGCAGTAGATACTTGCGTTCAAGAGCCGTCAGATTTGTTTGACATCAGCTGCCTTGCAGAAATCCTGCCCGACTCTCACGTACAGTCACCGTTTTCACACACAGATGCCCAAACCCAATAATCCAGGTCCACAGCAGGCGTTATTTTGCTGCTCTAAGCTTGTGCTGTAGTCCTGAGAGAAATGTTGGTGAGGAAGCCCCATCTGGAGTACTGTGTCCAGTTTTGGGCTCCCCACTTCAAGAAAGATGAGGAGCTGCTGGAGAGAGTCCAGCGGAGGGCTATGAGGATGAGGAGGGGGCTGGAGCATCTCTCCTACGAGGAGAGGCTGTGGGAGCTAGGCTTGTTCAGCCTGGAGAAGAGAAGGCTGAGAGGGGACCTTAGAAATGCTGATAAATATCTGCAGGGTGGGTTTCAGGAGGATGGGGCCAGACTCTTTTCAGTGGTGCCCAGCGACAGGACAAGGGGCAATGGGCACAAACTGAAGCAGAGGAAGTTCCAGCTGAAGATGAGGAAGAACTTCTTCCCTCTGAGGGTGACGGAGCCCTGGCCCAGGCTGCCCAGGGAGGCTGTGGAGTCTCCTTCTCTGGAGATATTCCAGCCCCGCCTGGCCGCGGTGCTGTGCAGCCTGCTGTGGGTGACCCTGCTTGGGCAGGGGGTTGGACTGGGTGACCCACAGAGGTCCCTGCCAACCCCGACCATCCTGTGATTCTGTTAAATCTGGTGCCGTGCTGGGTTGAACGGGGATGCGAAACACCCAGACGCCATACGTGTGCGCGCTACATGCCTGTTTGATCTTTTTCCTGGGAACAACTTTCTTCTCTCTGTGTTCAGATGTGCATAAAAGCACCTCCTGGGCTAATTTCCAAAGACCTAACAGCTGAGAGATTGAGAAGAGGGATGCACGTGGGTGTTGAAAGTTGGAGGTAACAGCCCCCATTGGCTTTATTTCCTTCCCAGCGTCTTTGATACGGTTGCCCTGGAAATTCCCACTTTTGCTGATCCCGCTTTGGCAGTTCCTGCCATAGGTAGGGTTGCTGCAGCGATTTCTGCTTGTTGGAGATGCAAGTTCCTCATGCTGATAGTTGTGTGGGTTTCGTTCCTCCTTCCCCAACTTGTTTGTACAGCCACGGGTCATTGTTGGCCACCTGCAGGGACGTCCTACGAATGGGGATGGTTGGCTACCACTGTTACACAGGTCTGGAAATTTGTAGTTTTTCATTTTTATGCTAAAATCTGAAATGTAATCGCAAATGATTTCCTAGTATCACAAAGTGAAGTTGGGGCAGAGTCAGAAACAAAATGTGGCTCGTGCTTTAAGCTCGGGATTGTCAAGCTTCACTGTGGCCAGGCTTTAGAGGAGTTGGTAGCTTCACTTGTGATCATGGTATGTCAGTGTTTGGTGCAGAAACCTTTGTGATAAGATAGAACTAATGATAAACTCTCTGAACTGCTTATGTATTTTAGCCAATTTCAGATGTTTAACTGACTCACCTGAGTTTGAGCCGTATCAGCCCATGTTCCTTCTCTAGTCCATCACGCAGCAAGAGACAACAGCAAGGATAGTTTAGCCCATTCAGCAGCTTCATCATCTGATTTTTTCCCCGTTGACCACAGTGGATGTCTGTAGTTGTAAATTAGCAGGCGTAGTGGTGTTGTGTTGACAGCTGATGGTCTTAGAGGTCTTTTCCAATCTTAGTGATGCTATGATTAGCCATGGTGTGCATGGTTACACATCAGGATTTGCCGTTCTAGAGGTGATTATCAAATTCCAGAGACCTTTGAGCCTTCAGTCTGCTGCTAATGATGGACCAAAAATGCTTTCTGAGTGGTACGTGGTGGTTTTGGATGGAAGTCAGATATTGAAGTCTCTTTAGAAATCCTGTTGGATGCTTCACTGCACCTTCGTAATCCTAAATACTTTAAAAACTCCACTTGAGAGTACAAGGCTCAGAAGTGAAGGACAGTCTCCCTAAGCAGATCACCCTTAGGGGAAGGATGGAGACGTACACGCTCACAGTGACCTGCTTTTTAAATTCTTTCCTCTTGATAATGCAAGTGTAACACCAATATGCCCAAGTCAAGTGGCAGCTTTGCATCACATGTCAGGTACTTCATTGATCACTTCTTTCATACAAAACTTTTTTAATGACTGTAACAGCCCGTACCCGAGCTGTTACAGATCTTGTCTGAGTAGTACACTTCAGCTACTGAATAAATCACTTCAAAAACATGAAGAAAACTACTCAGTCTTTCATAATAGTGATGGAGAACTTTATTCTCTGTGATGATCATCTTGAATACAACTATACAGAGGTAACACTTGTACTCTAGAATAAATTGAGTGATTTTCTCGTGACGGAGTGGTCATATTGCCTTGGAGACACTCTCCACAGGTGCAGAAGGATACAAGAATATCCAGAGACCTCAGCTTTGTCAGTGAAAAATTTGTTGTGTTTTCTTTCTGCAGTGAATGAAAGATATTTGATGTCAGTCTCATAAATTTCAGGAGCATTCTCCCCTGCTCTCCTTCAGCCTTTTCTGTGACAGATAAATCAGTGCTTGACTGAGTCTCCGATGAATAACTCTAACAAGAGGACCAACTTCTAGTGAGCCACTTCATTTTCTTTTCTTTTTTTTTGAATATTTTTTTAATTCTTTGCTTGTGATTATAAATGGCAAGGTTATTTGCTGATTAATGGTGGTTTGAACAATATTGGAAAATTCACAGATGCCAGTTCTGATCTTTTACGCGTAAGGAGTAACGATTTCTGCACTCATCCAACTCGGGAGGCATTAAGCGTAGTAATGAACTGTCTGGGCTCGTGTCCACGGAGCTTCGTATTAAAGCTTAGTCATGAAATAAAAGTTTAAAGGAAAAGGGAAGAAGTATGCCAAGGAGGTTTCCATTTACCAATTATGCAGCCATAAACCCCAAAATATCTGAAGCACCCCGCTGGTTGTAATAATTTGCATAAAACTTGTAGTAGATCGTAAAGCTGTGGTGTTAGTTAAAGCACTGGAAAAATGAAACATGGTAACTTTATCGTGATGTATGTTAACAGCATTATGGTGTCATTCTGGGATATTTTGATAACTCATTCTGGGGTGTTTTAATAACTTACTGGAAAGTAAGGAGAAAAGAGAGAAGGTGAAGGTAAGGAGAAAAGAGAAGGTAAGGAGAAAAGAGAGAAGGTAAGGAGAAAAGAGAGAAGGTGAAGGTAAGGAGAAAAGAGAGAAGGTAAGGAGAAAAGAGAGAAGGTAAGGAGAAAAGAGAGAAGGTAAGGAGAAAAGAGAGAAGGTAAGGAGAAAAGAGAGAAGGTAAGGAGAAAAGAGAGAAGGTAAGGAGAAAAGAGAGAAGGTAAGGAGAAAAGAGAGAAGGTAAGGAGAAAAGAGAGAAGGTAAGGAGAAAAGAGAGAAGGTAAGGAGAAAAGAGAGAAGGTAAGGAGAAAAGAGAAAGCAGGTGCAGATTTGCAAACCCGAGACTCAGTTTTAAGCTGATCGGGAAAGGTAATTCCTCTGCTGTCCATAGTAATGCTTCCATCTGTAAAATGCCCAAAGTCTTTCCATGAGAAAATATATCTAAAAATGACCGTTTTACAGATACTCCAACCATTCATGAACTGAATATGATGTGAAAGCTGTACCAAATCTGAGTCTTACAGAAATGTGGACATTCTTCTTCAGAGCACGTCCCTTCCTCCCCCCTTCTCTATGTGAGAGCAGAAGAACAAGGCCTAAGTTTAGAAAAAGTTTTTAAGTACAGTTGCCTTTGTGACCCAAGAAAAAGCTACATTCATCTCTCCAAATGCGTAAGGATTCGTATGTGCCCTCTTGAAAGAGTTTGATTGGGAAGCTGGAGTGCACATCTTGAAATATGATTTTCATGTCTCTCTTTAACTTGAACCTTTGATCCTCCTGGGCTGGCAGTGAAAGCAAAGTGCATAATATGCAGCGAAACCGAGCGAAGACTTTTCAAAGTTACTCCCTCTCCTCCCATAAAGCCTGAAGCTCCACACATCTGAAAATGTGAAGCTCCGAAGAGAAAATCTGATGGATGTGAGCAATTTCTGCTTAATTAGTAGTTTGGAGAATTAGAGCTGGAGTATGAATAATAAGAAGGTATTAACAACTCACACCGGTAAGTGGTTGTGTAATGCCGGAGGGGGCTGCACGGTCTCCCCCGGTCTATCCGGACCGGTGCGAGGGGCTCTGTAGGGCAAGGAGAGAGGTTGGCAGCCGGGTGGTCTTGTCTTTGCGCACCTTGATGGAAGTGTTACTGTGCTGTTGATGCACTGGAGTTTTGGATGGCACAAAAGTTAAAATTCATGGATCGCTGCGTTGTTCAAGGTATAAAACTTCCAAAAAAACCAGCGACAGTTGCAAGTGACAAGAAATGAAGATAAAGCTTTTAGCTCTGAATTTATATTTTAACAAATATACGAGTAGGAATACAAGGGTTCCATCAAATTCACCTTCGTTTTAACTGCGGATCAGATTAAATTTGACCCTGATGCATAGATGAGGCAGAAAAGCATTTTGTTTTATTGCGCTGGGAGAGAAAGAAGGTTCTTCATTTGCTTTAATCTTTGCAGATGACAGTTGTGGATTAGAACAAAGACATGAAAGGGAACAAAAAAGCTTTTTAATGTAGTTTTGGGTTGTTTTCTTCCCTTTGCATTTTTAATACAAAACGGAGCAGGGAAAATCAAACAAAAAATATGTTAAATTTTATGCATCTCACCGTTTCCCTCATAGATTGCATTAAAGCACAACGCTAACAAGTAAAAGGCACTTTGAGACGCCAGGGACCGTTCATTTTCCTTCTTGCCTTTGAAAACTGTCGTTTAAAGCACCCTGCCATTTCTGTAAATACTTCATGCATCAATTTTCTTTCATTTCTCCCCGACTTCTCTTTCTTACAGAGTATGGAGAAATTACTCCCAAGCAAAGGGTCAGTTTTTGATCCACACACTTACTAACGTCACGAACAGACCTTGCGTAACTCCCCCAGATCAGATACTGTGTGGATTTTAAGAGCGTCCTTGTGTTAAAGTGAATTTTAGCCTCCCCGTATGCTTACGTGTAAGAGTCCGCTCATACAGTTCGCTCTGGCTGACTTTCTGTAAGGCATTTTAATTTGTTTATGCCTCCAGCTGTAAAAAAATAGCTAAACAGGCTTCCCTGACAAACTGTTTAGGATTTATTGACAGGAGACGGAACAGAAGAGCTGAACGTTTCCCTTCGTCGTTGGTGAAGAACGGAATGCCGAAGAAGAACTCTTAAGCTCAAATTGTAATATAAATAATACAGAGAGCCAAGAGTATTTTTTTCTTTCTTTGTATTCATTCCTCGACCTGAAAATAAAGGCAGCTTTGTTGCAAGGCTTGGTTTTCAGGGGAGAGGACAGAGACAACACTGTGCTTTGGCTTCTGGAGCGTCACTGATCTCTCAGTCGCGGATGCCAAGGAGATCAAAACAGCCAAGTGACCCCGGCGTAGAGATGCACTTTTGCTTGGATGAAAGGCTTGGTTTTTTTGCGATGGGAAAGACCACGTCTCCTCATGGTGCAACTTTTTGTGTAAGAGTGCCTGAAGAAGCCTTGCCCACACACAGGTTGACCCTTCCCGGCACATTAATGGCGTTTCCTCTGGTGTCGGGAAGCATCTCGAGTCATTTTTTATTCATTTCTCCGTATGCCTTACACTACATTTTCTGCTCCGCTACTTTACTACTCCTGAGTTCGGCTGCGTTTCTGACATCAATAACAAATGTACGTGATACGCGTAGGGACTTTGTTGTGGTTGTTCCGCGTCCCTCCCGACACGGCGTGCACTGAGCTTGCAACGCACCGCGGGACTTGTAAAGGTTCACGTCTCGGCAGGAGGCGAGACCTGTTCCTAAGCATGCTCAGATGACAGTCTGCGCTCGAAAAGCAGCCCTGCACACTTTGTTTGAATGCACACAGGGCACAGCTCAAGAGAAATCGGCAAGCGGGCATAATATATGATGAGATGACATCTTAAAAACAACTGCACCTAGATTTGCTGTTCGTCTCCTGAACTACATTAAAATAAAAGCACTTAACAGATTCTCATTATAAATTCTCTTTGCTCCGTTAACCACTTTCCCTGGTGTTTTGGAAGTTAAATGTTTGCAGAACCAGCCTGAGTGCCTATAGGCACACCCGGAATAGTGAGGCACAGAGTTGTCATCCAGCTGCGGCAGCTGGTTGGGAAGCCATGACCTGTGCTGGTTCATGTCCTCCCTGGGTCATGTCCTCCCTGCCTTACATGGTGCGCCCACCCAAAGGCGCCGTGGCTCCAGGAGAGGTCTGTGTTGACTTCTCGGAATGGTTCGCCGAGAGATGCCTTGCCAAGACACAGCCTGTGAGAAGCCAAGGAGGTCCAGTCGCTGAAGGACGCTGCTGGAGCTCACACCGCAGCAAAGCCCCCAGGTATTGCCACCTAACCAAGATTTTGGAAGATGACTGGAGTCCTAGTTTCTCATCTAAAGAGCCAGGATGTGCCTTCAAGAGCTGTAACAGATTCAACGGTGAGATTGGATGGCAAATTGCAGGTTAGGTTGTATTCGTTTTGAAATGGAGATGTGTAGGACCCCCCTCTGTCCCTCATCCCTCACATCTCTGTGAAGCAGATGGGCAGAACTGTGCTCCTCGGGGACAGTTTTAAATCAGATACAGGAAATATTTTAAGCATGTCTCTGTATTAACATATCTTCATGATTTGTGCTACAGTGGTGCCCAGAGGTTTGAGATGAGATCAGGGTTTCATTGTCTGTTTAATGCAGAAGCATATTGTAAGGCTCGACTTCAAAGAGCTTGTGGGCAAAAGACTAAAGGAAATGGAGAGAAAAAACATAAAGAGTTAATACCGTAGGGACTGAGGACACACAGAAACCGGTGATGTGTCCATCATTTTCTGTCTGAACATGAGGAAGAACTTCTTCCCTCTGAGGGTGACGGAGCCCTGGCCCAGGCTGCCCAGGGAGGCTGTGGAGTCTCCTTCTCTGGAGATATTCAAGCCCCGCCTGGCCGCGGTGCTGTGCAGCCTGCTCTGGGTGACCCTGCTTGGGCAGGGGGTTGGGCTGGGTGACCCACAGAGGTCCCTGCCAACCCCTACCATTGTGTGATTCTGTGATTTTTTGAGAAGTTTGTCACGTGCTGCAGATGTGAATCCAAGTTTCCACTGTTCTCTGTATTTGCTCTCAAAACGGATGTTTTTGTCTAAAGAGGGCATTAACAGCCGGGTGGGGATTTTCCCAGGATGAAAGTTTCCGATTTGGATGCCTTAGTCAGCAATTTACATCATCCTCCCGGATCTTAGACAGAAGGAATTGGCTTGCAGGAGATACTCCTGATGCTTCAAATCACATTATTTAGCTGACTTTGTTTAAACACTGGATGAAACCTTCTCGCTTGGAAAAAATGTGCCAGATTTCCCAAACTGACATGTTGTGCTTTCCATTCGTGAAGGAAGCATTGGGCCCACCCTCTGTAACGGTGGAAAATGCATTCTTGAATTTCACAGCGTTTGGTAAGTTGAATTTTATTGAACAAAGTCCTGCTCTGTGATTAAGGATTGTTTGGTTTACCAGAAGATGTAAATGTATGCTAATTCTGTTGTGGTAGAGAAAGGAGAGTTCGTTGGTAGGTCTCTTCTTTTATTGAAAGCAATGCACGAGCCCTTTATTACCCATTTGAGCCTTTCAGACAGTAACTCTTTTCCAAATTACCTGATACATCCTATGAAATAATATCACAGAACCTATCTCCTCATCCACCCCCAAAATGCAGCTATGGCTGATGTACAGAGTGCCTGGAAGAAATAAAATAAAACTGGTTTACTCTAGCTGTCAACAAAGGAGAAACTCACTTGGAGAACTTCACCATGGTAGTCTACTCTAGTGGAATATTTGTGGTTAAATTCACTAATATGTTTACAAGTTGGTTTTGGGGGTTGGGGTTGGTTTTTTTTGAAATATGGATATCATTTCCCTAGATGGTGCTAGGATCTGCTTCCAAGCTTTGCTCTCTAGGGGAAGCGTATGTTGTCCAAGAAGTGGAATACATCACTTATTGTTTCTATTAACGGGGTTGAATCTGCTGGCCATTAGGTGCCTGGTGGACATTTGGAAAATCAGAGTCAAGGCGCTTTTATTTTTGGGATGATGGTCATTTCTGCACAGAGGAGGCCAAATCACCCCGTTCTTCCCGACCCACAGGCGAGACGCTGCTGACGCTCGAATGTCACGCGTGGCACGGTGCATGATGCTGTCCGGCCAGCCCTGACACTGCACCTCTCAAAGCACACGTTTATTTAGTAGCCTGAGGTCTCACCCTCCCTTGGGAAGAGATTCCTCCTGAATCTGCGGAGAAAGGTCTCCAGTTCCCTCTGAGCCATTCGCACAGCGGGATCTCCAGCAGGAGCTCCACCTGCTTTGGGCTTGCTTGTGGTGGCACTGCGAGCTGAGAACTTTGTTGTCGTCTGTGTTTTGGGCTCCTTGGTTTGGTCTCTGTTTTCCTGGGAGCGTTTCCCCAGGCCTGGCCGCAGAGGCAGGAGACTACATCTGTCTGTGACGTTGGAGGTGCTTTTCTCTCTCGATTCCTCGGAATTCAATAACCCTTGTCTGCAGAGTCTATACCTCCATTTGACATTTGTCCTGTGGATGGATTACCCTTTCCTGGTAATAAACTAATGTTACTAGGTCTAGGAACTGATACTGCTGCTATTGATTACTAGGTGTAATGTTTTCACAGACCCAGACAGGAGTAAATGAGGCTGTTCTCCGGTTGCTTTTCGAGATAATTATGAGTGACTGCTTTTCTGCCCTTTAGAGGCTCTTTCAGCACCAGTAACGCTGGCAGGACCCATAGGGCACGGACATAATTCTCTGCAAGACCTTTTCTCCTTTAAAAGGGCATTTCTTGCAGGACTTACGCTGCTTACAACAAATTCTAGCATTTGTGTTTCCACTCCTTTCACTGCTAAAAAAGGGGAGCTGGTAGCTTTTGGTGCAGCGAAGAGAGAACGATGGAGAGGGCGGAAGGGTCCTGTGTCAGCAGCAAAGCCAGGCTCGTGCTCTCCCTATGTTTGCAGGAGCTGGTGTTAATTTTTACAGAGTAGCTTAGGTTGGAAGGGATCTCTCAAGTCGTGTCGTCCAAGCCTTTCTTTAAAGTAGGGCCAGCTTCGCAGGTAGCGCTGGGTCACCCCAGTGTCATCTGCAGGTGACCTCTGAGCACCTTCAAGGGTGGGTGTTCCACAGTCTCTCTGGACCGCTGCTTCGGTGCTTGACAACCCTCATATTTATTTTTTTTCCTAATAACTAACAAGAGCTTCTCTTACTGCAGCTTTCACCGTGTCCTTTTACGGCAGGATGTTGTCGGACCCCATCTGCTTTGACCAGATGTCTTTGTTTCCACTTTTTCTGCAGAGGGGCTGCAGCTCCTCACGATGGATACCTGTCTACTCCCTCTGCCATCCCAAAGGCTCTTGTAGCCTAAAGTTAAAAACAGTTTAGTAACGGGGGGCAAAAATAAAAGGCAAACGATGGCAGCCTTCCTCCTCAGCAAGCTCTGGCAGCAGGAGCGCGTTACCACGCTGTACTCGTAGACCACGGTGATGCTCAAGCAGAGCAGAAGGGATCAGAGCTGGAGGGACTGCTCCTTCACTTTCGGTTGGGATCAGGAAAGGCACTGATAAACGTGTTGGGAGCAGATTATTGAGCATATAACTTATCTTTATTGCTATTTTATTGGCTGAGTTGCATTAGAAGAAATTCCGATGGTTTTAAGTGCAAGACAGTGATTCGGAGTGACGGGATGGGATTGAGCAAAGTTTTTGCAATGATTAGGAGACCCCGTCTTAGGTTTGGCTCTCTCAGGGTACTAAACTGCAGGTCCCTCGTGTCGGGTGATAAAATGGGAAATGAGAAGAGGAGAATGAATTTTTATTTCGGAGAGAAAGGAGCTGATCTGGAAAATCAGCTGAGCGCGCTACCCTCTTTCCAACACTGTGGTTTAAGGCGAGGAGCTTCTACATCTAGTTGTCAAGTATTTATTTCATATTTCTAGTTTGGAGAGGAAATGAAATTATACTTGAAAACTCAACATTTGTCAAAAGACCCCATGCAGTGGCTGTAGAGATGTCACAATTTTACCCTCTTAAGGGGGAAAATAGCTGTGATATCTGGAATGAGTTGGTATTCGTTGACTATTTTCTCTACAGTAACAACATGTCAGTAGCAGAAATTGATTTTGTTCACGCTTAGTTTGAACTTCTTGTCCTTTTTTTTTTCCTTGAAGTTGAACTGCAGAACACAACTTTATTTGCAGAGCATGTTCCACACCAACACGGGCGTGGGGATCCTTGGCTGATGCTCTAATTAAAGCTGAATTCTTTGCTCAGCTTCTTCAAAGGCAAGAAGAGATTCCTTCTGCCAGAGAGAAAAAAAAAAAGCATATAATTTTCTCCTTCTTCTGCTCCAGAACAGCAAATACAGCAGTAACATCATTGTTATAGAGTTGTGTTCCTCGCTGTGGTGAGCAGGAGTTGGTGGAGGAAAATTCGGACTATACCTCTGACCCCATAAGCATTATTAATATTTAGTGCGGTTCAAAAAGCAACTCTCTGCTGCATGATAATATTAATGCTTTTTCACTTTTTCATTGTATTGGTGGAAACCAAACTTTAATACTGTGTTCAAACACTGTGCCATGGCAAATTGCTTTTTTTTCTCTTACCTAAGAGGGCACTCAAGCAATTATTTATTGCTCCAGTTAGCAGCAGCTCCAGTTAACTGCCTGAGTTTTTCAGATTTTTAACAGAAGGCTAGAGATCTTCACTCACTTTTGCAAATATAACCTTACCCAACCCAACATAAATCATATGTCAGTCTGTTAAGTTTGTGAGATTTGATGGACTATATATTGTGCTATACGGGCAGTCGTGATGACGTATGTGCGATACGGTCTCCACTTCCAAATGAGCTTTCCTTCAACTTACCACATCTCCACCTAATTTATTAATTTCTGTGAGTATGTTTTTCCTGATCGTATTAATAGTAAATCACTCAGCTTAATCATTATTTGGTATTCACAATGTATTTTGATTAGACGTGACAGTTCTGCGTGGTTTGGGCAGTAATATCTAGAATCAGGTTTTTCAAAGTAATCTTTCACATTTAGAAATAAAAAACCTGTGTTCAGGGTGATGTTCTTTTCCGACTGATGCCTCGTTATTTAAAATTTAAGCCAAACAAAGTCCAGATGTCTGCTCTGGCCGTGGCCAGTGGAGATACGTACCAACCCTTAGAGGCTGATTCATCTTCTGTTTCTGAAATACCTGTCTTAGCGTGGGACAAATTGTCCTTCAGGGGTGCTTGGCTCTTCAGTCGCTACAGGGACAGCCATTATAAACTAAACCACGCGCCTGATGTACAGAAGCAGTAAGATTAATCCACTGTCTGTCTCTATATGTCCTCTTCAGTATAGTCACCGTGTCCGCTGCTGCTAAGAGCAAATAGCTGGTGTGTCTCAAAGTCCTAAAACTTCATCTTTTGGTGTTCTTCTCTGCATTTCCCAAAGTCTGCCCTAGTGAATGGTCTGTGTTAATGCCTTACATCGCTCTTCCAGACGTCATTCAGAACTCCTGAACAGGCACAGCAGCTG
The DNA here is from genome assembly GCF_030867145.1 of Opisthocomus hoazin. NCBI lineage: Eukaryota > Metazoa > Chordata > Aves > Opisthocomiformes > Opisthocomidae > Opisthocomus > Opisthocomus hoazin. The sequence goes on along the minus strand of NC_134453.1, from coordinate 1,861,207 downwards.
GGACATGGGTAGAAGGAAGAGATGGAGTCGGTCTAGACTGTGTATATGGGTTTCTTTTTCTTCTGCAGAACCTACTGGATGTGACATTATTAAACTCTCAGCTAAATAATGATTTTGTGTCTCAATAAATAAATCTTCGTGTGGAATCTGGAGAGTTACAACACTTAGTTAAATTAGAAATTAAAAGTAGTATGCTAATCTGTAGTGGAAATCATATGAAAATGTATGCCACATCTCTGTGAATACAAAATAGTTTCCTTATGAATAATGAAATTACGGTGAGTACCAACTGAATTAATAACCTTACCATACTTAGCGCAGAGAGTTATTAATGCACCAGTCATTCATTTGGCAATTTTTAAAGTTTAGCTCTTTTGCGATAGAAGCGCAGAAGTCACCTGAATATTAAACAAATATGTCACTGTTTCTCCTGGACGTAAGATTAAGTACTAAGTATGTGGGTGGAATGGATATTGGTAACAATAGGCAAGAAGTACTTAAAGATTATTTACTCATTTCAGGTTCCCTGTAATAGTATTAATCATGCAGAGCTGATTTGGTGTTAATGTAGATGAAATAGGTAATTCTGCAGCAGGTCTTTTGCAATGTCGCGTTAATAAATGCCTCCTCACATCCAAACATTTGTTATTTTTCAGTAAAGAAATTTGAAGAAGCGATTCGCAGCTTTGGCAGGTGTGGAAGCGCCCAATGTATTCAGCTGCAATTTTCTTCTGTACAAATAGAATTAACAGCTACAAAAAAAAAAAAAAAAAGAGGGGGGTGAAGCAATTCACATGGAAAAAAATCAGGAAAATGGATTGCCTTGTTTTGCTCAGAAAACAGTAGCGAAAAACAGCATGGAACTGACGTGCTCCTTTCACTTTGTTTTCACTTAGGGGTATATTTAGAGTAACCCCGTGGTAAACTAGGACACGCAGACCAGCACAGCCCGGCCGTGCACCCAGAAGTTAATTCCCGGGTGTTATTTGTTGTCTTCCACATCCTCCATATTTACAACATAGAGGTAAAATGGCTGTTCCCGATGTCATTCTGACCTCAAGAAGTTAGGGAGGGAGGCTTTTTGCTCAGCGTCCAGGAGTGATGGGGATGGCATTGGTACCCTGCAGCATCCCTCGCCTCCGTGTAGCCCTGCACGTAGCTCCGTGGCTTCCCCTGCTCGGGGTCGGGAGGTGCAGCTGATAGGAGTTGGTTCCGACTTTCTTATACAGGCAAAGCTGCAGGTATGATGTAAAGGAGAACTTTAAAACTTAAAAGGTAGCACCAGGACATTAGGGAGATAAAGCTTTTGGAAGGGAGACGAAAAGGATGGGCAGTGGTTGTGCTCATCACTTACACGCAGGCGTTTGCGTAACTTTATTTTCTTTTTTCTTGCTTTTCAGGAAAGAGCTCATCCGTTCTGCGTCCCAGCTCGGACTTTTAACAGTGTGTGCTTTGTTTTTGCCTTATTTGTTTTCTCCTGCAGAGCCAAGTTCCCATTACGTGATCTCCTTGAAGGCCTTCAACAACGCGGGCGAAGGGGTGCCTCTGTACGAAAGCGCGACCACCAGGTCGATGACAGGTGAGCTGCAGACGCCGATTCGCGATCTGCTCCCCAGCAGTCAACGTTTGCCTTCCAAAGGTGCACGCTGGGCAAACCATTCTGGTCAAGGCGAAGGAAGAAAAGAGCTCTGCAGTCTCCAGGTCCCTGCTAGAATAGACCAGCTTCGTTTTCCTCTTTAGTGTAAATACACAGGTAGAATGAATTATTTACCCTTTCGAGAAGCTGGTTGTACAGATTTAATGGGATGCTCGCAGGCGCTTGCTCTTCGGTGCTGGTGGGCTTGGGGAGAAGCATGACTCCCAAGCAATTTAAATATTTAAAGATCAGGGCAGGCTGGTGGTGAACAACTTTGCTGACTTAAGCCTAGGTGAAATTATTTTTGTTTCCTTCCCTTTTTAAAGCAGTTGAATGGAAAATGATTTAGTTCAAAACATGCTGTCGTCATGCGCATCTGCGAAAGCACGTAGAGGGGTTGCAGAAGGTGAAAGAACATAGTGATGAGATTTTCCTGGCAGGAGAAGGCTCACGGAAGGGATTACCGAGCGGGAACGGAGCAGAGTGATTTTTAGGAAGCTGCTTTTCACAGACGCATTGCTGGGATGCTAGCAAAACTAGAAAATCAGAATTATTCTTGCATAGCACTGCCTCGCGGGCTTTTTTCTGCAGTCGCTGGTCTGTGGGTGGGACTGATGAGGGGTTAAAAGAACAGAACTGAGCGAAAACAAAAGAGCGTTTTCCCTCTGGAGCGGCACCGCCGTTTGGCGTTGGGTTTTTTTCTCGCGTTCCACCCATGGTGTTCGGAGCTGCCCGCAACGGGAGCTGCGTCACTGAGAGCAAACCCCATCGCTGACGCTGGCTTGGGTGGAGCACGAGGAGTAAATCCAACCAAACGGCACTGCTGTGGCTCTGCGAGGAAAACCAGCTTTTATCCACATGGCTTTGTGAAGTATTCCCATGAGAAATCTTGGAAAGTCAGAAGGAGGGGAGAAAAAAAAAGATATTAATAAAAAAAAAATTAATTACACCATCAAGGGCAACTGTAACAAGGTACATTAGATAGAATAAGTGTCAGGGAACTTCTGGCTGAGAATTATTAATCTTTCTCCTGTCTGCAGTCTACAGAGGTCATTCTTACTGAGTGTGTGTCTTGTAAAATCTTTTTCCAATGAGTTTGCCTCAGGATCCATATATACCTGTATTTTTAAGGTCTTTTTCCCAGTCGATTCTATTTAAAAATGACCCAGCTGGCCCGTGGGATTTGATTTTACGTCTGTGTATAACCTCTCATAAACAAAACGATATCCAGGAGTGAGAAAGGTGATTCAGGCTTGGGCTCTGTTTTGGTGAACCGACCCGATGATCATCTGCGAGAAGTCCACCTCGGTGTTTTAATTGCTGAGAGACGTCTGTAGCCGGAGCTTCCCACCACCTCCCACCCGGCTTTGGTCGTTCGTGGAGGAACATCTCAAAAAATGCTCTTAGCAGAGCAGGAAGGCACGGGATCTGTGTTCCCTGAGCACCGAAAAAGCCCCGAAACTGTGCCTTTGTGTGCCCGTTTAGCATATTTATAAACGTACTTTGGTGTCTGCTTGTGTGGATATGGGGTGTATTTGCAAAACAGCTCCAAAGAGAGCGAGAAGCTGGTTTCGGTCAAGAGATTGCAATTTCCAGATGACAGATGTCCACATGTAAATAACAGCAAATGAATCCTTGGTGGGAAATGGCGGATGTATTTAGGGACGTGTTTTCAGCCGCTGGTGGATTAGAGACATTTCCCCTCTTCTTCAGGTCAGTGGTGACGTGTTTCAGAAACTGAATTATCTGGATTGATGGAGTCTGACCATTTATTTTGCTAAACCCAGCCTCTTTCCGTAATCTCCTCTACAGCAGGAATTCAGGTTTCAGTATGGCAGGGAACGGAGAAAGAAAGTGCAGTATTTGTTAAAACACCAACTCGGCTCCGGTCGCATCAGCTTTCACCGTTAGTTTGTAAAAAAAACCCAACAGAAATGGGTGTTGCTCACCTTCCAAAGTTTCCAGCCAGTTCTTTTGGAAAACTTCAGGAAAAGAAGCTGTTTCCTTTCACCATGCAGAAGCTCGATTCACTGGGATTGGGCAAAAAAGAGATTCAGGTGCCCATCCCTCCCCGTGCAGAAAGTGTCTTTGAGTTTTGGATCACAGCAGCAACATCCAGGTTGGTTCTTTTGCTTCAGAGCTGATATTCAAACTTAGAAAGCAGCTTTTGATGCAGGAAGCAACGAAAGAAGCAGGTGGAACCTGATGGCTTGTCATACATTTTAAACACCCTCGTCTCCTCTGTTTTTCCTTCTGAAGGCTGCGACCTGCCGGAGTTCTGAATAATGAATTACAAAACCGTAAAACAGGGGTGATCAAAGAGTGTCAGGAGCTGGAGGTGCACACGGAGCAGGCAAACTGTAGCAAATGCCAGTGAGGAAATACTAGAGTCATTTATGCTTTGATTAATTAATTAGCGTATTATATGAGGGGGACGAAAACAAGCAAACGACCTTTTGGCGTGCCGTTGCTGTGCTTTCCCCATTGCATTTTGAAATTGTATTTAGAAAAATGACAAGTGGTAAATAAGGAGTCAGTAAGTAGAGTTTTAAAAGATGGGCCAGCAGATCACCGGGTGCTTCAACAAGGACAGAGGTGTTTAAACTGAATAGGAGCAGTCTCTGGTTCCTGTGTGAGTGCCATCACCATGCAGCCCCAAGGGCAGGAGCCAGCAGCTATCTCGATAATTAAGATCACCCAATCACAGACACACGGGAGAGGAACCGTGCCTGTTCCTTGAGGAGGAAGCCCACTTGAAGACAATCCACAGCTCCATGCCTGGATGTGCACATTCATCTCGCCAAGAGTGTTCAACCAACCGTTGCAAGGTCTTCACTTCAGCAGTGGAATTGCCGTGTTCTGTTCTGCCTGACAAACGTTTCAGCAGATGCAGAAGATGTTCCTTTCAAGAGCCCAAAACAGCAAAAGACCCTGGAGAAGGATGCTGGGAGAGAAAAGCATCGGTAACTCCTAGGCATGTGAGAGTAGGTTGCATCTATAAATGAGGTTGGAAGATGACACGCTCTCCACTTTGTAGGTGTTTCCAATAATGTGTCATTTAAGTGATTCTTTTTTTTTTTTTTTTAAGAAAATGTAAATCATTTTAAGGCAAGACTGTGCATGGACTTCTCGTGTGGAGAAAACACAGCGTATCTGGAAGCAAGTTGTGAGAAATAGCACTTAGCGCTGGTTGGGTTTGTAGTAGTGATGTAACTGAAGTGTTGCTGATGCGTTCTCATTTTGCATTAATGCCTTTCTTTCTGTTCTCCTCATGTTCCCCCTCCTCATTAATGCCATGCATTTAACCCATTGTGATGTGTGCCCCTTGGTGGCTGTTTGTGTTTTGGTTTGGTTTGTTTTTTTCTGTTGAACTTACCTGTTCATTTATTTTGGAATGCTCATTTGGTGATGTATGGACCCAGACCCCATTGATCCATTAGAAGTTGATTTTTATCCTTTGCTTGATGATTTCCCTACCTCAGTCCCAGATATCTCCACCCCCATGCTCCCACCAGTAGGTGTCCAGGCTGTTGCACTTACGCATGATGCAGTGAGGGTCATCTGGGCAGACAACTCTGTCCCAAAGAACCAAAAGACTACGGAGGTTCGCTTCTACACGGTCCGATGGAGAACGAGCTATTCGACAAGTGCTAAGTACAAGGTGAAATTTTAACACGTTACGAATTTATGAGCTATTGCATCTGTTCGTATTTCATTTGCAAAGACTCTGAATTGGCTTTTATGAACTTCCCTCAACCAAAATTCCCGTTTCAATCAAAAGGAAACTTGCCTAGGTAACTACTGCTTCCTAGAAAGATATGTGTTTAGTTGGGTGAAAATGCCATGTTTTAATTCCACGTGTGAATTGTTGAGAGTTTTGATCTTTAATCTTTACCGATCCCATATAAACTGGTCACAGATTTGGTAGCGCAGTAGCGTAGTGTGAGCAGGAAGAAATCACAGAATCACAGCATGGTCAGGGTTGGAAGGGACCTCTGTGGGTCACCCAGTCCAACCCTCTGCCCAAGCAGGGTCACCTACAGTAGGCTGTAGAGGACCTTGTCCAGGCGGGGCTGGAATATCTCCAGAGAAGGAGACTCCACAGCCTCCCTGGGCAGCCTGGGCCAGGGCTCCGTCACCCTCAGAGGGAAGAAGTTCTTCCTCGGCTTCAGACGGAACTTCTTCTACTTCAGTTAATACCAATTGCAAACCCACCCAATTCCACCCGCCCAGATTAGGTATTCTCAAATAGCGAAAAAATGAAGGTATGAGACAACTCGATTAGAACGGAGCTGACAGCAGCCCACTACTTTCCACGTGACCATTTCTTTTCAAGTCCTAACGAAAGCGGTACCGAATCAGGTGCGGTACAGCGGAGAGATACGGTGGGACAGGGAAAGGGAAGGAACAAGCACAGCCCTCAGGCTTTTTTGTTTGCTTGGTTTTGAACAAGAAGCTACCTTTCCCCTCTATCGTCGGCTTATATATTGCATCTCATATAACATCCACCTTCCCTGTGATGAGCATGTCCTTCCCCCCGTGCCCTACCATAATAGCTGTTATCGCTTGCCTAAAGGATCGTATTGATCCATAGTGAGTTGTTTGCTATGGATGTATTTTTATACTGCAAGTGGGTGCCTCGTTCTTTTTACTCTTCTCTGTCCTAAAAAAAACAGCCTCAGACAAGTCGTTTTTACAAGCACCATGGAGCCGGCTCTGCTGTATCCAGCACAGAGGCTCCTCCGATTAGAGCCTAAATGATGTCTCTAAATATAAGTTCGCATTTCTAAACCCCAGAGGATGGCTCTCCGCCTCTTTAGGTTTGGACTCTCATCTCGAAATCCTTCCCGGGTCATTCTTGGAAGAAGCGGGAATGGTGATGGAGCAGCTCTTGCCTTCAGTCTCTTCTCTGGTTGGGATTTTGCAGCTCTCCCTGGTACAGACCTCAGTCAGAATTTAACTCGCTGGCACTCGGCTGAGCCAACGTGCCGCTGCAAACTATCCGTTCCAGTTGCGTTACCCCTGATTTGCTCCCGTGCCAGCGGGGAGGAGACTCAGGTCAGGTGGCTTTTTGCTGCAGGTGCTGGCCCACTGCAAAGCTTTTAAATAATAGCACACCTTTGTAAGGTGTAAAGCCCCGTACCTTGCTTTTACATCTACTGGCACGCTGTTGTCCACATCAGATCACGGCACGCTGATCTGCAATATTAAACCCAAATTTTGTATGCTCCTGCCGTTGTAGCAAGGTAATTAAGGATGCCAAAACGATGCATTGTAATGTTTTGTGTGCCCTGCCTTGATCTGACTGCTATTGAGAGATGGATTTCCGTGCCCGACGGAGTGTAGCCCAGGGAAGAGGAGCGAGTCCCAGTTTGCAGCTCTAGTGATGCAGTCGAAGGTCCAGAAAAGACAGCGTTACGCTTTTCCCATCATAGTCCATGATTACATCTTCTGTAGCATCCCCATGCGCTTACTGAGCTGCGCGAAGTGGGAGATGATGGGTGACAAACAAAAATGATTGAAAATAGCCCTATTAATCCGGTGGGTAGGAGAAGCAGGTCCTGCTTGGAGGTGTTGAGCTCGTTGGCTTTCTGCTGGCGCGAGCAGGTGGACATCTCTCGCAGAGCCACCACACGGGGATCCGGGAGCCGTCGAGGAGCTGGAGGCTGAACAGGAGAGGAGAAAGAGTGAAATTACCTTTTTTTGCCATCATCTCTAGTTGACCAGTCTGTGGGTAGCATGTAAAGAGCCGGTCTGACTCATTTCACAGAGTCACAGCATGGCAGGGGTTGGAAGGGACCTCTGTGGGTCACCCAGCCCAACCCCCTGCCCAAGCAGGGTCACCCAGAGCAGGCTGCACAGGACCTTGTCCAGGCAGGTCTGGAATATCTCCAGAGAAGGAGACTCCACAGCCTCCCTGGGCAGCCTGGGCCAGGGCTCCGTCACCCTCAGAGGGAAGAAGTTCTTCCTCATGTTCAGCTGGAACTTTCAAAGCAGAAGCAATCAAAAATCAGAGGGTCTGCTTTTTTGAAAGAACCACATTTTTTCAACCTATATCTTTGAAAACGGTGGGGGAAAGCTTCCGTTTTCTTCAGAGGGATCTGGGTCAGGCTCACGAACAGATTCCTGTAGCACTTGCCTTTGTCATTGAGTTTCCAAGGCTTTTGAGTTTGGCCTTGAGTTTCCAAGGCTTTTGAGATTTTCCCATTCAAGTCCGCCATCGCTTCAAAAACGTGTATCGGGTCTGATATAATGAAGTTGGAAGTTTATGAATTTAACTTTGCCCAACTTCACTTTGTACAGAATCACACAATAGTAGGGGTTGGAAGGGACCTCTGTGGGTCATCTAGTCCAACCCTCGTACGAACCGAGCCGAACAGGCATGGCGTGGCGTTACTAAAGGCGCTTGCAGCAGTTGCACCCCCTTCATCTCCACGCGATCTTAACTTCATCTCCATGTGGTGTGAACTTGAAGGACGTTTTTTAGCTATTGAAATGCTAATGTTGCCTATTAAGCCAAACAGTCAAAGAAAAAACACCCGGCTGGAGACAAATAACTTTCTTTTTATCAATAGGAGCCCAATGTCTTTATGTTCTGCTAAAGACTATTTTGGTCAGCCATGGGTTCAAACCCTGTTGTTTTTTCCATGTGCGTTTTTCCTGGTTGTTTGCAATATCTGAGCACTTCCATAATCATAGTTATCAAATTTCGCTACCCTCAGTCATGCTGAGGAGCATTTTATGCTATAAATGATTTGATTTCTTCCAAAAATCTTGTCTGGGGGAGAAAATTATTATTCCCCATCTTTCAATCCAGCCTTTAGTTAAAGAATAATTGGTTTCAACTCTAGCAGGTAGATTTTGGCATCTTTGGCAAGGGGCTGAGTGGTTTAGTTGGGCCGTTTATGAATACATATGTTTTAAGTGCTGTCTTCGCTTCCGTATTTCAGCTTTCTGTAGAGGGGGATTCTCTGCTGGAGTAAACCCCCGAGTACAGATAAATTTGAAAACCGCTGAGTTCCAAGAACTAGGAATTTTAACCGAGTATGAAGATGATAAAATCTGGTATTGCATGAAGTCGTCCTATTAAGTAGCATGCAAAACATCTGTCAGAGCACTGGTGATAAAACAGCGTACTGAAGGCGTATATAGCCCATTCATTAATGCCTCTGCAAAGTACGTTTCTCCCACTCCCCCTTGAATATTACTGCTTTATTCTGTGGTGTGCTGGGAGCTCAGCCTCCCATTTTTAGTAAAAGTCAGTTTATTTTTGAATCATCTGATGATTACCATCAGAATGGCACTACGGATGCGTGCCAGCAAGATACCTTCTTGGGAACGGCTTCCCACGTGTGCACATCAAGGTAGTCTTCTGGTGCAAAGTCACACGTACGTTGTCCTTACTCAGTAAACCTTAGATCTGTAGGTGTATAAACGTGTAAAAGTGCCCAGCGCCTTTAACTCGCCGGCCTGGAAGTTGTTGACGCTGGTGGACTGCACGCCGGGCTCTGTGGCTTGAAAAGCGTGGGAATGGATTTTATTCGGTTGTCACCGCTTTGTCCCAGAATTTCCTTCTCGCCTGTCTCCTTTGAGACCAGGGCAGTTTGGCTCAAATTGTTCCTTCCTGCGGGCGGAGGTGAAAAAGCTAAATCAGCTAAAAAGAAATGAACAATTTAATATTCACATCAACATCAATACGTTTAGTTGTTCGTAACGCATCGCAGTGAGGCAGGTCAATAATATATTTCAAATATAATCTAATATATAAACATCACGTTTAACCAAGCAGAAGCCTGTTTTATGAATACAAAAATGCATCTTTATGCAGGAGTCCCGGGTCATGTTTTGATCTCTATCATAAATATGTGTTAACCCCAGGAACTTGGAAGCCTTAGGACTGTTCTAGTGGTAAAAATGCTTTCTGAGCCTCCACTAAAAATCAGTAGATATTAAAAACTATTTTCTTTTTAGAGGGAACCCATCAAAGTGGCTGGAAATGACTCTTTAAGTTACAGAAATGTTCCTGGGGTTTTTTTCCTCATACAGGCATAGATGAAGGACGTAGGGTTAGCTTCCAATTTACATTTGAAAAAAAATGCGTGACAGATTGCTTTGTCTGGGGAAAAAAGAGAGCATTGCCATAACTTATTTAACTGCCTAAATTACAGGCAGCAAGTTTACTATCGTATTTGTGGTACTAAAAATACTACAGTTAAGGTATGCAGTAGCAATAGAGCTATTTTGCTTGAAAAAAGAATCCATTGTAGCTGTGTTTCGCTTGGCTACCAGCAAAAAGAGTGGCTTTAAAGGCGTTCTCCTCTCCTTCTCTTCGCAGTCAGCAGATACGACCGCTCTGAGCCACACCGTGATAGGCCTGAAGCCAAACACCATGTACGAGTTCTCCGTCATGGTCACCAAAGGTCGGCGGTCCAGCACCTGGAGCATGACCGCACACGCCACCACCTATGAAGCAGGTACGGAAGGGCTGCTTTGGTTTTTCTTTCTCATCGAAAGCCTTGTCCAGGTGCATCCTAACTGCATAAGCTGACAGCGAGTATACAAAATTACCTGTATTTCTTCACTTCTTTTCATGGGTAGCAAAGCAGAGCAGTTACTCTGCTGAGCGCTGGTGTCCTTGCGAGAAGTTAGGAGGTGGTCGAACGTGTGTGTAGCGCTTTGCCCCGTAATATAACGAGTAGCTGTGACTTTTAATGCTGATGATTTAAAACAGTTTTCACTTTTCCAAGAAACCCAAGATCAGGTGAGAACGGTTATTCTCTTATTATTAGATACTTGATTTTGCTACTTCAAAATTCTGACTTGGGAAGTTCTACGTGTCTCAAAGTCATGAGTTCCCATCTTATCCACTTAGTAAAAAGGCCTGAATGACTGCTTCTATCCAACTCAAGAGCTAAAGGGATGTGTTTCAAAACTAAACAACCCCAGGGCTGATCGTAACGCTGTGTGGACGCACTTCAGCTGCTTGCCATGCTCTGTGCTGGCAACCAGCGCATCGGCCCAGCCAAGACCTCCGGCCAGCGTCACAGCGGCTGAAACCATGTGTGCAAAATTAGAGACAGAAACGGGGGCAAAAGCAGAAGTCAAGTGAGCAGTCTTTTCAGCTTGCACCTTGTTTGTTGTAAAAACGCCGTGACCTACACTTTGCAGAGTGTTGACTTGTATCACAGAATCACAGGATGTTCGGGGTTGGCAGGGACCTCTGTGGGTCACCCAGTCCAACCCCCCTGCCAAAGCAGGGTCACCTACAGTAGGCTGTAGAGGACCTTGTCCAGGCGGGTCTTGAATATCTCCAGAGAAGGAGACTCCACAACCTCCCTGGGCAGCCTGGGCCAGGGCTCCGTCACCCTCAGAGGGAAGAAGTTCTTCCTCATGTTCAGCTGGAGCTTCCTCTGCTTCAGTTTGTGCCCGTTGCCCCTTGTCCTGTCGCTGGGCACCACTGAAAAGAGCTTGACCCCATCCTCCTGACACCCACCCTGCAGATATTTATAAGCATATATTAGGTCCCCTCTCAGCCTTCTCTTCTCCAGGCTGAACAAGCCCAGCTCCCTCAGCCTCTCCTCATAGGAGAGATGCTCCAGTCCCCTCCTCATCCTCTTAGCCCTCCTCTGGACTCTCTCCAGTAGCTCCTCATCTTTCTTGAACTGGGGAGCCCAGCTGCAGATGGGGCCTCACTAGGACAGAGTAGAGGGGAAGGAGAGCCCCCCTCGACCTGCTGGCCACACTCCTTATGCACCCCAGGATCCCATTGGCCTTCTTGGCAGCCAGAGCACACTGCTGGCTCATGGTCACCCTGTCATCCCCCAGCACACCCAGGTCCCTCTCTGCAGAGCTGCTCTCCAGCAGGTCAGCCCCAAGCCTGTACTGGTGCCTGGGGTTGTTCCTCCCCAGGTGCAGGACCCTGCCCTTGCCCTTGTTGAACCTCACCAGGTTCCTCTCTCTGTCAGCGCCCTGCTGACAGTTTGGTAAGGCATCTTCCCCGTGCTCGGTGTTTTTATACGTCTATATCTCATTTCCAGCAAGCAGCTGTTGTTAATATGAACAGTATGCTTCTAATAAATAAATACACTTTGAAGGCTTAATTTAGCTGCTCTTCTCGAGCAGTTGAGTGGTATTTTCCAAGCGGGAAACTATGACCTGAAAGATGCTTCAGACTCTGAAGGGGACTGAATGCAGTTTTGATGACAGACGCCAAACACACGTTATAATTAACCCTAGTTCAGCGGGATAAAAAATATTTGAAAAGGGATGGAGACGACATGATCTCTGCAGATGAGACCATCCTCTCCAAACCAGAATTGTCTCTTTCCTTTTTGCGTGCCTTCAGTTGACCACAGTAGGGAAATAGCATGCCTGGGATTTACTTCTGGTTACCATGTGGGCGTTAATGGAAGCACGTATCCTGAGCCCTAGGCTGTCGTTAATTGAGAGTAGGGTCTGCCCTTAAATTTGCGTTTCTTTCAGAATAAGCTATTGAGCCCTCTTTTGAAACCCCTAAGTAGATTTGCTTTTAAATAACTCCGCTGAACTGCACGAGACTGTATACCGAAGAAGTACTAGATTTTCCACATTATTATTGCCTATATAGCTTGCTTGTCCATAGCTAAGAATGTCTATGGTTTTGCTTAAAATATTTTTCCTCTTCATCTGTTGTCGATAGCAATCTGTCCATTTGGGCCCCAACGGGCTGTATCTTCCCGAGGGTGACTGGTGGCCTTGAAAACGCTCTTAAGTGCCCTTACAAATCGGTTTCTACCAGTGGACACCAGACAAAGTCTGCTGGTGAATATTGATTTGTTGGGTGATTGGTTTTTTTCATGAAAACCACAGTCCAGGCCAGTTAATGAACAAAGGGAAAATAAGAGGGAATACGTGTGTCCTTAGATTTCCCCGTGTGATTGCAATGCAATTATCCGAGCTTGATGGAGCAGCTCTGTTAATTAAGGGCATCCTGCACTGCTGATCTTTATTGCCTATTTCGTAGCCGTTCCACATGTTGGATCTCCCGTAATGATATTAAAGAACATACATATCAACGCTGGCACAGAATTCACTGGAGGTTGCTGCCCGGGCTAGGGAGAGTTGTCATGCCCGTAATTCAAAAGCAACTCCCAGAGCCAAGTTCCATCTCCAGATCTGCCTCCACAAGCCTTGCTGATATGAGGGGTGTTAATGAGCGCGAAGGGAAACATCTAAAGCTTTGATTTTTCTCGCAATGTCTTACGTTCGCAATCTGCTGAAGGCAGAGCTCAACTCCAGCCGCTCAGCGGGGCTCGCGTGGTGATCAGCAGCACGGAAAGCCTGTGTTACAGGAGGAGGCTTCCAGGCTTTACAGTTTTGAGCTGACGAAAGACAGAAAGCCTAGGAAAGGTGAGGTTTAGTTCATGAACACATGTCAAAAGGGAGAACAAACATGTCAGACAATGGAAAACAGTATTTAAGATAAAGATGCTGTTTGCAGGCAGAGAGATGGAAGCACTTTGGTAGAAATCACAGAACCACAGAATGGTAGGGCTTGGAAGGGACCTCTGTGGGTCACCCAGTCCAACCCCCTGCCCAAGCAGGGTCACCCAAAGCAGGCTGCACAGAACCTTGTCCAGGCGGGGCTTGAATATCTCCAGAGAAGGAGACTCCACAGCCAGCCTGGGCCAAGGCTCCGTCACCCTCAGCGGGAAGAAGTTCTTCCTCATGTTCAGCTGGAGCTTCCTCTGCTTCAGTTTGTGCCCGTTGCCCCTTGTCCTGTCACTGGGCACCACTGGAAAGAGTCTGGCCCCATCCTCCTGACACCCACCCTGCAGATATTTGTAAGTATATATTAGGTCCCCTCTCAGCCTTCTCTTCTCCAGGCTGAACAAGCCCTCAGCCTCTCCTCGTAGGAGAGATGCTCCAGCCCCCTCATCATCCTCGTAGCCCTCCGCTGGACTCTCTCCAGTAGCTCCTCATCTTTCTTGACCTGGGGAGCCCAGAACTGGACACAGGACTCCAGATGGGGCCTCACCAGAGCAGTGTAGAGGGGCAGGAGAACCTACCTCGACCTGCTGGCCACGCTCCTCCTAGTGCACCCCAGGATTCCATTGGCTTTCTTGGCAGCCAGGGCACACTGCTGGCTCAGGACTATCATACAACAGTTTGTGTGAAGTTGGAGAATGTTGCAGAATAGGTTTAGCGAAAGTAAAGAGAAGCAGAATTTTATTTT